>NC_041403.2:143056783-143776783 GCF_900747795.2 Erpetoichthys calabaricus
CGGTTTTCTATTGTTCCACTCCGTTACCTTTTTGAGGTTTGATCTCTTTAGATTCACAAAGATGAGTGGATTTACCTCCAAGGAGCCTGGTGTACGTCTGCAAGTAGCGGGGAGTTTGTTCTTCTGCGAAGGTGTTGTAGAATGCCAATCAGCAGGAGTCTGGTAGATTGTAAGAAAACACAGGCACCCTGCTCAAATGTTGATGTCTTCTCAAATTTCTCTGCCAATTTACAGTGAGGCCTTAAATGATGTGTTAGATGCTAGGATGTTGAACAGGACTGCCTCTGATCTGACAACTGCCAGGAAGCGCAACAGAAGTGGCATTCTGTTATGATAAACAGAAGAAAAAGGCACAGATGAAAGCTGAAACGAGTCTGATTTCCACCAAAAGATAAAAGGTGTTCAGAGGCTTTCATGTTTTACATTTGCGTGTAATGGTTTATTTCAAAAGTAAACAGTCTCTCATTATTTTAATAACATCTTTCAAGGAAATGTCAGCCTCTCAATCCACCAAGGGTGCGGAAAATCAACTCTTAATTGAGATCTCCTGCATCTCCACACAGCAGACACACCTTGGAAATAAGCGCACATGCGAACGCAGGGAACGAAATGTCTGAGCACCGCACAGGAGTGGCCTTAATGCCAGCCTTATTAAGGGCACTTGAAAATAATTGAATACATTGAATACATTTGGAAGATAACAGACGTCTGTTATCTTGGGCTTAATTAGGAAGCTAATATTGCAAATTGGTTGGAAGCCATTATCTGCGTGGGAATTTCTAAATAGGTACCATCATCCAGCTCAGTGGTATTTAAACCCAGGGTTTCATTTTGCTGGCTTCTTTTTTTTTTCCCTCAAGCAAAGGATTAACTGTTAACAACCTGCTGCAGATTTGTTAAATAGAGGACATCACTACAAGCTAGGCAAAATGCAAAATCAGCTGCATTACTTGCATTTTACGGATTCCACACTTAATGAGAGAGGTTGGCGTTGTGAATGTGGGCACATATCAAACCCTAGATTTTATAACACACACAGCCTGGAATCTGACAGAAAATGCCAACTTGGCCCTGGAAATTAAGCTTAACTGCATTGGCATGCTGGGGCATTCTGTAGCCTGCAGCACAACAGTTAGACATTGTCTGCCCAACCTGGTCCTGGCAACAAGTCACAGCACACAAGTGCCAGTTGTTAGAGTTCTCCTAATCAGTGATCAATCTATTAGCCATTATCCAAGTATGATTCTTGCATTCCAGGATCGTGGAGCATCCTGTGTATGTGTATATTGAGACAAAAGTGGGCTGCTCTGGAGCGAACCCTTTACCCAGAAAGATGTAAACATTGTGGACGGATTATACAAAGAGTGGCTTTATTATACAAAATAAGGCAAGTAAAGGATGATCAACACATAAGGAACAAATTAAAAATACAAAAGAATAAAGAAAATAATCGAAGTTCTGCAGTGGCTCCAAAAACAGGCCTATGCTTCTCTTCAGGGGCTTCTCTGCATTAAGAGCAGATGGGACACTGCCCTCTCCCATTTTCCAGAGGATGGTGCTATTGCAAAAAAATTAATTATGTAATAAACTCACCACAATAATTTAATATGTTCTGAAAACATTTGCAGTACACTCAGCTCATAATCAATTATTTTCCAATTTCTATGATGTGCTCAATGCAATTTTCTGTCGAAATGAATATTTTCTTTTTGGAAGATGTGACTCTTTCCTTGCTAGCCTGATTTCAGGTCGCCAGGGCAGGTCCTTTGACCCTGCAGTGTTTTTGCCATACGTTTGCTCAGGAGTGTGCACGTTCACTTCCAATTGGGTGACTGAAGGCTGAGCTCTTTAAAGCCCCCCCATCGGCGGATTTCTAATGACGCCATGTACAGGGTGATTGTACTTGTACAAATCACTGTTTTGGAGTAGTCATCATTATCACGAGTTACATTAATTACTTATCTACAGTGCAATTTAACATTATGCTCATTGAATAAAAACAGGGGAAATTTAAGAATATTCTTTGTGTTTTTGCTTTGGGTGTTACATATTTGATTCTGACTTTGAGATATCTTTCAATGCTATTAACATAATCTTCATAATGATTTTGTTTTTGTCATATTTTTCAGCTGACAGTTAGGGTTAGGGTTAGGGTTATCACTGGCTCTGATAGTTTCTATATTATAAAAGGAAATCCTGAGACGAGACTTTTTCAAAGAGATTTCAAGTCCCACCCTCCTCTCAACCATTTCCAGTTATTGGCCCACGCACAGGGCCCTCTCACCTCTCATTCATGTGAATGCTTTTGACAGACACAGTTCCTTCTCTTTTTTAAATTTTTACGTTTTCCTCACTTAAGTTCACAATAAAAGAAGACGCATTATGTCCAAACCTTATTGAAGTATTTCATCCCAAAGGGTTATTAACAGAAGAAATGAGTACACTGGCAATTTTAGCACAGAGAAACAATGAAGTCAAACGAAATAACACAAAAGTTGTCAATCGGTTACACAGCAAATTAGTTAAATGCGTAACAATAGACTATGTTGAAACAGTTGGTGATGGTGCGGAAGATGAAAACATCAAGTTACAATATCCCAAAGAATATCTACAACCATTAACAACGTACAGTCTTCCAATGGCTGAATTACTGTTGAAAGAAGAATGTATCCAAGAAAGGTAATGTAGTACATCTTCCTTAAATAACATTTGACACCAAAGGAGATCTTGATATGCCATTCGCATTAAAATGTTAACAGTTTCCCATTAGAATAGCTTTTGCAAAGACAACAAATCACAGAGACAAACAATCAAAAAAGTTGGTTTATTTATTAGAAATAAACGAAATTCACTTATCGACAGTTATACGTTGCGTTGTCACGATGCAAGTCCAAACACAGAATCAAAATTCAATATTGATGAAAATTTAATTCAAAAAATTGTTTTTAATGAAGTTTTGCAGTAAAAGTGTATTTTTAAAAAGTATTTGCGTGTTAATTTCAAATCCAAACAGAACTAAATCATATAACGCAATGAATAACTTTAACGTAACATGAAACATAATTTTATTACATTTTACTATTTTTTACTATAGTTAATTACTCACTGTAATGTAAAATATTTAGTTCTATTATGCATATGTAACAATTCCCATGAAAATAACAATCTGTTGTGATGGATGGCCGGCTAAATATTCCGGCCCTCACCCCCAGGCCGTCAGGTGGAGCTCTCCCGACAGCATGGAGGTCCCCCGAATTCCAGCAGGGCCTCATGGACCTTGTAGTTTGTATGCACAGCCGTGCTGGATACCATGGGGGCCACCGGGAGTCGCTGTAGGGAGGCCGACAGACTGTTATGTGCCCTATAACCTGGAAGTAAGTCCTGGTCACATGAACAGGAGAAACGACGTGCTTCCAGGTTGAAGAGAAGGGCTTTCACTCTGACCCAGAAGTAATGAGGACTTGTGGATGATTGGACAGGAACCACTTCTGGGTCAGGGGGTATAAAAGGACACTGGGAAAGCCCAAACACTGAGCTGAGCTGGGAGGTAGGGTGGCGAAGTGTCTAGGAGAGGAGGATTGGTATTTGTAGAGTGTTGATTTATTATATGTGTAGTGTGGAGTTGAGGGTGCTTTGTGCACGGAATTATTATAAAATAAAGAAGTCTTGGACTTTTACCTGGTGTTTGGAGTGGTACCTGAGTGTTCGAGAGGTCGATAAAAGCCTCTACTGCTACACTGTTTAAATTGTACATCCGCATCCCTATACACGAATGGCTGAACCACAAAGTGTCTAGCGCATAGTGCCTGCCCAGGGGTTGGCGAGTGAAGCGAGCAGGGGGAAAAGCCACCTAGTCTAATAAATTGTTAAATACAGAGACTCTATTGCACTCCTGCATCCAGGGTTTACTGGAGGCTGTCCCCTTTAATGGCCATCATCCATTGACACTGCCAAGGTTCTGATCTTCAAAAGCTCCTTCCATGCAGCGTGAATGATGTGCCATGTCCACTGCCTATACACTCACACTCCTCACTTGTGACTAGAGGCAATACCATCTGCATTTACTTTCTCCAACTCCATGGGTTGTTCCATGGTAGGATCTTTCCTGAGACTTATTGTACCTGTGGCCGAGTTCTCAGGCCATTAGATTTAAGTGGAGGAGAGGGTCTCAAATTCTGCTCTCTACATCCTTCATCTTCTCCCTCTCACTTACTTACATACACAAAAACTTTTAAAGACTACATAATGAGGACGCACACTCAAATGAACACACTATTTTGACATGAAGGAGCTATAAGAAAATGGTTTAAATAATAACCTAAAGGAGGAGACATGAGCCAAAAGACAAGCATAGATTTGTAACTGGCAAGACCAATATATACAGTCGTCAAGCCAAAAATCTAAACCCTAAATCATTGTCAAATATATGTGGAGGAGAGATTGTTTTACCAGGATCACTAACTAACTAACTAATCACTAAGTAAACATCCGGTACATTTTTTGTTATTTTATTTTTAAATTTGAATGACTAGGAATTAGCTTTTATACCCGTGGCTCCATGTTGTCACCAGTTTTGTACTTTGATTACTTAACAATGTAGCAACAAACAAATAGAAAAATTTAGCAACCATGAAAACCAAAATAGTATCACGGTAAATCAGTTCACCATTTTAACAATACTTTTTTGATGTAAACTAAATTCAGATGTATAATTCTTGGGTTAAAAAGTGGTAACCATATGCATATATATTCTAAAACACCTCAGAAAGGCACAAACAAAATTAAAGAACGATGCAAATCATAACACACATACTTACATTGCTTTTCAAGATGGTCCCACATCTCCTGACAGCTTATTTCTCCAAGGTCTGTGTGGCTCCACTAGAATTTACATTCTAAAAATGCCACTGTTCATCTGTAGAGTGTCTAGTTACCCACTGTGAACTCACTTAGCCCACCCTTTGACACCCCTGGTCCTTCTTTCTGACTTCTGACCCACCCCAACTCCAAGCCATCCCCCAAGTAAAAGGGGTTTTTAAAATACTTCCTCTAAGCACTTCCAAGGTCTGTTCAGGTAATATCAGTACAACCCCTCTCCGTCAAGCAGGGACAACAGGTTCAAGTTTCATGCCTGTCTGTAATATGAATGCAAAATAATTGAGTCCCTGCTGCCCTAATTATCAATATAGATAGACAGATAAAAATAAAGGGCACTATATGACAGAAAGACAGTTTGGCTGATGGCCGGGACGCCTCCACACTGGAAGAACCGGGGGAGCCATCCTCTTCAGAGTGTTACCTTCCCCGGACCGCTAGATGGTACACCCCCTGGGTTGCAACGGTGCCTCAGACTCCCGCAGGGTTTCAGGGGAGTTGGAGTTGGTTACAGCCATGTTGGGATCCGAGGGTGTCGCCAGGGGGTGCTACAACAGCTGCTGAGCCCTCTTGGGTGGACACCCGGAAGTGCTGTTAGAAGTAGGTCAACGAGCACTTCTGGGGGTGTCTTAAAAGAGGCCAGCAGTCATTACTTTGAGTGCCAGAGTTGGGAGGAGGGAGATGAAGCTTGCCTAAAGGAGAAAGAAGAAGAAGAAGAGTACTGTGTAGAGGTGTGCTTGTGTTTTGGGAACTGTGTTTGACTTGTGGGGACGAGGAAGGTGTTTCCCACAAGGAAAAAGAAAAATTAAAACTCTTGTGTGCTTTGAACCCGTGTCCTATGTCTGTCTGTGTCTTGCTGGCCTTTACATTAGATAGATATGAAAGGCACTATATACTACATAGATAGATAGTATTTGTCCCAAGAGGGAAACTTAGCTTTACAGAAATTCATGAAATTTAGAAATATTATAACAAAACAACAACAATAAAACAAACACACCCGATGATTACAAAAAAAGAAATTAAAAACTTTTCACTTGGGTAAAGGTAGAGAGAGCAGTCACAGTTTGGTATTATAAAGGTGCATTGTTGTAGTTAGCAATGAAGCAGCCCCAGTAGCGTTTCATATATAAGATCTATTAGATATAAATTGTCATGCACATGCAAATAGGAGACATACGGAGGCACCGCTGAGAGTGTTCTGACCAGCTACATCACTGTCTGGTATGGCAACTGCAACATATCCGATTGCACGCACCTGTAAAGGATAGTGAAGACAGCAGGGAACATTATTGGGGTGCCTCTCCCTTCACTACAGGGCATATTTTACAAATGCAGTGTCCACAAGGCCTGAAGCCATGTGCAGGACCCCTTACACCCCTCACATGGACTTTTCACACTTCTGCCATCCAAGAGGAGATTCCGCAGCATCAAAGCCAGATCTGCCAGCCTGCAGGAGAGGTTTTACTCCCAAGCTGTCAGACTCCTTAACACCAGGCTGCCCCCTGGGACCTTCCACACGGCCTCAACCACCTCTAAAAACAGAACTTTTATACATGTGAGCCACTGTCCTGCGAAGACAAGTGTGCATGTAGAAAAGAACTGAAAATCTCATACTGACCTTTAAGTATTTTAACATTCTTGATATCCTCCTGCTGTGAAACATTCTGACCTGTCATTGTTTACACATTCTAAACAACTATTATCACACACTGATAATTTCTGTATTATTTATACCTATTATTCATTATTTATTTATTATATTACATATCTTACACATCAATATTGCTGCTACTTCTTTGTCCTGTCTTTGCACAATGTCTTGTCTTGTTTGTGTTTTTAATTTTTAAATTTTAATTTTAATTCTATTTTTAATTTATTATTTGCACGTCATGTTGTTACACTGTGGACCCTGAGCTTCACAATTTCGTCTATCTGTATACTTGTATATGGTTGAGATGACAATAAAGTTCACTTTGACTTTTGCTTTGACTTTGTTCAGTTACTTCCACCCCAAGTTGAAAATGGCAGTTGTTATTCAGAGCCTGTTCTTCTTCATCTGCACACCAGAAGCTAAAAATATCAAGGAGTCATGATGTCACTTCCAGTCCCGTCTCCAAGTCCTTCTTGTTCCGCCAAAGAAGCCTTACAAACTCAACCTTTTTCAACATGGAGCCAACTGATTGATATACTTGCATCTGGAAATGTATATATATATATATATATATATATATATATATATAGTGGCTGATTGCTGGAGTGACAAGTCAGTTCCTTCACCGGGTGGATTTTCAGTAATGTGGAGAATGAAGGAGATGACAATGTTAGCAATAGATCCCTCTCTCATTCCAGAGGGTTATTATATACCTTGAAAGAGCCTATAAGGCTGCGGTGGGTTGGCACCCTGCCCAGGATTGGTTCCTGCCTTGTGCCCTGTGTTGGCTGGGATTGGCTCCAGCAGACCCCCGTGACCCTGTGTTCGGATTCAGCGGGTTGGAAAATGGATGGATGGATGGATATTATTTATAAATGAAACATTTTTACAGATTTAGAGAACGGCAACTGCATGAGTAGGAGTATTTTGCGGATCTCGCTGCTGAACATTTCCAATAAAAAGCCGGTTGTCTTTGTATTTCTGAAGCCGCTTGCATTAGGTTGAATGTGTGCAGTGTGTACTGACCACCTGGAGACATCAAGCTCTGAAAGCTGAAAATGTGTTGGCGTCTTCAACAGAGGGTGTTTGCTAAAGACAAAGCTTGATGTTACACCATGCCTGTGCAGAGAAGGTGATTTTTATAACAATGGGGGTTATTGACTGACTTTAGTTGTGCACTCAGCCTGATGATTCAGAAATTCTACCTGTCGTCTGCCAATATATTTTATTGCATGATAATGCATGTTGGATTTATTATTTTCTTTATGCTTTATCTTATTAGATTAGGCTTCCAGTCTGGTTGTTTAAATTTCTTGAAAAACAAAATCATGAATACTTGTCTTCTCTACTGTATGTCTTGAAGCTGTTTCTTGTAATATTATTATGCACTAGCTGAAATACCCGGCGTTGCTTTTTTTTTTTAATTGTTTGAGAAAAATATAATAAAAAAAAAAACACAACTTTAAAAATAAAAATAAATTAACAAACAATGAAGACTCGCTAATGTGCTTGTATTGTTTACTGAAGTGCCTTGTTATATACAATGTTTTTAGTTTTTCTGTCTTTAGCCAATATATAAAGGTTCTTAGGACTTCCTACCCTTGAACATGCCACATAAAGTTATCCATGTGAGGAACAGGCTGTGTCCAAATTGATTCCAGCAATTTTCAATGATTGTGCAAACATTCCGAGTGTCAAGTGGATGATAACAGACATACAAGACCAAATCTCCAATTAGTCTCTTCCAATTGAAATTCTTTTACAATCAATTAGATGTTAAATATTTTACGTACAATATATTAATAAATATTATAAGTTAAACATCATAGCTTAATTTGTTTTATACTTTACCTTCGATTTTGATACAAAGAGAGACACAAAATAAATATAGGATGTTTATGGTAGATAAAATTAAAATTGCTTGCTTATCTTATATATAACATAATAGATTTTTAATCAAATTAATCAAAATATAATTGCGGAATACGTTCAAAGTAGTGTAAAAATGATGGGAAATGCAAAGCCTTTTTTAAAGTTTTTTGATAGATTAATTTTTGTTTTGTGGTGTTGTAATAAGTTTTTACATACATAATTTTGACGTGAATGATGACGTAAAAAAACATTAATTGAATTCTTATTATTATTAGGTTGATTTAATTCTATTACCACTACGACATTGTTACAATAAGAATAATACAAGATGAAAATATAGTTAACAAAAAATAAACATTAAATGACAAATAAATAATACTACAGATTTTTCATGATAAAACTATCAGTTGGTTTTACGGAGCACACCAGAAACGTTCCGAGCTTCAAATGGAGGATAACATACATACAAGACCGCAAGATTGTTACAGTGTGCTTTATATATAAGATTTATAAACAGGGGGTCCTTGGGTTACGACGCAGTTCCATTCCTACAACAGTGATGTAACCTGAATTTTGGTGTAAGTCAAAACACACCCTAGCCTAAGTCACTTACCTATCTTAACACATTTGCAAAATCATAATCTAGAACATAAAAACACAACTAAGCCACAGAAAAAGGAAAAGGGCATAAATATACTGTACTGTAGTAACAGAAAAAATTACAAAAAATGAGTGTAAAAAAATTGCTCACCTTTATACCTTCTGATCTCTTTACAACGTCTAATTTCACATCCATTGTTATGGATTTGCTCTTCTTCGAATCACTACCATCTGAAGACTCTGACTTTTGTTTGGCGACTTTTTGGCCCTTATCATGGCTCCTAAACAAAGCAACACAAACGGAACACTTGTGCCGCACGCAACGAAACTAGTTTGCCAACTCTCTCACTCATATGCTGTGTTACTGCGTATTCTTCCACTGCGCACAACCAAACTAGTTCGTCCACGTAGTCTGTAAGTACGACACTAATGGCGTAAGCCGAAACACTCACGTCTCCTTTTTTTTAAGATTTTATGGGAGTGAGCGTTGTAAACTACAAATGTTGCATGTCGAGATGTTGTAACACGAGGACCCCCTGTGTGTATATATATATATATATATATATATATATATATATATATATATATATATATATATATATATACTGTATATATATACTGTATATACTGTATATGGCGACTTGAGTCACAGGGATGCCAACCCGACCAACTCTATTTAATTTCAAAAGCAACAGGGGTGCAGTGGTGCTCAAACATAAAGAATGCTAGCAGTCACCTCCAGTTCACCCTCTGGTGGTCAGTCTGAGCGTCAACTGGATGATAACATACATACAAGACAACAAGATTGTTACAGTCTGCTTTATATATAAGATATATATATATGGCTATTCGAGTCACAAAGACAGAATGAGTCCCAAAAATAGATGGGATGCCAACCTGGCTAACTCTATTTAATTTCAAAAGCAATGGGAAGCGGTGGTGCTCAAACATAAACAATGCTTCCAGTCACCTCCACTTCGCCCTCTGGTGGTCGTTCCAAGTGTCAACTGGATGATAACATGCATACAAGACCGCAAGAGCACCTCCCACCCTACCCAGAAAGGGGTGGGTTAGGGTTGATTTCACCCTACAGTATTTTTAGTTGACCAATGAGAAACATGTCCACCTAGCTTCCGTTTAGAAGTGATGCTAGAACATAAATACATACACACACACACACATACATTGACTTTTACATACATATATAGATTTCATCTAGTTTCAAATGGACACACGGAAATCAGACAGATGTTGTTAAATGAGAGCTGTCTTTTACACTTAGGTCTATTGTGTACTGTGGCTGTCAAATTGAGACAGCATGTTTAAGGTTTAAATGGACTATGTTCCATCATGCATGGCATACAGTAATATTTTCAAACCTGTTCAGCATTTGTACAAGGTGTTCCTCATATATCAAATTATATTTTCAATTTGTGAATGACAGTGCCCCATATTAATTAACTGCTACTTAAATAATGAATGTGCTCCACTCTGACCCCATCGCCCTCTGACCAGTGTTTATGTATCCATTCTCCTGAATTTTCATGAAGCTTCCCAAAGTGTGTTAAGAAGGAAAAGAAAATATTTGATCTTTTTAAACAGCTGCCTGTTAGGGTGTGATCACAACTCAGCATTTTAATGAGGGCTTTTAGTTTTCAATTAGGCCAAACAAGGCTTAATTTGAAGCCTGCCTTACTTCCTTTGCTGCGATTTCCTTATCTTCTTGTAGTTATGCAGATGATAGCAGCAGGAAATTGTGTCTTTCTGTGTTAAAGCATTTGGCAAGAAAAAGAAAGACGGAAAAATGTTAGTCATCCTTTGTCTTGGAAGAAGGGATGTGATGGTGTTGGCAAGCTCCACGCTAAAGGTCCCTTCCGGGAGCCTCTTGAATGCACCACCGTCGATAACGTAACCAAGGGATGAGCTGGGCAAATGAGGACACATATGCATAGCAAGAGGTAGGTGCTTAAAGTGAATAGTGCTTTTATTAAAACAATCAAAAACAAAACAGAGTGTCCAAATAGTGCCTCCTTCTAAGAACAGACATCTACCAGGCTTACTCGCTATAGATTTCTCAATATGCGGACAGGCACAGCTACCCTCTGAAACAGGCTCAGGTCCCTGCTGGTTACAGGCACCCAGCAGGGCTCCCAATCCGAGCCGAGCCTCACTCCATTTGTCTTCCGCTACCTCTCCCCAGAGTTACACAGGAGCCCTCTGCGAGGATCGGATCACTCCAGCTCCGCGCCAATATACAGCTGTGTCAATCCCCTTCAGCCCCTTTCAAGCATCCATCCTACACTCCCCTGGGGCTTTACTTTCTGACTACCTGCCCCCATCCACCTGCATACTGCTTTCACGCCTACCTTCATCATCCCTTCTTTCAACCTCCGACTTTCCTTTTTCTCCCAATTGTTTTCTCTCTTGCTCATTCGTTCGTTCGTTCGTTCGTTCGTTCAATCATTTGTTTGTTCGTTCGTCCCAGACTAATTTTCTTCCCAGCTCTCTGTTCTTTCTCTGACCCTTTCTGACCCATGAAGGGTCCTCTTATAGGTATGACACAACACTCCACCCACGGCAATAATAAGGCACCTGACATATCTGCACTTGCACGTGCATACTCAATAAGCCAGGCACCTCCATCATCCTGGAACGGAGCTGGAGTCTGTATGTCGTGGGCCATAATAAAATTCGCTCAAAGTCATGGACCATCTATCACAAGGGACAGTGTTGCACCACAGAAAAGTGTGGAACTATTAGGAAAAGTTAATCAAAATTGAATTTACTGAATCTAATAATAGGACTTCCATATAAAGTGTGAAATCAGGCAGGAGGGACAAACCAAATGTCACATAATGAGGTGGTTCAAAGTATGATATAGCTGACAAAATGAACAATATTTCCATTTTCTTTTAGATTATTGCAGAGAGCTGGAGCATACCCTGGTATCATCTGAGACAAAGCTGGAAACAACCGTGGCAGATGACACTCACGAAAGAAATGCAATAAAACACAACTGTAAAAGATAAACTCTGGTGAAGCAGTAATGTCTTCACATTTAGGCACGATCAGACTGGGATAAAATGTGGCTCCTTGGCCATGTCCCTGGATAATTCTATGCACCTTACATTCATCTTTTAAAGTTAAAAAAATTAAAACACAATCACAGTGTCTTTACTTTCCTGCATTGCACACTGTTTTCCACAAATAAAAATTGTCTTACATTAGTACATAGTGGATTAACACTACTCCTCACATTTCCAAAACTTAAAGGGTTTTCAAAGAATTTCTTACCTGGAAAAGGTACTAAATGGGGGAAAGATGAGGTAGCCGCCCTTGTGTTGTAGACAGGGGTTACCTTCATTATACTTTAAGCCAGGTGTTTTGGAGTGCCTCGTGTCACAAGGTCTTCATTATCAGTTCACTACGATAAACCCAATTTCTGCACATCCATCTCCTTGACTAGTAACACTTGCTCAACGCGGTGATGTGTTGTATCTTGGCTAGACATGCAAGTAAGGTTTCAGTGTACTCTGCACAAGTTAAACTCCATCTTAATACTGTTATGATTTGGTTTCTTTTTTTCTGACCTCATTTTGTTCTAAGGGATTTGAAATAAGCCGGATCTAATTCTGCACCTTAAACATAATTTTGAAACATATTAAAAGACATTTGTTAATTTTCACATGTTTTTTCAATGTAATTTTGTTTTTGTAGGACACTGTCATTTTCAAATTTTGTGTTATCTTTTTTTGCCATGATTACCTTCTAGGCATGGGCAGTGCAGATTGCTATCAGCAATGGTATAAAAGGTCAACACTGTGCGCTCCATGGTCATCTGAGAATCAGGTAAAAATATATTAGAACATTAGAACTTTAGAAAAAGCTTGTCTGTCCTATTCCCCTAGATTGTCAAAAATAACATCACGTTGAGATCTGAAGGTCCCTAATGTCCTACACTCCCAACACTCTGCTTGATCATTTATTCTATGAGTATATGGTTCCCTGCCCTGAACAATTTTCAAGCCATATCCCTGTGTTTTTTATTAAAGATTTATTTTAATATAACAACTGGGATCTACTGTACCAGTTCTTTGAATATTTTAAACATTTTAATTATGCCCCCTCTTACATTTACTTTAACTTGAAACGTCCAACTCCTTCAATCTCGCCTCATAACTCATAGCATAGTTGCTCTTCTATGAGATTTTTCTAGTGTCACTATTTTGTCACATGAGGACCAGCACTAAGGTGATGCCTCGCTAGTGCTTTACATAACTTAAGCATGACAACCCTTGTCTTGTACTCCATACCTCGTGATATACTGCATAACCTAACATCCTATTAGCTTTCTTGCTTGCTTTCGCTCACTGCCTGGAAGTTGATACTGTATTGACGAGACCATTGTGACACCTTAATCCTTCTTATAAACAGTGCTTGCAATTTTCAGCATATTGTTTAATTCAAATGTAACATTTTTACTTCCTACATGTATTTCCATTAAATCTCATCTGCCAAAGCCCATATGCTCTCCAAGTCCCTCAGTAACAATTCTGCTGATTCTACATTATCTGCCCTTCCACCTAGCTTGGTATTGTCTGCAAACTTTACCACATTGCATGTGCTGCATGTTTTGTTTTATCTATCTTTTAATCTTTGGTATTAAGACTCTCACTTTGTTTTCTGACTACAAACCTTGGTTTCTGATTACGCATTAGTAAAAGATTTCTACCCTACAAACTTTTACTTGATTTCTGATTACATTTTTTTATCCCGGTTCCCTTTCAGAAGAAAAATTTTCCTTTCTTTCCCTTAAGGCATAACAGATGCATACAGTGCATCAGAGACTCTCCTGCTAGGAACAGCTGACCTGACAGCATGTATCTTAGACAATTCCCAGAAAAGCAATCAAAGATTCCAATTTGGGAACAATTGGCGTCCAGTCAAGACAAAGGATCTTACGCTAGTCCAAAGGACATTCTTAAAACAAGTAAGGCCAATGTTTTCTGCAGTCATTCATTTATAGGGTACAGAGAACAGTGAAACTCTAATTTACTTAAACATAGAAACAGTAGTAGTAACAGTAGTAGTAGTAGTAGTGTGTTGAGCGCCATCATGTAAGTGTTCAGAAAACAATTTGAGCCAAAAAGTATTGTGAGATGAAAGAAAGAATTCAGGAGCACACTCAATATTTATCAAGGAAAAGCCAAAATCTCAATAACCAAAGCTAAACCGCTAAGCAAGAACCAAAGTGCATTATGGTACAGCTAGCGTTTCATTCTTGGCTTAAGAGTCGTTTCTTTTTGTTTACTCTCTTATTATTTCTAATGAAATATTTTTATTTTTTCATGTATTGATGAAGATTATTTTGTTTATTGATAATTTTGTATTATGATTGATTGTACATTTGCAATGTCTAACCCTGTAAGTTTTGTTCCTTTAGTCATGTTCTTAGTTGTATTTAAATTTTTTGCAGTATTGTTTATTTATGTTTTTATTTTTCTTAAATAAACTTTCTCGCTATGCTCACCAACCCCTGTGCGGACACTGCATGCTACCCAATTTGCAGTTCATTGGAATTGTTGCATATGCATAATAGAACTAACTATTTTACATTACAGTGAGTAATTAACCATAGTAAAAAATAGTAAAACACAATAAAATTGTTTCATGTTGCGTTAGAGGTATTCGTTGCATTATACGTTTTCACTCTGTTTGGCTTTGAGATTAACACACAAATACTTTTTAAACTTACACTTTTACTGTAAAACTTCAGTAAAAACAATATTTGAAATTAACTTTTCATCAATATCATATTGAATTTTGATTCCGTCTTTGGATTTACATTATGACAACGCAGCGTATAACTGCCCGTGAGTGAATATCGTTTCTTTCTCTCTAATAAATAAACCGACGTTTTTGAATGTTTGTCCCTCTCATTTGTTAATTGTCATAGCAAAAGCTATTCTAATGGGAAACTGTAAATATTTTAATACGAATGGCATATCAAGATCTCCTTTGGTGTCTGTTATCCGCGGAAGATGTACTACATTACCTGTCTTGTCGCCTGTTAAAATTTTACATGTCACAATTGTTCAACCAATTTTGAATACAGCTAATCTTGTCCTATTGCATAGCCCATCACTCATACAAAAATTATGCAATTACATTACGATACATCCTTCTTTCAACAGTAATTCAGCTGGTGGAAGACCGGATGGTTTAAACGGTTGTAAGTATTCTACGGGATATTGTAAGTTGATGTTTTTATCTTCCTCAACATCACCACCATTTCAGCATAGTCTGTTGATACGCATTTAACCAATTTGCCGTGTAACCGATCAACAATTTCCGCTTTAATTCGTTTGACTTCATCGTTTCTCTGTGCTAGGATTGCCTGTGTACTCATTTCTTCTGTTGATAACCTTTCAGGATGAAATTCTTCAATAAGATTTGGATACAATAAGTCTTCTTTTATTGGGAACTTAAAGTGAGGAAAACGTAAAATTTTATAAGAGCTGAGAGTGCAGGAACAGTGTCTGACAAAAGCATTCACACCAATGAGAGGTGAGAAGACCGTGAGCATGGGCCGTTAACCAGAAATGGATGAGAGGAGGATGGGACTTGAAAAATCTCTTGGCAAAAAGTCTTGTCTCAAGATTTTCTTTTATAATAGAAAGATATGACTGTGACATTTTGTTTGTGATATGGGCGTGCCATTTTAGGCATTTTGTTTGATCTGGTTGCTAGGGAAGGTCAAAGAGAAGTGTGAAGCACATGACATCTTCAGGTTAAAGGTATAAAGGTCAGAGTTGTGCACTTCAGGTTTATGGATAGAACAAAGAGCAGACAAACAATCCCATTAGTGTTTCAATCTGAATTTTGGCAACAAATCCTTTACCACTTTTACATTTTGGTTCTGGTTACAGGTTACAGGAAATTATTTTTTTAATCCACTCCTCCACTGGAGTCCTTGATTTACAATTTTCAATTTCACATCCTCAGTTTGTTTATTAGAGTATTGAATTCTGGTATCAATCTTTACTTCCTGACCCAATTCATATTCCCAGTAGGGTCAGTACATTTGTTGCGTTTATGGTCAGCCAAAGGAAGCAGGACCCCCCTGACACTGCAGCTGTGGGACGACCCTCAGCCTTTATATATGAGTTGTTGGTGTAGGTCACATGTTTTTAGCTGTCTGTGGATTATTGCAAGTTGTTTTTATTATAGTTAATTAAATTCGGCATCTCCGTAATATATAAAAACCATTTTACAGTCCCTCCCTTTCAAAGATCCAAGAGTACAGTGGAAAAAGGATCTCTGACTCAAAAGCTCAGAAAAAGAGTGGATGCAGCAACACACAGAATTCACTCGAGCTCCATGTGTGCAAAGCATGCAATTATTCACTTAAAATTATATATCAAGCACATCTGTCTCGTTTAAAATTGTCTTAAATGCTTCCAGGGCAAAATCCAACCTGTGAACGTTGTAGTTAAGCTTCAGCCTCACTGGGTCACATGTTTAGGGCCTGCACCAAATTAACATCATTCTGGACCAAAATCTTTAAATGCTTTTCAGACAGCCTTGGAGTCACAATCCCTCCTAATCCATTAGCAGCTGTGTTTAGTGGACTTACAGAGGGGCTTAACGTGGAGGACAAACAAACTGTAATTGCCTTTACTACACTATTGGCACGACTTATTTTGCTCAACTGGAAAAATCCTAACCCACCTCTTTTAAGGCAGTGGATAACTGATGTTATATATTATTTGAAATTGAAAAAAATCAAAATCTCACTTAGAGGATCTGTGCAAAACTTTTTCAAACCAAGGCAGGATCTAATCAATAACATTTTACAATAAGCATTTAATTTTTTTTACTCTATTTATTTTTATTCATTTATTACTATTTACTTATTTTTACTAGCTTAAATTTTTACTCTGCTGACCTAGCTCTCTTTCTCATGGGTGGGGGTTGATTTGTTTTGAACCAAGTCTTATAAAACTTATTTGTATGGAATGTTATTTGTATTTAATTTTAATAAAATTACCCCCCCCCCCAAAAAAAATGACTTTTTGTTTGAGTAAATTCTAGATTGCAGACTGCATTTTGGCAATTCCTCTTTTGAGACTTCTTTGCTTTTGTTTTTGTTAATGGATTCTTTAATTATAAAGAAACTTTATTTGGGGCGGCACGGTGGCGCAGTGGGTAGCGCTGCTGCCTCGCAGTTGTGAGACCTGGGGACCTGGGTTCGCTTCCCGGGTCCTCCCTGCGTGGAGTTTGCATGTTCTCACCGTGTCTGCGTGGGTTTCCTCCGGGCGCTCTGGTTTCCTCCCACAGTCCAAAGACATGCTGGTTAGGTGGATTGGCGATTCTAAATTGGCCCTAGTGTGTGCTTGGTGTGTGGGTGTGTTTGTGTGTGTCCTGCGGTGGGTTGGCACCCTGCCCGGGATTGGTTCCTGCCTTGTGCCCTGTGTTGGCTGGGATTGGCTCCAGTAGACCCCCGTGACCCTGTGTTCGGATTCAGCGGGTTGGAAAATGGAATGGAACTTTGTTTGGTTATTTTTAGCTAGGGGTTTGCCTGATCCTTTCCCACATTTCTGAATTTTTGAAATTTAGATGCCCGTACCCTATTTTGTTGAGTCTGTGCAGGCCAAAAACCTGCTTGTTGAGATTGGCATGAGGCTCATTTCGACAACAGGCTGCAGTGCAGAACTGAGGGCTACTTCTAGAGGCATGATCCCAATTTTGAGTTATGTTAAGCCAGGCAGGTTTCACAACAAAGATAAAAAAATGCTACAACACTCTTGTCATTAACTTGATTATTTTCCTCTAATTGTTAAGGTTTTTAGATTTTTGATGCATAATGAATTTGTTTCTGCACTTCTTCTCTGTTGATCTTAATTTTTATTGTCATTTTAATAACACTTTTTTTTCTTTATATATGGGTTTAGCCATTTTGGAATATTTTGTTCTTAGCAACATCTGGGGCCTCATGCATAATGCCATGCGTAGAATTCACAGTAAAACATGGCATACGGACAAAAGCATAAATGTTTGTACACACAAAACAATCCAGATGCATACTATAAATCTGTGCGTACGCCAACTTCCACGTTCTTCTGCTACAGAAATCCCAGTCAGCGTGAAAAGTAATGCACGTGATAGATAGAATAACTAAACATGTACTATGAAGATATTTCAATGTTCCTTAAAAGTTTTGAAGAATCGGAATTCTAAGCTTACAGATGGCTTAACGTCTATTACTGAGCTGATTGTGTGGCGATTGGGTACTTGGAGAAAGAAAAGAAAGGACAGGAGTTGGGGGTTAGTACGTTTGAAAGAGACAGTACTGCTGCAATAAATTATTTAATCAAAGGTCGCGCACGGCACAGCAAGCATCTTGCGTGAGGCAGGAACAATCTCTGGATGGGGTGCGAGTTCATCACTTCCTTTTGTTGCTTATATAACTGTTTAAACTAACAAATAGTATGTTTTTCTTTGCCTCCATTTGGTATTCGCTGAATTTGTTCTATTTTTCCTCGTACTTTTGCCATTGCCTTTTCACAGAACGCTGAGCTTAAGGGCTATTTATATTGATTTGCATATTCAAAGAGGCATAATTCTGGGAGGAGTTGTAGAGTGGCATTACTTTTCACGCTGACCGGGATTTATGGAGCGGAAGAACGTGGAAGTTGGCATTAGCACAGATTTATACATCTGGACTTTTTTGTGTGTATGCACATTTCTGCTTTTGTCCATGCGCCATGTTTTAGTGTGAATTCTATGCACGGCATTATGCATTAAGCCCCAAGGGCCTCATGTATAAATGGTGTGCATGCACAGAAATGTTGCATAACAACATTTCCACGTTCAAATCGCGATGTGTAAAACCTAAACTTGGTGTAAAGCCACACACATTTCCACGGCAGCTCATACCCTGTCATACGCAAGTTCTCTGCTTCGTTTTGCATTTTGGCGGCACCCAGCATCAAAGCAGTGCTACTGTTCCTGTGTGATTAACCTTTCTTTTTTAGATCCACATTCCTGACGCGGCATTTATAAATACACTAAAATTAACCGTATATTGTTTATAAATTTAATGCATCTGATTGTAATTAACCTGTAACAATATAAAGGTCCACAGAATTGGCAAACTATTCTAAATACCATAACAGCTTTAGTGTTGTTACTCTCACTGCACCTTCTTCTTCTTCTGTCAGCTGCTCCCGTTAAGGGTTGCCACAGCGGATCATCTTTTTCCATATTACTCTCACTGCACTACTCGGAGTATTTATATCACTGTATCTGAGTGTGAATCACAGATCTACAGCGATTGGAAAGAGAATTATTGGTATACAGCATCAAGCACTCGCTGCCTCAGCCATTCGCTATTTGAACTCCTCTCATCCGACCAACGCTTCAGAGCCTTTCCTGTTCCGACATCGTGGTACACAAACAGTTTCATCCCAAGAACTATACACACACTCAATCAGTCCTTCAAGTGCTCCTTGTAGAACTGTTTGTACTTGCAAGTTACCGTGAGGTAATTGTACTTATGATACAGTTATAATATTGCACAACCTGAGCCACTTTATAAAGCGCGTATTTACAGTACATATGATGACAATATCATTTTTAAGATGAAATGCAGCAAAATATGTTGATTATATTATACAGATAAAATTTTAACTTTAACTACACGGTGCATCAGCGCTAGCGAACTTGACCTTTGTTCACGGTTTGTTCCTGCCTCGCACTGTATTCATGCTGTGGCTGGCGTGACACTGGAAGGATAGATGGACAGAATAATTAAACATTATGAAGATATTTCGATGTTCCTTAAAAGTTTTGAAGAATTGGCGTTCTACGCTTACAGATGGCTTAACGTCTATTACAGAGCTGATTGTGTGACGATTGGGTATTTGGAGAAAGAAAAGTAAGGACAGGAATTGGGGGTTAGTACGTTTGAAAAAGACAGTACTTCTGTAATAAAGCATTTCATCGAAGGTCGCGCATGGTGCAGCATCTTGCATAAGATATGAACATTCACTGCGCCACCGTGTTCCCATGTTTAATAACATGCTTTAACTCATATCATCATGGAAATGATATCACGTATACTTCATTTTAATTATTCAGAGAGCTGTAATATTACGAATGTAATGGATTCTGTGTCCTGTCGGAGGAAGAGTACGTAGTGATTCAGGCACATAGAGCACATATAAGCACATATAAGATAAAATACACAACAAAGCATTTAACGTGCTACTTTTGTTACGATGGGTTTTGAGAAACTAGTAAATTAAATGATTTTAAGATGAAGTTTATGATGTTCTACTTTAATGACAAAATAAACTACATGATTAAAGTGGAAATTTCGAGATTAAAGTTGACATTTCGTGCTTTTTTCACACTGTGTGCCTTTGTTTTTCACTGTACCCTAATAAGCTTTCATATGACACTCAGACAGTGGGCTACGAGTTGCCTTTTCACGCCGACTTTGATATGTGACAACTTCTTTTTTATTTCGGGCACTGTGCGACTTTGTGAACCTGAGCTTTCGAGTTTCTCCGACACGCTATGTCGCTCGATCAGCTTCCTTTTGTTGCTTATATAACTCTTTAAACCAACAAATAGTATGTTTTTCTTTGCCTCCATTTTAGTATTCATTGAAATTCTTCTATTTTTCCTCGTACTTTTGCCATTGCCTTTTCACAGAACGCTGAGCTTAAGGGCTATTTATATTGCTTTGCATATTCAAAGAGGCGTAATTCTGGGAGGAGTTGGGGTGGGACAGCAGGCGCGTGCACGAGCATTACTTTTCACGCTGATCGGGATTTATGTAGCAGAAGAACGTGGAAGTTTGTGTACACAGAGCTTCCTGCATCTGGATTTTTCTGTGTGTAAGCACATTTCGGTTTTTGTGCTTATGTCATGTTATAGTGCGAATTCTACGCACGGCGTTATGCATGAGGACCCAGGTGAGTACAAGGATAAGAGAACATGTGTTGGGGTGGAGAGTTATGTAATGGGTCTTGTGACAGAAGCCAGCCACCCAACCTGACACAGACAGACACAGGAGGCACACTTATAAAATACGAGTGCTTCATTTCTTTTCCTCGTGGGAAACGCCTTCCTCGTTCCCACAAGACACAACACAATCCCAATGCACAAGCACAATTTTTCACTTTTCCTTCTCTTTCCCTCTTTTCTCCTCCACTTCTCCTTCTCCTCCTCCTCATCCTCGGCAAGCTTCCTCCACCTTCCATCTGACTCTGGCTCACCGAGTACTGTCCACTGGCCCCTTATATAAGGCACCCAGAAGTGCTTCAGGTGCTCATGGCCCCACTTCTGGCAACAGTTCTGTGTGTGGCGAAAGAACCACTTACACAGGCTCTGGAACAGCTGCAGCACCACTTGTCGGCACCTTAGAATCCCAACAGGGCTTTAGACAACTTCATCTTCCATGAAGCTCTGTGGGAGGCCGAGGCACCGCTGCAACCCATGGAGGCTGCCATCTAGTATCCCAGGGAAGGTAACACTCTGACCAGGCTTGCTCCCCCGATCCTTCCAGCAAAGGGGTGTCCCAGACGGGTAAGAATCCCGGCCATCTGTGACAGTCTACAAAACAAAGAATCTGGGCGTGAGAATAAAAGTCCCTATGTTTTTAGTTTTTAGATAGGGTCACGCCAACACTCTTCCATGGTAAAACAGACAATGACTATTACAGAAGTAATCAAGAAAGAAACAAAATGTCCAATATGTTAAAAAAAAGTGGTTTGACTAAACATAAATATGTAACTCCATCACAACTAGTCCTGAGAAAGACAACATCAAGAAAAAACTGAATTTGAGGCATTTTGCTCGGTAAAAGAAAAGATCACAAAATAAATTGCAATCCATTTTCAGAGAAATCCATGCCATTCGTGCAAGAAGAAAAACATTTTAGTTTCTGTCTTGATGCATTTTTGTGCATTATCTCCAGATGTGTCTCTCTGGAATTTATTATTAAAAAAATAAGTTAACAAAAAAAATCATCTGAAGAGTGTATATCCACAACGTGGTGCCTTGGTAACAGTGAGGGGAAACTTTTGGTGTAGATGCTTCTTCCCTGTGGAGAAAACACAGTGTCACACTGGTGTGCATGGGGACACCTTTCCAGGCACCTAAAAGTAAGTGATGCCACCTTGGGATGAGAGGCTGTTTCTAGAACTGTGGCAGGAGAGACAAGAAAGAAATCTCAGGCCATGCCTAGACCCAGAAGGTCACTTCTAAACCTGAACCTCAATGGAGATGGAGCTCCCTCTGAATTGTGCCATCCACCTGCCTGCCAACGGGCATTATTTCTTTTTTTTTTCCTTGTGACAGAACAGATCCTGGCATTTCATTGGCATCCCTGGTCTATTTTCTGTCAGTAAAGTGCATGATTGTGAATATGAGTGTGTTTTCCTGTGAAACATATGAGACACATGACATTTAGAAAAAACGTACTGCACTCCTCCAGGCTCATGCGAATGAGAGGAATAAACACAATTGATTTTTACTGGTGTGCCACAGATTACAAATATTAGTCATATGTAGAAAAGAGCACGGTAGTGTGTATGTGGCATTAGTGAGCACTATTCCTTGTTTTCCACCTTTAAAAAAAAAACTTTAAAACCCAAAAAATTCTTTAATAGGTTTGGTGTTTTGCTTTTGTAAAATTGCCTGCAAAAATGGTTGTTTCAAGAAAATGTATGCTAATCGAAGGTGGGAGAAGGTGGGAGCGGAGGATGCCATCATCTATATGCTACACCGATCCCTCTCCCACTTGGACAGAGGCAGTAGTGCTGTAAGAATTATGTTTCTAGACTTCTCTAGTGCCTTCAACACAATCCAACCTCTGCTCCTTAGGGACAAGCTGATAGAGATGGGATTAGATTCATACCTAGTGGCATGGATCGTGGACTATCTTAAAGACAGACCTCAGTATGTGCATCTTGGGAACTGCACGTCTGACATTGTGGTCAGCAACACAGGAGCGCCACAGGGGACTGTACTTTCTCCGGTCTTGTTCAGCCTATATACATCAGACTTCCAATACAACTCGGAGTCCTGCTATGTGCAAAAGTTCGCTGATGACACTGCTATTGTGGGCTGCATCAGGAATGGGCTGGAGGAGGAGTATAAGGACCTAATCAAGTACTTTGTTAAATGGTGCGACTCAAACCACCTACACCTGAACACCAGCAAAACCAAGGAGTTGGTGGTGGATTCATGGACCCTGTGATCATCAGAGTTGACTGTGTGCAGATGGTGCAGACCTATAAATATCTGGGAGTGCAGCTGGATGATAAATTAGACTGGACTTCCAATACTGATGCGCTGTGCAAGAAAGGACAGAGTCGACTATACTTCCTCAGAAGGCTGGTGTCCTTCAACATCTGCAATAAGATGCTGCAGATGTTCTATCAGACAGTTGTGGCGAGCGCCCTCTTCTACGCGGTGGTGTGCTGGGGAGGCAGCATTAAGAGGAAAGACACCTCATGCCTGGACAAACTGGTGAGGAAGGCGGGCTCTATTGTTGGCATGGAGCTGGACAGTTTAACATCTGTGGCAGAGTGAAGGGCGCTCAGCAGGCTCCTATCAATTATGGAGAATCCACTGCATCCACTAAATAGTATCATATCCAGACAGAAGAGCAGCTTCAGGGACAGACTGCTGTCACTGTCCTGCTCCACTGACAGATTGAGGAGATCGTTCCTCCCCCAAACTATGCGACTCTTCAATTCCACCTGGGGGTGTAAACGTTAACATTTAACATTATACAAAGTTATTGTCTGTTTTTACCTGCATTATTATCAATCTTTAATTTAATATTGTTTATTGTATCAGTATGCTGCTGCTGGAGAATGTGAATTTCACATTGGGATTCTATCTATCTATCTATCTATCTATCTATCTATCTATCTATCTATCTATCTATCTATCTATCTATCTATCTATCTATCTATCTATCTATCTATCTATCTATCTATCTATCTATCTATCTATCTATCTAATCACAAGTAGTGGGTCTGGCAGTAAAATTTTTACTTGCATGTCTGACATAAATGCAACACATCACACACTCCAGCGCCATGATAAACAAGAATGTATTAAAATAAAGAAATTCATATTATTTAATGGAAAACACAAATCAGCTTCCCTGATATACTTGTTCAGTTCTTCTCCCATACCCTTGGGACAAAACTCTGGGAAATCTGCATCGATTTCTTAAAGCAGCCTTAATTTTCTTAAAGATCGGCGCATTTCTTCCTGCCTTTGAGTGACATAATTTTGCTTGCAGAGATTGTGTCAGGGTGTCATGGCTGAAATAGAGCAGCATATCTACAGATTCTGGATGAATGTGTCCCTCTAGCTGTGTGAGCGCATGCATTTAAGAATGTCGTAATTAGAAAAGAAATCGATTACGCTATTTCTTTACATGGAGATGGGCTTTCAAAAGATTTTCCTTAGCAGCTTTGCTGTCATTCATCTGAGTGCTTCCTTCATAAAAAGGATGCAAACAGGAACGATGAGAAGGAGAGAACAATGAAACCAGGAATATGAGGGACAAGTGGAGGAAGGAGAAGAGGAATGAGAAGGGTGAAGACCCCGGCCTGCAAAAGTGATGAATGAACGAATGAGTGCATTGTGTGAGCCACCTTTCACGGTAAGCAGTATTGCTTTACAGAACAGATCCCTATGTATAGCAAAACAAAACAATGTGTTGTCTCTTCATAACAAATGAGAAAATCAACTAGAGGTTCCATCAAAGCAGAAAAGGAAAAGATGAAAGAACACCAGAGAGGAAAAAAACAAAAAAAAAAGAAAAAGAAATGAAAGCAGGTAGAGAATGCAAAGAAAAGATGCCAGCTGCTGTGGCCCTTGGTCTCACCTGACTGAGCACCCGTCTCCACTTGTTAAAACACAGTGAGGCGGATGACAACAGAGGACGTTATCAGGTTCTTGGTGGCAGGAGTTGGACTTCATTCACATGAAGTCATGAATAAATGATGTGTTCTTCAGAGTGTCAACTGTTGCAGGAAAAGCAGTGAATAATGGACAGATAGTCATTTATCATTCATTCTCAGAACCAAGCAGAAAGAGCAGAATATTGATTATTTACTGTAATTAAGGGCATTGCATTTGAATTGGGCTATCTGGCGGCATGCATACATGGGCATGACTTGAATGTAGATTGCGGATTTGGAAAGCCCCTGCATTTGTTCTACCTTGATTTCATCACAAGTTTCTGTTTTCTTTCCCTCTGAATGTATAAAATGCCAAAGATTCTGGCTGCAGGACACTCACCCTCACAGTGACAGGCAGGAGGGAGCATCCCAGTCAGCCTTACTTTCTAACCTACTTCAGTGACAGTGTCTCAGTCAGACAGCCAGATAGTCCACTTATTGGAAGAGGGGAGGCTTTTCGACAATTTACAATAATTCTCCCCTGTCTACTTGCAAGGTCTCTTACGTTTTTGAGGCTCAGTCACATTAAAGCTGCCAACAAAATGGATCAGGGCTGTTTTGTTCATTTCCAATTTTCAGTTCAATTCAATTTGTTTTTTGTATAATTCATTGACTACAGACTCAGAGCTGGTGCAGAAATCCCAAAGTGTAATGCATTAACAGTAAATTACTAAACCTAACAGCATTTTCATGCCTGAAACTACAAACTATGTTAAACATAAAGTACAACAAAATCATTTCAATTGGATTAACATAAGCAAATCATGACAATCTAAAGTTAATAATCATTATAATATTGATATCCAGTCAACAGAATTTACAGAGAAAATAAAAAAAAAAATCACAATGCTGGTGACCTAAAGTAGGTCAACTAGACGACCACCGCTTCTGGGTATTCTAATTTAACATAGCAGACAATGTTAGAAAAGATTAAATTCTTTCATGATGGAATCCCAAGGCTCTCCATATCTGCCCGGCAATGTAGAAGTGGTACCAAGTGCCGCAGCAGGATACTGAGAAGGGAAACTGAATATAGGAGGGCCAGGAACAGTTGGTAACAATTGTCAAGCTTTAAAAGTGTTATGATTTTGGCTCCTCACATGTCACCTTTGTTTATTTCCATTGTTAGGTCCAATGTTGCTACGGGTGTAACCTCTCAAGTTGAGAATAAAAGGACAGCTATGAGGTGGAATGCTTAACCAGATACCAAATATTTAAAGAATTCAACGTTTGTCATTGTGCTCTTTTCCAGCGTGTACTTTTGGTTTTGACCCTCTTGTTCTCCCAACCACAATTATGGTCTCTCGTATTGAGCTTTGGTTTCATTTCATATTCGACCTTTTTTTATTTTTACGTGCATCTCCATGTTTTGCTCCTTTACCTGCCAGTTAACTGACAGAACATATAGTTGAACAAATGACCTGCAATATGAAGAGCTACTCAGCAGCTCTAGTCAGGGTTGTGTTAGACTAAAGTAAAGGGTCTTCAGCCTTGGTTTAAATGCTGAGACTGACCAAGTATTTCTTATATATGCACGCAGATCATTCCACAGTGTTATATATTTTGGACTTTTGTTTAACTTTTGTTCATCTCCTTGTAGATTTTCTGTCATGGGAGTGTGTCCCCCAGGATTGTGAACCGCAGATAATGAGTTTAAAAGGTTTCCCAATTCAAGGATGGATAACAAGTTTTGCTTGGTGCCTTCCTAATGAATATTTCATTTTCTGATCTCTGATTTTGTCTCTTTTGCTACGTGTATAAACTCATTTTTTGCTTCTTGTTTTGATTTTGGAGCTTCAGTTTTCTCGATTTCCCAGTTCTGACCCTTTTTTTTTGTCTTTCGTCTATTCTCCTCCTTACCCTTTAAAGTCTTTGCAGTGGCTTCTATTTAATTTAAAGCTGATTTTAAATATTTGCATTTAAAGATTTAAATAGTGTGGGCCCTACTTATTAATCTGAACTTATCTTATATATGAACATCTACACGTGAAACTGTTGTGACTGATGGCCGGGGCCCATACCTGGTCGGGATGCCCCTTCACCACATCTGCCAGGGGGACAAGGGTGGGGAGCCCAGTATCTCCCCCTGGACGCTAGATGGCAGCCTCCCTGGGTTGCAGCGGTGCCTCGGACTCCCCCAAGGCTTCATGGGGGTTGGAGTTCTGTGCAGCTCTGTGGGGTTCCACAGGCGCCACCAGGGGGTGCTGCAGCAGGAGCGGCTGGCCCTTTTTGGACACTGGTTTCGCCTTACCCGGAAGTACAGCCAGATGTCGGCAATCAATCACCTGGAGCACTTCCGGGTGACTGATAAATGGGAGCCAGCGACCACCACTCGGCAGCCAGAGTCGGGAGGAGGAGGACTAAGCTTGTGGAGGAGTGGTGGTGGAGAAAGAGAAAAGTGCTTGTGTGTGTGTAGTTTCAGTGCTTGGGACTGTGTTGTGGCTGGAGGGATTATGGGGAAGACATGCCCTCCAGCTGAAGAAAAATTAAAGTCTTTTTATTTTATACGTGCCTCCCGTGTCAAGTCTGTGTTGGGTCGGGTGCAATATAGTGCCTTTATTACACTGTGTGTGTCTGTCTGGCCGGGAAGTGAGAGGTGGAGTCGGGGTAAGGGCTCCACTTCCAAAGATACACAAGCAAGGCCAGCATATTTGCAAAGCAAAACCTCCAAAGAAAGAGTCACTCATTTAGCAGCTAATGCAGAAGCAAGGCGAGCACATCGGCAAAACGGTATCCCTTTTACTTTTCCTCCCGCTGCTAATACACAAGTGAGGCGAGCACTTCGGCAACACAAATCCTCCTAGGAGAGAGACGCCCAGAGTAGTTCCTTTCAATTACCTGACATCTCTACATTTCAGGTTTTTTCTGACGATTTGGGCTTGCACAGCTAGTCAATATACAGTATATGTAGCTGAGCATACGTTGTGGTCGCAAGATAGTACTCTAGTAAAAATTTCAAGGATTAATAACAGTGTGAGCTTGAGTTTTTAGCTACAGGGCCCCAAAGCTGTGTGTTATGAAAGCCAGCGGACACGTTTTAACCCTTTGAACACTGCCCTCTCTAGCATTTTAGCACTATAACACTAATTCCAAATTTGAAAACTAAATAATTGAATTTTAAAAGAAAAAATGTATTATACAATGATAATGAAAGTTTAATACTATAGCACAAGCTGTGTTATTTACAGTCTCTCAGTTTTTATTTTTCTATCTAACACCCAAACTGCCCTTTTGGATGATATGCTTCAAAACAGTTTTTAGTGCCAGAAGCCATCCTGTATATTAAGAAAACATCTTAATATTTTCCTTATTTTTTAGCTGCAATTCACAGGCTTTAGGTAATATTGAATTATGTGTGGGTGGCACGGTGGCGCAGTGGGTAGCGCTGCTGCCTCGCAGTTGGGAGACCTGGGGACCCGGGTTCGCTTCTCGGGTTCTCCCTGCGTGGAGTTTGTAGGGGTGTGCAAAAAAATCGATTTGCGAAAGAATCGCAATTTTATCTCTACCGATTCAAAATCGATTCATACAGGACACAAAATCGATTCATATTTCCCATTTTATAACGGCGCGAGTTTAACTATTTTTCCGGATAGGAGTTTGTCAATCCTATAGATGGCGCTATGCCAGTTTCTGCTCAGATAGTAATCCTTGGTGTGAGTAAGAAGAAAGTGAGTGCGCGCTCGCGCAAGCATTCGATAGACGAGCCATGGAAAACGCAGTGGAAAAGAATATTCAACCTGCCCCGTCCTCATGTAGGGCGGACGTTTGGGCACATTTTGGATTCTACAACATCGATGGCAAGAAAGAGCTTGATAAAACTCACGTCATATGCAAGCTTTGTAAAGCTAAAATCAAATATTTTGGAAACACTACAAACCTCAGGACTCACATGGCACGTCATCATCCAGAGGATGCAAACGAAGTTCAGCCAAAAGTAAGAAACATTCCAGGAGACCAACGCACTCTGCATCAATGTTGCAAACTTCCAACCAACTCTGAACGGGCGAAGAAAATAACTCAATCCATAGCCTGTTTTATTTCCAAAGATCTGCGTCCCTACAGCGTTGTTGAAAATGAAGGCTTTCGGTACATGCTGAAAACAGTTGAGCCTAGATACGCTATACCAAGCCGTCAGCTTTTTGCTGAAAAAGCGATACCTCTGTTATACGAAGAGACAAAGAAAAAAGTAGCAGAAGCGTTGAAGAAAGCAACAAGAGTAGCCTTAACATGCGATGCATGGACATCAAGGGCAGTCCAGTCGTATGTAACCTTTACCGCTCACTATATTACAGACAACTGGGAGCTTGAGTCACGAGTTTTACAAACTACAGCAATAAATGAAAGCCACACAACCGCACATATAAAGGAGAACATTCAATCTGTCGCACAGGAATGGCAGCTCACAACCACTGACCTGGTAATTGTTACCGATAACGCTGCTAACATGCTAGCTGCTGCACAGCTGGGAAACTTTCAACACGTTAAATGTTTCGCACATACCATCAACCTCGCGGCATAGAGAGCTCTGAAGCTGCCGTCTGTTTCACGTCTGCTGGGGAAAATTCGGAGAATTACCGGATTTTTTCATCGCAGTGCCACCGCAAATCATGTCTTGAAACAGAAACAGAAACTTCTGGAGCTGGCACCGCACAAGTTGACAACGGACGTGGCTACACGATGGAATAGTGCATTCGACATGATCGATAGATTCCTGGAGGAACAACCAGCCATTTGCGCTGCGCTTCTCTCTGCTGAAGTAAGAAAATGTGGAGCCGGCATCTGCACACTAGACGAAACCGACGTCGCCAACGCAGAAGAAGTTGCTGCAGCCCTCAAGCCATTAAAAGAGGCAACAAACATAATGTCTGAAGAAGCCACGCCGACAGTGTCTGTGATAGCCCCACTACATGCGCAGCTACTTCACGAAACAAAAGCAGGATTCTGTGGTGAAACAGCACTCGTCCGGGAAATCAAACAGGCAATTCACGAAGATCTGGCCAAGAGATACACGAGTGTGACAGACAAAAATATGCTCCACATATCTTCAAGCCTGGACCCCAGGTTCAAAACACTGCCCTTTCTCTCTCAGGACGAGCAAAAGGACATACACTCTAAGGTGATTGCTGAAGCGGCAACACTTGAGGTAATTTATTATATTTTTTAATAGTAAAAGTGAAAAACACTAGTTGCATGACAGTGGCATGACAATATGCTATTAGCAAAACCACATACACAGTGTGTATGGTTGTGAAATTACCATTGACATGTAGCACTTTAAATGTACCACAATAATATCTAGTTATTGCTTAGTTTGTTTTATATATATATATATATATATATATATATATATATATATATATATATATATATATATATACAGTGGTGTGAAAAACTATTTGCCCCCTTCCTGATTTCTTATTCTTTTGCATGTTTGTCACACAAAATGTTTCTGATCATCAAACACATTTAACCAGACTGTTTTGAAGAATGCTCCCTCCAAGGCATTTTGCAGAGGAGTATTTAAAAGATACAATGAACAGCTTTTCTCCTGCCTGATTACTGAATTGTCCTGTTAGAGGATGTTTCTTTCTTTAATAAGATGTTAAATTTCTATCACAGTATTCACTGTAAATCATTGAACCGATTAAATTATATTTAACCACCAAAATGTTATTAGTGAAGGGCATTGGTTGTTAATGGGTTCCCCTTTTGAAAATGAAACTTTCCAGATTTAATAAACGTTTTGCCTCGCGATGACATGGCACACAAGGTTCACATTTGAATCTTCTGTTATAAACACTGCACTTACATGCCTGGGCAGAAGAGCAGGATTCTCCTCAGATGCAATGAGCCCTTAAAAGCGGGTCTGTTTTTCTTTTTTTTCTGTTTAATACCTGGATTAAGTGTCTTCCACATTAGTTAGCTTTTGCTTTGCAATTGCCGTATACACTCGAATATAAGCAGAGTTTTTCAGCACCCAAAATGTGCTGAAAAACGTCACCCTTGGCTTATATTCGAGTCAGGTCCCGCTGCCCCCCAATATACAGTGGTGTGAAAAACTATTTGCCCCCTTCCTGATTTCTTATTCTTTTGCATGTTTGTCACACAAAATGTTTCTGATCATCAAACACATTTAACCATTAGTCAAATATAACACAAGTAAACACAAAATGCAGTTTTTAAATGATGGTTTTTATTATTTAGGGAGAAAAAAAATCCAAACCTACATGGCCCTGTGTGAAAAAGTAATTGCCCCCTTGTTAAAAAATAACCTAACTGTGGTGTATCACACCTGAGTTCAATTTCCGTAGCCACCCCCAGGCCTGATTACTGCCACACCTGTTTCAATCAAGAAATCACTTAAATAGGAGCTGCCTGACACAGAGAAGTAGACCAAAAGCACCTCAAAAGCTAGACATCATGCCAAGATCCAAAGAAATTCAGGAACAAATGAGAACAGAAGTAATTGAGATCTATCAGTCTGGTAAAGGTTATAAAGCCATTTCTAAAGCTTTGGGACTCCAGCGAACCACAGTGAGAGCCATTATCCACAAATGGCAAAAACATGGAACAGTGGTGAACCTTCCCAGGAGTGGCCGGCCGACCAAAATTACCCCAAGAGTGCAGAGACGACTCATCCGAGAGGTCACAAAAGACCCCAGGACAACGTCTAAAGAACTGCAGGCCTCACTTGCCTCAATTAAGGTCAGTGTTCACGACTCCACCATAAGAAAGAGACTGGGCAAAAATGGCCTGCATGGCAGATTTCTAAGACGCAAACCACTGTTAAGCAAAAAGAACATTAGGGCTCGTCTCAATTTTGCTAAGAAACATCTCAATGATTGCCAAGACTTTTGGGAAAATACCTTGTGGACTGATGTGTCAAAAGTTGAATTTTTTGGAAGGCAAATGTCCCGTTACATCTGGCGTAAAAGGAACACAGCATTTCAGAAAAAGAACATCATACCAACAGTAAAATATGGTGGTGGTAGTGTGATGGTCTGGGGTTGTTTTGCTGCTTCAGGACCTGGAAGGCTTGCTGTGATAGATGGAACCATGAATTCTACTGTCTACCAAAAAATCCTGAAGGAGAATGTCCGGCCATCTGTTCGTCAACTCAAGCTGAAGCGATCTTGGGTGCTGCAACAGGACAATGACCCAAAACACACCAGCAAATCCACCTCTGAATGGCTGAAGAAAAACAAAATGAAGACTTTGGAGTGGCCTAGTCAAAGTCCTGACCTGAATCCAATTGAGATGCTATGGCATGACCTTAAAAAGGTGGTTCATGCTAGAAAACCCTCAAATAAAGCTGAATTACAACAATTTTGCAAAGATGAGTGGGCCAAAATTCCTCCAGAGCGCTGTAAAAGACTCATTGCAAGTTATCGCAAACGCTTGATTGCAGTTATTGCTGCTAAGGGTGGCCCAACCAGTTATTAGGTTCAGGGGGCAATTACTTTTTCACACAGGGCCATGTAGGTTTGGATTTTTTTTCTCCCTAAATAATAAAAACCACCATTTACAAACTGCATTTTGTGTTTACTTGTGTTATATTTGACTAATGGTTAAATGTGTTTGATGATCAGAAACATTTTGTGTGACAAACATGCAAAAGAATAAGAAATCAGGAAGGGGGCAAATAGTTTTTCACACCACTGTATATATATATGGTATATATGTATGGTATATACAATAATTAATAATAACACTGAATTTCTAATTGAAAGACAAAGGTTGGTTGATTGCGTTTTTGTTTTCTTTTATGGTGCATTAATGCAGAATGAGGAGCTAGACATCCCAAATGTAGTGCTGGATGATGAAGGCCCCCCTGTTCCCAAAAAAAGAAAAACTTCCCTGCTGAATTTACTAGGCAAGACTTTCACTAATGTCAGAGATGTTCCTAAATCCGCTGGCACCAGAGCTGAGGAAGAGATGAAGAAGTATTTGGAAACTCCATCATTGTCACTCTCAGAAGTACCCCCTAACTTGGTGGAGGTCTCAGGAGACTGTCTTTCCCCTCCTTGCAAAATTGGCTAAATGCTACCTATGCATTCCTGGTACTAGTGTTGCAGCAGAGAGGGTATTCTCAACTGCTGGGGACATAGTAACTGCACAGCGGAGCATGCTCACTCCAGAACATGTAGACCAGCTTCTGTTTCTACAAAAGAACATGTACATTCCAGCAGATGGTGGACTTTAAACTCACTAATGTGCGCATACACCTGAATCTAATCTAATATATTCTGATCTGTTGTCAGTTTGACTGTAGTTGTCACAGTTCAAAAACTGTTGTCTGCTGAAATGGAAACGGTTTAGGTAAAAAGAAAATGTTCACAATTAATTATTATTTTGGATGTTACACTTGTTACAGCACTTTACAGCCCAATGTAGCAGCATTTTTATTTATTCTGATAATGGCACTTTACAACCAACTATAGCAGCTCTTATTTGGTTTTATTTAATCTACTTTTATTTAAAGTGTCAATATAAGTTGTTTAATTTAAGTTGAAAGTTTGCAGTTTATATTTGCAACAGTTTATATTTTTGTAATGTGACTTCAACTGTTATCTCAGGGCTGTATTTTGTATCAGACTGATGGAAAATAAAAAACAATCATAACGTTTTGAATCGAGAATCGTTTTGAATCGAGAATCGGATTTGAATCGAATTGTGAGCCCAAGAATCAAAATCGAATCGAATCGTTAGATTTTCTGAATCGTGCACCCCTAGGAGTTTGCATGTTCTCCCCGTGTCTGCGTGGGTTTCCTCCGGGCACTCTGGTTTCCTCCCACAGTCCAAAGACATGCTGGTTAGGTGGATTGGCGATTCTAAATTGTCCCTAGTGTGTGCTTGGTGTGTGGGTGTGTTTGTGTGTGTCCTGCGGTGGGTTGGCACCCTGCCCGGGATTGGTTCCTGCCTTGTGCCCTGTGTTGGCTGGGTTTGGCTCCAGCAGACCCCCGTGACCCTGTGTTCGGATTCAGCGGGTTGGAAAATGAATGGATGGATGAATTATGTGTTTTAAAAGATGGACTGGTGTCAAAGATACCACTAAAATGGGGTACTGATTTGGTAAAACCAAGGGGTACTGAGTTAAATAGTGATGGGTCTTTGTTTCAGTCTGTATCACTATTACTATTTTAGCTTTTTTTCCATATTCAAAGACAGATTTTAATGAACTCTTTCAATTCATTGACCCAATTAAACACACTGTAGAAGAAATATAATTTAGTCTGAAGGGAAGACAAAAATGTATATCATCTACATACAAGTGAAAATGAATACATAGTTGTCTAATGATATCTCCCAATGGTAGCACTGAAAACAGTCACTGTCTGAGTACTGAGCCCTACCACCAACTCAAAATTATAATAATAATAATACAGCTCTGTTATCATATTTCTGTACATATTGAAATGGATTTGATGAATGTGAACTAAACTGCACAAGCTGTTCTGTTTCAGCCAAAGTTACATTCCTTTGCTCGAGTAGGCGTTTTGTTTATTTAATTCTTTTTATTGCTTTTCAAATACATTTTTCATTTTATGTTAGAAAATCTGTTCTTAGTTTTGTCGTTGTATTTATGTAATATGATTTTATTGATATTGGTAGTTTATTAATTGTTCTTAAATTTTATATTACAATAATATTATATGTATTGGTTTCATTGTTTTCTGCCCTGTCCCGTTTATGTACAGCTTAAGGGGGTAGGGCCACTTGATGATGCAGCTTTTGTGTTTGGATTTATTGGATTGGCTTCCTACAGGGGGTAAAGGAATGGAGTGGGTGAAATAATTTTAAGAAGATGCTTTGAGCTTGGAGTTTGAGAGTGTGTCTAGTTCCTTTGCCCATTAAGGAGAGTATGATGTCCTTCTGTTTTTCATACACTGGATGGATGCCATCTACTGGCTTGGGTTGGGAAGAAAATTAAAGCAAAAACCTTAAAAAAAGGGAATAAAGTGATTATGGGATATTCATGATAGATGGGAACTTTTAATAACTTTCTTTTTAAACACAGGGAGTGGCACAGGTGCTGCAGGTGTGGGAATGTGCAATATGTAGTTATAGAGAAGGCAAGCAATCTTTATGCCATGATCTATCCTTTTATCTGTGAGTATATGAAATTTAAGGAGCAGGACGTGCAGGACTTTGTCTGTGGTTGATGTGGTGATCTCACATTGTGTCAGCCTGCTTCCAAATGCACACACATCCTAGCATATAATAAACATCCAAATGAATAAAACTACTGCTAATTACTAAAACTAAGAACCTTTATAAGAATTTTGTGTGTTTGCATTTAGAAAGCTTTACTTGGCTTATTGCTTCCTTCCTGTATGCTTATGCGTGTGTTGCCTGGATTAATATTTAGGGTATCCAGTCCAAAATGGTAAATCATCTTTCGACTTAGTCTTAGCCATTCATTGGCTGAGTTATTGTAGCAAAAATGACACAATCCAACAGCATGTTAAAAAGCCCATTAGGTCTAAATTGCTAGGCAGCCTCTAGGAGAGCTCAAGAAATCCTGTGCCCCTCATCATAGGGAGTAAATTGGGCAGTGACAGCACTGGCTGTAGCACGATGCCCTCTGGACTCGGCTCTCTAAATATGCACTCTTTGCATTGTTGACTTCTGGGCTAGAAACAATGCCTTCCTCTCAGCAAGGGCACAATCTTGGCTGCCATTTGTGCTTTTAATGGAGATGGGAGCACAAGATGAGATCCATCTTGTCACACAGTCAATGGCCTGCGCATCTCTGCCGCACCATAAATCTGCTTAACAATCCTTAAGCGCTCGCATTGTGGTGTTTGGCTGAGGAACACAAGGACATTTATCTTGGTTCCTCATGTTCGGATTTAATAGCACATGAAAGGTTTCTATTTTGACAATTATTTCGGTTTAATTTTCTCTTTCAGAGGATGTACAAAGCCTTGCTAGCTCTCCTTTTGTCTGGTTTTGTCAAGTCGGTCTTATTTTGCTCCTTTGTTGTCACTGATCTTCCCCCATGTGAATAATGTCTTATTTAATGCTTATTCAGAAATGAGATCAGCTTTTTATTTTCTTATGTGAAGAGTCACCCATCTGCCAGAAACCGAGATGACAGAATGGTGGATTTGCGGTCCGACCACAAACCAGCATGCAGAGTTTGATGTTCATGAAGAGCCAGAGATGCAGCCACTGCCTTCCTTATAGGAATCAAAATTGTATTTTATTCAAATGTCTCCAAGTATAACCAGGTTAAGAATTAGAGAGATATTAGACATCTAAAGTACTGGCAAAGCAATTTTTCTCTCCTTAGGAATTATAAATTAAAAACCACTAATATGGTGTCGAGCTGAAATACATCTTCTGAATCTAATTTTACTGCTCCCAGGAGACAAAAAAGACATCATCCACTTCAGAGTCTTTCGTAAAAAAAAAAAAAAAAAACTTTAAGGAAAGATTTTCATTGAGGGCAGCCATATATTTGAAAGTTTAACATGCCCCCTTTGACTAAAAACTGTGTTTGACTTAAAATTGAGCTTTTCATAGTGACCACCACTGCGAGGCTTATTACAGCATAACACTACAATACAGTCATCTGTTTAGATTTTAAATCCATCTTTTCCATTACAAGAGTGCATGGCACAATGACTTACATGGAAATGAACCTGCAAAGAATGGACAAGGTGTGGGGGTACATCCCCTATTGCTTTCAAGCGATCCATGAGTCCAGAATCTGAACAGAAGGGAACATGGAAGTTTGACACAATAACCAGGCTGGGAGCAGAACCAGGACTTGAAACAGTGAGTTGCAATGGTAACCACTGTGCACCCATAATCATTGTAAATTAAGGGTTTTATAGTCCTTGACCCGGAAGTGGTTCTGTCCCTCAGTCCATGTGACTTTCTATCACTTCCGGGTGATAGGTAAAAACTTCTCCTTTTCTTCAGCCCGGAAGTATATCATTTCTTCCGTTCCCGTGACTTGGAAATACTTCCGGGCTATACGGAAAGCATAAATCCCTGGCCCTCCCTGCAGTGACTCCTAGCAGCCCCCATGGTATCCAGCAGGGCTGTTCATTAAAACTTCAAGGTCCATGAGGCCCTGCTGGAATTTGGGGCACCTCCATGTTGCAGGGAGGGCTCCATCTGGCAGCCTGGGGGTATTGGCTGGACTGTATGGCCGGCAATCCCTCACAGTTCCCTCCCCTCAGCGAAGTCCAGTGGGACGGAGCGTCCAGCCCCGCAAGGGACGTCCTCCACCAGGAGGATCCATAAGTCGGGCCTTGGCTACATTGTCTAGCTTCCCCAGAGAACCTAGGGGGAACGTTGTAACGGGAATCCCTCTGATCCCCTGTCCTCCAAGGACAACTTCGCCATACATGGTCCGGCTGACGACAGTCATAGCAGATCCTCCGTCAACCCGGTTGTCTTCTTCCGCGAGACTGGAAACACTTTGGGAACTCTGTTTCCGCCCTTTTCTCCGCCGAGGGAGGTTTTCTGTGCTCTCAGTTCTCTTTTCTGAATTGTCAAGAGACCCGCATTTTATTTTTGGGATCTCCTGCTTACTCTGGGGTTTTCCCACAGTCTGAGTCTCTCTATTAGTAAAAGAGAGCCCCTTTACTGTTTGCACCCCTCTCGATTTATTTATAATATGGGTCGAGGTCTTCAGGACCGAATCGCTCCGAAAGGCAGCACCATCCAGCTGCTCCGGCTCGATCGGTCCTTCCCCCGACCACTCGGTCAACGTTCCGCACTCTCTTGTAGGGCACGCAGTGATTTGGCACCCGCTACTTATTAAACGCGGGCCCGGATCACGCTGCGTCCCTATTTCATTATATACGGTACCGGCATTACCTAACTGCACCGCCAAATTATATAAGACGGGACACTCCTGACCAAACCGCCGCAGGCAATCATCCACCTTCCTTATCGGCGCTTCGGCCGTCGCTCCTAAGTCTCTGACGATCCGCTGTATTTCCGTCAGTACCTGAAAAATACTTCGCACGGGCTCTATTAATTTTTTGAGCTCCCGTACATCTACAAAGTTATTTAATTCAGCCAGAGGTAGGCTTACTTCCTCATTCTGCCTACCTACCGGCCGGGAGCCAATGAGCATGTCCGCTGTCAGCACGTGCTCTGACAGGCTTCGCTGAGGCTTCTAGGATTTGGAGTTCTTATTGTCTGAGGACCAGGTTGCCTTCTTCGGCAGACTGCGGTCTGTCTTTATTAATTTGTCGGCAGACCGATCAGCCATTTCCCGGCCCTCCTTACCTTCTTGCGGGGTGAGCGGTGCTTCGCTCACCTCCCCCTTTCCCTTCGAAAAGTCCAAGTCCGTCTCTTCGGAGATGAAGGCACAAACAGCGGGACGTGGACCTCCTCCTTCCCAGAACAAACCAGGGTCGATCACGTGTTCCTCACCGGCCGTCGACATGCGGAAGTTGTCTTTAATGCTCGTCGGCTCGAACAGGAGCGTGCCACTATCTTCGGGAATATCTCCTTTTTCCTGCGGATCCTCCAAGTGATCTTTTCCGAGGTACATGCATGGGACAAAGTGAGTTATTTTAAACAAATTATTTGTTAAATTCCCGGCACGTACCTCAGAGCGATCGTCTGTCCATGGAGGTTTCTACCGACTTGTGTAGCTGCTCCGTAGCTCCTCCCGAGCGTCGACCATTACGAGTGTGGCTCTCCCGCTGGCGATGCCGCTCTGCTTGTCCTTCTTCTTCCCCATATCGGACGTGGTGAAGGTAGTTTCTGGCGACGTTGCTGCGTGTCTGGACATTGTCCTCTTAGGGTTCTGTCCACAGTAAATTTTTTTAAATACAGGTCCTCTGCCAAAACGACGGCCAGAGAATCCTGCCAAAACTACGCCAACTGTGACAAATAGAGGCACTGTCGACCCCTTGAAACTCAGACCAGACGTCAGGCACCAGGTAAAAGTCCAAAGATGAATATTTATTATAATAATAAAGTGCACAAAGCACCACCACTCCACTATACTCAATAACAAATCAATAATCAAATAACAATAACCAATCCTCCACTCTCCCAGACGCTTAGCCACTCTGCCTCCCAACTCAGCTCAATGTCTGGGATTTCCCACAATCCTTTTATAGTCCTTGACCCGGAAGTGGTTCTGTCCCTCAGTCCATGTGACTTTCTATCTCTTCCGAGTCAGGTAAAAACTTCTCCTTTTCTTCAGCCCGGAAGTATATCATTTCTTCCATTCCCGTGACTTGGAAATACTTCCGGGCTATACGGAAAGCATAAATCCCTGGGCCTCCCCGCAGCGACTCCTGGCGGCCCCCATGGTATCCAGCAGGGCTGTGCATTAAAACTTCAAGGTCCATGAGGCCCTGCTGGAATTTGGGGTACCTCCATGTTGAGGGAGGGTTCCATCTGGCGGCCTGGGGGTATTGGCCGGACTGTATGGCCGACAATCCCTCACAATATATATATATATATATATATATATATATATATATATATATATATATATATATATATATATATATATATATATATATATATCATATATATATATATATATATATATATATATATATATATATGGTTGAAATAGTTTACTGTCAAATAATGCAAAGAGTACGCGACACGTGTTTCGCCCTAATTCTGGGCTCATCAGGCGTACACACTCACTGCACTCCCTCTTGGGAATTGAATCTCAGATGTCAGCGCTAGAGGCGAAGCCCCTAACGTTGCGCCACGGCGTGTGGTTCGTTCATTTGACAGCATGTAGATCGGGGTAATTACATTCACGGCATTCGTAGTCTGAATCACAATCTGATTGTATGGGTGGTTACCTACTAGGTAACGCTTGTGGTTGGTCAGCAAGTCGGCTAACATCTGCCACGGTGCCCTCTTTCAGTTGCAGATCATAGAATGGTTGAAATAGTTTACTGTCAAATAATGCAAAGAGTACGTGACACGTGTTTCGCCCTTGATTCCCGAGAGGGAGTGCATTGAGTGTGTACGCTTGATGAGCCCAGAATTAGGGCAAAACACGTGTTGTGTTTGACGATGAGTTTGCGCTAGACCCTTACGAACCGCTTGCTGTAAACACTTTTTTAATGAGTTTTAAGCACAGGGGAAAAAAATTAAATGCCACTTCTCTAGCGAAACTTTTCAAACCATCCTCTACTGGCTTTAAATTCCTCACCTGCGCCACTCGAAGAAGGATTTTTTTACAGCAAATCGCCATGAATCTTCCTGGCTTTTGCGCATATGATCGGCTCACTTACACTATCCCCTGCAAGTTGCTTTTCGTTAAACCACACTAGCAACAGTTTTTCCACCTCTTCCAGCACTTGAGGCCTCTTCTCGGTTAACATTATAACATAACTCCTTTTGCAACATCAGCTGCTTTGTTAGGCCCTGTATACGCAAACAAAAAAAAAGGGAAACGGAGAATGGGAAATCATAGGCGCATAGGGAAACTGGTTTTTGTTCGCCACCAGAGCGTGTGGTCATGAACAGATGCAAAATTTTGGCAAACTTTTTGATCGTAACCCGATTTGTATGTGTTCGGAAACGTTTCTGAGCAGAGGTTCTACTGTATGTAGTATCTGCCACATAATTCAAAGAGTACCCATCACATTTTTCACCCTATTTGGGGCTCATCAGGTGTACTCACTTTTGTTTCCCCTTGCGGGGTTCGAACCTTGAATTTCAGTGCCTGAGGCAAAGCTTCTGACGTTGCATCACTACAGCTGTTTTGCTTATTTGACAGGGTGAAGATCAGAGTATTACATGCATAAGTCTGATCACATTCTTATAGTTGGGTGGTTACCTACCAGTTAACGCATGTGGTTGGTTGGCCAGCCAGCCAGCAGACATCCTCCACGTCCTCTCAGTTGTGAGAAGCAGATCGTAGACATGTTATACTGTACCTGCCAAATAATACAAAGAGTACATGACACGTGTTTCGTCTTATTTGTGCATTATTAGGTGTATTCACTTTTGCTTCCCCTTGTGGAGATTGAACCTCAGATGTCAGTGCTGGCCACTAGGGGGCAGTCCAGCTCCCCAAACACACGACACAGACAGACACAGCCACAAGTCCAGTACAAACACAGGCTTTTATTTGGGAAACGCTTCCCTGAAGTGTTTTCCACAGCAATAAAGCACAATACAGCAATGAAGCACCAAAGCACCACAATAAGTCGTCTTTCTTTCTTTCTTTCTTTCTTTCTTTCTTTCTTTCTTTCTTTCTTTCTTTCTTTCTTTCTTTCTTTCTTTCTTTCTTTCTTTCTTTCTTTCTTTCTTTCTTTCTTTCTTTCCTCTTGGCAAGCTTTGTCCTCCCTCCTCCCGACTCTGGCTACTGGAGTTGAGGCAGCTGGTTTCTTTTATGTAACAACTGGAAGTACTTTTGGTGTTCTGTAAGCGTGGTCCACACATACTTCCGGGTGAGGTGGGAACCCGTTTAAATAGGGCTCAGCAGTCCCTGCAGCGCTCCCTAGCGTTGTCCCCAAACCCAATAAGATTGAGCCAACAAACTCCAATTCCCATTGTGCCCTGTGGGAATCCGGAGTGCTGTATCACCCCAGGGAGACTGCCTTCTAGCAATCTGGGGGAGTTAATGCCTTGTGCAAGCCCTGTCTCCCCGGTCCATCCATTATGAAGGTGTTAAGGTTGGGTAAGGGTCCTGGCCGTCTGGCACAATATATACAGTAGAACCCTGATTATCCAAGGACACCCTACAGTATCTATAAACATTTGAATAAAATGGATGGTCGCAGGGAAGGTAGGGGCTGACACAGAGAGAGGTCAGATGATGCCACCAAGGAAACTGATCACTCACAGTGGCCAAAGATGGGCTCTGCATGGCTGATAGATGGAGCTCTCCATTTAGCTCACTCCACAAATCACTTGCATCTTATCCAAAGAATGCAAGTCAGAGGCACTCTTAGGGGTGTGAGGGGCCTAGGGCTGACCAACCCCATGCAGTGCCAGTTACATCAAATGCTGTTACCGGTATATATGGACTGTATAAATCTGAGTGCGAATTTAATAAAAATAATGTTAACATACACTGGATTTTCTCATTACAGTATTCAGCTAAATTTTTGCAAGATAACACACAGACCTTATCAAAATATAACGATATCGTTTATTTAAAAAGTGCAATTCATAATTCATGACAATACCACAACAGTGCGAAATGCGATGCAGTGTCTTGCAAAAATTAGCAGGGCCTCTTCTAGAAAAGTACCCAAATTGTAAGTATACTCTGAGTCTCGATATGCAGGATGTCATAGCCATAACTCATGTTGATGTCATGTCAGCCAGTTATCATTAGTGATACATATTTTTTGTGCATTAATATTCGGACATGTCTATGGCCTACAAATAAAATGTGAGTTTCAGTGTTTCGACAGGTATCATCATGAAATCTCTTACTGGTTTCCAGGTTCAGAGATGAAAATCCACTTTTCTTGCCTTTCCAATTAGAAGAGTCATTGATGACACCTTCGTAGTTTAATCTGGATACAATGTCTTTTTCTACAGTTAGGATCACCAGAAGCCTGTCTTGAGACATGGTTAATCTATACTGGAGAATAGAACTTTACAAATCCAGGACATGCAGACCTCAAAAGCGGGGCCCCCTTAGGCATGGGGCCTGGGGCGGTCGTCCCATTTGCCACCCCCAAACGCCACTCTTGATGTGAGTTTGTAGCTCCCATCTACAGGTTGCCACAGTTCTTTAAAATGAAACAAAGAAAACCCTATATGAATGAAACAGTAGAGCATGTGTACACGATCAGCGCTGATGACAATAACTGAGGAGTGCATTTGTATTCAGTTAAAAGTATAGCAGTTACTCTCTCAGTACAGTATTCAAGGCAAAGATTTTATAAATTATAATGAAATACATGTATTATATTTACAGTTTTGCCTCAGATGGTATATATACAGTATATTTTTGTACAATTTGAGCACAGGCAAGATAAGTGACTAGCTTGGCATCGCACATCTAGACAGGACCTGCACTTTTCTGGCTTACTGTTCAATTCCTTAACCACTAGGCCAGAATGCTGTTGATCCCCATTTATGACTGTGAGAAGACCAATATTGGCACTCCTATCACTAATTTGGAAATGGCATCTCTAGATTCTTTATTCTTTGCTTTTTGGACATTTCCTATTTTCTGCATAGAAGTTAAACTAGAAGCAACCGCTTTAAATAGCATTTGGATTTCCCAGTCATCTTCCAAGAACATTCATATGGACAAGTGGAAAACCACTTCGAAGGATCCTGTGTAAGCATTCCCTTTCTTAGTTCTCGATGGCCTATGGATCAATGATTAGCCATGCTGCCTAGTCGCTCCAGGTGAGCCGCGTTCTAACTCAGGTCAAGTGAAGTATTCACATGCTCTCCATTTCTACATAGGATTTCTTTGCATTTCCTTTGGTTTCTTCCAACTCACCCGAGTGGTCAGTGTGCTCCCAAGCATTCAAGCTATTGGGGAAGCTTGGATGCTGATTCAAATCAAAGGCCGACACCACCTGTTAACCAGTTCCATCATCACCTTGTCTTAGTCTGCTTGTAGACTTGTGTCTGGTGTAAAGAAAAGACAAAGAGATAATAAAGTTTTGGGGTATCCGTCCCCATATACTGTCGAAATTTCTTTCTTAAATCGGGTCAGTTCATACATAGAACACAGACAACTCGTACAATGACAGATGGGCAATTTATGGGGTGGGAACGGAAGTGGACACATGAAATGCTGGGATGGAGCCACGGTGGTAGATGGGTGAAAGTGACATCATCAGGTGGGGACCAGAGGGAAGGAAGGAACCCAGAAGTGGCTTGAGTTTATTGAGTCCGGGTGAACTCATGGCAGTGTTGCTTCGTTTTTCCTGAGGGAACAAAGAGAGAAAGGTTAGTGCCCTACCGTTGTCCCTGACATGAGATTTCATTTAAGCCACTCCTGATGCACTCCTGCATTACACTGGAAAGATATTATACAAACCATATGCGAAACTCATGTTTATTATTATTATTATTATTTTTTTATTTATTTATTTAGGGTTTGCCTGAGGGTCCTTCAAATGATTATGCCTTGCTTGTGCTTCATTTACCACTGGATAAAGTTATGAAAAGTGTACAGAATGAAAGTGAGCCCAAAAAAAAGAATGAAATCAATCAGGTTCAGCAGGACAATGAAAGGATACCCGGTCACATTTATTTTGTTTGCATTTTACTCAGTTTACATGGGTGTGTTTGTGTATGCAAGTTAGTCATACAGAGATTAATAACAAATGCTATTAGCTTTTTATCTTCAGTAAGCCCTTGACATGCACCAAGCCTGCCAGAGGGCACTATGCCATGAAGCACTACAGAAAGAAAACGTGTATGTACCTGAGATGTTATTGCTACTAAGGGCCACCACGTCATGATAACAAATATTTTTTTTTTCTTTTGTGGGCAGCAGTGGGATTAAAGAGCAGATTATGCATATAGGTTAATGCTCTTTTAGATCACTTTATGTATGCAGAGTCTTTTTCTATTTATCTTCTGTGCTTAATGTAACAATGGATTGCTAGAAGGATTACAGCAACAGGGCAATCCAACCTTTCCCAGTAAAAAGGGATCAGATATTGTAGCATGAAACGGCTCTTATGCAAATCTAGTCATTAGAATAGGCATTAGATGAGGATAAGAATGTTTTTTATGTAATCAATTTTAAATAACTTCATCTGTAAATATAGATGGGAATGATCCTATTGAGGGATTAAAAGGTTTGGATAGGCTGACCTCTGAGGCATGGTGGTGCTTAGTGGGGGGTCTCGTGTCTCCAACATGAGGTTCGAGAATGCACAACGTTGAGGGGCATTGTGTGGTTGATGGAGTTCTGAAGGGATTAAGAAAGGTAGACCTGGCAAGGGCAAGGGATGCAGCCATTTGGAATACCATCATCGGGCAGAACATACAAGATTTGTGAAGACAGGGCCGCAAACCTAGCTTATGAATGGAAGACCCCAAGTCTGACAGGTGGCAGTAGGAGACTAGCAGTACTTACAGGTAAGTAAGAGGCAGAAGTTCAACACCCATTTGAGGTTTATCTTTCAATATTTGTTATAATTTTGGCCCTCCTCTTCATTTATTTCTTATGTGCGGAGATGACTTGAGAGTGTCCACAATGCTTACCCAATTCACATTGAGATGGCAGACTTAAAAAGTGATTTTAGTAAAGAGGTGCACTGATGGCACAACAAGCTCTCTGTCCTTCACTAGCACCCTTATACAGCTTTAAAGTTTCAGTTCCCAGCTTTCCACCCAGTTCTCTGCTGATCACTTAGCCAGTCCTTACTGCCATCACCTAAGCAAGCTCATTGAAAGTAATAGTGCAGAGATGATGGGGGTCTTGTTTCTCCCATGTTCGTTGGCTGCTGTCCAAAACAAAATCATTATCTGCTAGCCTACTAATGAAAATTCCTCCAGAGGTTGGCTAGGTAGTGGTTAAACGCAGTCCAGAATAAGCACAGTTAGTAATAAGCCGGAGAATCGTCAGATGGCTTTTATCTCATATTGAGAATCTGGGTTGCTAAGGACTGGCATATTGATCAGTAAAGCTGCCTTTCTGTTCTGCTTTTAACAGCATCAAACCATTTAGATAAAAGTCAATTCATTAGGCCATAACGCTGAGCTGGAGGACAGCACCCAGGCTGAGAGAGAGCATTTCCTCCCAGGAGTTTTTAGAAGTTACCTTTTCATTTTGTGAGTCTCAATGGCTCCTTTCTTATATTCTTTAGCAGATGGAATACGATGGTTAGTAGAATTGTCTTCAGACTTGAAGCATTAAGCTTAATGGGGACATGATGGCTAATGTAGTACCTTTTATGCCTCATTGTTCATTGTTTCTTTGTTTCTTAGCATCATGACTACTTTTTCATGGCAGCTCAAGGCCGTTATTGGATGGTTTTTGCCATCTGTCTCTTCCCAAAAGATGCATCAACTCATAAATGTAGTTGTTCCATAAAACAGCAAGCGGGGGATTGATGAAGCTTTATAACGCTGAATATGGGATGTATACATGCGTCCCTTTTCTGTTACCCACAGAATCAAGGCTGAAAGTTGTTGAGGAGCCTCATCATCATAGGGTACACACAACGGCAGCCATGTTTGGACATTTAGGAAATGCACTTTCAATTCAATTTACTGCAAGTTGACCTCTTCACAATATGGCAACTCAGGAAGAAGCACAGATTGCCAATTTTTGTGCACGTCGTTAATAAAACATGAAAAGAATTTGCGAAATTGAGGCAAAATTTACAACATGAGTAGATGCAGTAAAAATGAAGCTTTAAATGTTCTCTAAGAACTTATTTGTAAAAGACAAGGAGCTTTCATCCATTTATTGTTTAACCATTTTGACCTTGGGGCAGCCACCTGTATATTATTTCCTGGCTGCAAAATTAAATAAAGTGATAGCACTGATGTGCACAAATCGGAGTCTAAAACAGAACTGAGGGGATAGGAGAAAGGTGGCGGCTTTTAATGGCCAGTATAGGAAGTGATGTCAAAGGGGCTGGAACCGGAAGGGTATTCATCCATAGGCTTGGGCAAGGAAATGACACGAGAGGGACCTGAACCGGAAGGGTCTTCACCGGAAGGGTCTTCATCCATAGGCTCGGACCTGGAAGTGACGTCAAAGGGGTCGGAACCAGAATTGACGTCATCAGGACCAGGCGGAATTTCCCGTGCAGAAAAGCGAGAAAAAGAATCAGAGCACTCTGCCACCTCCCCATCTGGCTCAGAATTACCCTCATTCAAGCCCTTTAGCTTCCTCCCATGCGCACGTGTGTGACAAGACTATTCAAAGGTCTACAGTCGTATGAAAAAGTTTGGGAACCCATCTCAGCCTGAATAATAATTTACTTTCAACAAAAAAGATAACAGTGGTATGTCTTTCATTTCCTAGGAACATCTGAGTACTGGGGTGTTTTCCGAAAGATTTTTAGTGAAGCAGTATTTAGTTGTATGAAATTAAATCAAATGTGAAAAACTGGCTGTGCAATAATTTGGGTCCCCTTGTAATTTTGCTGATTTGAATGCCTGTCACTGCTCAATGCTGATTACTTGTAACACCAAATTGGTTGGATGAGCTCGTTAAGCCTTGAACTTCATAGACAGGTGTGTCCAATCATGAGATATAAAGGTATTTAAGGTGGTCAATTGCAAGTTGTGCTTCCCTTTGACTCTCCTCTGAAGAGTGACAGCATGGGATCCTCAAAGCAACTCTCAAAAGATCTGAAAACAAAGATTGTTCAGTCTCCTGGTTTAGGGGAAGACTACAAAAAGCTACCTCAGAGGTTTAAACTGTCAGTTTCAACTGTAAGGAATGGAATCAGGAAATGGAAGGCCACAGCCACAGTTGCTGTTAAACCCAGCAGGTCCGGCAGGCCAAGAAAAATACAGGAGCAGCATATGCACAGGATTGTGAGAATGGTTACAGACAACCCACAGATCACCTCCAAAGACCTGCAAGAACATCTTGCTGCAGATGGCGTATCTGTACATCATTCTACAATTCAGCGCAATTTGCACAAAGAACATCTGTATGGCAGGGTGATGAGAAAGAAGCCCTTTCTGCACTTACACCACAAACAGAGTCGCTTGTTGTATGCAAATGCTCATTTAGACAAGCCAGATTAATTTTAGAACAAAGTGCTTTGGACTGATGAGACACAAATTGAGTTATTTGATCATAACAAAAAGCACTTTGCATGGCAGAAGAAGAACACCGCATTCCAAGAAAAACACCTGCTACCTACTGTCATATTTGGTGGAGGTTCCATCATGCTGTGGGGCTGTGTGGCTAGTTCAGGGACTGGGGCCCTTGTTAAAGTCAAGCGTCGGATGAATTCAACCCAGTATCAACAAATTCTTTAGGATAATGTTCAAGCATCAGTCACAAAGATGAAGTTACGCAGGGGTTGGATATTCCAACAAGACAATGAACCAAAACACAGTTCAAAATCTACAAATGCATTCATGCAGAGGGAGAAGTACAATGTTCTGGAATGGCCGTCACAGTCCCCTGACTTGAATATCATCGAAAATCTCTGGGATGATCTGAAGCAGGCTGTCCATGCTTGGCAGCCATCAAGTTTAACTGAACTGGAGAGATTTTGTATGAAGAATGGTCAAAAATACCTCCATCCAGAATCCAGACACTCATCAAAGGCTATAGGAGGACAGCGTCTAGAGGCTGTTATATTTACAAAAGGAGGCTCAACTAAGTATTGATGTCATATCTCTGTTGGGGTGCCCAAATTCATGCACCTGTCTAATTTTGTTATGATACATATTGCACATTTTCTGTTAATCCAATAAACTTAATGTCACTGCTGAAATACTACTGTTTCCATACGGCTTGTCATATATTAAAAGGAAGTTGCTACTTTGAAAGCTCAGCCAATGAGAAACAAAAATCCAAAGAATTAAGAGGGGTCCCCAAACTTTTTCATTTGACTGTAAATTAAGGAGCAGCACCTGAAAAATGAACTGAGCACATGGATTTGGACCTTAAGACAGATAGATAAATTTAGGAAGATAATGGAAAAATTTTAGAAATGGGAAAGTTGTACACCCCCACAGATGAGTTTGAAGCCTGAATAAAAGAATTCCCCACGCTTTCAGTAAATTACTTCTAGCTGGCTTTGTTCTCTGGCACAGACACAGAGCATAAATGCCCTTTAGGCAATGACGTACTAGGCAAGAGATCAATTGGACAGTCGTGTGCTCTATGAAGTTGATAAGGAAGAAGCTCATTCCTCATTAAAAACAAAAATGACATCTGAATAGCAAGCTTGCCGACCTTCAGGGATAACTTGTACACTGACTACCCGCGGCAATTTACTAATTAGGCAATCCTTAAATGAAAATTCCCATCAAGGAAATAATGTCTTCCTTACCTGAATAAATGACTTGATGATGCCTTTGTAACCAGTGAAATCCCAGGATGATGGGATATTTGGGGGGATTAATAAGATCAAAGGAGTGTTCGTGTTAAGTGTACAGAAGTACAGCAGTTGATTTTGGGCCTGGTCGCAGTGTGTATGGGAGTCTCACTCCAGTGTTTCTCATTTTCCTCCCACATCCAAAAGACATTTACATGAGATATTGGACCGTTAAGTCAGCGTGAAGAGTGCAACGAAGAGGAGAGTGTGCATTTGCTAACATACACCTATGCCTATAGAAAGTAGTCACCCCCTTGGATATTTTTACATTTTACTGTTCACATTTTGCGCACTTAATTATTTAGTCTTTTATATTTGCAATTATTTTAGACCACTTTGCAAAGATTTTTTTTCACTTTGACATTAACTTTTTCTGTTTTTCAGAGTCAAAAAAGGCAAATTCTATCCACTTCTCATTGCAAACATTGTCCTCTTTCCTCCAGACTCTGGCTCTTTGAGCATTGGCAGGCATCTCCTTTTATGTGAAATCAGGGAGTACTTCCAGTGTCTAATAATCGTGGTCCAGGAGCCAGACGAGGTAGTCCCCACAGCACCCCCTGATGGCACCCACAGAGCCCAACAGGGCTGACTCCAAGAACTCCAGTTCCAATGATGTCCTGTGGGAAACTGGGGCACTGCCACAACCCAGGGCGGTTGCCATTTAGCAGTCCAGGGGAGACAATGCCCAGCGCATGTTGACTCCCCCTGTCCTTCCGTATAGAGGGCCTGGCAAGGGCACCAGCGATCTTTCACAACCCACAGTTCTGTATTGGAAAAAGTGGGCTCAGAAAGTATTTTAAAAGGATGCCATCATTATAAGTAAACTTCCCCAATCCACTTCTAATTCAAATTTACATTACCTTGGCAATGCTACAATATTTCACACTTAAGCCCATTTGAGCAATTTAATGACATATGTTACACAATGGTGGAGAATAAAATATATACTAAATGTGAAAAAAGGTTTGTGACAGCATGGCACAAGTTACAACAAAGAGAACTCTATGACAATATATTTAAAAACCGGCTTTATTCTGCTTTTCACATATTGTAATTCACCGCCCTCATTATATTAGGATTGAATTAATACAATCTTTACACGTGTCAACATTTTATACAGTCTCATTATCTGCAAGCATTACATTCTGGAAAAGCCCTGTGAAAACAGAAACCTCATATACTGATGCATTGATCCTATGGGAAAATGGTGTTAGACTTCACCAAACCCTTTTCGCAATATATTTACTATAAACACAGAATTAAGTGTACGGAAAATCAACCAAGCTCATCACAATGTGTATGAGAAGGCTTTTTGCAGGTTGTCGTAGCATGATCAAATTGTTTCTTGATGTACCCCAGTGAACTGATCGTGGCTTTAGTGTTCCAAATACGCTCTACTTTTATTCAAAGATCTTCACATTTAGAGATCATTTTATCTTCATTGACTGTGATGTTGTGATCATTTCAATAAGTCAACATGTCTTCTCCTTTCTAATATGGAACATGATGTCTGGACAATTGACTCAGATGCTATGATAAATAAAGATGGTGAAGTACCATATGATTGTACAGTCATGAATGTTAGTAACTGGTTGTGGGACAAGCTGATACCATCAGGCAGACAGTTCTATACCAAATTCTTTGATTATAACTATTATAACTGGCTACTCGATTGTATCAGTCTGTATATTCTATAGCTGCCAGTGTAGTGCAACAAGCTAAAACATGGCATCAACTTGGTTCTTCAGAATTTTGTGTTGGTGATATCTTGTATTGATTGCTTGGTCTTGTGCGGCAATTAACAGAGTTTCTGTATCTCCCTTAAGATTTGAACTTTGTTACCCAACCTAAATTTGCCTTTTTGTCTACAAATGGCCAGTCCAGGTTCTTGAAAAACTGTCTATGTAGCGGTTTCCTTTTAAGAAGTTCTGTTCTCTTACACTCTGTCCTCTGATTAAAGCACTGACCTTAATTCCGAGTAAGAGGGCAGATGCTGCTTGATTTGCTGATCAGAGAATATTTGGCTTTATTGGTTTAAAGTTTCATGACCATTCTTATTAACTTTTCTTTGCATTGTTTGATGTAATTGCTAAGGTTAACTATAGCTTATGGTATATTGTCTGTGGACTGCAGTTCAATGAGCCTGCATCCACCATGTCGTCTCTGGATACAAAGTTGGTCAGAATCAGCCTTAGGTTGCTGGTGACTGTGCATTGTTAGAAATGTTCATATTTTCCTGTCCATGCTATCCAATCCACTACTCCAAAGCTGTCCGTAGGAGCATGTATGGTGTCACAATGATGAGTCACAGACATTGTAAAGGTTTGGGGCAGCCACCCGTATATTGTTTCCTGGCTGCAAAAATTGAATTAAATTTGAACAGAGATGGTCATAGAGCAGAGTCCAAAACAGAACTGTATTGAAGCAAGATGGTGGTTTTAAAGGGCAATATGGGAAATGACGTCATTGGCTTCAGAACCGGAAGTGATGTGGTAATGACCGGAAGTGACATCAGTTTCGACACCAGTACCGGAAGTGACTTCTCTGGGGACTGGAAGTGATGTCATCAGTGGCGCCAGAAACAAAATGACGTCTTCGGGACTGGAAGTGATGCCATCAGTGGTGCCGGAACCATGTGAGATTTCCCGTGGTTGAGAGAGACACTCGGCACACTCTGCCACCCCCTGGTCTGGCGTAGAATTACTATCATTTAGGCCCTTCAGCTGTTTCCCAATTGCACGTATGTGACAATGGCCAAGCTGTTATTGCAATTGAGTTGAATTAGCTTTTGAGTTGGATTATTATTATTATTATTATTATTATCTGATACATGGTACACAGTGTCATGCACACTCCCATTTACTCATCTTAGGATAATGTAGAGTCTATAACTCACTAAAGAAGAGGGAGGAAACTGAAGTCTCTGGAGAAAACCCCACCATGACACAAGTAAACCCTAGAAAGCGTGTGAATGGATTGGGATTCAGACTCAAGGTTCTTGAGCTATTAGCCAGCAGCAATAATCACCAACTGCTTTGCCACCCTATCATTATTATTATTATTATTACTTTTAAGCATTACATTAATTTATTGAATTTAAGGTGGCCAAAGCTTATCCTGGCTGCGTTCAAGTCAGGAAGCAACCTTCAATCTAATGCATGACACACTCGCACCTACTCACCATGCGCCAAGTCTCCAATTCCCTCATTCATGAGGGATGCAATCACTACAGAATAACTCGCTAAGACATCAGGAGAGGGTGTAAACTCCACATAGAAAATGAGCTCAGGAGTTGGTAGTGTGGCAGATTGCCGGGGTCATTACCTGGCCGGGATGCCTAAAAGGACCGGAAGGTGGCAGGAATAGCTTCCGGGCCACGAGGGGGCAACCGCCCTGGAGCAGGAGAGGACCACGGGAGAAGAACAAAAAGCTTCTGGCCTGTTGGGACCCGTGGCCACCGCCAGGGGGCACCTCAAGCCTCGTAGGACTCGAAAATAGTTACTTCCGCCACACTTGGCAAGATGGTGGAAGAACCTGCCAGGGACGCCTGGAGTGCTTCCGGTGCAAAGGGCAGCACTTCCGCCACACCAGGAAGTGCTGCGGGATGGATGTCATCAGACACCTGGAGCACATCCAGGCAGGGATAAAAGGCGCCACCTTCCTACAGTCTGGGAGCGAGAGTCAGGAGTGGGAGCAGGACGAAGCTCCCAGGAGGAGAATAGAGGCGGTCAAGGACTGAGAAACAGATTTATTGGGGTGATTATTGCTGAGTGCATTGTGTGTAGTGTTGGGACTGTGTTTATTAATGTTTAATAAACGTGTGCAATTTATAAAGATGTGGTTTCCGACTGGTGGTGTCCGGGAAAGTCTCACAGTAGGCATTAGCCATCTATAACATCATTTAAATTATTACATTCATTTAACAGGATGGATGGTCTCGCTAACAGTTACATCTGTAAGTGGCTAGGATTACCCCACTGCATTTCAGATGTAGGTCTCTTCGGCCAGAGCATGTTGGAGCTCCCCATCAAGTCCATTAGCTTGGGGTACAAACAGGAAAAGACTCACCTTGTGAATGTGAGGGTCATAGGTTGCCAACCTTGGTCTAAATGTCAGTCTAATGTGTGAAGACCATCTTAGGTACATTTATGCTTATTCACCATGGACCAAGTCTTCATCTACTACTTGGATGAGAAAAGAAACTGAAGTTGCTGCAGAAAACCCACCAAAACAGCAGGAAAGCATGTAACCTTCACATAGATGATGGTTTGGGATTCAAATGGAAGACACTGAAGCTGTTAAACTGTAGTGTTACTCATCATAACTTTGCCACCTTGTTATTTATCTTATTGATTTTTTAGTAAAATACAAGTGTATTGTAAACTGAGAGTCAATATGTCTCCCTTGTGATTATCTGGTGTCTCATCTAAATGGATTTCCTGATGCTCTCAGGTTAAGCTAGAGTTCATAAACTTAGTATTTAGATTGTCTTTAATGGTGACTCACTATATTGATGGTCTCAGACTGACGTCTTTTGCTCTTTCCTCTTCTCCACAATGTCCATCAGATGAAGTCTTGCAGGGGGAGCAGTTTTCTCCTCTCTAGATTGTGTGTACTGGCCCCCTGAGGCTCATTCTCACATTGGTGTACAGGCGAGTGATGACCCCTTTCCTGCTCTTGCATTAATGAAGTAAAGTACCTCTCATAACAGCAGTGCCAACTTCAGAAGTGAACATAAGGGAATTAGATGGATCTAAAGCGTTTGGCGACATAATCAGCACTAAATATTTTCAGCAACATGATTTTAAGACACATCTGCACGACATTTCATGTGTAATTTTCCCTCTTCAAAGAACAGTTGGGGATTCATAAATGTGAGCGTTAATATAAACACAAAGTAACAAGGATTTCAATCTGGCTTTAAAAAAAGGAGATTGGAATAAAAATATAATTAAACCGGGTTTGAATTAATGCAATTTATATGCAAATGAAACGTTCTTTCTTCTGCTTCTTAGCAGGATTATCTTGGGATGGTGGCAAAGCATCAATGGACTCCTTAAGCTTTCCTTTGCTATTTTATTACCTATTATTTTGGCAGAGAAATACATTAAAGAGTCTGAAACATGCTGGGACTGCCAGTACGAGCTGGTAAACCGTAAACTTCCTGCACCAGAAAGGCGATGGCTAGGGGGTCACAGAGCACTTGAGAATCAGTGCTTGGGTGGCAGGAGTGTAGGCACCAGGGGTAAGCCCATGGAGGGCAGATGAGTCAGGATTTTAGGCTCACTGCTGTTCCCTGGCAGAAAAGAACAACAGAAACGGCAATATCCAAATGACAGCTTACTTGAAATATTACAAAGAAAGTGAAAATGGTGAAGCCTGCTTTAAATGAAGTGGGATGATACTGCAATTAACAACTGGAGGAAATCCAAGCGGTAGGGAGGAGTGTGATGTTGGACTTCCATCCTGGAGGGCCACGGTGCCTGCTGCTTTTCAATTAAAAGCTAATCTCTCATTTTGATTGAAATTTATTTCATCTTCTAGATTCTGCCCTTTTTCTGAACTTCATCTGTGGATTATTTTAGTATATGTTATTTTGGATTTCTGTTTCCATTTATTTGGATGCGTTTGCTTATTTATTTATTATGATTTCATTTTGATATGCTTTGTTAATCCCCATGAGGGAAATTGTGTTTTTGCATGACCGTTGGGGTTCTGAGCACAGGGTCGGCCATTGATCAGCACCCAGGAGCAGTTTTTGAGGTTAAGGGCCTGGAGTTGGATCCCTTCTGACAGTAATGGGATGAACCAGCCACTTTCCAGATACCAGCACAGATGCTTAGCCACGGAGTCACCACTCCACTCTTAGAGCCACTTCATGTAAAAGTATCATGTATCATGTAAAAGACTCCACAAAAGCCTCTAAGTTTCTTTTAACATTGCTGGACAGGATAATACTGAAAATGGCTAAATTATTAGAATTGATTTACCCTGCAATACTTACATCTTTGATATTCATGCATTCTCATCACAGATGGAAATGGCCGAGACTGGCTACCTCAGAAGCCTCTCCACTCATAAGCCATACTCCTGTCGGGACACCAACGTCCTTCAGCACCCAATCACCCTTATACACCTGAAAGGGCTACATTTTCAAACTACCCAAGCAAATTCCATGAGCTATTTTAAGAGTAGCATTCCTGCTAGGAGACATTTGTACTTCGCCCCCCAGGTCACTATCATTGTAAGGGCTGCACAAGTAATCTAACAGAGGCCAGGAGAACTTTCTGCCAGGGTGCCTTCATCTTGTGGTCCCGGGATTACCATCTCTGAAAGAGCTGAATAAACTACGAATCACTTACAAGACCTACAACTCACCTGAATAAGCACAGTAGGACAGATAATATCAGTAAACAAGGTGGTTTCAGTTAGATGATAGTCAAACTTTATTTTAATCAGGCATCAAATAGTAGAAGTCAAATGTAGAAAACATAAAACTTGAGTGATTCAAGTAAAAATCCATATACAGTGGTGTGAAAAACTATTTGCCCCCTTCCTGATTTCTTATTCTTTTGCATGTTTGTCACACAAAATGTTTCTGATCATCAAACACATTTAACCATTAGTCAAATATAACACAAGTAAACACAAAATGCAGTTTTTAAATGATGGTGTTTATTATTTAGAGAGAAAAAAAATCCAAACCTACATGGCCCCGTGTGAAAAAGTAATTGCCCCCTTGTTAAAAAATAACCTAACTGTGGTGTATCACACCTGAGTTCAATTTCCGTAGCCACCCCCAGGCCTGACTACTGCCACACCTGTTTCAATCAAGAAATCACTTAAATAGGAGCTGCCTGACACAGAGAAGTAGACCAAAAGCACCTCAAAAGCTAGACATCATGCCAAGATCCAAAGAAATTCAGGAACAAATGAGAACAGAAGTAATTGAGATCTATCAGTCTGGTAAAGGTTATAAAGCCATTTCTAAAGCTTTGGGACTCCAGCGAACCACAGTGAGAGCCATTATCCACAAATGGCAAAAACATGGAACAGTGGTGAACCTTCCCAGGAGTGGCCGGCCGACCAAAATTACCCCAAGAGCGCAGAGACGACTCATCCGAGAGGTCACAAAAGACCCCAGGACAACGTCTAAAGAACTGCAGGCCTCACTTGCCTCAATTAAGGTCAGTGTTCACGACTCCACCATAAGAAAGAGACTGGGCAAAAACGGCCTGCATGGCAGATTTCCAAGACGCAAACCACTGTTAAGCAAAAAGAACATTAGGGCTCATCTCAATTTTGCTAAGAAACATCTCAATGATTGCCAAGACTTTTGGGAAAATACCTTGTGGACTGATGAGTCAAAAGTTGAACTTTTTGGAAGGTAAATGTCCCGTTACATCTGGCGTAAAAGGAACACAGCATTTCAGAAAAAGAAAATCATACCAACAGTAAAATATGGTGGTGCTAGTGTGATGGTCTGGGGTTGTTTTGCTGCTTCAGGACCTGGAAGGCTTGCTGTGATAGATGGAACCATGAATTCTACTGTCTACCAAAAAATCCTGAAGGAGAATGTCCGGCCATCTGTTCGTCAACTCAAGCTGAAGCGATCTTGGGTGCTGCAACAGGACAATGACCCAAAACACACCAGCAAATCCACCTCTGAATGGCTGAAGAAAAACAAAATGAAGACTTTGGAGTGGCCTAGTCAAAGTCCTGACCTGAATCCAATTGAGATGCTATGGCATGACCTTAAAAAGGCGGTTCATGCTAGAAAACCCTCAAATAAAGCTGAATTACAACAATTTTGCAAAGATGAGTGGGCCAAAATTCCTCCAGAGCGCTGTAAAAGACTCATTGCAAGTTATCGCAAACGCTTGATTGCAGTTATTGCTGCTAAGGGTGGCCCAACCAGTTATTAGGTTCAGGGGGCAATTACTTTTTCACACAGGGCCATGTAGGTTTGGATTTTTTTTTCTCCCTAAATAATAAAAACCACCATTTACAAACTGCATTTTGTGTTTACTTGTGTTATATTTGATTAATGGTTAAATGTGTTTGATGATCAGAAACATTTTGTGTGACAAACATGCAAAAGAATAAGAAATCAGGAAGGGGGCAAATAGTTTTTCACACCACTGTAACTAAAGACAGATGTCCACGTAAACTGAAGTATCCATTCTTCTTAATACAACTAAGGCACTCCTTAAACATATGCACCATAAAAGTATACGTCATCATGGCTCAGGCCTTCTTCTCATCTCAGTTTGGGTTCCTTTTCATCTTGCAAGTGACACTGCATTTTCATCCCCAGACAGCATGTTGTTTCCGTACTAGCTACGCTCTCTTTCTCTTTCTCATAACAAACACTGCATTTCACATTTTTCATATCAAAAGCCAAATGTCATCTTTCTCTCTCAAAAACTGTATAGTGTCTGCATTAAGCCAATAGAAGTGTCTTCTCTTATGCTGTGGCTTCGATGGCTATTTATAGTAAGTGAATCTGTCAAAAAGTGGATGACTGAGAATTTCCCATTGGTCTTGGTACCTGTCAACCAATAGTCATTTTAAGCTAATTATGAGAGACACAACAAAGTTCACAAAAGCCCCTATTTCACATTCTACATGCATATACACACTGGTTAGTTTACCTGAGCTAGAACATGTACATTAGATAGTAACCAGTGGCGTAGCTAGGGGCGGGCGGAGGGGGTGGTCCGCCCCGGGCAGCACATTTTTGGGGGTGGCATTATTGGCCAAAAGGCTCAGAACACTTCACGTGTAAGCAGCAGGGTTCGGAAAAATATCACTCATGAATGAATTCTCTGATTTTCATCCACAAATGCTTCAAAAATCATTTTCAGACGGTCCTTCTGTGACGGAATCAGACACGGCAGTTGAAATTTATGAGGCAATAACAACAATAAACAGAAACATTAGATAGATAGATAGATAGATAGATAGATAGATAGATAGATAGATAGATAGATAGATAGATAGATAGATAGATAGATAGATAGATAGATAGATAGATAGATAGATAGATAGATAGATAGATAGATAGATAGATAGATAGATAGATAGATAGATAGATAGATACTTTATTAATCCCAAGGGGAAATTCACAAACTCATTACACCGAAGATATACAACTAATTCACAATGTATAATTTCGTTTCGTTAACAATCCGAATGCGTTCTTGCTCATCCCCACCTATCACTTGCACACCACACCGGTTCTGGTTTTCGCAGCGTAATTATATTAAACTAATAACAAGAACACGGCTTATCAGTGCGTCTGTACTATATTCTTGTCTAGTTGATGCTTATAAATAATTATATGTGAAAATATATTGCTGTTTCTCTCTATATAAATAAATCTATGCAAAATGTATCTTAATTTTTTTCTATACATCATTTTAATTTTCTATTTAAATAGATTAACATATTCAGATACGTTGGAGGGCAGCAAATTGAAGCCCCACCCCGTCCCGCCCCGAGAGGCGCGAACTCGAGCTACGCCACTGATAGTAACCCTTGTTTTTAACATCTTCTTTATGTTTGTATATTTCTCCCAGAGTTCTTGTCTTATTTGCATAAAAACATCCCAGAATTCAAGACTCTATTCAAACACATTGTTATTCCCGTCAGTTTGTTCAGCTGATGTTTCAAAAGAAGAACTAATCTAACAGAGCCTTTTTCTAAAGTAGCCTCACACCTGGCCCACAATAACCACATGTCTTACCACCTCATAAACCCTTGTAAGCCCATCTTCTCATGTATGAAATCAGCCTCTGAAGCTTCTGCTCCCCCCAACAGCATGGTGTCATTGGTCCGTGTGATCTGTGAGCTTTTTGCTTGTTTGTCACGTCTACCAGCTACATGCCTGCAAATGCTTTTCTCCACACCTTTTTACTAAACTCCTGTTTAAATATACACAATGAATTATTGTTTTATTTACACAGTTTATTAATGTCAAAGCTATAAAAACAGTTAAATCAAATACAAGTTAATTTCTGTTAGAATGAAGTGCTTCAGACTGAAACAAATTGTTATACTGGGGCCTTCATTATAATGGAATTGGAACAAAGATTAGTGTATGGGGCAGAAAAGTCGATGGTGACATCTTTTTACTTCTTGCCAGCATCAATGTCAAAGAGAATTTCAATTTTTTTGTAACGTGAACTGCTATAGTTTGTTTTTTCGTGAGTCACTCTGTTTTTTGTTTTTTTTTAACCTGGAAAATTTTTGCATAAAAAGATCATGAATAAAAGTTTGAAGGTCACATTCAAAAGTAGAAATTGCTGGGTGCATAAATTTACAAGCACAAAAATTCAAAGGCACATTCAAATGCAACAACATAAATTTTTTTACAACATTCAAGTATTCGTAGGGTAAAATCTTGGTAATTTTTTTGAAACACAAGGGAAGCTCAGCAGTCAGCACTTTCACTGAAGGGCGAGCCAAAAACGACTCCTCCATCTGGTCAACATATTAAGTGAGGTCAAACCGCGCCTCGAGGAACCTGGAAATAAAGTACAGCGTAATGACCTCGGCTTCTTGCCCAATAGAGTCTTTCTGCGGACCTTCAAAGCTCTGCACTGTTGAGGAGGTTGTCACTTGCATTATACGTCAGTGATGTTCCACGATACATCTGGTTGCACTATGGTTAAGGTTAGTGTTTCAGAAGTGTAATCTGACACAGTAAATGGCGACTGTTGAGTAAACCAAGTGACATAAATGTGCAGTTTGATTGGGTGTCCAGTGGATCTCCTGAACCACAGAGCTGCAGGGGCCTGTAACCAGGCTCTTCTCCATTTCTGGGCCAAGGCCAAAAGAAATACATATGTTTTGCTGCTTTTTTAATGAAAAATGACTTTGGTGTAAAATCGTTAAATCAAGGATTTTCTTAAAACAGAGTTCATTCTAAAGGAGTTTCATGTGTATTACAAGTCTTATTCATCCATCCATCCATTATCCAACCCGCTACATCCTAACTACAGGGTCACGGGGTCTGCTGGAGCCAATCCCAGCCAACAGAGGGCGCAGGCAGGAAATAAACCCCGGGCAGGGTGCCAGCCCGCCGCAGGGCACATACATACACACCCACACACACACACCAAGCACAATTTAGGATCGTCAATGCACCTAACCTGTATGTCTTTGGACTACCCGGAGGAAACCGACACAGACATGGGGAGAACTTGCAAACTCCATGCAGGGAGGACCCAGGAAGCGAACCCGGGTCTCCTAACTGCGAAGCAGCAGCGCTACCAACTGCACCACCGTGCTGCCCATCTTATTCAATAAACTGAAAAAAAAATCTAATGTTTATCCGCATTACAACACGTAAATATGTTTTCCTGAGTGGACCAGTTGAGTCCATGCTTCCATATTTCTGCCGAATTGTTTATTTTATTAAACAGCCAGTTTTCACTATATAGACACGAAGATGTGTACAAAAGGTCTGTCTCCTTTGGCATGTGCCCCTGCTGCACATTTATTGTCACTTCTACTGTCCTTGCATGCTTAGAGAAATACAAGGATTCCTGCGGGAAATTTCAAGTGAATATTTTTGGTGGCAGATGATAGCTGAGTTTGTCGAGTTGTGATGTAACAGACTTTATTCTGTTAAGCACAATTAAAGAAAAAAAAAAAATATATATATATATATATATATATATATATATATATATATATATATATATATATATATATATATATATATATATATATATATATATATATATATATATATATATATCCTGAGAGAGCACACCAGGGAAAAGTTAAAGGTCAAAACCAGGAATTCGATAAATTGAACTGAACAAAACAAAAGCGGCAAGAACGATGTAGTACAACAGAATGGACAAACATCAAAGCCAAAGAAACCAAATGCCAGGGCCTATCTGCAAAATAAACTAACTATCACTAAGAGAACTGATGAAAGGAGTGTCAACCAAGAGTTACTGGATATGCTGCATGCCGCCATATTTATACCAGAAGTCTCAATGACAAAAGGAAAAGGAATGTGATGACACGTGACCAAAATGGTGTAGTAAAAATACGAAAGTTTAAGTTAGAAACCAAAATCAACACCTTTAAAACATAAGCTAAAGTCAAAACTAAGGTCAGGAATAAAATTTCTATGTAAAAGAAAAATTAAAAGTAGACAAAAATCCATCCATCCATCCTCTTCCACTTATCCGAGGTAGGGTTGTGGGGGCAGCAGCTTGAGCAGAGATGTCCAGACTTCCCTCTCCCCAGCCACTTCTTCTAGCTCTTCCAGAAGAATCCCAAGGCGTTCCCAGGCCAGCCGAGAGACATAGTCCCTCCAGCGTGTCCTGGGTCTTCCCCGGGGCCTCCTCCCGGTTGGACGTGCCCGGAACACCTCACCAGGAAGGCGTCCAGGAGGCATCCTGATCAGATGCCCGAGCCACCTCATCTGACTTCTCTCGATGCGGAGGAGCAGTGGCTCTACTCTGAGTCCCTCCCAGATGACTGAGCTCCTCACCCTATCTTTAAGGGAGAGCTCAGACACCCTGCGGAGGAAACTCATTTCCTCATTTCAAAGTAGACAAAAATACAGGTATAAAATCTGGCAAATATTACAGCATATAACACTTTTCCTTTGCTTTCTCCTTTTTACAAAACAAAAATAGCTGTTTTGTGCAGATCAAAGAGCAAATCGACAGTGAAGTCACCGTACTCAAAACTCCTTGCGGAAACGCAAACAAAAAGAACAAAGTAGGAAAACATGATATAACAAATGGGAACTCCTAAAATCCCCTTGGCATATGAACACAGTACTTGGCAACCGCCATCGAACCAGACAGAAGACAACGGACACGGTCCTGTATGTGTGAAATCGCACACATCTGGTGTGTTTGTATAAATCAAATTCATTTATAAAAAGTTTCATATGGATGGGAAGGAAGTTGGAGCAAACTGCGTTCAACTTCAGGTTGGATTAGCTAATAGGCAAAATAGGGACATAGTTGTTAAAGTTGTTATTGTATTATAGTCTTATTTTCTCAGAATATTGTCTTCTGAAGGTTCATTTTCAGTTGCGAAATATAAAGAAAAATAGTGATTAATTGTGTGCAAGAATTGAACTTCACTCTCTGTTTAGAAAAAATATGTAGTGACAGCATAGTAGTAGCGCCAATGTTCAAGCCCCCTCAGCCCATCAGAATAAGGCTGATCACTATGGCTGGTATTTCTTGTTTACTAGAGCAATGTTTTAACCTTGAAATAGTTCAGCTTATCAAAGCATCTCACACAGACTGGGGATCATAGCACAGCAGTGGGCTAAAGTGCCCTGCACAATGGTGGTTATTGATGAAATAATTCATGTATTGTATTATACTTGGGCAATTGATTGGTATGGTAATACCTTTAATAACATGTTGGTTGCACATCAAGAAAGAGAACAAATCAATCCGACCAATAAGATATTTGCCCGTTTACATTTTCATGAACCTTTTGATATTTTTTTGCTTTATAAGCATTTGATGTGTGAGTTTTATAATTAATGGTAAGCAGCAAGTTAGTTTCATGACAAACTGGCATAAACGGAGAATGCAGTGGCTTATGGGCCACTGTGTGAGGGACACTGTGTAATGTTTGGACATCACTTTTGCTTATGAGAGCTTTCTTACATTTTTCTTTTTAATAAAATTGTTTTGTTCACATCACTGCAGTGCCATTTTTTTCTGCCATTATTTATTTATGTGATTCTGTATTTCATGTAGACTTCTCAATACCATGGATATGTTGTTTTTGATATACCAGTGGGATGATTTGTGAAATCAACATGAAACTTCTGTTTATGATGTTGCTGAATATGTAATGATGTCCACGTTTTTAGATGATTGCCAAAAATTTATTTTTTTTTTTAAAGAAAAGGACATTTAGTTTTATTAGGACCTTTGCTTTGGTGCATTTTGTTTTGGATGCTAATAATATTAGGATTTCTTTGCTTCGATTCCATAGCAATTTTACTGTTGGTGTTCCTTTAAAGGAAACCTCATGTCATGTCACAACAGACAAAACACAAGTATCTATATATATAAAATCCCTATGTGCGTCCAGGTGCCCGTGTGTGGGTGTCTTCTGATGAAGTGCGCATGCGCGGGGCACGGTGTGATGCGCGATATTACTGTCAGAGAAAGTTACAGGCGTTTTACGGAAATACAAACCAGTATTACTGCGAGAGGAAATTAAAGGTACACAATACAGTGACGCATATTACAGCCACATACAAGCCAGTATTACTGTCAGAGGAGATTAAAGGCATATTACCGACGCGCACGCCTGTATTACCGCCAGAGAAAATTAAAGGTATATTACGGACGTACAAGCCAGCGGACATACAAGACGGTATCCTTCAATAAGGGTGCGCACAGGCATACTTCAATAAGGGCGCGCCCAAAAAGGCGCGACCTCAAGTGGTCGCAGCGAATAAAGGCGCGCGTAAATAAAGATCTGCACCTTTGTTGCTCTTCACATATTCCAGAGCCATTTGAACTAAATTATCTACGAATGCCCTTATTCGCCGCGCTCAATTGAGGTCGCCCTTTTGAAGCTCACCTTTTTGTGCGCGCCCTTATTGAATAGAGCCGTACAAGACAGTATTACTGTCACAGAAAATTAAAGACACACAATACACGGTGGCAGCTCACGAAGAACAGTCAGCTCAGCAAGTAAACATCAACAAAAGAAAGGCTGAAAGAAAGAAAAATACGACCAACAAAAAGAATGAGGTCAAAGTCCCTTGTCATTTAATATAGACTGTTCCTACTAATGTTTATGCACTACTGTTCTAGCACCCGTTACTGTAACGGGCTAAATGACTAGTTTTGTGATAAAATATTATTAAATGAATACTGTGGAAATTCAGTGTTGTGCATGCAGAGGAACCATGTTCACCTGTGGAATTAAGCATATGAGCTGAAGATGGGACTCTTGACCAATGAATGAGGGGGAAAGGCAGGTCTTTCAAAAACGCATTCCTGTGTGGCTTCATTTTGTGACATCATCGCATGGCAGCAGCTATACTGTTCCAGCCAATGGCTCAAGTGATATTTTTTATGATCAACTTTTTAATTGATTTAGTTTAAAAAATAAAGTGTGGAAGAGTTTCAGAGAAGAAGGAGTAGAGTAGGATCTTAGTCTATGAACAGGAGAGAATACCAGAGGAGTGGAGGAGCACTGTGATTGTACCCGTTTATAAGGAGGAGGGTGATGTTCATGATTGTGGAAAGTACAGAGGGATAAAGCACACAAAATGGCAAACAAAATGAAAATTTGGGAAAGGGTTGTAGAGAGAAGACTTAAGTAAGAGACCACCACAGTGGGGGAGCAGTTTGACTTTATGCCAGGGAGATGAGCACCTGATGCACTCTTTGCATTGTGACAGCTCATAGATAAGCATCGAGAAAAAGAGAAAGAATTGAATATGGTGATTATTGATTTGGAGAAGGTGTGTGATAAAGTGCCACATCAAGTGGTCTGGAGGTGCATGAGAGACAAAGAACTAGTACAGAAGTATGTAAGGATTGTCTAGGATATGTAATAGAGTGTGAGGACTTGGGTTAAAAGAAATGTTGAAGTGACAAACAAGATGGCAGTTAGAGGAGGTCTGCACCAAGGATCTTCTTGACGTCCTTACCTCTTTGATCTGGTTATGGATGTGTTGAGTCATGGGATAGAAAACCAGACCCCCTGGCGTAGGCTTTACGATGATGACATTGTGTTGTGTAGCACCAGAAAACATGAAAGGGTGAGGAAGTTGGAAAAATGGAGAAGATGTTGGGAGACACAGGTTTGAAGATAAATAGGAAGATGACGCAGTATTTGAGGCTTAATGATGATCAGGATTCAGAAGTTAGCCTGTAGGGAGATCAATTGAAAACAGTGGATACATTTAAATATCTAGGATCAGTGGTATCCCAAGATGGAAAATTAGATGCAGAGACAACACATAGAGCGCAGTGTGGATGAAACAATTGGAAGAAGGTATCAGGAGTATTGTGTGATCGAAGAATTAAGGCAAAGGTTAAAGGTAAGGTTTTAAAGACAGTGGTAAGACCAGCAATGATGCATGGAGCTGAGACATGAGCAGTAAAGGGAGTGTAGCAAAAGAAGTTAGATGTGGCAGAAATAAGAATGCTGCGGTGGGTTGGCACCCTGCCCGGGATTGGTTCCTGCCTTGTGCCCTGTGTTGGCTGGGATTGGCTCCAGCAGACCCCCGTGACCCTGTGTTCGGATTCAGTGGGTTGGAAAATGGATGGATGGATGGATAGAAATAAGAATGTGGAGATGGATGTGTGAAGTTACAAGAAAGGACAGAATAAGAAATGGGACAATCAGAGGTACAAGATGAATGGGTGAGACATCTAAGAAAGAGCAGTAAAGAAGGTTGAAGTGATATGGACATATAATGAGGAGAGGCAATGAATATGTGGGCAAAAAAGTGATGAGAATGGAAGTCCAGGGGAACAAAAAATGAGTGAGGCCAAAGTGAAGGTGGATGGAAAAAATAAATGAAGATTTGTAGGAGAAGGGTTTGATTGAGGAGGATGTGCAGGAGCAAGCTGTATGGAGGAGGTTGAGCAAGCACGTCGATCCCACATAGAAGTGGAAAAAGATGAAGAGGAACATGAAAAAGGAGTTTAAAGAAAAAAACAACAACATAAATTTAAACAACTTTCACCAATTTGAATAAAAAAGTCAATAAGAAAAACAAACACTGATGCCCAATCTCCCACCACAACACTATAAACAGAACATAAAGAAAAAATACAGGAACAACTTGATTAGAAACTGTGAAGCCATAAGAGAAAGTGTGATAGAGGTCAGCACCTTACATCTGGTCGTGAAGGAGAGAAGAAGAGAGGCAGACTGAAATGGCAAACATCTCCACATCACTGCCATCACTCTCTACCAGCCACTGAAAGACACACCATCTTAACATGTGAATTCTGCTACCCAGTACTGGCCAGATGATCTGCTGATCCTCAATGTTTATGTAATGGAGAGTAACATCTAGCTGATAATTTTATAATGTTTTTAAATTAATGTTGTAACAATGTCTTATTTTAAAATATCTAAATAGACAGGGAAGATAATGTCTAAAAAAATCATCTCATTTTAAAAAGGAGAAAGCTGTATAGTTGTTGGTCTTACGCACTTATGATCCTACTAGATCAGAAAGGACCATTTTGTAAGTGCTCTTGAGACATCTGCGGCAGGTAGGGGAGAGTTGATCAGAGCAGGCCAGTTGGGAAGGGACATTTTATATTATATGAGTCATTAACCCCAGAAAGATGGAGTGGAAGGGATAGTCAGAATTTATGGCACCATTTAATCCTCCAGTAGGAAAGCATGAGCTAGAATTGGGCTGAATCTACTTGAGCTAAATCATTTACAATCCCAAGGACTATTAGAGTTTGATAAATGAGGCCTGCAAAGCCATTGTGATCTCAATCTCTCTCTCTTTCTCTGATAACCTATGCAGACATTCCAAGCTGTCTGTTTCTGCCATTTTCCATCCTAAAGAGAGTTCTTCAAGAGCCATGTCAGACTAGGCCAGACCAAAGATTAATTCAACATACTAAGACAGACAACCACCTTGTAGTAAGCATTTTGGACACGAGATTCACAGCTTTTGATTAGGTTGGATTCTTTTACCAATACTGCCAGTGTACTCTGCTTATATTTTGGGTATATTACATATAATGTATGATGAACAAATTTGAAACTTTTTCTCTTGTCTTTTCTGGTACTCTATCTTCTTGATTAGTGTGGTATATTAGGGCTACACAAAGGATTTGGGGCCTATTGTTCAGGTCTAATAAAGAGCAAAAAGGGGAAGGAGGGTCACCCTCAGACCCTACCCTAACAAAACACTTGTAACAAGAAGATTTCCAAAAGCTGAGAGGGATAAAGGGAGGTAGGAACTTTCCAGTGATAGACCAGCCATGAATGAAATCGGATGTTCAGTAACGTGTAAAGTCAGGGTATCAATCAGAAATAAGATGGGACACAAACAGTCCTGTGTTCAAGCTCTTGGGAAAATAAGAACATTCCACACAATCTTGTGTTTTTCTCTTTTATCAGCTATCTGACTTTTTGGCTTATACGTTTATTGAGTAGTATTTCACATTGCCCCTAAACCTCTTCCTCCCCCAGTCTGCATTAGATGTGTCCACATTTTGGATCAACTTTTTTCACCTCAGGTTACAACTTTCCAGAGGTCTCTTTGTCTCTATCTGGAGCTCTATGGTAGAACCCTGGACAATCCCTTTTTAAAGAAGATCTTTCTGCTGCCACCTACTGGTCAGGGGGTTTTGTGGGGTTATCCTTCCTTCTGGCTACTCTTTGATTGAGCTCTAAGGTCATGCCCCGGGGCACCTTGTGTGTAGCATGTCATCAATTAATATTGCACATTTCCATGAAGGACACAAGACTTCCTTTCTGCAGTAGCTGTCAATCCTATTGTCTATCTTTGGCACCATGCCTCCTCCAAGCAGCTTATGCCTTCGCATGTTGGCATGTGCAGCATCTCTCACAGTGCCAGTGTGGTTCTTTTTAAACCTAGACCGTCTTTTGTCCTTTAGCACCATGGTGGTGCCCTTGCATCTGGCCATGTCTTTCCAGCCAAAAACCCCATAGAAAATGTCCATATAAATTTGTTTATGTTCATATTGCATTGATTAATATGTGTTGAGTATCATGTTTTTGTTGAATGTAATTTTGTATTTTATTTTAATAACTCTGTATTATTATACCTGCAAATAGTAAAGAGTGAACCAATTGAGCTTCTGTTTGCATACGGTTTCATGAAACTGAGACTAAAATTGTTTCACGGTCAATTTTGTAATTGTGAAATGCGAAGCTTGCTAAAGAGAGTTTTTCTTATTGGGATGGAAAATAAGCCATATTGATCCCTAAAGCATCATTCACACATTCATGGTGTGGACTGTAGGGGGCACTCCAGCTCCCCAAGCACTCAACATAGACAGTTTTGAGCACAAGTATAAAATAAACAAGAGGTTTTATTGGTGTGAAATGCTTCTCGCAAGCATTTCCCACAGTATCAAATGCACTGTACAGAAGCACAAAAGCACACAGCAATATGTATGTTTTCTGAATTTAATGTAGCTGCATTTGACAAGGGTTTTCCAGATAGTTCAAAATAGTTCAAATGCAACTACCAGACAAGCAGTGGCAGGCCGTCAGGGCATGAAAGGCCTTCTCTGCTGGCCTAAAAAAATATCTGAATCACAAACTGATGTTAATTATATTTTGTCCATGAATACTTATTAAATAATTCCAAATAGTCTGTCCGCTTCCTTTCATAGCTTTTCCGATGGTTGTGCTGCTTCCAGACATGTATTTTCGTACTAAAGCATTTAACCAATCACATTTCAGCCATCATTTATTGCCAGACAGGGTCAAAGTCAAAGAAGTCTGCCAGGAGGCCTTCACAATCCATTCTGCAGGCCCTCTAACACAAAATAAATGTCGATTAAACTGTTGCTTCAACCAATCAGATTTTGAGTTGGTGTCACTAGGGCCCTCTAGCAGGCGTACGGCAACGTCACCGTATTCAGACCCGTTGATTGGATAGGATGGTACAGATGGTGTAATAGAAAAATCTGAATGAGAGCATCATGGGGCAGCTGTACACATTGGTATGTTTGGCGGTGACCATTCCTGTGTCCACTGCTTCTGTCGAGTGGACATTTTCAGCCGTAAAGCGAATTAAAACTTATGCCAGAAATACGACAGGGCAGGTTCGACTTTCAGCATTAGCTTCGATGGCGATAGAAAGGGACTTCGTGATGGAACTGAAGCGCACAGATAATCTGTACGACAGAGTAATTGAACTGTTTTTGAGGAAAGAGAGGAGGATGGATTTTGTTTACAAATAATCCGAATTTTTGGTGAGTAAAATGTTGCGATTTTCCTAAATAATATTGCAAGTTTATGAGTTATTATTGATGTTTTTTATGTGTGTCGCGAGCTGTAGCTGCAGTAGAAAGAAACTTGTTCACCCCTGGTTTGTCTATTCAATAAAGGCATTTATTGTGGCTACAGGAGTTATCTATCTGCGATGCAACGGCTCATTATACTGTATTTCTGCATATTAAGATGGTTTTTATAACCATAAATTAGTTTTTAAGGGGTGGGTTGATTCAGACAGAGCACTATTGAAGGCCTAGGTGTGAAATGCACAGTCCGCCACTGCAGACAAGCATTTTAGCACTACTATGACTCGCTGAACTAAAGATTCCATAGTCCAAGTGTCTTTGTTTTAAAGATTTTAGTGAAGTTCTAAGCAGACAGTGCCCACAAAAAATGAAGTAAAAATGTAAGTAATTCACACAAAAAAGGAGAAAAGGGGAAATGGTACTCTGCTTGAGGATTAGGCATCTAATTTGCGTTTCTTAAGTTTTCTATACCCTTAATGCCTATCTGTCTAACCGTTCATGTCTGCCTTCACTCTTAGGGCTGTTCTACTGTCACACAGAGCTAAAATTACAAACATTCCATTTTCTATAACTTCCATCCATCCATCCATTTTCCATCCCGCTATATCCTAACACAGGGGTCTTCTGGAGCCAATCACAGCCAACACAGGGCGCAAGGCAGGAACCAATCCCGGGCAGGGCGCCAACCCACTGCAGGACACACACACACAAACACCCACACACCAAGCACACACACTAGGAACAATTTAGAATCACCAATCCACCAAACCTGCATGTCTTTGGACTGGTGGAGGAAACCGGAGCACCCGGAGGAAACCCACGCAGACACAGAGAGAACATGCAAACTCCACACAGGGAGGACCAGGGAAGCAAACCCGGGTCTCCTTACTGCGAGGCAGCAGCGCTACCACTGCTCCACCGTGCCGCCCATTTTCTATAACTTATACAGGGTTAAAGTGAATCTCCTGTTGTCTAAGTTAGGCTGTATTATATTCAAGTTCAAGAACTAAGCAGACTAAGGTAAATTTACCATTAAAATTGTAATGGTTGTCATGGATTTGTGTGGGTGTCACAGGCAGTTTGCACCTTTCTCTAAACTTGTTAATGATGGAAGGGCTGAATGTGCAAGGCTGGCCAATGGTTCATGGGGAAGGGAGCACCTGGCTTGGAGGGCTAAACGGACTATAGGGGGAGGAGCTGACCAGATGTAAATCAGTGGCGGGATAAAAGGTGAAGAGGAGAAGAGAGCACCAGACCCAAATGAGATGTAGACGCCACCAGAACAACAAGAGGGAAAGCTACTTAACTCACTGGAAAAAGTCAGGTGAACCCGGGTTCATTTCTGTAACAATCAATTTTCTTTTCATATGAATGAGGTGAAGTCATTCGGGAGAGGACCTGACGGGCCAGCATAAGGGACTGGGTAGCATTATGTTTCCCCAAACAGGAAATACAGCTTGGCGCATCATTCGCCATCACAGACTGTAAATAATCATGTTTAACAGTGAATATTTAAAGGACGCTGGTTGCATTCATTTGTTTTTCACATTTGTGTATTAATGGTGTATGCTGTTAATTGTTTTGATTCATGATCCGTGGGGGGTGTGGAAGCGCTGCAGCACGGTATTATGTGTACAAGGGGTTGTTTGTTGTGTCCATTGCCTCATTTTACAGGATCATAACAATTCTTTTGTAACTCAACTTTGCTTTCACTGGTGGGTTGGTCGCTCGCACCCAGGATCATTTCATTTATTTTTTTTTTCTCTCTGCTGCCGCTCTAGAATGGCAGCTCATGTTATAATCATGCTGGCTTGAGGACTTGACCATTACAAGCTTTTTTTTTTGTCATAAATCCAAATCTTGGACTATTAGGTATGCATTTTAAAATGTCACACTAGTGACATTGTGATGCACATCTTTACCAGCAAAGGAGTCTTGCATTCTAGGAGCCAGACTCCAACACGACAGCATCCATAAGGAACACAAGGTAGCACCATGGGCGAACGGGAATCATTTCAAACAATATTCAAAACACAAGGAAGCAAAAGAGGAATTTAACCAATAGATTTTTTAGCATTCTTAAATAATTTTTAGATGTCAAGGAATAGTTGGAAAAATTAAACTTATAAGCTGTGACAAATAGAGGCACTGTCGACCCCTTGACACTAGATAAAAAGTCCAATAATTATTTATTACAATAGTAATGTGCAGAAAGAACACTCCACTCCACAAATCTCCAATAAACAACATTCAAATAAACAATCCTCCACTCCCAGACGCTTAGCCACCCTGCCTCGCAACTCATCTTCACGTCTGGGATCTCCCACAATCCTTTTATAGTCCGTGACCCGGAAGTGCTTCTCAGCCCTCAGTCCATGTGATTATCCAGCACTTCCAGGTCAAACAAAAACTCCTTTTCTTCATCAGCCCAGAAGTATATCATTTCTTCCGTTCCAGTGACTTGGAAATACTTCCGGGCTATACGGAAAATATAAATCCCTGGGCCTCCCTGCAGCGACTCCTGGCGGCCCCCATGGTATCCAGCAGGGCTGTGCATTATAACTCCACTGTCCATGATTCCCTACTGGCATTCAGGGCACCTCCATGCTGCAAGGAGGGCTCCATCTGGCAGACTGGGGGTTTTGGCCGAGATGAATGGCCGGCCATATCTCACAAAGCATAATCAGTAGGTAGAACACTGGCCTTTACAAAGGTGGTGGTGCACATTATCAGAATTAGACTGAATGGTTGCTCCTCGCTTGTCAAATTTCTTATGTTCTAATGTTACACTGTCCATTCATTTTTTCAGGCCTGTTTGTTTTGTTAATACTCTAGCTAAGCTGATACCTCATTTAGATCCTTCTTAAAGCTTATTAAGGTTTCTCAGTAGTTTGCTCCAGACTCTCGGCATTCAATTCCTGGCTTCAGTCCTAAATTTGCACTGATGTGATTCACCCATACGCTGAAAGAATTCTGCTGGATCTAATTTATCAGTGCCTTTAAGAATTTTGAAGATCTGCATTCGGTTCCCATGTGGTCTTCTCTGCTCGAGACTAACAGTGTTAATTCTCTGAGTCCGTCAATACAAGACAAGTCCATAAGTCCTGGGTCGCTCCTCCTGTACACAGCTTCAAGTGCTGCTATGTCTTTCTTGGAAGGTCGCTAGGGTTGTTCAGTATTTAGTATTGCCACCATGTGGCATCCAACCATTTTCCGAATCTTCTCTTTCATTGGAGGATTGTGGAGAGCCACAGCACATCGTGTGCAAGGTCAGGAACCGATGCAGGATGGAACTCCAACCCCTCACATCCACATCCAGTTAACACCATCACATACCTGAAGGAAACCCACACACATGGAGAATGTGCACACTACAAGAAGGTAGTGAATAAACTAGGAACTGGAACCCATGACCCTGGAGATATGAGGCGGCACCCCTTCACCAACGTGCTATACCTGTTTGAATTAATGTAAATACTGTTTTACACTAACATGCGCTAGAGATAGATGACAGAAAATAAGAGCAAAAAGCATATACAGTTTTACAACAGGACTCTCTTCAGAGTCCAGAAATTGTTAACAAGTCTACAATATAGAAAAGTAAAGATTGGATGCAAGATTTCATTATCCATTAAATCCTTCGACAAAAGGGTTTTTGTCTGTTGATCATATCTTACATGATTCAGGTACACTCACATAAATAGGCCCATATCTAGGCACCCATTCTCTCCCTATACTATGGATTTATGTAAGAGTTCATTTGGATCTTCTCTGCTTCCTGATGGTGACTTTTAAAAGTGTAAGTGCAGCTAATGTGTGCAATCATGAAAGATTTTCAGAAATGTCTTTGTCAAGGATTGTGCATATAAAGCTTTTGAAGGGCAGCTGTAATTTTAATGGCTCCACATTAAAGTAAGGATGCTTTTAATAAGTGGTCTGTACTCTTCTACTAAAGTGCTGCTTACAAATATTGGTAATCCTGGGTACTGTTCAGCAGTTTGCTACTTAAATTGCTCTAATGAAAAGGCAATATAAAAAAGAAAAAAAAAAGTTTTTTTCATGAAATTACAGAATCCACATTATGAATGGTTGCCCCTGCTGGTCAGAAGGGCCACAGTGAACTGTCAACCGACAGCATGGCGGTAATCCTCATAATGTTTCAGAACACATGCTGTGCAATGATGAACATTTATGCAGTAAATGTCTGTCTGCAAAATAGCTGAATCCACACTTGACCCCTAAGAAACATAATATGGAGTTCATGTTGGGAGAGTTACTTGCTGTATATTCACCATGACTGTGAAAGTGTCATTTTACTGAAAGCCCACACAAACTATTCCTCCTAAAAGCTAACACTTCACCTCAACAAGTAGCTCTTACGCAACCCATTGCCCCCAATCCCCTGACCTAGCGTGACTCTAAATTAGTAGGCATGCCCCCCCCTTATTTCCTTTTCTTCAACCCTCTCATTCTCCTCTCTCCCATTTAAAGAGTCCTTGTACATCACCATGCCACAGAAAGCTTTAGTGCTGCTTATCCTCTGCTTCCTGCAAACTCTTTTTTATTTATTAATTTATTTATTTATTTTGTTTTGACTGTCAGAATTTCTCTCTGGCAAAGGCGACTCTCACTCACCACTTCTGTCATTTTGAGCAGCAATTCATTTTGAGACAGGGAGGCTCATACATATGGCAGTGTCGCTTGGGAGGAGGTCAGCTCAACACTTCTCCCACGCAGAAGTACAGATACACGTGTTGCACTTTAACACAAATACAGTAAGTTGGAAATGTAAAAAAATGGAATTTAAAGGGGGGCAACATCACACAAGCTGGCATTATGTGCAGGCTTCCAGATTAAAAAATTAAAGATGCCGATTTATTTAAAAGCAGTTGGTTTGTCTGTCAGTAATGCTGCAGATCTGGTGGGCTTGAGTGGCATGGTCACTACAGAAGTACATCAAGGCAGCCGAGGCAGCACAGCTTAATGCATTTAATGGCAGAAGTTACTAGTCGTGACACTGTCAGTGGTTCAGCTTGTTGTCGGCAGAATTGTGACACTGCATTGTAATGTAAGGTTAAATGTTAAAATAAAAAGGGTTTGCATAAAAAATTCTTTTACACTGCCCATGTTCTTCTCTTTACCTTTTAAATATTATTGTATACATTTTGCTTTGATTTTCTTTCTATTGATTTTCTTTCCATTGATACTAGGGGGCTTTGCCCACTGCTCATTTCGCTCGCCAAGGAGACGCAATCCCTCCTCCAGCACCCCCTCTTAAACGGTGATACAATTGGGAAACACATTCAGGTTTGTTTTTACCTCCTCTTTGCTTGATCAGTTGCTGGTTTGCTGCTGCTGCCTTGCCGCGTGATCTGCTTTTCGCCCGGCGTACTTCTGTCATATCACCTATGTCCATACAGGTGCTGGTCATAAAATTAGAATATCATGACAAAGTTGATTTATTTCAGTAATTCCATTCAAAAAGTGAAACTTGTATATTAGATTCATTCATTACACACAGACTGATGTATTTCAAATGTTTATTTCTTTTAATTTTGATCATTATAACTGACAACTAATGAAAGTCCCAAATTCAGTATCTCGGAAAATTAGAATATTGTGAAAAGGTTCAAAATTGAAGACACCTGGTGCCACACTCTAATCAGCTAATTAACTCAAAACACCTGCAAAAGCCTTTAAATGGTCTCTCAGTCTAGTTCTGTAGGCTACACAATCATGGGGAAGACTGCTGACTTGACAGTTGTCCAAAAGACGACCATTGACACCTTGCGCAAGGAGGGCAAGACACAAAAGGTCATTGCTAAAGAGGCTGGCTGTTCACAGAGCTCTGTGTCCAAGCACATTAATAGAGAGGCGAAGGGAAGGACAAGATGTGGTAGAAAAAAGTGTACAAGCAATAGGGATAACCGCACCCTGGAGAGGATTGTGAAACAAAACCCATTCAAAAATGTGGGGGAGATTCACAAAGAGTGGACTGCAGCTGGAGTCAGTGCTTCAAGAACCACCACACACAGACGTATGCAAGTCATGGGTTTCAGCTGTCGCATTCCTTGTGTCAAGCCACTCTTGAACAAGAGACAGCATCAGAAGCGTCTCGCCTGGGCTAAAGACAAAAAGGACTGGACTGCTGCTTTCTGATGAAAGTAAATTTTGCATTTCCTTTGGAAATCAAGGTCCCAGAGTCTGGAGGAAAAAAGGAGAGGCACAGAATCCACGTTATGTGAGGTCCAGTGTAAAGTTTCCACAGTCAGTGATGGTTTGGGGTGCCATGTCATCTGCTGGTGTTGGTCCATTGTGTTTTCTGAGGTCCAAGGTCAATGCAGCCATCTACCAGGAAGTTTTAGAGCACTTCATGCTTCCTGCTGCTGATGAATTTTATGGAGATGCAGATTTCATTTTCCAACAGGACCTGGCACCTGCACACAGTGCCAAAGCTACCAGTACCTGGTTTAAGGACTATGGTATCCCTGTTCTTGATTGGCCAGCAAACTCGCCTGACCTTAACCCCTTAGAAAATCTATAGGGTATTGTGAAGAGGAAGATGCAATACACCAGACCCAACGATTCAGAAGAGCTGAAGGCCACTATCAGAGCAACATGGGCTCTCATAACACCTGAGCAGTGCCACAGACTGATCGACTCCATGCCACGCTGCATTGCTGCAGTAATCCAGGCCAAAGGAGCCCCAACTAAATATTGAGTGCTGTACATGCTCATACTTTTCATGTTCATACCTTTCAGTTGGCCAACATTTCTAAAAATCCTTTTTTTGCATTGGTCTTAATTGATATTCTAATTTTCTGAGATACTGAATTTGGGACTTTCATTAGTTGTCAGTTACAATCATCAACATTAAAAGAAATAAACATTTGAAATACAGCAGTCTGTGTGTAATGAATGAATCTAATATACAAGTTTCACTTTTTGAATGGAATTACTGAAATAAATCAAATTTGTCATGATATTCTAATTTTATGACCAGCACCTGTATATTCAATCTCTTTTTGCTTTTACGTTTTTGCCAATATCGCATTGAATTTTGATTCTGTGTTTGGAATTACATCGTGACAACACAACGTATACCTGCCCGTGAGTAAATATCATTTCTTTCTGTCTCCAAGAAATGTGTCTGACATAACCACGCAGGACTTTTCCAAATCTCTTTGCATAAGCTCATGTCTCAGGCGTGGTTACATCGCTTGGCACGAAGACTCGTCTCACGAGACGTGAAAGTGTCTCTGAGACAATCACGTCTCGTCTCCTTCCAAGATTTTTTTTTATAATAGAGAGATATTATATTTCTACACATATTATGTAATTTAATGCCTTTTTATTGCTGTATTACGTTTATGTACAGTATTTATTCATTCTGTGCTTATGTTTAATGTCCTCTGTTGAAGCTAAGAGGTTGGGGCCCCCACTAATGTTACAGCTCTGGAACCACCCCTCCAGAACTATATGGGTATGAGTAGCCCCCAATACCACGCCTGTGGCATTTTGTAATGCTGGCCGCCTTATGATACTCAAAATGAGGCCTTCATCACAAAGTTGGCCAAGATTCAGCCTTGAAAGACCCCAAATTCAAGAAGCAGGATTAATGGTCTGCACAGGATGAAAATGGAGCAAGCGAAAAAATATATCAGAACATAGGGATAAGGGAACCATGAAAACCCGCTGGCCCTCAATGACAAAACAAACTGTTTTGTAATCGTGGCTGAATACAGGTGATCCTCAATATCAAAAAAGTCATCATTACCCACAAGAGCAAGTTACAAAAATGCCACAGCCAAACAAATATAAAAACCATAGCATTAAGTGCAACTACACAACCAAGACTATTGACTTGGCTAACCTGAGGATTCTCTAGATAATAAAAAGCCGTACTCCTTACAAACAGTCCTTTTTTCCCAAGCGACAAAATAACAGGCAATGGAAAACAGTGATGTAAAATCAAGTATCAATTATATATCAAATAGATATATACAAGGACAGACAAATACTCAATGTTATATATACGCGTATGTACACAATTTCCCCTATTCCAAAGACACGGGTGAAAAATTTTATATATATATACTATTTAACCTGAGCACACGAATATACAGTAATAAAATAAAATGCAAAGCCTTCCTTGCCCCTACACAATAAATGAACACCCACAGAACACGAAACACAAACACAGACCAAAAAACAAAAGGCAGTTGAAATGTATGTGATATACATATGAGTCCAAAGTCGTTAAACTTCTGCAATAATTGAATACTGGCAGAAATTATATTTTGCTCCTTCCCGGAAATACAAAATGACCTCACCATGTAAGTCCTCGGCAATGGCTAATTGAAATCCCAATCCTGGGGTTTCTCCACACTGGCTGTCGTGATGAAGTTTCGGATATTGATAAAGTAAGCAGTGAAACTGTGTAATGAACGTAAGTGATGATTTGGAAAAAGAATGTGTAAAGTGGCTCCTTTCTCCTCTCGATCTCCTTTCTCCTTCTCTGTCCTCCTCTCCCTGTTCTTCGCTCCTCTTCTTTAAATAATAAATATCCCAGATGCAATGGTTGTGGAAACAGGAAATTCCAGTCTTAGGGTCGTTGTCTCCTCGTATCGTCCTTGCCCGTTTGTTTTCCAGGGACAACATTTACTTACACACACACCTGATAGTAAATGGGACGATGTGAACAAAACGCGACAGCATAAACACAAAAAAATACCTACTATTATGTAGTCCTGCTACAAGTTAGTGTCTGCAAAAATCTCTTCAGGAAGTAAAAAATATATAAAATCTGTAATCAAACTTCACTGTCTTAAATTACCACCAATTGGAAGACATTGAGCATAAACTTGTGTTTGCTTTATTAGAGTTCAGTTTTTATGGTATTGTGGGCCAGAGGTTTTTCACAATTTCCCTCTCCCTCTATTTTTTATTTTTCAGGTTCAGTATTAGAGAACTACACTTTCCGTTCATCTCCTAAAAGGAAGACTGCAGACCCATTTCACAGATTGCTCTGTCCCATACCTGCCAGCTGAAATGTAGCATGAAAATGACAGCCAGACAGCCCTGGGTAGTGGGAAACATACCTACTGTGCTTGATACACACAAAACCTGCCTGGAATAGAAAGTGCAAGGAATGAGTGACTAGTACCCCATCCAGTGAATCTGGGAAATGGCACGATCCGACAACACCACATCTGATTTCAGTTAGGGTGCTATGAGTAACTTGTGAGCACAGGATGAGCATGCGGAAATGAGATGAGTATGGGAGACCATCACTAAGCACACATCAACCCTCTTTCCATTATAGTGAGTGGAGATAGGGAGTGTGGATCAAAGAATGCATGCCAGGGTACGTAAGAGGTGTCACACCTTCTTGGGTTACTTAACACTAGAATTATCAGAGCCTATGAAAAAACTCGTAGATCCAGCCCACCTTAAATCCGTTCGCACCTCTCTCTTACTACTAAAATATGAAAAACGTTTCTGTTTTAACAATGAGTTTACACAGATTATTATAGAAACGGAACACACATGAAATGCATGTGTTCCAAATAATGATCTATTACTTCCACTCTAAAACTCCAGCACTTCACTCCAGGATAATCAATCAAGGCATGAGCTGAGAGAACTTTGTGAGGGGATGGAATAGCAGGCTGCTTGCTGCTTGTCTTTATCGGCACATTTACAGGACAAAAGACGCTGACGGAGAGGTGCGAACGGATTTAAGGTGGGCCGGATCTACGAGTTTTTTTGTAGGCTCTGGTAATTCTAGTGTTAATGCACCAGGCAGGTAGTTTCAGTCATTTCATTGTTGTGAACTCCATCTGCTCTTCCTTTGCAGTGTGCATCAGGTTCAAAGAGACGCCCAGCCAGTAGCCTATCACAGCATCTTTAGTTTAAGGCTTATTTCTAAGTACAGCTTAATGGCTCTGACTTTATTTCTTTTTTAAAGATTAATACATCAGTCTGAAAAAATGAAAAAAAAAAAGATTAAAAAGCCAACATTTGACAGCGACAGGTTGCAGGCTGTAATTGCACTGATGCATTTACTGAATCGAGTCTCACATCACTCACTAAATTAACCTGGCAGTGTTTTACAGAGTTGAAAGAAAAGAAGCTTTTAATCTGATCTTCTTTTTTTTATTTAACAAGAGCCAGGGATAATGGTGCTAAACAAAAATAGGAGGCAGCAGACCAAGGTTAGTGTGGCTTTCAGTGGCTTTAATTGCGTTGTAACTCCCCGTAGCTGCGCTAATTGGGACTTGTCCTCATTTCTGATTATAAATGTATATAGTTGACAGATAACTACATAAAATGTGGTCTGCGCACTAATACAGGATCAAGCCTCTAATTATTAAGAACCCTGGCAAGCTGACATGAAGATTAAATAAAATGTAGTTAAAAGTCAAGCGGGCAATTTTTAAAAGCGCCGTGTGTTTCATTAGCTGTCCCTGTCGTGTGCCCTTGTTTCAAGCCTTTACGTAAAAACATGATGGCATTGAGGCCACTTCTGTCAGCCCTTTCCAGATGAACCTGACCTATTTTGTTCCCACTCCAAAGCTGTGCCTTAAACAGTGGGGATGAAGCCCCCTCGGGGTCCTCATTGGTGAGGTTCTGAGCTCTGAAGGAGAACCATCAACCCAAAACCCAAGGTTCAATAGTCTGCAGGGAAATGTAAACTCGGGTTCAGCCTCATTAAAATGCATTTCAGCTGAAGGGCAATTCCCAATGGAGCTATGGACAAGATGAAGTAGGGACCAACAGAGTAGTCCTGTAGCTCTCAATGAGACTTCTGAACAGGTGCCCATTCTTGGCCCACTTTTCCTGAGCAAACCGCTCAGGCTGTGATTTAGGGTTTTTTGTTGGGTTCCCTCTCCAGACTGCATATTTCCATAGAATTTTGATAGGATTCAAATCAGAGCTCACAGAAGGCCACTTCAGATTTGTTCAATGTTTTGTTCTTAGCCATTCTTGTGTACTTTTAGCTGTGTGTTTTGGTTCATTATCCTGTTGGAGGATCCACGACCTGTGACTGAGACAGAGCTTTCTTACACTAAGCAGTATGTTTCACTCCAGAATTTGTGGAAAGTCTTGAGATTTCATTGTTTCCTGCACAGACTCAAGGCACCCCATGCCAGACACAGCAAAGCAGCTCCAAAATATAACTGAGCCTCCTCCATGGTTCACAGTAGGTATGGTCTAAATCTTCAGGCCACAAAGGACAAATATCATTATGGTGCTCTTCTTTGGTGCATAAAAATAAGGAAGCAGCCATGTTAACAATAATATTGTAGCGGGGTCACATAGGGGGTTTTATTTGTATGTAGGTATGTCCTGTTAAGTGATTGTTAAATTTGAATAACTACACTGGTTGCACCAATTCCTGTTTGTGAATGGGGCTCGGTGCCTTTAAATAGGTTTGCACTGATGCAGAGGGGCTTGTGGGATTTGTAGTTTGTGGTTTGTATGCACTGTATCAATAAAACCGGAAAAGAACGATGTGGCAGGACTTTTTGATTATGCCATATTCCAAGAAACTTGACCATCAGCGGCTCCTAAACCTTTTATTAACTGGACACTCGTAGATGAGAAGGTTGGTGCTCAGCTACTGGATTTAAGGACGACGGTAGGTTCTTTCTCCTACCAATCCAGTCCACAGATGCTCTTTAACACTAGAATCCCTGAATCCTATGAAAAAACTTGTAATCCCTGCCCACCTTAAATTCCTTCGCATCTCTACCATCAGCATCTTTTGTTTTGTAAATGCGTCAATCAGCACAAGCAGCAAGCAGCCTGCTCTCCAATCCCCTCCCTTGATGGAGATCAGCTCAGGCAAAAAGTTTCTCCCAGCTCAACCCAAGGCTCCTTATCTGTGTGTGAGGTTCCTGGAGTTGTAGAGGGTAAATAATACAGTATATCATTATTTGGAATACATGCATTTCATGTGTGTTCCGTGTCTACAAAGATCTGTGTAAGTTTAGGATGAAAGGAAATGTGAGAAATGCAAGAAATGCTGAACACAAACCTAAAGCAGAAGGCTTTTCTATTTTATACTAATAATGACAAGAAGTGTGTGATGTGTGAAGACTTTAATCCAAAAATCAAATAAACGTGTGATTTTATTCAAGACTATAACCAAAAAAAAAAAAAAAACATTTGATTTACAATGGGCTGTCAATGAGTTAAAAACCCAAGCTCAAATGTCAATCGACAGGGAATTTACACGTATGTATTCTTGAATGGTGCAGAGGTAAGAACTGCTGCCATATAACCTGAAGGTCCCGGGTTTGAGACTGGGCGCTCTGTGTTTTGAGTGTTTAGCTGCTATTATTATTATTATTTCAACAATATAATAAAAACATTCATTTGATTTGAGTCTATAACACCCGGTGTAAATGTTTGCTACTTGTAAAAGTTAGCGCTTGATTTTTATTATTCAGATTTATTCTGTCAGTGAAGTTCACGTGGTACAACGAACTTGCCTCTCCCTCTTTGAGTTGATGGCATTTATCTCCATCCTTTTCACAAGAGCAGCGTTTGTGGTTGATGCCTGCTCAGAACTATTTGTTGTACTGGCAAAGATACAATGTTCCGTGACCGCTATCAGACTGGACAAAGGCAGGACATAACAACAGACAGCTTCTTCACAGCACTTTCACCGGCTAATAGACTTCTGCACTCTGCTTGGCACCATGAAGTAAAATGGGACTTCCACCTGCAGCTAACGTCACTTCAGTATACGAGCAATTCGCCACAATCTGACAGTGGATGGTGTATGCGCCCAAAAAGAAGAAGAAGCCTTTTTTAATTTCAGTCTGTAACAGCCGGTGTAAAGTTTCGGCGCATTTCTCTTAGGTTTTCTTTCATGCAAAAAGTAACAGATAGTATGATCAAACACTGATGGACCTTGACCATGAAGTTCACCTTGTATAAAGAGACTTGAGCATGGGAAAGGTGCTATATAAATAAAACTTATTATTATTTATTATTATCCCTTGTGAAGCTGTCATTGGCTCTTCGTCTACCATTCTCACTATCTTTCTGCACATTCCGGGGTTGATTTTCCTCTTGCAGCCACGTCCAGGTAGGTTGGCTACAGTCACATGGACCTTAAATATCTTAATAATATTTGCCACTTTTGTCACAGGAACATCAGGCTGCTTGTGGATGGTCTTCTAGCCTTTGTCTTTAAAGTGCTTGTCTATAATATTCTTTTTGATCTCCTCAGACAGTTCTCTTCTTTACTTTCTCTGGTCCATGTTCAGCATGGGACACACGATGACACCAATCAGCAGAGTGATGAGTTTTCTGCATTTAAATTGGCTGATTGCACAATTAGAGACGTGTGATACTAATTCAAGAAAACAGACAGTTTCAAAAATCAGTTTAATTCAGTTATTTCTAATGTTTTCTTGGGATCCCAACAAATGTGTCCAGGCCGGTTTAGAATATCGTTGAAGAATAAGCAATACTTCATCTCTTTCCTCGATGACTTATCAAAGGCATGCAGGTATACATGGGACAATGGCTTTTCATTTAATCACTTCTCAGGAGATATACGGTACAGCACTTCTTCAATGAGAAAAGGGGTCCAACAAATTTGTCCACATCTGTATGTCACCTTTTCAAAGATAGAAAGATCTGGACTATCGAATGAGACATTTTTCTTGTTATAGGGTTGCTGGGAGTTGGCAATGGCAACAGCAGTTTACCACAAGATGCACTCGTCCACAGGCTAAAACACCTTACCTTACCCTAGACCATGTCTATCTACACTGCTCTGAAATTTTTCACATTTACTTTTTATGCAACAGTGAATCGCGTTGGATTTTATTTTGTGGCTGATCAACGGAAAAAGAATCTTTTACGTCAAAGTGAAAACTGACCTCTGCAAAGTGTTCAAAATTAATTACACATATACTGTAAACCACAAAATGATTGATGACGTAAGTATGCTTCCCCTTAAATATGACATGCTGAAATCATCACTGGGACAGCCAATTGGTTTTAGAAGTCCCAGAACTCATTCAATGGAGACCACCTGTCTGGGGTTTCAAATTGAGGTACCTTATCTGGAAGGTCTAACTTGTGTTGAGTTAGTGCCCAGGGTGAACTCATGCTGTGTCTAAGCAGCTACACGGTGGTATCTAATGGGTGCAAAATGCGACCAGTTCAGCTGAATGACCCAAATGGGCCGAGTGCTTCTCTCCCACCAGAAAAGACACCACCATTTCATTGATGACCCGAACATCCTAATTAGGTGTCTTCCACTTCATTATAAATCTCTACACTGACTAGAAAGCAGTTTGTGCTTCATTTGCCTACATTAGAAATTAATGTTAAGAAATGGAAACGTTTACCACAAAGTAAGACATGAATCTTTTTGGGTCCCTTCACGTTATTTTTACCTAGGCAGAGGTGGTGAAGCTCAAAGGTGCAGCAGTAGCGGGGCTAGGAGAATTCTGCGAATGTTCTAGAGAAGTCTTTCTGGAATTATTATGATGATGATGATGATTCAGGATTACACATTTGGCATTGCAAGGTTTACTGGATCAAATCTTTTGAATGTTATCTGAATGAACCCCTAAGAAGGCTTCTGCTGACACTTGGAGTTCTGATTTTTTTAGGCTTGAACGTTAAACCTTCGTCTAGCACTGTACTCTGTACATGTGAAAATACTACCACTAGTACTACTACTACTACCGAAGTTGTACTTGTTCTCTTAATTATTCTCAGTTTTAAGCTCTGACTGCATTTTTATTCTTTCTTGTCATCCTTCATTGCCTATCACCCAAATAACTTCAGGTAACATCTGAAACATCTCAGAAAAAAACTTTCACTTTATGCTGTAGAAATACTGAATTTATATCACTCAGAGCATCCTTTTCAGATCAAGTTGGAAAAACAAGCAGCCGCCAAAACCTCCTCTGTGGAGCTTTGTTGAGCTTTGCCTTAGTACAATGACAATAACGAAAGTGCATTTACCGCAATTTAATGTGCTCAAATGAGCAGTAAATAAAGGCTGAGACCACATTCTGATTTAATGCCGACATTAAACAGAAATCTCTTAATTGCGCACTCGTATCCCATAAATAAGTTTTATTTTCAAAGACACTGGGCATTAAGGAATAAAAACCTGCAGCGTGCCACTCTCACTGTGATCCATCTGTTCGCTTCAGTAGATAATTGATGTGAAGGTTTGGCTTGGCATCAGCAGGCAGGAGGCTGATCATCAGTGGAGCATTAGCTGCCCCTCTGGAAATAATCCTTGATCCCAGGAACGTGTTTTCACTCTGCAGCACCATCTACTGGTAGTATTCAGTACGAGCATCTGACTCATAAATTAATAGGGGCTGCCACTGGCCCCAGAATTATGATGGCTTAAGATTGGGGTGACGATCATGTGTGTTGATTAAAGCAGAAGAGAAGCAGTCATTACTTCAAAGAACAGGTGTCTGAGATACTCCCAGATCAAGAAAAAGATAGAAAGGCACATATGTGATGATAGATAGATAGATAGATAGATAGATAGATAGATAGATAGATAGATAGATAGATAGATAGATAGATAGATAGATAGATAGATAGATAGATAGATAGATAGATAGATAGATAGATAGATAGATAGATAGATAGATAGATAGATAGATAGATATGAAAGGCACCCAAAACTAGATGTGATGCCCCACAGGCCCGTCTTACAAGTTAGCGCTCTCGTGTGCTGCCTAGCTCCGCTTCCTTTGTGTGTCCTCCTCTCTGAACTCCAGTTTTGACAGTTTATTATTATATTTTGTCATGTTTTCTCCTTAGAGAAGCTTGCCTCTGGAAACCATACATTAGCACTAGATGCTGGAAGTCTAACTTTTACAGGTTGCCTGCTCAAATGAGCTCTCCTCCTGGAGACATTGCCCGATTGGGATATACAAAGTGGTCGAAGAGGAGAAATGTTGTGGCAGAAGGATAGATTGATTGCTCATCCTTTGTGAATTTCCTCCCGGGTTTGTAAGACTGCCGAGTTAATGAAGTCTCGACCATCCCTTCGGCCATACAGCAACTTGGCTGCACTTTGTCATGACTGATAACCCAACGAGGCAGCCGCTGTTTTTCCTGCTTGAGGAATTGCTTGTTAAAGGCTCTCACAAAGCAAAGTGCAGTTATCTCTTCGACTAATCTATTAGCAGCAGGCGGTGACAATTCCAAGAAAACTACATGTCTCTGGAGATGCCAAAATGAAATGGTCTGTGTGCGTAAAACAGAGGAAGAGGGAGGGAGAAGTCCATAGGGATAAAATGCTGTATCTGTTGATTATTGTAATCTTGATTTTCCTTATTTTATTTACCTGTGAATATGAAAGACATAATAAAAAACTACAGTTAACTAAGGAAACTGTAAGTAGAGCAAGTGGATATACAGTGCATCCAGAAAGTATTCACAGCGCATCACTTTTTCCACATTTTGTTATGTTACAGCCTTATTCCAAAATGGATTGAATTCATTTTTTTCCTCAGAATTCTACACACAACACCCCATAATGACAACGTGAAAAAAGTTTACTTGAGGTTTTTGCAAATTTATTAAAAATAAAAAAACTGAGAAATCCCATGTACATAAGTATTCACAGCCTTTGCTCAATACTTTGTCGATGCACCTTTGGCAGCAATTCCAGCCTCAAGTCTTTTTGAATATGATGCCACAAGCTTGGCACACCTATCCTTGGCCAGTTTCGCCCATTCCTCTTTGCAGCACCTCTCAAGCTCCATCAGGTTGGATGGGAAGCGTCGGTGCACAGCCATTTTAAGATCTCTCCAGAGATGTTCAATCGGATTCAAGTCTGGGCTCTGGCTGGGCCACTCAAGGACATTCACAGAGTTGTCCTGAAGCCACTCCTTTGATATCTTGGCTGTGTGCTTAGGGTCGTTGTCCTGCTGAAAGATGAACCGTCGCCCCAGTCTGAGGTCAAGAGCGCTCTGGAGCAGGTTTTCATCCAGGATGTCTCTGTATATTGCTGCAGTCATCTTTCCCTTTATCCTGACTAGTCTCCCAGTCCCTGCTGTTGAAAAACATCCCCACAGCATGATGCTGCCACCACCATGCTTCACTGTAGGGATGGTATTGGCCTGGTGATGAGCGGTGCCTGGTTTCCTCCAAATGTGACGCCTGGCATTCACACCAAAGAGTTCAATCTTTGTCTCATCAGACCAGAGAATTTTCTTTCTAATGGTTTGAGAGTCCTTCAGGTGCCTTTTGGCAAACTCCAGGCGGGCTGCCATGTGCCTTTTACTAAGGAGTGGTTTCCGTCTAGCCACTCTACCATACAGGCCTGATTAGTGGATTGCTGCAGAGATGGTTGTCCTTCTGGAAGGTTCTCCTCTCTCCACAGAGGACCTCTGGAGCTCTGACAGAGTGACCATCAGGTTCTTGGTCACCTCCCTGACTAAGGCCCTTCTCCTCCGATTGCTCAGTTTAGATGGCCGGCCAGCTCTAGGAAGAGTCCTGATGGTTTCGAACTTCTTCCACTTATGGATGATGGAGGCCACTGTGCTCATTGGGACCTTCAAAGCCGCAGAAATTTTTCTGTAACCTTCTCCAGATTTGTGCCTCGAGACAATCCTGTCTCGGAGGTCTACAGACAATTCCTTTGACTTCATGTTTGGTTTGTGCTCTGACATGAACTGTCAACTGTGGGACCTCATATAGACAGGTGTGTGCCTTTCCAAATCATGTCCAATCAAATGAATTTACCACAGATGGACTCCAAATAAGCTGCAGAAACATCTCAAGGATGATCAGGGGAAACAGGATGCACCTGAGCTCAATTTTGAGCTTCATGGCAAAGGCTGTGAATACTTATGTACATCCATCCATCCATTTTCCAACCTGCTGAATCCGAACACAGGGTCACGGGGGTCTGCTGGAGCCAATCCCAGCCAACACAGGGCATAAGGCAGGAACCAATCCCGGGCAGGGTGCCAACCCACTGCAGGACACACACAAACACACCCACACACCAAGCACACACTAGGGCCAATTTAGAATCGCCAATCCACCTAACCTGCATGTCTGTGGACTGTGGGAGGAAACTGGAGCGCCCGGAGGAAACCCACGCAGACATGGGGAGTACATGCAAACTCCACGCAGGGAGGACCCGGGAAGCGAACCCAGGTCCCCAGGTCTCCCAACTGTGAGGCAGCAGCGCTACCCACTGCGCCACCATGCCGCCCCCTTATGTACATGTGCTTTCTCAATTTTTTTATTTTTAATAAATTTGCAAAAATCTCAAGTAAACTTTCTTCACGTTGTCATTATGAGGTGTTGTATGTAGAATTCTGAGGAAAAAAATGAATTTAATCCATTTTGGAATAAGGTTGTAACATAACAAAATGTGGAAAAAGTGATGCGCTGTGAATACTTTCCGGATGCTCTGTAATTGAGGGTATGTGATTGACTAGGCTGCCTAGAAGGACACTAGTGTATGAAACTTGGGTTCACTTACTGCACGCCTGACTAGGCTACTAAAGCAACATTCCTAAAGTTCAAACAAAGTTGGGTAGAGTGTGTGACATATCGTTGGATGGGACTGTATAAACCTGGAACTTTTGGACTAATCATTGCACCCCATTTGCAAAGACTTACTTGTAGAACCTGAAGATTAATAGACAAGGTACTGTCCAAGACCGAACAGAACTAGGTAGGTGCCACATAAATATTCTTAAATATCTATCTATCTATCTATCTATCTATCTATCTATCTATCTATCTATCTATCTATCTATCTATCTATCTATCTATCTATCTATCTATCTATCTATCTATCTATCTATCTATCTATCTATCTATCTATCTGTGATTTGATCCATCTCATGGTGTCAGATTCAGGCCTTTTCTAGTGATTGCTAAAGTTTTGAACTTTTTCACTCACATTTGCACTGGAGCTATGTTCTGTTTCTTTATTGACTTACACCTCATACTACAACCTGCCATTAGAATGAAAGGGTTCACTAAATAAATGGATGTCTCAGGGTTACCCAGACTGTAAACTCCCTTCACCTTTGTTCTCTAAGCCAGTCTTTTGGATATGGTGTGGCGAGGTTGGAGGCGTATTCCCTACTCTTTAGTTGAGTGCATTTTGTCCCAAGGACTTTTTAAATGAAATTAACAAGCACAAAATGCACATGTGCGTAATCTCAGACATTCTCACAGGCCAGTGACTGCGGTGTTTGTTTTCAGTGTGAAGAATACAAAAACCAAAGAAGTTACTCAGGAACAAATCATCCCAGCTTTGAGTCTGCTTAAATCCATAATATATTTAGAAAATTTTACGAAAGTATTGTTAACATTACAATGGGTGTCCCAATACAGCTGTGGTTGAATGAGAAAGCAGCAGGATGAATCCCCAGCCATCTCGAGCATCCCATGCTGTCATTAGCTAACAGTTTGTCATTATTGGTTTTTAATGGTGTCTCATTTGCCTAGATGTCAGTCAGGCTGGAGGAGATGGGTTACGTGCAAACTATTAATGACTCCATATGCTCAGTCGGGAATGCTGACAGCCGTCTGCCTTGCTGAATCATGACCTGCAGTTTCATTTCCATAGGATATAATGAGCAGCTCTCTGTGGCATCTAGGAGGCCAGTGGCTGAGGCAAAGGACAGCATGTCAAAATCCTTAACTTATAGCATTTTTAAGCATTCCATAAGAAACAAGAAACTGTATAACAATTCAGCTCACCAAGTTCTAGAATACAAGTTTGCCCACTATCTCACACATTTCTGAAAATCAACGACCTGACTCCAAATTCCAAAGACATTTTGTGTAAGAAAAGTTTCTTTCTTAAATACATTTCAACTCAATTTCCATTAGATATCCTGAAGTGCACAAGAATTTTATCAGATCAACTTTACCGATGCTTTGTAAAAGTTTGAAGGCTTGAAGAAGAGGCGTAATTACCTTTCCCTGTCAGAATAGGACATGCCCTGATCTTGGCTACAATTCACTGCATATTTTTAGGAAATCTAAAAAGCTTCCTTCTGGAATTCTACATCAAGGGCGAAAGGACAAGACTCGAATTTAAGGCTCTTTTGCTCCCCAAGAACTCTTTAAGATTTAATTTAGGAAGATGGTGTCACATATAATGAGAGAAAGCCTAAGAGTGGTGCTGTACCCTGAGGTGCTACTGACAATAGATTCTTGCTAGGCACTGAAGACGGTCTTTGTACATATCCCATATCCAGAACAATAATATGGTCCTTATTCAACTGTGGAAGTAAATTCTGCTTAGAGCTGCTTACTGTCATTTCTGCTGCATAATAATTAAAAAAAAAAACGTAAAAATAACACAAAAAAAAAAAAACAATATTTTGAGTCATTAGCTTCCACAGTAGTGCCTCAGGAAGAGTGATTATCTGTTGTATTAATGACAGAGAGATGCTGACCTTGATTTAACAGTCTCATTTAGATTCAGGCCAAGTCAGGCATATGATGATGATATTTATATGTCTGCTGCTTTTGGAACATATGATGTGTCCTTGGCGAATTAAACCAACCAACAAATAACCCTGGGAGATAACAGAAATGTGCCAGCCCAGCATGAGCTGAACTCTCACACTATGCCAATTTGGGCTACTGACTTTCAGTACAAGACAAAGGCGTATAAACACATTTAGCTTTCAAAACCTAAGACAGCAGCAAAATAATGAATGATAAGAAGAAAACATTTTATTTATAAAGCCCAGTATGAGTAAGCGTCTGTGCCCTGCAATGGACTCACATCTCCTCCATGGCCGGCTCTTGAGAAGTACCGAAGGGGTAATGGGATGCTCTTGGGCTCCTCTGACTCTTTTCTGGCTCAGACAATGGGTGGATGCATGCATCTTTTGCCCATACTTCCATGGCTGATCACAGCCTCACTTCCATTATTACTGGTTGTCACACACGTGCGACTGGGAGACAGCTAAAGGGTCTGAATAATAGTAATTCCACGCCAGACCAGGGGGCAGTGAGGTGCACTGACTTTCTTTCTCAATCCCTTGCAGACCATCCACGGGAAATCCTGCACATTTTCCGGCGCCTCTGATGAATGTCACTTCTAGTACTTGTACCTTTGATTATGTCACTTCAGTTTTCTGGACCCTTGAATGACATCACTCCCATTTTTTGGACCCTTGGATGATGGCACTTCCATTTCTGGGGCCCTTGGATGATGTCACTTCCGGCTCTTGTGTGTGGGGGGTGGGGGGGCTTGGGGGTTGTGGGTTAAGGGGGGGTATGGGGTTGGCGGCCTTTGATAACATCACTTCTGTTTTCTGGTCCCTTGGATGATGTCACTTCAAGCTCTGGGGTCCTTTGATGACGTCACTTCTGTTTTCTGGACCCTTGGATGATGTCACTTCCGGTTCTAGGGTACTTGGATGATGTCACTTCCGGTTCTTGTGTGCGTGTTTGTGTGTATGTAGTGGGGGTTGTGGGTTAAGGGTGGGTATGGGGTTGGCAGCCTTTGATAACGTCACTTCTGTTTTCTGGACCCTTGGATGATGGCATTTCCGTTTCTGGGGCCCTTGGATGATGTCACTTCCGGCTCTTGTGTGTGGGGGGTGGGGGGGCTTGGGGGTTGTGGGTTAAGGGGGGGTATGGGGTTGGCGGCCTTTGATAACATCACTTCTGTTTTCTGGTCCCTTGGATGATGTCACTTCAAGCTCTGGGGTCCTTTGATGACGTCACTTCTGTTTTCTGGACCCTTGGATGATGTCACTTCCGGTTCTAGGGTACTTGGATGATGTCACTTCCGGTTCTTGTGTGCGTGTTTGTGTGTATGTAGTGGGGGTTGTGGGTTAAGGGTGGGTATGGGGTTGGCAGCCTTTGATAACGTCACTTCTGTTTTCTGGACCCTTGGATGATGTCACTTCTGGTTTCTGGGCCCCTGGATGACGCTACTTCCGATTTCTGGTCCTTTGATAATGTCACTTCCGGTCTCTGCAAAAAAAGCCACCATCTTTGTCAACCAGCATCAGTTCTGTTTTGGACTCTGACTTGTGAACATATCACAACTGTTTACCCATTTGCAGCCAGGGCATATTATATGGGTGGCTACTCTAAACCTTTTCTGCTGTCTTCTTGTCATTTTTGTGACATGGGGTAGGCTCAGCTCTCTTTGTAGCCCTGACCAGTTATTAAGCTCCTCTTGCCCCTTCAGTACAGATGCCACTCTATTCTTTCAGAAGAGGTGTAAACTGAATGTCTGTCATATGTTTCCAAATATAAAACTGGCTTGTATCCTAAATTCAAGGTTTTTCATTGTAACACCTCATAAGATTTTCTGTAGCTAAACAAATTCAGGAAATAAGCGGGCAGAGGTTTGTAAAAGGAAAAAGAGATTTGACACACCGGGTTGTGAAAGGTAAACTGATGTGTACTTGTGTATTTTTGCCATTATAAAAGCATGTCTAGAACTGAAGTCTTATTTTTGCCTTTGTCTTGAAATGAAATTAATAAACTCATTATTTTTTTACCTCATACTTTTTTTAACTCCTTGTTGCACTTGTGACATCACGAGAAGTCACATAGAAATATGGCAGCATTTGCACTTTCAGGTTATCCCTTGGGGACAGCTTCTAAAAACAGTAAGCATTAATATCAGGTTTTGATCTTCTGGTTTTGAGCACTTTGACCTTCAACCCTCGATGTTTGTTTTTTTCGCTGCTCTATTTTTTGGCTGCTCATGTTTCATTTTGCTTTTTGGTATTTGTTTTATCATATAGAACCCTAAGTGGACCTGTTTTCCCCTTTGCTCTTGAACAAAATCCCATACATTTACCACTAAGTGGTTAGGTACTGCAGTTCAGCACCTCGTTCCCCTTCCCTTCTTTATCAGGCAGGAGAAGAGGCTACACATTTAAAATACAATACAATACAATTTATTTTTGCATAGCCCAAAATCACACAAGAAGTGCCACAATGGGCTTTAACAGGCCTTGCCTCTTGACAGCCTGCCAGCCTTGACTCTCTAAGAAGACAAGGAAAAACTCCCAAAAAAACCCTTGTAGGGAAAAAATGGAAGAAACCATAGCTTGGGCATGCAGTGGGTGTCAAAAAGAAGGGGGTCAATATAATGCAATACACAGAACAAAACACAAGCAATCCTCAATGCAGTATAAAAATAAAAATATTGCAAGTACAGAGCAAAATTTAACAGTAGAAGATATCACATAATATGATTTGGATTTGTTCAGAGTCCTGGAGACCTCGGTCATCAAGCTGCCTCCTCCAATTGGCAATTCCATAGCCGAGACAGCGGTGGGCCAACACAGCCGATGAAATGAACCATCTACCTGACGATTCCTGCGCTCATCCATCAGGAATGACTTTACCTTAGGCAGGCAAAACAACTTGGCAAGTGGGCCGTGGCACCAAGTGCCACATTTGAGTACCAAGAAGAGAAACAGAATAGAATTATAACTATCATGTTACTTATGTTTTAGTGCTAATGACTAACAACAGAGATGTAGTCTGTACAGTTAATCAGCAGCTCTAGTAAGGGTATGCTAAACTGAAGTAGTGAGTCTTCAGCTGGGATTTGAAAGCTGAGACTGAAGGGGCATCGCTTATAGTAGCAGGCAGACCATTCCACAGTTTAGGGGCCGTGTAACTAAAAGCTCGGCCTTCCATTGTTGTTTTATTATTTCTTGGAATCATAAGCAGACCGGCATCTTGAGAACTTTATGTGCGCTCTGGTTTGTAAGTCATGATAGGTTCAGACAAGTAAACCGGACCTCAGCCATTTAAGGCTTTATAAGTTAAAAGGAGGATTTTGAAATCTGCCCTAAACTTAACCCGGGAGCCAGTGTAAGGATTTAAGAACTGGAGTTATGTGTTTGTATTTTCTTGTTCTTGTAATAATTCTTGCAGCAGCATTTTGGATTAACTGGAGGCTGTATAAAGAACAGTTTGAACATCCAGTGAACACCGCATTGCAGTAGTCAATCCTACTAGAAATAAATGCATGAATTAGTTTATCAGAATCCTGTTTATTTAGAAAGCGCCTCAATTTCCCAACATATTTAAGATGGAAGTAACATGATTTGGACAACTTTGTAATGTGCGCTTTAAATGACATGCTAGAGTCAAAGATAACTCCTGGATTGCGGGCTGATTCAATAAAATTAATGGTGATTTCAACTGAGTTAAATGATGACAAAATATTGTTGTCATTCCCTCCAACAATTAACATCTCTGTTTAATCTGTGTTTAAAGACAAGTAGTTCTCATCCATCCACTTCTTTAATTCACTAATACAACTAACTAAAGACAACATTGGAGAAACTTCATTTGATCTTAAAGAAAGGGATAACTGGGTGTCATCTGCATACGAGTGAAAATTAACATTATGTTTCCTAATGATAGATCCCAGTGGAAGCATGTAAATTGAAAACAGTAAAGGTCCCAGTACTGAGCCCTGCAGGACACCATATTGAACTTCTGTGTATAATGATGGAGTACTGCCAGCACATTTCTGTACATATTGGAATCAATTTGATAAATAAGAACTAAACCAGGCGAGCACGGTGCCTGTAAGCCCAACATCATTTTCTAGCCTGTGTAGTAAAATAGAATGGTCAATGGTGTCAAACTCTCTGCTTAAGTCTAACAACATAATTACAGTGAAGTTTCGTTCATCAGAGGATATCAGAATGTCGTTTACAACTCGCATTAGTGCCGTTTCTGTACTATGACCAGTGCGGAAACCAGACTGGAATTTCTCAAATAAATTGTAATGCGTAAGGTGTGGCTGAAGCTGATTGGCGACTACTTTTTCTAGTATTTTAGAGAGAAAGGGTAAATTTGAAATAGGTATGTAATTATTAAGTATGTATGGGTCTAGGTCTGACTTTTTAAGTCAGATGTAAATCTGGAGGCAACTTCCGCTCTTGTCAGAAGTCGGGGTTGTGCCACAATATACCGTAACATGGCAGCAATTAACCACACCAGTCTGAATGTGTGTACAGCAACTCAGATAAACCAAGCTCAAAGAAGCATGTGCAATTCTAACAACAATCACGACAACATGTATTTAATGATTACATTTTCATGTAAAATTGTAGTTCAAAGCACTTTCCAAATAGTTAAGGAAAATAATTACAATTACAAAAATAAATAAAACTACCACCACAGACACCAGTACACAAAAATCAAAAACGATTGCAGATCCTTTTTCACTTACTTTAGTATATTGGAAATTGTTTGAGCATCTAATGATTAGGAATTTCCAAGTACAGAATGTATTTTTAAAAAGAGCTGGTCTAAATAATTGCTGTCTTCTTGGAACAGCCTTTGGTAAGTGCTTCTGAAAATGTTTAGCCGTTTTAATCTTACCAGCTCTTCACTCCCAATAGTTTATAAGCTCCTTAATATACAGTTTGCCTATCAGACAAAGATTGAGGTGGAGGATCCAATTATCTTTCTGACACACAAGGCTTATTATCACCTCAGCAAAGCTGGCAGCACTGTAAGGATTGTGCCTTTGGATTTCTCCAGTGCTTTCAGTACCATCCAGCCATCTCTGGGGTAACGAGTCAATGGTGTCTTGGATAATGGACTACCTGTCGGGGAGACCGCAGTTTGTGACACTCAAAGACGACTTCTTTAATTCGGATGTGAGCAATACTGGAGCACCACAATGAGGAGTCCTGTCTCCTTTTTCCCTTTAATCTGTACACCTTAGACTACAAATAAAACATCAGCTCATGTCACGTATGACGTGTATTGATAAAGGGGGATGAAATAGAGTATAGGAGTCAGATGGTGAAGTTTATTTTAAGTAGCTTCTGGGGCAGAAGAGGTGGGACATCCAGAGCTACACTGGAAGTGTCGTCAGAGTCCATTCTGGTACTTATCCTCTGATATGCGTGGAAGAGAGAAGAGGTCATTACTTAACAATTTCAACAACAAGAACAACATTTATTTCTATAGCACATTTTCATATAAGTGGTGTAGCTCAAAGTGCTTTACAAAATGAAGAAAGAAAAGTTTATAAAAAATAAAAATAACATTAGGCAATACTAAATAACAAAGAATAAAGTAAGGTCTGATGGCCGGGAAGACAGAAAAAACAAAAAAAAATCTCCAGAGGGCTGGAGAAAAAAACAAAATCTGCAGGGGGTCTGAGGCCACGAGACCACCCAGCCACCACTGGGCATTCTGTCTAACATCAGTGATCTCAATCTGTTCTCATGGCTTTCATGTTTCACGTGAAAGAATTAGATGATGATGGTCATGTGGACCTCTGGCCTTCTATCCATCAATGTAGGGACTGCATGGTGCCCTGATCAGGTGGTGGTGGTGGTGTAGATCGTCACCACAGAAAAAACTGAAAAAAGAACAGCAGCTTAAAGTAGGGATTAGTACGGATTGCGGAGCTGTGATAAAAATAATTCAATGCACATATGGTTTATCAGAGTTACACTAAACTAAAATGTAGCTATTAGAAACTCAAGTTAAAATAATGTTTTTTTAAAGTTCCCCGCAGTATTAGCCTGGCGAATTTCTATCAGTAAGCTATTCCAGATGTTAGGTGCCTCAGCACTTCTTTTAAGTTTAACTCTTTGAATTCTAAGCAGACACTCATTTGAAGATCTAAGATTACAATTTGGAGTGTAAGGTGACAGGCATTCTGAAATATAGGATGGAGTGAGATTATTTGAGGATTTGTAAACCATACGCAGTATTTTAAAGTCAATTCTAAATGACACAGGTAACCAGTGTAGTGACATCAAAACTGGAGAGCTGTGCTCGGATTTTCTTTTCCTAGTTCAGGTTCTGGCAGCTGCATTCTGCACTCGTTGCAACCGATTGAGGTCTTTCTTGGGTGGTCCTGAGAGGAGTGCATTAGAGTCATGTAGTCGACTAGATTAAGTTGTGTTTGTCTTACTTCATCCAGTGATCCACATGTGGTTTTTTTTCCATAGCTAATTGTGTAATCTGCTAGAAGACTAAGAAAAGATAGTGAATTAGTTACAACTAGCCAACCCGCGGCGTAGCATACGCCGCATAATTATGTATTGATGGGTGAACACTTCCTGAAAGACACAGTTGTCCAAATGGGGTGGGTTTGAGGATACGACTGTGAGTGAATGAAAAGATGGAACTCTGGAGAGAGCAACATACAATTGTCCGTAACTGAACACTGGGTTTGGCAGATACAGGCATATCTTATTGAAAGTTTGTCCCTGCGCCTTATTAATTGTCATTGCAAAGGCCAATCTAACAGGAAATTGCGTGTAAAAGTAAAAGGCAAATTTGAATCTGATAGGGTCAGGGAAATCTGGGGAATAAGGACAGTTTGTGAGGTAGCAGCTGCGATTGTTTTACACTCCAGTACATTGCGGTGAATGCTGAGAACAGTCAGTCTAGTGCCTTTACAGAGACTTCTTGCTGGCATGAGGTTTCTGAGAAGCATGACGACTGAACCAATTTTAAGTTTGACTTTATGCGGAGGCATGCCAGTGGGAGTAATGGCTGCCAGGCGGGTCAAGGGAATAATGCCGCCGGATCGCCAGTCGGCATCGTTTATAGTCGGAACTACGACGGTATGTGATCTTCTTCGAACCTCCGACTTTCGTTCTTGATTAATGAAAACATTCTTGGCAAATGCTTTTGCTCTCGCGCGAATTGTTGGCTCTGTAGTGCGTGTGCCATGGTCGGCTGCTTAGTGAATTGTTGGTGGGCGGGGCTCGGTCTTGTGTGCGTCTTGCTTGCCATGGACTTAGTGAATTATACATATAGATTATACAGCACCTTTCTAGATATTCTAGGGCTTTTGACAAAGTACATTGTTTTGGTATTAGCCTTTGCTTCCAAAATTTTTCCACCATTCAAGTTTAGTCAACGGAGTTTACCAAGTTACCCAAATAGATGACGATTATTACAAATGTGTCTCCCCAAGAAAGATGGCAGAAAGTAACATTAAAAATAGAACTTTTCATTTTTGGGGGAAAACTGATTGCACTTGTGGGAGGACAGTTCTCACTGGGGCTAAGTATGTACCTCAAATTAAGGTATTGAGTTTGCTTTTAAACCTAATGGACACCTGACTTCAAATATGCTTTGGTCTCTTGGGTCCTTTTGATGTCCTGTTCTTACCTGCTTGGATTTTGAATAAGTGACAGAAGGACTATTTCAGCTTTCCCAGGCAATGACCATTTAAGTAACCTACTAGCCAAAAGAAAGGAGAACAGTTTGTTTTCTTTTAGTTATTAATTCACATAGTTTGGCTTACTACATGATGTCAAAAAGGTGAACATCCACCTTAAGTAAAGCATCCGTGTCCCTGCTCCATTCTCGTTTTTATACTTGACATGTTTGCTCAGTTCAGAAAAGCTTGTTTTTGCTTATCAAACAGTCTGTACCACACCACAGAGATGGCTTTCTTGTTATGTGACAGGGCCAAGGCTCGTGGTGATGCCTGCTTGTCCTCTGTACTGCCAGAGTGGAGCAGCTGTGCTTCAGAGCCGATAAACCAATAAGCTCCCACTAATGTAATTGTACATTTCAACATTACAGTAAACGCCAATGTTTCTAAATAAAACCCCCTTATGACTAAAGTGGTGAGAAAAAGTGTAATCTTTAAAAGAAATTGTTATTGCCAATTGTTCCATCCGTTTCCTTCAGTAACTCATCTGTCTTTATTTTGCACAGCAGCAGAGCCTCCCCCCCCGACCCCCCCAACTTCTACCACACAGGCTCTCATTTTCTGAGCCTCAATAAAGAGTCACTGGCACACCATGGACAAGAATGAGTCGGTGGTATGTGGTGCTGATGGGCTACAGGTCCAGAGTAGCCTGGAGACAAAGTGGCTGAGGCCCTCAAGCATTTAAAATATGGATTCTTGTGGCCTGTGAAGATACACTGTTCTCTGTGAGGGCTACAATGTAAGTGAAGGCTGATTGGATTATTGATTTGTTGTAAAAAGCAAATAAGGAGAACCTATCAGGAGTGGATGATTTTTGTACTTGGGGATCCATGCTGGTTGCAAATGTCTTATTAGAATGTGATTATTCAACATGTTTACCTATTCCTATAGTGTTGTGCAAATTCTTTTCTAAGAAATCAAATAAACATGAAATATATTTAAGGAAACTGGTTCATTGAACTTCACACTGTCTCCATGACCTTTTCGTTTACCACAGAAAAATGTAATAATTAAAGTAAGGCGCAGTGTGAACACATTTCCATAGCAAAGATGACACCACAGCAGCACACTTATTTGAGTACTAAAATGAAACAACAATATCAAAGTGCTGATTAACAATTCAGAGGCATGGGGGACTAGGGTCTATCCCAGCATCCTCAGGTGCAAAGGAGGAAACACCCCATAGGCCACCTCACTGTAGGGCCTGTGCCGACACACTCATCCATACTCATGCTACTGGGGTCATCTTTGGAATATGGACTAAAACCATGACACTACAAGAGAACCTGAGAGTGTCGGGTCTTGGGATTTGAACTCAGGACTCTCCCTGTTAAATTAAGTGAAAAAAAACTTCAATGGGGTTTTTGAAGGATGGGGGAAGGCAGCCTTTATAGCACAATTCCTCCCCCAGAACACTAAATGGCAGCAGTGCCTCTGATTCCCACAGAGCTTCATGGAAGTCGGAGTCCTTTGGTACAGCACTTCTGTCACACCTGGAAGTGCTGCCAGAAGAAGATCACTGGACATCTGGAGCACTTCTGGAAGTGCTGCACCAAAGGGCTCAGCCGTTCCTGCAACATCCCTTGGTGGCACCCAAGGAACCCAACAGAGCTTCGCCAAACTCCAACTCAATGAAGAGAAAAGCCAAAATTAGACTCTTATTAAGCCATTCATTCTAGGACGTAGATTGGCCTGCTGCAGAGAGTGTTACATAAAGATAGCTTTACTTGTTGATGGATTGTTTGAGACCACATTTGTTGCTATATATGATGGGTAAAGTATTATATGATCGCACTCTTTATGACAAGTGCTACATGATTGAAGCCTTCCATGAACTACTAGTCCACTGAGGGGGCTTTTACCACTCCTTGAGTGGTCTTCCTCCTGTCAGGAAAAATATAACAGGAACAGAGACTGTAGGCCAGAAAGGACTATGGAGGACAATAAAAAAATACTTCATCCAAATTGATATCTTTATATGTTGCTTACCATGTGTGGTTTGTACAGCAGGTCAAGAAACAATTTAAATAATGAACTCGTATAGTCACAACATGCAACACTCATGTATTTTGCTATACCATTTTCTTATATAATACACTACCTTGGCTGTTCGTTTGTCTATCCAGGATTTTAAATCACCTGTAGCTTGCAAACTGTTTGACCTATTGACCTGAAATATGGTACACATACACTATGTGACGTCTACTGTGCATTTTTGGGGTGATGATTGACCTCCAATGTTATTCCTCTTTTTATATTTATTTTATTGTAGATTCAGCTCTCGGCAGCGGCCAGCAGGGCGGCTGTGTGGTGCGTGTGTACGGGCGCCGTTCTCATCCGTACCACCTTCGCCGTCACTTACCCTACCTCTTCATATCTTAAATCATTCTTGAGGCAGATTGAAGACTTAAGTGCCATCTTAAGTGAAAAATTAAAGAAAACGTACGAAGTAATTGCAACACAAACACTGACTTAATCAGTTTTACCGTGAAAGGATGCCAATGAAAGAAGAGAAGAAGTGGGCCACTAGGGTGGAGAAAAGAAGAGCTGCTCAGGAAGCAGCAAGTTGATGGAAAATCAGAGTAATGTACAAACAAAAAACACTTTCAAATGGGACTGAGCTTTTGAATTGAAGATAGGACTCTTGATCAATGAAAGAAGGGAAAATGAAGACCTTTAGTCAAAAGTGCTATCCTGTTTAAATTCATAAATGTGCACGACTTGGAAGTATCTATTTTAACAATATTTTAGCAAAAAGTGCATGTGTTTTGCACATTGTAAGCATATGACTGGCTACCTGACACATGTATTCTTTTTATGGAGATTTTGATATTCTTTGCTGTTGTCCAGTGTTGGTTTCCTTAGACTCCTATTCTATCAGAAATTTTGTTATCTCCATCCTCCAAGAATACATGAGATTAAAGATTTCTGTCATCGCAACAAACTTCATGCAGTAAGTGACATAGACAAAATATCATTGGGATGGAGTATTCATTTAAAGTGCATGTGAATCAATATGACAATATGAATTTTGGCATCTACCTCATCTCACTAATAGAGAAGGCTGCATGGAAAATGCCATGAAGATCTGTCTTGGCAAGCTCAGGGGAAGTGCCACAGATGCACGGACAGTGGAGCCCACTAGATGGCAACCTGTCCTGACATCCGTGCTGTAAACACAAGGCACTCAAAAGTGATATGATCACATTCAGTCAACCTACCTTCATGGAGTTTATTTTAAATGCAGTAATCCCTCACTTATTGCGGGAGATAGGTTCCAAGGCCGACCGCGATAACTGAATTTCCGCGAAGTAGGGACACCATATTTATTTAATTATTTAACGTGTATTTGGACGTTTTTAAACCCTCCCTGTACTGTTTACAACCCACCCTTTACTCTATTAATAACAGAGACAACTGCTAAGCAATATGAAATCGGTAGATAAGTTTACACTTACTGTATAGCGAAGTACACGTAGCAGCTTGTAGGCGGTCATGACATCGTCGACCTTGTTGCAAAGATTCCTAAAGCAGATTCCATCCAGACTACTGCCTTATCACGTCCACTTGCAACTCATTTTGCGCCCTGGTTAAAGGACACTTCGGCCGTAGATCTTATATGCTTTTCCTCCTTTTTAAATAAAAAGAATCGTGGACTCATTGATGCCGTAATGGTGTCCTGCAGCGGTGTAGCTGTTCCCTTCCTTCAACATATCCAAAACTTTTACCTTTTCTGCAATCATTTGCATCTTCTGTTGGCGCTTGGACACGGCCCCTGAAGCAGTAGCAGGAGCATGTTAATGCTGAATGAGTGAGATGAGACTTCCTGGTTAATGCAGCACTCCGTCGCTGAGCCAATCAGCAGCACACAGGAACTTAACTGTGTGCTCTGATTGGGTAGCTTCTCAGCCATCCGCCAATAGCATCTCTTGTATGAAATCAACTGGGCAAACCAACTGAGGAAGCAAGTACCAGAAATAAAAAGACCCATTGTCCGCAGAAACCCGCGAAGCAGCGAAAAATCCGCGTTATATATTTAGATATGCTTACATATAAAATCCACAAAGTCGTGAATCCGCGAAAAGTGAACCGCGAAGTAGCGAGGGATTACTGTAATTACTAGTTACCTTATACTTTTATTTCTATCGTTATGATGGTAACATTTTGTCATCACTGTTTTCATGGTTCATTTTTACACAAGAAATGTAACAAATTTGATAAATAAGAAGAGGCCATTCAGTCCATCAAGCCTATTTGTTTAGCTAATAGCTAAGCTGTCCCATTATCTCATCCACATTCTTCTTAAAGGTTGTCATGGTCTCTACACCTCCATGACTCGGTAGTTTGTTCCAGAGTCCCACAACTCTTTACATAAACAAGGGCTTACTGACTTCAGGTTTCATTGCACTTCCCTTTAATTTCCACTGATATTTTCAAGTGCCTGATTCACCCTTAAGCCGAAAGAGCGTTTCTGGATCTATGCCATTGTTTGTATTCTGTTCATGGGTATTCACTCCATCTAATATTAGATAATGGATACCTGAGTGAACAAACAACACATTTTTTTTTTTTACTTGTGCCATTTATTAAATGATCAACATCTGGTGCCATGTGACAAAAGCAGTCACCCCCCAATCTAAGCAGATGTGTGCCATCTCTAATAATACGCCTTCACATAAGGAGTTGTTAAAACAGATAACACAAAAACTGTCTTAGGAAGTGAATTAGTGAAGCCTAACAACTAAGATCCAAGTTAATGAAAAAGATACGGCTCACCGCATTAAGATGCCAAGTTGGGGGGACATCCACAAAAGAGAGCAGTGACTCCGGAAGCACCCAATGACAAATCTCTGGGGCTCATTTCCCACCAACCATTGCTGCCCAAAATAAACTGACATCTCCCTAAATTTTCATAATCCATAAATTGACAACAATGCTCTTCTTTCATGATGACTAACGACTCAGAAGAAGATCATAATTATGACAATGATGGCTGCTCAACTAGATATAATAATCTTTATATATAATACGCTACCGTGACTGTTTGTTTGTCTGTCTAGGACTTTAAATCACCTTTAGCTCGCAAACCGTTTGACCTATTGACCTGAAATTTGGTACACATATACTACGTGACGTCTACTATCCGCTTTCGGAGTGATGATTGACCTCCAAGGTTATTCCTCTTTTTATTTTATTTTATTGTAGAATCAACTCTCGGCAGCAGGGCGGCCATGCAATGCATGCGCACTGGCACCGTTCTCATCCCTACCACCTTTGCCTCCACTTCCCCTACCTCTTCATATCTTAAATCATTCTTGAGGCAGATTGAGGACTTAAAGTGTCAGATTAAGTGAAAAATTAAAGAAAACGTACTAAGTAATTGCAACACAAACACTGACTTAATCAGTTTTAATGTGAAAAGATGCCAATGAAAGAAGAGAAAGAAGCGGGCGGTTAGGGTGGAGAAAAGAAGAGCTGCTCAGGAAGCAGCAAGCGCATCAACCTCTGAGCAAACGAGTGCTAAACATACAGAGAAAGAGTCTGAAAACTAGGAATAATCAAGTCAAGTGGATTCACTGCACGTTATCGTGCGGTGCGCCGTTACTAGTTAAGAATAATTATACTATGGTGGAAAAGCACATCAATTATTCTACCCTTAAGGATAATTTCATATTAGAACCAGGAAACAGCACAGAAGCACATACAATAAACACAAATCGATATATTAAGTAGAGTATTTACATTTCATGGTGCCGGGGTAGAGGTGACATGTTGCTTGGACATGTACTCTGTATACGTGACAATACTATTACTACTATAGAGAGCGCGTCATGGAATTACGTGCGAGGAGAAATGGAAGGAAGGAGAGAGGGCTGCACAGTCACCAGCATGCCTTTGTTTCAGATCCTTAGAATGGAGGAGAACCCCCCCACCCCACTTCCCCACCATTTCCTGAAGCACTAAATATAAACAGCTTTGCTGTAAGCGCTTGACTTATCTTTATGTAGTGCTGTTAGGCATTAAGTTTGGTGGAACTGTGTGTGATTTTTTTTTGTTTATTCAATTCCTTTTATTTGGAAACAAAACACAAGAACAGAACAATCAATCAAACAAATCAAAATAATTTGGCAAGCACAACAGTCGGCTTCGAAAGCAAAACCTGAAACTGCCGTCAGATCTTTTTCTAAGCTGTCTTGCTCACTCTTGTGATCGGAGATATCAGGTCCCCTTGGCCTGTTCCACCATTGTACCTCACCCATCACCATCGCCCAGAGCGTCACTGCCACCCGTCTGCTCTTCAGTCCCCAAACTTTAAATCACATTTTTAACTATGACAAAAGAAAAATTGTTGCAGGATGTGCCGCACTCAACTGGTGAGTTACGTTTTAATAAAAGGCAGTCTTCTATACCGCCTAAACCAACATTCCTTTTGTGTCTATTGCTATTTTAGGTCAATAAATATGTCACCCGGAGTAATTGCGAAAGCACCGCTTGAGAGATTTATTCGTCACTTTATGGTGGCTGTAGCTGTTTCCACTGAGCAGAGGCTTAGATACGTTACAAGATGAAAACTGAGCCAATTGCTTTTTTCCGAGATGTTTATAGAATGTGACGTTCAATTGTTTCCTGCATGGCTGCAGAAAAATAAAAATGGAAAAATATACAGAGACTTAAAATGGCTAAGTTTGTACTTACAGTTTGTGATAAGGCACAAGAGCAGGTGTAGTCAAGCTGTCTCATCTCATTAGGAAGGAAGTTCTCTTCCAAATTGCACCATCTGTATTTGCTATTTGCACAATTATTAAAGAAAAAAAAAAACACAAATGTTTGTCCTGGAGGTGACTTTAGTTTAATATTCTTCACCATAACATTTGAAGCTTCCTCTGCTAAAGATGGAAACTGACCAAACTGAAAAAATGTGAATGCTGAAATTTTTCTTATTGCTAGATAAAAAAAAGAAAAAAAAATGCTTGAGTGTTCAGATCTAAGGACACAAAGGGGATTTCTAAACCAAGAAAGCTGCGTCAAGAAATGGTTCAAAGTGACAGACTGCTCAGGATGAGTAGCATGGTAGCGCAGTACTTAGTGCTGCTGCCTGACCGCTCCTCTGTTCAAATTTCAGCTCAGTCAGGGTCTGTGTTCAGTTTGCTTGTTCTCCCTATTACTGCATTAATTTATCCTGGAACGATATCAACATGTCTATGACCGTGCTTTAGTGGGCTTGTGCCCTATACATAATTTATCTGGGCCTTGTGCCTAATGTTGTATTAAGTTACAACAGTGGATTCAGTGGAGTAGATACTACGAGAGGCATTCAGGCTTTAATCGATTCCTGAAATCCCCTTTTTAAAGAACCGCAATCTCATACTGCAAACATCTGTTTATCCCATTTTTGTTCAAACAATACTGAACTACATGAACCCTGGCAGAATTAGTTTAATAGTTATATTAGTCATGAAAAAAACCCTAATAAGACATCACCCCTCATATATAATGTTTAATAAAGTACCTTATCGAGACTTTATCACTTCCGTTGTCTTTTGTTATTGCCTGGACTTTTCCAAATAGTTCACGATCTGTCTTGGTGTTATTATGTCTAGGATAGTGTGAGAACGCCTATTACGGATCAAGCTTGACTCTATTCAGGACCATTCCTTGAGGACAAAATCTCAAAGTTACAGTATGAGCTTTGGAAATCACTGAGACTGGGATCGTATGTCACCAAAGTACAGCCCCACCCTCAAAAATCCAACCCCGCCCAGAAATATCCAGACTGCACCCTGCAGCAAGGTTTACTTGGCATAACTGCATATATACTTGGGTGTTTGCACCAATGTCACACAATTAATAGTCATCCCAGATTCTTTTAATATGGGGATTTTCATACAGTGGATATAGACTTTATTTTAGACAGTTGACTGAGTGAAACGTGTATATTTACCATTTGTCCAGGAAAATAACAGTGTCACACATGTGCGAATAGGTGGCAGCTAAAGAGTCTGAGTAATTGTAATTCCTCAACAGACCAGGGGGTAGCGGGTTGTGCTGACTGTCTCTCTCAGTTCCTTGCAGACCATTCATGGGAAATCCCGTCAGATTCAGGCGTCTCTGATGAAGTCACTTCTGGTTCCAATGACATCACTTCAGTTTCCGAGCAAAAATAATGAAGTCACTTCTGGTTCCAATGATATCAATTCTGGTTCTGGGCCCTTTGATGATAGATAGATAGATAGATAGATAGATAGATAGATAGATAGATAGATAGATAGATAGATAGATAGATAGATAGATAGATAGATAGATAGATAGATAGATAGATAGATAGATAGATAGATAGATAGATAGATAGATAGATAGATAGATAGATAGATAGATAGATACTTTGTTAATCCCAAGGGGAAATTCACATACTCCAGCAGCAGCATACTGATAAAAACAAAATTAAATTAAAGAGTAATAAAAATGCAGATATAATAGACAATTATCTTGTATAATGTTAATGTTTACCCCCCCAGGTGGAACTGAAGAGTCACATAGTGTGGGGGAGGAATGATCTCCTCCTCCTCCTGTCAGTGGAGCAGGAAAGTGACAGCAGTCTGTCACTGAAGCTGCTCCTCTGTCTGGAGATGATACTGTTCAGTGGATGCAGTGGATTCTCCATAATTGACAGGAGCCTGCTCAGCACCAGTCGCTCTGCCACAGATGTCAAACTGTCCAGCTCCGTGCCTACAATAGAGCCTGCCTTCCTCACCAGTTTGTCCAGGCGTGAGGCGTCCCTCTTCTTAATGCTGACTCCCCAGCACACCACCGCGTAGAAGAGAGTACTCGCCACAACCATCTGATAGAACATCTGCAGCATCTTATTGCAGATGTTGAAGGACGCCAGTCTTCTAAGGAAGTATAGTCGGCTCTGTCCTCTCTTGCACAGAGCATCAGTATTGACAGTCCAGTCCAATTTATCGTCCAGCTGCACTCCCAGGTGTTTACAGGTCTGCACCCTCTGCACACAGTCACCTCTGATGATCATGGGATCCATGAGGGGCTTGCTCTTCCTAAAATCCCCTCTAGCTCCTTGGTTTTGCTGGTGTTCAGTTGTAGGTGGTTTGAGTCACACCATTTAACAAAGTCCTTGATTAGGTTCCTATACTCCTCATCACTGCCCACTCCTGATGCAGCCCATGATAGCAGTGTCGTCAGCGAACTTTTGCACGTAGCAGGAGTCCGAGTTGTATTGGAAGTCCAATTGTCCGTATTGTCACTTCTGGTACCACTGACCGTCATCTTGCCTCCAAACAATCAGTTTTGTCTTGGACTCAGATCAGTGAACATCTCTGCCCCAAACCTTTACGATGTCTTTGTCTCATCTTTATCACAATAGAAATATGTTTGAAACAAACTTAATACAACTTGTTACTATACAACACTGCTTGTGCCTGATGCTGCAAGAAAAATCTTTGACTTTATAATGGTATAAGCCATTAAATGAAATAGTCTTAAATAGCATGAAATTAAGTATTACTCTAGCCTTCTGCCATGTGCTTGTGTCATCAATAGCTTCATTCTGAGCATTTAGCTTTACTTGCCTATTGTAGCGGTGCAAACTGTTGCTCCAGGACTAAGCAGGCTACTTGGGGTACCAACTGGGTAAATTGTCCATTTAATTTCAACAAAAAAAGGGCATGAGAAACAGCAAAACTCAAGCACTTCAATATGTGTTATCTTATTAACAAATAGTCCTTTCAATTGAACATCTGGAAGGATGTAGCCCTGCTTGGGGCAGCGCAGAAACTAGGTCAATGTCTAAACGTGAGACACCATCCTCCAGGAGAAAGCTCCTCTTATATTGGGTAGAGTGGAAGGAGGTGGGGCTTCCTACATCTTGGCGCCTTCAAGGGGTGGTTTCTCAAAGCTGTGAGGGAGAAAGGAGAGAAGAATGTTAGTAGCAGTACCCCCTCTTCTCTCAAGATGGTATTACTTACTTTAGGTGAACCTGGAAGATAATCCTATGGCCTTATTTTCCCACCCAGGCATCTCAAGGAGTCTGCAATTTTAGGTGCAGTCCTGGATAAGCCATCGGTCCTCTGTTGAGCACCCTCACTCATTTGTTAGAATCACTGATTAACCTAACATGGAAGTCTTTGAGATGTACACTGGCTTACCCACAGAAACAGGGAAAACACGCAAACCTCCCAAAAAGAGTGATAGGGTTAAGAGTTAATCCTGAATCGCAGGAACTGTAAAGTACCACCATTGCAGTGTACTTTTTTAGGAGAACCTCCTCCTTACAATAGAACTCCATCCTCCCTTAAGGAAAATGTCCATCCTTCTTCAAAAAGGCATTCATCTTCTGACAAAACTGCATCAGCATTACTCCGTCCGACAAAGTGCCATCCTACTTCACGCCTCCGACCTCCACCAAAATCTTCCGCCTCACTTCTAACTCAGACACAAAAATGAGAACAACGCAAGCTGGAGGTGTGACATCTGTCAATCATCATTACATGGGCGGGAATACATTTTAGACAACCATTCACATTCTTCCGCTTTAATCTTTTTTTTCTTTGAAACTCCTCCACTCTGGAGCTTTATTACGCCTTATGGTGCTTTGCTTATATACTGTAACCTTGCATCATTCTGCACATCTTAAAATGATTTAAAGAGCCCAACAATGATGTTTAATTCCTTGACATTTGAAGCACCGGTCATTTTCCTTTTTCTGTCATTTAAAATTGCTGGTTTTAGTACAGTGGCACATTTTTTTTTTACTATTTTAATCCTTTACAAAAACTGCTCCCATATTTCAGTAAAGAAAGTGCATTCCTATTTAATCTAACATATACATACTGTAAGGGGGTATATTTAATGTACTGAAGTGCTATATAGTAAACATAATCCTAAATTTCACAGTATATAGCAGTCATTTACATTTGGACAAGAGAATTTTAAATGAGTAAAAAGCAATTGATCCATCTATTTTCTAATCAAATTATCAAATTCAGGGAAAGCTGGAAAGTGACAAGTTCCACAGAATATAAAAGTCTATATTACAAATAGTATTATATAACCAAAGCACCATATGGTGTAAAGAAGCTCCAGCATGGAGGAGTTTCAATGAAAAAATAAAAAAAAAAGATTAAAGGGAATGAACGTGATTGGCTGTCTACAACGTATTCCCTCCCATGTCAAAATAATTTGAGACCCCTTTCTGAAACGCCCCGATCTCTTTCTTTTACTGTATGTCTGAGGTAGGAAGGAGGGGGGCACTTTGTCAGAGGGCAGAATGCAAATGCCAGTTATTGTCGGAAATCAGAGGATGAATGGCGGTTTGGAAAAGGCTAGAGGGAGAATGGGGTTTTGCCAGAGAAAGGATGGAGTTTTTGTCAGAGGGAGGATGTCCGAAAATGGACACCATACACCACTAATCAGTGCACCAATGTGTCACCCAACCTTCAGGATTTAGCTAATCAGCTTCAAGGTCCAAAACAGTGTTCATTAAGAGGTGCTTTCCTGTTGTAAAGAGTCTCTGCATCGTCCTCTGACATCACTCATTAGTGAGGTCTTTATTCTACGTATCTCATCATTCTCAGAGACTGTAAGATGTGAAAATCCCAGGAGGGCATTTTCTGAGATGCTGTAACCCAGCGTTTCTCAACCTTTAAGTATTTGTGACCCAAGTTTTCATAACAGTTTTAATCGTGCCCCCGGAACGTTTTTTTGAAATGAGCCCACCAATACCAATTTGTTCTTTGTTAATTAATGATATATCATAGATACATATTTTATTATACCTACTTAACTTTTATCGACATTTATCTAATTCTATATTTATTTTTCTGGTATCAGAATGTAGTTTAAGTTAATTTGTTTTGGTTTCAATAGATGTATTTTTCATATTTTCGATTCTTGTTTTCTTTTTTTCACATCTTCGCGCCTCCCTTTTTGTTACTTTGCGCCCCTCTAGGGGGGCCTGCCCCACAGTTTGAGAACCACTGCTGAAACCACTGAATAAGCTTGTTTTGCCTGAACATTTACAAAATGTTGGTGTCTACAACTCACATTTTGCATTAAAACTTCACAAAAAGTATTTAGCTCACCTACAAGTGCATTTTGGATGTCTGTATGCATTTTCTAGTGTATCTCACACTACTGAATTAAAACATGAATGTTGTCAAAACAAAACAATGCAATTCCAAATACACAGATATGACTTATTCATTTTTCATTTTGTTCCATGTGACTGTGTCACTTTATTCGCAGGTCCAGTTGCATGTGTGATGTGTGTTTTAGTTAGTCACATGACTGGCACTGCATGGGGTCAACAAGAGAGGCAGGTGTCTGGTGGAGTGGAGCCACGGAAGTTCACTCTTATGGAGTCATTGAAATGTTTATCTGTCGGTCTTGTTCTGAACTTTGATTTCATGACATTCATGTCAGACTCACAGAGGTATGGAGACCTAAACAAAGCAGACATTTTCAGAGCTGCTTGGTGAAGATTTGTATACTTATCTGGCTCTGCTAAGCTCCAGAAATGCTGTTGAGACTTTAACTGCACATTATTTTGAAGGTTTACTAATATATAATATATAAAATCCAATATCTCTCTGTCTGTATGTCTGTCCACTTTTCACGAGAGAACTACTTAACGGATTTAGATCAGATTTTTTTTCTATAATTTGCTTGAACATTCCAGTTGATTTTGCGACTTCTCTCATTTCATTAGGTTTCATAGTTCACTTGCGGTAACAATTTATTTGTGCAAATCCGAGATCCCTGCAATGGGCCGAGAGAAGTGTGCCTTCCTCACTCACTCGCCAGCTTCGGGGCATGTTCCTTAACTCCACTTAGCTAGCGAATGAGAGAACAATTGAATTCAACTTTGTTTGATATTTAAAATAAAGTGTTACTTAGGTCTTCATGAGTTTGAGTCCGGATATTCTCCTAAGTGTATGCCACATTGAAAAGATAGATTGCAATTCAGATTGTGGATTGTGATTTTGTGTTAAAAGGATCGTGATATGATGTTCTGGAAAGATCGCCCACCCCTAATTTGACTAATCAAGTTTTCAAATTTATGTAGGATTAAGTAACCATTTGGCAAGCTACTTGGAAAGGGGTTGCGAGGGACCGGTAGCTCGCGAGTGACGTGTTGGAGACTCCTGCTGTAATGTTTGCTCAAACAACAACTAAACCCTCTGAGTATGCCTGCCAGCTTTATTGCATATGCGGACACTTTAACGCACACTGTAGTCATTTCCTTCATTCTTGTCTTTCTAATGCACCAGCCTGCCTTTATCTTGAGTTTTGTGGAAGACTCACTGCTCCACAGATCACAAAAATTAAGATCTTCAGGCACTATATACAATAAAAATGGATTGACAATATAGATCACAGAGGTGCAGACAGAATTCTTTCGGAATCGTTTTGACAGTACAAAAGTAAAAGCATCACAGAGCAAATTTCTGATTTTCATCACTTCAGTGGAAGGCCAAATTGAGTTTAGACAATAAAAATTGAGATCCCAGGATGAAGCCTCATTGGTATCATTAGACCTGTGTCACCAGTGATGGACCGGCATATCCACTTGGGATGTTTTAGTGCCTTGAGCTGATGGGACAGACAAACTCCGGCTTTGATGGATAAAAGACTTTAATAACCAACTGCTTTTACAATCAGCCATTACACTCTGGCACTGATTTAAGTCTTTTGCAAGCCCTAGGCGATCTCATAATCATAGGTTTCAAGATAGATCCCATGAGTGCAGAGCTCCACAATTACAAAGCCATTGTCTGCCATCAGAGAAAGGCAGACGTCACTCGTCTCACTAGAGAATATGCTTTTCTTCAAAGAAATAAAAAAGATATAAAATATTTTGATACCATATGTTAATTTACATTTACTGGGTACAGCAGTTACTGCAGCTTCCTAACAGTGCTGGAGATATGCATGGATGTTTGTAAGCCATTTATATAAACTATAAGCATTACAATATTTATGAACTGTTACTATTCTATTCGGTTTTAGCATAGCATTTCAGTTTTAGCGTAGTGTTTGGCACGCAACAAAATCAAGTTTGCTTTTTGGAACTTTCCGGATTTTTTCGATCTGCGGTTGGTTGAATCTGAGGAGTCACTCCCATGGATGCAGAACACCTAACTGTTGTCACACACATACTCATGGGAGATGGTTTATGGGCTCAAATAGTGGTATTTCTCTGCACTGCCATCTGATCTTCTCTCCTTCTCTCTGTCCCTCTGCAGACCAAAGGAAGACCATGCCTCCTAATGACGTCACCTCCAGAACCCACCTCCTGAAAACATCACTTCCTATTTCAGCCTCCCTGATTCCACCTCTTCCTGTTTCTTCCACATTAACTGGCACAAGAAAGCATGCGCACATTACCCCTATTTTGGCTTCCCTTCACTGGCTTCCAGTTCGTTTTTGAATCCATTTTAAGATCCTTGTATTTGTTTTTAAATCCTTTAATAGTTGTGGCCCATTTTATTTGTCGGAACTGCTGCACCCTTATGTACCGTCTTGCTCTCTCAGGTCAGCAGACCAGATACTTTTACTTGTTCTTAAGACACGATGCAAACTCCGAGGTGATCGGGCTTTTTCAGTTGCAGCTCCAAAACTCTCGAACGATTTGCCGTTGCACGTCAGGCAGGCTCCTTCACTTGCTGTCTTTAAATCTTATTTAAAAATGCACTTTTACTCCCTGGCCTTTAACCCAGTATGATATGTTGACTATCTGCGTACATTTTATTATGAAGCTCTTCAGCTCTTATGTGATTCTATTTCTTTTACCCTTTGGTTATTGTTTGTCTGATAAGTTGGGTTTTTATTGTACAGCACTTTGGTCAGCCTTGATGTTGTTTTTAAAGTGATTTATAAATAAATAAATAAATAAATAAATAAATAGGCCAGACTCACCCTTTTAGTGCAGTTCTTCTTTGAACTATGCTCTGTAAAGACGCATTTACTTCTGCTCTGCATATTTCCGTATACCGGGTGGCCATCTCATTAACTTTTTATATCTACTTGATTTTGTTTCTTATGGGCGCTCCGGTTTCCTCCCACAGTCCAAAGACATGCAGGTTAGGTGGATTGGCAATCCTAAATTGGCCCTAGTGCGTGCTTGGTGTGTGGGTGTGTTTGTGTGTGTCCTGCGGTGGGTTGGCACCCTGCCCGGGATTGGTTCCCTGCCTTGTGCCCTGTGTTGGCTGGGATTGGCTCCAGCAGACCCCCGTGACCCTGTGTTTGGATTCAGCGGGTTGGAAAATGGATGGATGGATGGACGTTATCATGCAGTGTGCCGTTACTGGTAGATACTGTAGATAATTAAAAGATAATAAATGTATTTTTGTGCAGATATATCCAATTAAGGAGTACAAACTTTTAGTCTGGGTTGTTGAGAGAAAGCGTTGAATTACCTGATAGCAGATTTGCTTCTTAGCACACCATGATGGAATGAGCCAGTGGCTAAAACAGCTCCAAGAGAGCACCTCCTAGAGAGGATTTTTCATGACGGCATCCAGTTTTGTCATCATCCTCTTTTCCACAACAGTTTCCAGTGTGTCCAGTGTTCTCCCTGTGATGGAGAAGACTTTTCTGAGAAGTTGGTTCAGGCATTGTGTTTCCTTTGTACTCAAGTTGCTTCTCCAGGAGACCACAGAGTCGAACAATATAATGGCTACTATGGACTGGTAGAATATCTTCAGCACCTTGCTGTATATACTGTATCAAGAAAACAGAGTCCTCTCATTTCAAGGTCAGCTTTGGGACTTCCCTCCGTACATGTCTATCTTGGCTGTGCCTTTATCTTGGCAGACTCAGCACTCACTCATGTTTTAAATATGCATCTGTGTATTTGTTTGTACATTGGATATTGCCTATTGTTTTATGTTTATATTCAATGTAATGTATTTTTAACAAGATTAATTATTTTTCTAAAAACGTACAGTTTGTCAAAGAGACACACACTACATGAAAATTAAATGAGATGATTATCTTATAAATTTGAATACAATGCTAATTTGTTCTCTTTTCATTTGCTTTAATATATTCTTGGAATGTGACAGATACAGTAATTTTTTTTGCATTTTTTTAAATGGAAGAATGAGTTTAGAGTGCAATGTTGCCAAACTGCTGAGAACAATGGAGTTTGATCTCGGCTCATCTGAGTTTGTAGGATCACAGAAGGACGCGGCTCATCACATCCCACTCTGTTCAAAGAACATGCAATGTGTGGCCTGAAATTATCGAAATGTGATTGTCGATATTGCCTTAACTGGACATCATGATGTAACAAAGTCATAGCAACCACATTTCCCAAAACTAGTCAGAAGCTGCTACTGTATATGGGACATAGGATGTCATCATTTGTTCCATCTTCCTGTTCACCTCTTTTGTCCCTTCCATGTTTTTACAGGTAGAACAGGAGAAACAGAACAATGTTTATGTGGCTCTAACAGTTTTATAGAAAAATGGGGACACTTAATGAGAAAACTATCCTCCATTATTAAACAAAAACAAAAAAATGATGCATATGCATATTGACTCTTCATAGCCTCACTAGACTAAGGTCAGAAGACAGGAGCACGAGCTGCAAAACTTTCCCCTGTCCTTAAATAAACAGAAACAGAATAAACCAACTGAAGAAATTGAACAGCAAAGCCGCGTCAGTGTCAAAATGAATGAAGCAGGCTGGGACATTAGGAGTAAGTGGTGTGGTGAAAGGGAAAGTGAAGAATCCAGGCAAAGCCGTGATCCTCTCCTCCCACTAGTAGTGTGAACAAAGAGATGGAAGCAATTAGTGCAGAAGGCAAACTTTCCTCCACTACTGGTGTGGAGATGCGTTAAAGATGCATACAGTAATAAGAGAAATTGTACCTCATTAGTGGCCCTGAGAAAGTGATGAAAACAGTTTGCTAAGCCTGACAAGTTTTCCCTATCAATTAAAGGTCGTAAGGTAGTAGAAAGTTGCCCAGTTGAGTTGAAAGTGATAGAAACTTCAAAATAAACATAACATTTGAACCATTATTAGTCAGGCCGAAAGAAATAACATGGCGTTTTACCTTGGCTTGAGCATTTTCCACATCTTATTAAAGCTGCAGGTTTCGCTGAGTTGAGCAAATTATTAGGTACACTGTGCCAATACGGGGCAGGACCTCCTTTTTGTTTTCAAGTCTCTGTGACTTGGATTCCACAACTCTGAGATTCTGGTACATCTTGACTTGACAGCATCGCTCTGAATTTCTGAAGATTTGTCAGCTGCACATTCCTGCTGTGAATCTCCTGCTCTACCGCAGCGCAAAGGTGGATTTAGTGGCTTTGACTGGGAAAGCCACTCAACACTGAACTCATAGCCGTTGTGGTGTGTGGCCGGCTAAATATTCCGGCCCTCACCCCCAGGCCACCAGATGGAGCTCTCCCAACAGCGTGGACGTTCCCCGAATTCCAGCTGGGCCTCATGGACTTTGTAGTTTATATGCACAGCCCTGCTGGATACCTTGGGGACCACCAGGAGTCGCTGCGGGGAGGCTGCCGGACTCTTACTTGCCCTATAACCCGGAGGTGCGTCATGATCACATGACAAGAGGCAACGACGTGCTTCCGGGTTGAAGAAAGGAGCTTTTTATCCAACCCGGAAGTGTTCATGATCACATGGACAGAAGGGAGAAACACTTCCGGGTCAGGGACTATATAAAGGACTCTGGGAAACCAGTACGCTGAGCTGAGCTGGGAGGAAGGGTGGCGAAGTGTCTGGGAGTGTGGAGGATTGATTATTGATTATTGTATTGTTTATTGATTAGTTTATGAGTATTGTGCAGTGGAGGGTGCTTTGTGCACTGTATGGTTCAAATAAAAGTAATATTTGGACTTTTACCTGGTGTCTGGAGTCGAGTCAGAGGGTTCAAGATGACGACAAGGGCCTCAATCTGTGACACCGTGTTCATGAAACCAGTGCGAGATGACTTTTGCTTTGTAGCATGGTGCATTATTATATTATAATATATACAGACAAAGGGTAAATTGTGGCCATGAAGGTGTAACGGTTGTTACATTTTGTATGTGCTTTGTCTGTTTCTGCCCCTTGTTCCCTTTACAATATAATCGACTGATCTAGTCTGGTAGTTATTTTTGCAGTTTATAAAGGAGACCTCCATCAAAGGGGATCAAATTAGGGCTAAAGTTCTGTCTGCTTCTGAACCTGATATAATTAATCTCTTACTAAAAGTAGTTGATTGAGCTGCCATGTGGAACATCCTGAGACTTTGTGGGATCCCCTCGAGGTTGCTGGATATCATGGCCAGCCTATACACTGGTAATGTAAGTGCTGTTCAGAGTGGAGGCAGAACCTCTGAGTTTTTCCCCAGTTGATTCTGGGGTTCGTCAGGGGTGTGTTCTTGCTCCTACTCTGTTCAGCACTTGTATGGACTGTGTGTTGGGCAAGGTCGTGGGATCCAGTGGCTGAGGGGCATCTGTTGGTGAAGAAAGATTCAAGAAAAGATCTTGGCTTTGCTGACAATGCTGTGATCTTTGCGGAGTCAATGAATGCTCTTGTAAGACCGAGTGAAAAGTCTGAGTGTCAGGGCTTGCAAATGTCCTGATAAAAACCAAGATCCAGGCTTTTAATGACCTCTTAGGCACATCCATCAGCAGTGTGTCTGTTTGCGGAGAGAGTGTCAACCTTGTTGAGAGGTTTACTTACCTTGGCAGCGACATTCATCTCTCTGGTGACACTTCCTATGAAGTCAGTAGACGGATTGGGAGAGCATGGGTGGTCACGCGGTCGGTGAAAAGGGTTGTGTGGTACTCCTGATATCTTTGCAAAAGGTCGAAGGTCCAAGTCTTTAGAGTCCCGGTGCTTCCTGTCTTGCTATATGGTTGTGAGACGTGGATGGTATCCAGTGACCCAAGATAAAGACTGGACTCCTTTGGTACTGTGTCTCTCCGGAAAATCCTTGGGTACCTTTGGTTTGACTTTGTATCAAATGAGTGGTTGCTCATGGAGTCCCGAATGAGACACATTACCACAATTGTGAAAGAGCGTAATTTTCCAGAGGGTGATCCAGCTCGTAAGATCCTCATTGTTGGGACCTGAGTCGCTGGACCAAGCCAAGGGGTCACCCACGTAACACCTGGCTGCGGCAGATAGGTCATTTCCAGAACGTGGGAGTGGACTGCATGTCTGCCTGGCTGGTTGCCAACCGGCATCCTGAGCTGTTTTGTCGTGTGGTGGGTGCGGCAATGCACTGTACCAGTGCATGCTCCCCAACTTGCCTTGACTAAGAGTAGGATGTTCTCATGTGTGTTGGGCTCCTCATATTGCGTTTGGAGGAACTCGCTACAAAAGGAGGCACATTATCAGCAACAATACTCCTATAAGCTGTGGCATTCAAGTAATTGGTATTAACAGGCCCAATGTGTGGCAAGAAAACACTCCCCACATCATTACTACACCACCACTAGCCTTGACTGTTGACATAATGCATGTTAGATGCCTGGATTCATGCTGTTGGTGTGAGATTCTGACATTACCATCTGTTTGCCTCCATAGAAATCGAGATTAGTCACACCAGGCTATGTTTTTGGTGAGCCTGTGCCCACTGCAGCCTCAGCTTTCTGTTCTTGTCTGACGGGGTAGAAACCAACGTGGTCTTCTGCGGTTGAAGGCCAACATGTCCTGCATTCTGTGATACTTTTCTGCTCACCTCAGTTGTACAAAGTGGTTATCTGGGTTACCATCAGCTCAAACCAGTTTGGCCATTCTCCTCTGACCTCTTTAATCAACAAGGTGTTTCTATCCACGCAACTGTCACTCACTGAATATTTTTTGTTTTTCGCACCATTCTGAGTAAACTCTAAAGACTGCTGTGTATGAAAATCCCTCGAGATCTGCAGTTACAGAAACACTCAAACTAGACCATCTGGCACCAACAATCGTGCCATGGTTCAAATCACTGAGGACACATTGTTTCCCATTCTGGAGACTGATGTGAATATTAACTGAAGCTCCTGGTCTGTATCTGCTTGATTTTATGCATTGCACGGCTGCAACACGATTGGCTGATTAGGTATTTGAATGGATAAGCACTGTGTCTAATAATTTGCTCAATGAGTAAATAAAAATGTGATAGACATTTTGCCTGTTACTGACCAGTTTTTATTGTTTCTCTTTTCTATGGCACCTTGATCAGTTTTCTCTTTCTGGCCTTCAATATATCATGAACTAAAGACACTAGTGATGACAGTGACAGCCAATTATATGATTCTACCATGAGTCAACACTGTGATACATCGTCAAATGTCCAAAGTGACCCAGATGGCTTCACTCAGTAAGGTCATGGCTTTACTTTTTCTAAATGATACTGGGCATTGACTATGGTTCTTGTTTTACACTTTTCCATTTCCTTACCTTACCCTACTTTTAAGTAATTGAATTACTTTGAGAATGTAAAATCATTCAGCACTGATTTGCTAAGATAATGAGTCTGGAAGTAAGCCAGCTCGACTTATCTGAGAAGCTGAGGACATCAGAACACTAAATAATGATATTTCAAGCTTGTTTCTGTCTTTGTCACTCCCTGTCTCACAGTGTGTTTCTTTTTTCCATCCGGGTCATCAGTCAACATTTTTATTTGTGTTATATTTTTTTATATCACCGATGGAAGGTCAAACATGTGGTACTTTGGTAGATGTGGAAGAGGAACGAGACCTTTCCTCATCTTGTGCTAACTTTGCAACAGTTCTCATAGGAGGAATCCATAAGGATCACATCTATGTAAATGTCCATGCATTTGCATATGCAACTCTACTGTCTGTACTGGGCAGTAGCATTTTTACAATGGAAATGGAATCAGAAGAAGCCATGGGGTTAAAATAATAAGCCAAAGATCAAAACTGTGAAATTAATAACCAAAGCTTAGGATGGGAATCAAAGATCATCGTCAAGAAACAGCATGGATTTTGTAGCCAAAAGGCGACACATATCACTGGGTAACAAAATGTAACTTTTTTTTGTGTCACATGAATCAATAAGGGTGAATCTTACAGTGTTTTTTATGCTGAATCTATATACATTATATATAAAAGTCAATGTATGTGTGTATGTATGCATGTATGCATGTTCCAGCATCACTTCTGAACGGCTGGAGCGATTTTCATGAAACTTGGTACACATGTTACTCATTGGTCGACTAAAAACACCGTAGGGTGAAGTCAACCCTAACCCACCCCCTTCTAGATAGAGGGGGGGGGGGGGGGATCTTGCAGTCTTGTATGCATGTTATCATCCAGTTGACACTCGGAACGACCACCAGAGGGCAAAACTGGAGGTGACGGCCAGCATTCTTTATGTTTGAGCAGCACTGCACCCGTTGCTTTTGAAATTAAATAGAGTTGGCCGGTCAACTGGATAACATACATACAAGACAAGTACATTAATGAGCCTTCATTTTTTTTTTTTTTTTTTTTTTAAAGTTTTGTATTATATTTTTCTCAAACAATTAAAAAAAAAAAAACCTTTATTTTCCTCCCGAGCAACTCTGGGTATTTCAGCTAGTTGGAATATATAATCCAACTTCCTTTATCAAATGAGGATCTTAAGTGACACAAACAACAAACGTATATTTGATATATATAATATACACATGTGTCTCATCCAAAGGTAGAAGTGTACAATTTTCTTCTCTACGTAACTTGAGGAACTTCCCTCTTAACAGTCCAGCAGTAGTCAGCAAGCGCACTGGGATTCCACTTGCCATGATATCACTTCTTCATTTCAGAAATGTCCTGATGAAACCATTCAGTATGCTTGTCACTGGCCATTCCAAAATATTCAGGAAAAATACTGGTGAGAATACTAGAAATTATTTTTTTAAGGCATGATGGAATGGCACCCTTATGGCTTTTAATGTAGTGAATTCTTAAAACTTGTGTATTTCTTCGGTTAATACCAATGTCTGGTGAGAATTTCACATAAACTGCCTCACTGGAAATATATTTAATGAAATAAATGTCGACGTGTCCAATACTTATTTCCCCCACAGGCTAAGAAGGAGGCAAAGAAGACAGAGAAATGTATAGGCAGAAAAACAAGTAGACAAAGATGGCAGTGTCAAGAGCTGAGGGACAAGCTTTGGAGGAGGTATTTAAAATATTGGAGAGAAAAGAGGGAGAGAGAAGGATTTTTAGAGTAACGAAGACTAGAAATAAGCCTAGCCAGATAAAGCAAGGTGTGCATGAAAGGATCATGAATAAGTGGAACATGTACTTTGAAAAGCTGTTGAATGAAGAAAATCCATGGGTAGTATTGGGTTATAGAGTTCAAAATGAAGGGCTAGTACCAAGATTAAGGAGGGAGGAAATAAAGGAGGCACTGAAACAGGCAACAGGACAGAATGAAATACCAGCAAAAGTGAGGAAGAGTTTGGGAGAAGAGGGAGTAGATGTTTTGTGACATCTAATTCAGAAGTTTGCAAACAGGAGAGAATACCAGAGGAGTGGAGGAACTGTGTTTGTACCCACTTATAAAGAGAAAAGTGATATTTGGGATGGAAACTGCAGAATGATAAAATTCATGTCACACACAATGCAAATTTGGGAAAGGTTTATAGAGAGAAAGCTTAGGGAAGAAACCACCATAGGGGAGGAGCAGTTGGGTTTTAAGCCAGGGAGATGAACACCTGATGCAACTCACAGAGAAGCATAGAGACAAACAAAAGGGTTTGCATATGGTGTTATTGACTTAAAGAAGACATAGGACAGAGTGCCATATCAAGAGGTCTAGAGGTGCATGAGAAAGAAATGAGTACCAGAGAAGTGTGTAAGGATTGTCTGGGATATGCATTTGGGAGTGTGGACTTGGGTTAAAGGCAGTGGTTGGATAAGAGACAAGATGCCAGTTAGAGGAGGTCTGCACCAAGGATCTTCATGAAGTCCTTGCCTCTTTGATGTGGTTATGGATATGTCGAGTTATGGGATTAAAGACCAATCCCTCGATGCAGGCTTTATGCTGATGATATTGTGTTGTGTAACACCGGAAAAGAGAAAGTGGAGAGGAAGTTTGAAGAATTGAGAAGGACTTTAGAGGATAGAGGATTGAAGATAAACTGGAAGAAGACAGGATATGTGAAGTTCAATGACAGATTCAGAACTATTGAAAAGAGCGGATATATTTAAATATCTAGGATCAGTGGTAGCCCTAGGTGGACAATTAGATGCTGAGATAACGATTGGAGTGCAGTGTGATTGGAATAATTAGAAGAAGGTATCAGAAGTACTGTGTGATCAAAGAATTAAGGCAAAGGTTAAAGATAAGGTTTTAAAGACAGTGGTAAGACCAGCAATGATGTATGGAGCTGAGACTTGGACAGTGAAGACAGTGTAGGAAAAGAAGTTAGATGTGGCAGAAATAAGAAGGTTAGGATAGATGTGTGGAGTTACAAAAAAGGACAGAATAAGAAATGAGACAATCAGACATACAACAAAAGTGGGAGAGACATCTAAGAAAGAGCAGTAAAGTAGGTTGAAGTGGAATGGACATGTGATGAGGAAAAACAATGAATATGTGGGCAAACGAGTGATGGGAATAGAAGTGCAGGGGAAGAGAAAGTGAGGAAGGCCAAAGTGGAGGTGGATGAATAAAGGAAACAGAAAATGTGAAGGAAAAAGGGCTTAATTGGTGAGGAGGTGCATGAATGAACAGTTTTGGAGAAGGTTGATCAAGCACATTAGCCCCACATAGATGTGAGAAAAGATGAAGAGAAACATGAAGAAGAAGAAATATTTGCATTTATTTTGGGATCGGGAAATTCTGGGTATGATTAACATTTCATCTTTTTAACATATTCACTTTACATTTACAAAACCTTGATTTTGACTTCATCTGTTTTGTAATCCATTGAGAGATAATTTGTGTAGAGGTGGGGTGAGACAATTAAAGGTAAATATGGTTTGCCTTGGCTGAGTCTGGACTTTGCTCAAACTTTCATTAAGTGTGTAAACTGCTGTCCTCCAAGCGCGAGTGCAGACGTTACAATGTAGCGGAGATGCAATTCCTAGCTCACACTCTGTTTCACACTCACCCTTTCTTTTAAGAAGAGCAATGCAAGAAATTGAACAATAAATCTTTCCAAAAAGACACGCACCACCCAATAGGCACAACAAAGGGCCTGTAATGAACAGATTTTTTTTAACCTTCTTTCCCTTGAGTTCATCCTTCCCTTGCATGTCCAGTTTAATGAAATCACAACTTGAAGGCTCAGGCAAGGTAAATAAATACAGCATGGGGCACAATGAGGTGGTGCAGTTATCTTCCTTTCCATCTTAAACCTTAGAGTGGAGGAGGTCACCCTGAAGGACCTCTAATGTCATTTTTTCCCCAAACTCTGGAAGTTCTGTCCCTTTCACTACTTAAGAAGCACCCAGACCAGATGTCATCAGGCAGGCAGATGAAGCCATATTATGAACCAGCTGGTTTTTGGATTTTTGTTTTATTTCATCAAATTAAATGTTTCATCCATCCTGGGACCCCAAACTTTTGATTGTTCTTGTTTTTATGTACTACCTACTACACTGTAACTTCATTGGCACTATCCTAGATGTGGATATTTACCCAAGAGACCCCTTATCTGCTGGTTTGGACCAACATACCTTGCAATTTAAAAAATAATTGATTTCATCTGGATCCAAAGCAACTTTAATTTAAAAAGTTTGGAAATAGGCAAAAATTTACAACAGCCATCATAAGTTTGGAGGATGTGACCAACAAGAACCAATGATTTCGAAATAAAGGACCATATGGCTGGTTTACTATTCCGAGTTGCCCATCTGAGCCAAGTGGCATTAAGCTTTTCTAAAAAACATGAAAATTTTAAGTTACTTTAAAACTCACCTGCACATATAGTTATGTTTTCCTTCAACACTTTAAGCAAATGTGATGTTTAACAAGCACTAAGGTTATAAGACTTGCTTGAAGACTTTGTTACAATTACTTGAATGTTATGGATCCCTGGTGACCCCATTCCCAGCTTTTGATTATTTCCTTGGCTCTCAGAGGACAGCGGTGAAAATCTGTTTTCTGGAGAGAAGGCGAGAATGCAGCAGCAGAGGATTTCACAGGAGGAACAATAATCCACATGTTTTGGTCTTCTGAAGCGTGCTGAACACTAGCATATGCTGCATTTACAACAGATTGACTCGAAATTGGATTTCCACCCTTTCAGGCCGAGCTCAGATTAGTCTGCCAAAAAATGGCAAGGAAACTACTGTACTGCTCATCTTTGTAACCATGATGAACAGTGTAACTAATCTTAGCTTTTAATCCATTACAGCAGTATTGTGTGCAAACATAGACTTCAGCCTTGGATTCTTCCCACTTTAATAGAACGACATGAACCAGGGCAGGGCCACAGATTACGGAAGAGAAATGGCCAGCTTTCACAGGTCCTAAGAGATGGAGATAGGGGCATGCTGCCTAAAGCTGCAAGTGATCATGGAGTTTGTGTTCACATGTGCAGAGATGGACGGCGTCAGGTTGTGTCAGACCCCATAAGTTCTTTCTTGTTATCAGACTATGGTTCAAGAAGATATACACTCCTGGATGTAGGACATTATGCTGGTATTTATATCTTTGCAGAACTAACAAGAATAAACTGTTGTAAAGGATTTCTGCACTTAAGAACCCTGCTGACTTCCTAACTTACAGTTGACACTTATTTATTTTTATTAATTTTATTGTAATCATTACTTACAAATAGATCATTTTTTTAAAAAAGACAGGATTGAAAACAAGTCGCCCACCAAAACCGCTCGTTGCACAGGAAATGCACAGGGAGAGACTGAACATGTACAAACCGAAAGGAAAACTGGCTTGTTCGTATACCGAGTGTGTGGTTGTGAACCGAGGCAAAAGTTTGGCGAATTTTTTGGTTGTAAACCGATTTGTACGTGTACCGAGACGTTCGTGAACCGAGGTTCCATGGTACCTAAATTGATGAGTTTAATAGGGCAATAGAGATAAAGAAATGGAGATAATTGCTTCCTCGGTGCATTAAGAGCTTATTCTAAGATATTATTGATTAGATCCTGCCAGGTTTTTGAAAAAATTCTGTGCAGATCCTCTAACTGAATATTTGATTTTTTCCAATTTCAAATAATATAAAACATCGGTTTCCCACTGACTTAAAAGAGGAGAGTTAGGAATCTTCCAGTTTAGCAAAATAAGTCTGATTGCATTCACTACACTTTTGGCACGCAGTTTGTTTGTCCTTCCCCACTTTAAACCCATCTGGAAGAACACCAAACACAGCTGTTAGTAGATAAGGAGGGATTGCGACACCAAGGCTGTCTGAAAGACACTTAAAAATGTTGGTCCAAAATATTAATTTGGTGCAGGCCCAGAACATGTAACCCAGTGAGGCTGGGACTTGATTGCAGCGTTCGCAGGTTGGATCTTGCCCTGGAAATATTTTTGACAGTTTTAGGCGAGAGAGATGTGTTCGAGTTGAATAATTTTGAGTTGAATAATTGTATGCTTTCCGCGTATGGAGCTCGAGTGAATTCTCTGCATTGCTACTTTCCACTCCCTTTCTGATATATTGATTAAGAGATCTTTTTCCCATTGTCCTCTTGGATCTTTAAAAGGGAGGGACTGCAAGATAATTTTATATATTGCAGAGATTGTGTTTAAGTCCTTGAAATTGAGCAATATTTTTTCCGGCATGGAGGAGGGTGCAAGATGAGAAAAATCGGGCAGGTTCTGTTTAACAAAGTTCCTAATTTGAAGATAGTGAAAGAAATGTGTGGCTGGAAAGTTAAATTTGGAATGTAATTGTTCATAGGATGCAAACACTGTATGTTGTCTATATAAAGATCTAAGCAATTTAATCCCAAATCTTTTCCAGATATTAAAAACTGCATATGTTTGTGAGGGTTGAACGAGGTGGTTCTCTTGCAGAGGTGCCACAGATAGAAGATTCCATCCATCCATCCATTTTCCAACCCGCTGAATCCAAACACAGGGTCACGGGGGTCTGCTGGAGCCAATCCCAGCCAACACAGGGCACAAGGCAGGAACCAATCCTGGACAGGGTGCCAACCCACCGCAGGACACACACAAACACACCCACACACCAAGCACACACTAGGGCCAATTTAGAATCGCCAATCCACCTAACCAGCATGTCTTTGGGTTGTGGGAGGAAACCGGAGCACCCGGAGGAAACCCACGCAGACACGGGGAGAACATGCAAACTCCACGCAGGGAGGGCCCGGGAAGCGAACCCGGGTCCCCAGGTCTCCCAACTGCGAGGCAGCAGCGCTAGATAGAAGATTCTCCATCTTAAAATGTTTTCTACATTGGTTCCATATTCTGAATGAGTGAAGCACAATTGGGTTATTAGTATATTGCTAATAACTTGCATTAATAGGGGCACAAAGCAGGGAATATAAAGAAGTACTGCAGGATTTTATTTCTATTGCGCACCAAGCCTGTGTATGTTCATCTATTTGTGTCCAGGATTTTATAGCTTGTATGTTTGCTGCCCAGTAATAAAACTGAAAGTTGGGTAGAGCCATGCCACCTTCTGCCTTAGGTCTTTGTAGGGTCGCTCTTTGGATACGTGAATGTTTTGAGTTCCAAATAAATGAGGTTATTGTTGAATCTAATTGCTTAAAAAATTATTTATTAATGTATATTGGAATGTTTTGAGTTGATACTTTAAAACGTGTACATTCAAGGTTCATGAATGCACTTAATTTTGACAAACTACTGTGTTATTTTTCCTGTATGATGGTCACACATTTTCTAATTAATCTTTTTAGGATCTGGACAAAGAGGCGGCAGTTCAGAATTGTGACACACATGCTTTTCTGAAATTCTCATTTGAGATGAGGAAAGTGTCAGAGGGGGATATTTTTTTGTACACTGGGTGGTTCCATTAGGCACCCATTGTAGGGAATGAAGGAGATTTAAACTTCTGGGCAGGAGAAGGCACAGGAGGGACGGTCCACTGAGAATGCTGCCAAGACACTTGGACAAAGCACAGGGGCTCGTAGATAGACGAGGGTACGTGGCTGGCACAACGTGAGGCACAAGGACAGTAACACTTACTTCCAGGGAGGAAGAGACAGCTCCACAAGGAGACACCAGTGGTAGGTTCAGCGAGACAGGGAAGCCGCATGAAAGGACCAAGCAAAGCTGGCAGATGAGAAATGAGGCGTGCCTAGGTCACAGCAACACAAGGAGCCCAGAGTGGAAAAAAGGGAACGACGAAGAGATGCGGACAGGGATTCAACGATTTGACACAACTTTTGTTGGGAAACAAGTGTCCGGTGAACAGAGTGCATCTGTGGACAGTTGAACAATTAAGTGTTGGGGTAACACTGTGCGCAATCTGGACTCTGCACCACTAAAGGTTGTATCCTCCGATTCTTGTTTTTAACGGACTTTTAGAGTGTGGACTGTGTGTTTTCCTTTTAAAAAAGGAAATTCGTTCCTGATATGTTTAGATTCTGTTATGTTCGTTTATCTTTTTAATGTACTTTATATTGTTTTGTGTAATCGAACTTACTGTTGCTTTTTTTCTGAAAGTATTGTTGTGTCTTTCATTGTGTGTTTACTCACCGCCCAATTTAAAGAAACCTGTGTGCTATTATTGGTAAATTTCAGGAGTTCCCAGTCTCTTAATAAAACTGGGTGGCGTAGTCGGATATTTTAATGGTGACTAAGTTAGATTACCTGTAAGTGTGACCAGACAGCTGTCACAAAAGTGTTATGCGATTTATTTTATTATAGATTGCTAATAAGCCGAGACTTAATTAAAAACAAAAAATATCTATTTTTTTAGTAAGGATTGTATTATGACACATGCACACACACACACACACACACATAGTCACACATCCCACACCAGGATAGCAAGGTGGGCTGTCCCTAAAAATGCTGTCTCTTTTCTCATCCACATTGCTGAGAAGATGCCCCAAAACAACAAATGACTTTGCTCCAGAAGATGAGGTGTAACTCTACCAAGCCAGATCTGCTCCATTGAGCTATTTGAACCTGAGAGATGTGCTAGATGGCAACTACTACCCATTAATTTTGTGTTGTTTTATGCTGACGCCAAACAAATTAACTGGGGCAACACCATGAATTTTGGAATTTCTCTTGTCTTCATTCAACCAAAAAGAGGTCTGTACATCCCTCCATGGATATGCCTCCCCAGACCACCACTGACCCACCACCAAACCGGTCATTCTGAACGATGTTACAGGCAGCATAACATTCTCCACGGCTACTCCAGACCCTTTCACGTCTGTCACATGTGTTCAGGGTGAACCTGCTCTCATCTGTGAAAAGCACAGGGCGCCAGTGGTGGACCTGCCAATTCTGATATTCTATGGCAAATGTCAATCGAGCTCCACGGTGCCTCCATTGAGCACAGGGCCCACTAGAGGACGTCAGGCCTCCCTCATGAAGTCTGTTTCTGTTTGTTTGGTCAGAAAAATTCACACGAATAGCCTGCCTGCTGGAGGTCATTTTGTAGGCTCTGGCAGTGCTCATCCTGTCCCTCCATGCCCAAAAGAGCAGATACTGGTCAGTCCTGTTGATGGGTTAAGGACCTTCTACAGCCCTGTCCAGCTCTCCTAGTGTAACTGCCTGTCTCCTGGAATCTCCTCCATACCTTTGAGACTGTGCTGGGAGCCACAGCAAACTTCTGGCAATGGTATGTATTGATGTGCCATCGTGGAAAAGTCGGACTACCTGTGCCACCAAACTCTGTATGGTCCAGGTATCGCCTCATGCTACCAGTAGTGACACGGACCATAGCCAAATGCAAAACTAGTGAAAAAACAGATGAGGAGGGAAAATGTCAGTGGCCTCCACCTGTTAAACCATTCCTGTTTTGGGGGTCGTCTCATTGTTGCCCCTCTAGTGCACCTGTTAATTTCATGAACACCAAAGTAGCTGAAACTGATTAACAACCCCCTCTGCTACTTAACTGACTAGATCAATAACCTAGAAGTTTCATTGACTTGATGCTATACTCAGATTAAAAAATGTTCCTTTAACTTTTTTGAGCATTATATACACATAGTATAGTATAATATATTCTGTGTATATGAGCATGAGGGATAGTTTATGGGTTCTTATTGGAGATAACTAAATGGGAAGTATAAAGATGATGCAGAGGTAGTAATGAATGTCTCCTTTTCTCGCCACCCCAAGACTCTTCTGCCTCATCACCCATAGAAGGGAGTATCAGTGGTGGATCTCAAAAAGGAGAGATCTTCCTACAGGTCTTTGTCATTAAAACAGGGCCTCCTGCTCCTCTCATGACCAGCGGCTTATATCCCAGCTTATTTATCAGCACTGCAGTCCTTCCTTTCAGGCTGATACCTGATCCAGTCATTCCCCTACATGGATAACACAGAAGACGACAATGACTTCACTCAGCATGCATTTCCCACCCTAACATGGGCTTAAAGATATCTTGTGGCCATCCTCTTAGCTTGATGTAATATGCTGTCTAGTCCACTATAATCGTGGACTATCTTAAAGACAGACCTCAGTATGTGCGTCTTGGGAACTGCACGTCTGACATTGTGGTCAGCAACACAGGAGCGCCACAAGGGACTGTACTTTCTCCAGTCCTGTTCAGCCTATATACATTGGACTTCCAACACAACTCTGAGTCCTGCCACATGCAAAAGTTTGCTGACGACACTGCTATCGTGGGCTGCATCAGGAGTGGGCAGGAGGAGGAGTATAGGGACCTAATCAATGACTTTGTTAAATGGTGCGACTCAAACCACCTACACCTGAACACCAGCAAAACCAAGGAGCTGGTGGTAGATTTTAGGAGGCCCAGACCCCTCATGGACACCGTGATCATCAGAGGTGACTGTGTGCAGATGGTGCAGACCTATAAATGCCTGGGAGTGCAGCTGGATGATAAATTAGACTGGACTGCCAATACTGATGCTCTGTGTAAGAAAGGACAGAGCCGGTTATACTACCTTAGAAGGCTGGCGTCCTTCAACATCTGCAATAAGATGCTGCAGATGTTCTATCAGACGGTTGTGGCGCGCGCCCTCTTCTACGCGGTGGTGTGCTGGAGAGGCAGCATTAAGAAGAAAGACACCTCACGCCTGGACAAACTGGTGAGGAAGGCAGGCTCTATTGTTGGCATGGAGCTGGACAGTTTGACATCTGTGGCAGAGCGACGGGCGCTCAGCAGGCTCCTATCAATTATGGAGAATCCACTGCATCCACTAAACAGTGTCATCACTAGACAGAGGAGCAGCTTCAGCAACAGACTGCTGTCACTGTCCTGCTCCACTGACAGACTGAGGAGATCGTTCCTCCCCCAAACTATGTGATACTTCAATTCCACCCGGGGGGGTAAACGTTAACATTATATAAAGTTATTGTCTGTTTTTACCTACATTATTATCACTCTTTAATTTAATATTGTTTTTTGTATCAGTAAGGTGCTGCTGGAGTATGTGAATTTCCCCTTGGGATTAATAAAGTATCTATCTATCTATCTATCTATCTATCTATCTATCTATCTATCTATCTATCTATCTATCTATCTATCTATCTATCTATCTATCTATCTATCTATCTATCTATCTATCTATCTATCTATCTATCTATCTATCTATCTATCTATCTATCTATCTATCTATCTAATGTTTTAAAATTCTTTTTTCATCTCTTTCAATATATCCTTTGTATGTGAAGGTAAGGCTTTAAATTTTAAGCCTGGGCCCTCATTAGCACCAGTTGACAGCCACTTAATTAGCAAACGCACACCCCATTTCACATCAATACAGCTCTTACAGTAGTTACAAACCGGCGGATAACAATTAGCCTGTAACATGACTCACTGTCACAACCTGAGGAAGCCCCACCCAGAGATGGGGAAAACATGCAAGCTCTGCAGGGACAGCAACCAGAGCAGACTTTAAAACCAGGACACTAGACCCACGAGGTGGCAGCGGTACCCACTGTGCCATCCATTTGAATTAACATTTCATATTTAATGTGTGATGCTGTAACAAACAGTAATTACCATATTCTCTAATCTAACATGGACTAACTGCCTTTTTGGCAACTGAAAAGCATTTATTTTTTTAAGTGAAAGTACTATTTGAGATCATCTTGTTACAATAAAATGATTCTGATATAAAATAACTTGTTGATAAAAGACTGACAGTTTTACAGGAAGATTTGAGGATTCTGTCATTCTTTGAAAGGAAAGTCAACCCCAGCTTTTCATTCACATCTCCATTCAAATGTTCTCAGCAAGTTTTCTAAAGCAGCTTAATAATTACATCTAATTGGCTCTTTTACATGCCAGTTTCTCATTTAAAATCCTCCACGCAGTAAAGCAGAATTTTACATTTGCAAAAGAAAAAAGAAATGAGTTGGCTTTCAGAACAACTTATATCTGTTTTGCCGATATTTGAGAAAAATGGGGGGAAAGGGCAAAAAATAAATTTGAGAAAGCAGTATCAAACCTGCAGTTGGTGTATAGAGAGAAATATATACATTTTATAATCCCATTTAAGAAGCATTTAAAATAATCATGGATGTAAGCAGTTCTGCAACTAAACTCTTCTTAAATTGTATATCTTGAATTTGCAGATGGTGCATGAAGCATTTATATCATTCTTGCCTTTAGAACAGGTTCAGGTCAGAGTGTATGTGTCACTTGCACACTCACTTCACTTAGTCATCATCTTCTTTGATTTAGGAATCTTTCCAAGAAAATTCATATTAAGGTCTTGATGAATATATAGATATTTGTTTGTCACAAGGGGAAATGTGGCTTTTTACAGAAGCTCAATAAATAAATAAATATTATAACAAACAAATACACACAAAATTACTATAAAGAAAGTAAAATTCTTACTTGACCAAATATACAAAAGAGTGAGACATATATAAAGGCATATTGTTATTATAAATGAGGCCCAGTAGCGTTTCCTAACTAATTTTTCCTGAATAATTCATTGGCTGGAAGTTTTCATTGTTACAGTGACTTGGACAGAATGTGCAGCATTGGTCATAATGACACTCAGTTTAGTTTTCTTCTCCTCTGTTACCTCCAGGTTTATTCGGTGGGCCATAGATAGATAGATATAGAGAGAGTGAGCGAGTGAGTGAGTCAAAATTCATGGCCTTCACACTCCCCTGGTTTGACACCCTGTGATTTCTGGTTATGGGGTATGGTGAAGGAGCGTGCATAAAATGTAATATCAGTGACCTGAAGGACAGAATACGGACTGTGGTATCATCTATTCCCTGCAAAATGTGTGTCCGGGGCTTTAAATGGTACTTTTAAAAAAAATTGACGATGGTTTAAAAAAATGTTGGTTTTTGTTTGATGAATATGATGGTGAACAGGTTGAGACATTGCTGTAAATCATCTTGCACATATGAAGTATGTTTTGTGAATAAATTGTTTCCGCCATTCAAATGTTAACATAATTTTGACTCACCCTGTACTTTATATGTTCCCAAAGAGGAGGAGGAGGAGGAGGAGGAGGTTGGGAGCATGCACTGATCGGAGATTAAAAGTTTACAGAAGTTTACATGAAGGACAGCATATTGGGTGACTGCCTGCTATAGGCAGAGCATTCCACCTGTACACTGTGTGGCAGCATCCAACCTGGAAAGCTCCATTATAGATACCTGCAGGGCAGCATGAGAGTCGTGGTCCCATGGGCTGGCCCTTTCAGTTTTTGTAGGAGGCCACCATGGGGAGCTCTCAGATAGTGACAATACAAGGGCCGCTGTAGTCCTGTCTAACCCAGAAGTACATCCTAGATGCAATAGATTAAGCATTAAAAGTACTTCTAGATCCAGAGGTAAAAGAGAGCTCTGCACTTGAAGTTGGGATAGGAGCTGGAGAATACTTGTCTGGGAAGAGTGTAGGAGAAGAGAAGAGGAAGGAAATGGATTAAAAAGGATTGAATTGTGCACTACAAGGTACTGTTTACCAATAAAATTAACCTACGATTGAACCGAGGAAAGTCCTTTTGTAGTTGTGCCTAGGATTTGGGGTGCTGGTATGCCCTCTGGTGAACACAACACACAATATATATAAATATATAAAATATTAGTGGAAGCTCAGCCCCAGAACATAGACAGGCACACACCAATGGTTCCTAAAAGCACACGTTTATTTAAAATTTGTCCACACAACACACAGTGTCCCTGCGCCAAACAACCTCTTCACAGGCCCCCCAATGGTCCTGCACCGCCTCCACTTCTCTCCACCGAGCTATGTCCTCTTTCTCCCGACTCCAGCTGTCGACTAGAGGGAGGCAGCCCCTTTTATATTCACCAGGTGCTTCCCGACATCCTTCCGGCGGCACTTCCTGGTGTGGCAGAAGTGCCGTATGAGCACTCGGAAGTACTCCGGGTTTTCCCTGGAAGGTCCTCCACCAGCACTCCCGGGTATGGCGGAAGTGCAGACATCCCGGGTTCTATGAAGCCTCAATGGGGTTGAGCCTCCATGCTCCGTTACCGTGGTCCTCACACTAACCAGGGCGGTTGCCCCCTCGTGGCCCAGGGGATGTACAGTTCGCATCCCGGTCCTTCCAGGCATCCCGGCTGGGTCTGATTCCCAGCCGCCTGCCACAATATATTATATATAGTAACAGATGACATGGGTTGGCTGGTATCTATGCCAGGATGTGTTATTAAGGGTCAAAAGGCAACCTCCATCTCCGGGGTCTCTGTTTATATCAGCCTTCCAGAAGGGGTGGCACTTCCGACACCCAGCAGGGACAGGGCTAGCTGTTGTCTTTAGGTGACAGCACTGCGCTATAGAGGAAACAAACATAGCTGGCTGCCTTGCACCCTCCTATGGCAGGCCGTTTAAATATTCAATCCATTTTCCTTGATATCACCAGTTACAAAGCTGATATCAGTGGTTTCAAATATGGTATCAAGAGTTACGTTTTTGATATTAACTGTAAACAATGACTGACTGTAGAAAAACTGATATCCACACTTGGAAATTTGTTATCAAGCTTTTGAAATTTGATATCACTCGTTTAAAATACAATAGCAGTTTTCCCAATTTTGATATCAGCATTCTGAAACTATTTCAAAAAAGAGAGCTTAAATGTTTGTTGATTTTAAACTCTCATGTCATATTTTGTCATTTTGTTATCACATTTATGAAATTTGATATCAAGCTTCTGAAATTTGATATCAAGTATGAGGATGTTGATATCGAATTTTAAAAGCATGGTATTAAATTGTAACGGCCAACCCCTTACCCAGCCGGCAGCTACACCTCCAAGACCTGTGGCCTGGATAATTTACCGAGTTTGAATCTAACTGTCAAGCCGTACCTCTAACAAATTAAACTTTTCCCCACAATCGACGGTGTAAATATAAGCACAACAGAAAAGCAGGTATGTAAAATTAAACTGATTAATTGTATTAAATGAAATAACAAGACAAATGCAAAATAGAAATAAATATAAATATCCCTCCACCACAGCAACAATGAGACACCACCATATATAAATACAACAAACCTTCCCTTGCTCCTGTAACATATAACAAACAATGAATAACAACAATGAATGATATACGGAATGAATGATTGTGAATTTGAGTCCGGTTATAAAAACTGTCCTGAATACGGATGACTGAACTAGAGATAAGTGAGTTGTTTGATTTTCCCGGAAATTGGAGCAACCTTACCGTGATTCCTCGGCGCGTGATGGATGACGATCCGACCCCGGGGTCTCAGCAGATGAGGGATGGAAGACAGTCCGGTGGAATGAAAAACAAACTATTGTAAAAGCGCGATGTGAAAAAACAGCAGGTAAGTTGATCCATGGTTGTGAAAAAATTGGTCTCCTTCTTTCTCCTCTCCTTTCTCCCTTGGCTGTTCCCTCCTGATTGCTTAAATAGTCCTGTGATGGATGTAATTAATTGATAGTGAACAGGTGTTTTCCAGGTTTGGGGCTGCGGTCTCCTTCCACCATCCGTCCTCCTTTATGGGGACGGCATTCACTGACACACACATAAACAGCAAACGGGACGATGGAAACAAGACGCACATAGTACTAACATTTGACAACACTATAACTATGTAGCCCCGCTACAAAATTTTAAAAGTGTCATATCAAATTTAATAAACTTGATATCAAATTTCATTAATGTGACATCCAATTACAAAAATTCAATATCACATTTTTGATATCAAGTTCTGCCCACAAAATAATATTTTTTTATTTATCCATGCCAAGCGTTCTTTGTATTGTGGTCTGTTTTGTGAATTTACTATTTTTTTGTAGAAATAAAACATTTGTATAACAGTGACCAGTACTATTTTAAGAGCACACGATATCTAATTTTGAAAAGACAATATCAAAATTTGGAAACTTGATATCAAATTTGAAAGGCTTGATATCATATTTCAGACTCATGATATCAAATTTCAAAAGCCGGTATCAACATTCAGAAACTTGATATGAAATTTGAAAGGCTTAATATTATTTTTCAAAATCATGACATACAATTTTTAAAAACTGATTTTGAATTTAAAATGCTTGATATCAAATTTAATAACCTTGGTATCTCATTTAAAAGCTTGATCTTCTTATATAATACGCTACCATGGCTGTCCGTTTGTCTGTCCAGGATTTTAAATCACCTGTAGCTCGCAAACCATTTGACCAATTGACCTGAAATGTGGTACACAAATACTACGTGACATCTACTATGTGCTTTTGGGGTAATGATTGACCTTCAAGGTTATTCCTCTTTTTATTTTTATTTTATTTTATTGTAGAAAAAACCCTCGGCAGTAGCCAGCAGGGCATGTGTAAGGGCGCCGTTCTCATCCATACCACCTTTGCCGTCACTTCCCCTACGTCTTCATATCTTAAATCATTCTTGAGGAAGATTGAAGACTTAAGTGCCAGTTTAAGTGAAAAATTAAAGAAAACCTACTAAGTAATTGCAACACAAACACTCACTTGATCAGTTTTAACGTGAAAAGACGCCGACGAAAGAAGAGAAGAAGTGGGTCGCTAGGGTGGAGAAAAGAAGATCTGCTCAGGAAGAAGCAAGCACATCAACCTCTGAGCAGACAAATGGTAAACGTACAGAGAAAGAAAATAAAAACTAGGAATGTTCAAGTCAAGTGGATTCACTGCACGTTATTGTTATAGCAGTGCGCCATTACTGGTATGAAATATTACAATGTTGATTTCCATTTTTAAAATCTTGATATCAAATTTAGGAACAATGTTATCAGATTTCAAAATTTCTATATCAAATTTTGAAATGTTTCATATCAAATTTTAGAAACTTGATATCTGATTTCATAAGCTTAATATCTAATTTAAAAACATTGATATCAAACGTACAACATTTTATAACAAAATCTACAAACGTCATACATGCTGTAAGCCAATTTAGCATTTAATCATTCTCTATTGATATCAAATAATATAACAGTTGATATCAAATTTCAAAGCTCGATATCAAATTTGCAAGAGTTGATATCAAATTGCAAAAATTTGATGTCAAATAGTAAATGTTCAAAATCAAATTTCTAAGTACTAATGTCAAATTTAAAATTCAATGTTTTGAAAGCAGTCCTCCCTGCATGGAGTTTGCATTTTCTCCCTGTCTCTGCGTGGGTTTCCTCCCACATTCCAAAGACATGCAGGTTGGGTCGAGTGGCGATTCTACATTGGCCCTAGTGTGTGCTTGGTGTGTGGGTGTGTGTGTGTGTCTGTCCTGTGGTGTGTTGGCGCCCTGCCCAGGACTGGTTCTCTGCCTTGTGCCCTGTGTTGGCTGGGATTGGCTCCAGCAGACCCCTGTGACACTGTGTTCGGATCCAGCGGGTTGGATAAATGGATGGATGGATATTTTGAAAGCAGATATATAAAATTGAAGGAATTAAATGCTATCATGTCTTGCCATACCCTCCTGCTATGGTATTAATTGGGCCTTGTAGAAGTTTCCCAGGCATGCATGCAGGATATTTGAAAAAAAAAATGAGGCTTCCATGTACCTAAAATCACAGCAGCTGTGTGATATAGTGCCAGGACATCACAGGTCCTAGTCACGCACATATCCACACTCTGCCAATGTGGAAACACAAATCAACGAAAAACTCACATCCTGGGGATGTAAACCAAAGGGCTCAGAGTAAAGTAACATCACGAAAGGCAAACATGAAAACTGCACACAAACTGTCACTGGGCATGAAATTTAAACCAAGGACACTGAATCCACAATTCAGCATTGCCAAACACACCACTGAGCGTCTTTCTAAACTTCCATGAAAAGTAAAAATTCTATGGGGCCATTTTATACAACAAGGCTGGTGTTAAATAAAGAAAATAGTTGAAATGAATAACTGTAACCAATCCAGGCTTTCAGGATAAGAGCTGAGCACCCCTTGAATAAAGCAATGTCAGGAAAGGGTAATTCCTGAATACCAAAAGTAATAATATAAAAATGAAAGAACCCTGTGAAAGGCTGTGCCTTGTGCAGTAAATGAGATGGGCCAGCACAGTTACTAAGAATTGACGTGTACTCAAGAATGCCAAATCGAGGCCATTAGTTCACTCCACACCCTACCTTCAGTTGCTCCACTCTGTTATTTTACTGCAAGCCTCCAACAGATTTTCACTTTCTCTAAAGTTTAACCCCACTTTGACAGCCAAAGCAGTAATGGACAGGAAAATTCAGCTCCAGCGGAACCCAACCTATTATGGGAACATTAATTGCAGTCCATCAAAGGGCTCATTTAGAGGCTCCCCTTTAACCTAACCTGCACGACTTTTGCAATATAGGAGGACATTTCTGGGGCAAAATCCATGTGGACAATAACTGGGAGAAGGATTTGAACCCATTATACTGGATCTGTGCTATGGAGGGAGGACTGTGTGAAGGCAGATTTCTGGAAGCAGTTCATTCCCCAGGGCAGGGGGCAGTGTTCCTCTAGGCCAGTGGTTCTCAATCTGTGGGGCGGGCCCCCCTAGGGGGGCATGAAGTAACAAAAAGGCGGGCGTGAAGATGTGAAAAAAAGAAAACAAGAATCAAAAATATGAAAAATACATCTATTGAAACCAAAACAAATTAACTTAAACTACATTCTGATACCAGAAAAATAAATATAGAGTTAGATAAATGTCGATAAAAGTTAAGTAGGTATAATAAAATATGCTTCTATGATACATCATTATTTAAAAAAGAACAAATTGGTATTAGTGGGCTCCTTTCAAAAAAACCTTAGGGGGGCGCGATTAAAACTGTTATAAAAACTCGGGTCACAAATACTTAAAGGTTGAGAAATGCTGCTCTAGGCTGATGCCAGTTAGGACACTTGCAGTGTGACATGGGAATTGGCATATGGAAGTGTAGCCCTGTCAGGGTCCATGGGTACCGCCAGAAGGTGCAACTGGACTTCTGGTTCTAATTCAGTGTATTATCATCAGAAATTAACATAATGCATGTGTGAGTTGCAGTACTAGAAAAAATATGGGTGGTGTGTGTGTTAAAGTTTTGGTATGTGACATTAACATGGGTGTTTACTGTGAACATGTGACGATAGGCTTGCAGCTCCAACAGGATCAATCTGCGTGCTTTTGATGTTTGATGAATGGTTCAATGAGGTGAAGCAAATCATCAAACTTAAATGCTGGCATACAAATGTCTTGCTTTTCTTCATCCACTTCTCGCAAAGACAAAACATTCCTCATTGTAATCACATGATACATTTAAAGGTATCACATACTGTCTCACCATTCTCTGTTTCTGCTTCAGTTTTATTTTATTTTATTTTTTGCACCTTTGCAACAGCATCAGAATGTAAAGAATTTTTATTTTTAACATCCTTCTTCCATCGACCCACAACACAGCAAAACCAGACACTGGAAATTTAGGTAAATCGTCCAGATTTACTTAAAGTACGCGTGCAAGCAGCAGCAGCGTCCTCAAGCTCACCTAGCTCGCCTAGCGTTTAGTAGATCCCCAGAATTACATTTCAGCCTATTTAATCCAAGCAGTACTTCTCCATTAGCAATTCCCTAGTCTTTAAGTACCTCCATAGCAACCTCTTTCCCTTTAGGGAGCTTATCGACTTCTTCACAAATATAAACTTCAATAAAGTGCAAGTTTAAAGCATAATTGCTATTTCACTGTTTGCATATTCTAGCTCACCTTTACCTCTAACGCTGAATGATATTAGAATTCTGGCTACTTTGTAATGGCTCCACAGTCACAGAGTGTTGCAAATGTAACATAAGATGACCAATCATTTAGGGTGGTAATGATTTTTATTTTTGATCAGCAGAGGTCAAATCATAAGGTCTTATCCAGTCAATAAGAAGAATGGTGATTACTGTTCATCAGACTGTAAGAGCGAAAGTAAATAAAGTCTCTAAACAGTGTAAAATCGATTTCTGAAATTGAATTTCTTATGTTGGGATTAAAAAACATGTTCTCTTTTTTTGCAATTATTTCACTTTCTCCTTAAAACAAATTCCGCAGGATTTAACTAATGGAACTTGGACTTACAAAAGATAGATACTGTGACAGTACATGCTAAAGTGCGTTTTCCCTTTCATAGTAATGACATCTTCATCCCAGGAATGGCAGTGGCTACTCAAGTGAATACACCAGTGCATGAAGGGATACATAAAACAGACTTCTGTCAGGTGGCCTCCACACACATGTTCCTTCTGATGTGTTCAAACTCTCAGCGCTGTTATGATTCTTCAGAGTTCCAATGTACCAAAATATCCCAAAACTGCCCCGTAGAGGGGGATATTGCCATCAACACAGACGGCACAGGCAAACACAGCATCTTTATAAAATGAAAGGATTAAATTTTTTACAAAAGTGCTCTGAGCAAAAAATAAGCTCAGTGGAGCACACAAGTAAAAAAAAAAGTGTTGCCTAAAACAAAAGGCAATCCAAGTTAACAAAGTCCTAATACACAATCTAGAAAGTGAAGTCAAAACGAAATCATGAAGTCATGAAATGCAACAAATAACAAAGTACAGCAAAATCACAAAGAAACACACACCACTCCCACACACAATCAAATGAACCGCAAGGGACTGTGGGTTTCCCATTGGACTGCCCCACCTCTTGGGAAGCCCCACATAAAACACAAGGAATGGAACCAAGACATACTGTATAGAAAAATGCAAACAAACAGAAATGTAATTAATGCAAAAGAAAGAATAAAAAATGAACAATGAACATGTAAATCAAGGAATTTATCCAAAGCCATTGGAGGAAATTGGCTGAAATTTAACTAGGGCATCCCAAGGAAGCCAGTTAAGCTCATCAGACTATCCAAGCCATTGAGAAAGTGTAACTCAAGATCAGCTGAAAGTAGAACATGGAAAGAAAAGTCAAAAACAGGAGGTTATAAACAATGCAAGGAAAGCAAAAGGTACTCAACAGAACAATGCAGACAACAGGCAAAAAGCAAAAGAATAGCAAAATGTCATAAAGCACTTAGAAGGCTTGGCTACATGCATGCTTAAATCCATTAGCCAATCATGGCCCAGTAATTGATACAGACAGGAGGAACCCGGGGCCAGCTACAGCAACAAGGGGCTGCCTAGGGCTAGAGCCTCAGCCCAAAAAGGTCTTTGTTAATACTTAGGAAAGCTCACAAGTAATAACACAAAAAAGGAAGTCAAACCCTAACAGAACCTAACACAGAGCATCTAAATATTTTCAGTTGGTCTTGTATCACACAAATGGTTCAAGTCTTACTTCAAATTGCACTTATGCCAGTTAATCCACCAAGCCTGAAAGGATGTCAAGGATCCTCTAGTTGTCTTGGGCCTGACTAATCAATACTTGCAGCACTGCCTTCCTCCTTTATCACCAATTCTCTCATTGTCAGCTGATTCCATTTTGCATTGGCTCTATCACCAGTGCATGAAGGGATACATAAAACAGACTTCTGTCAGGTGGCCTCCACACACATGTTCTTTAGTGAATTTCCCCTTGGGATTAATAAAGTATCTATCTATCTATCTATCTATCTATCTATCTATCTATCTATCTATCTATCTATCTATCTATCTATCTATCTATCTATCTATCAAGTATGTAAAAGGATGGCGAGCATCCACAATGGAATTTGATGTGTGATATCTTGTGCCCTTGTCCATATTTTATTGTTGGCTCTTCTAGACTATGTCCATGTTCCTTGTCCACTAAAGCTTGGCAACTGAAAGGCACAAAACATTCACCTGAAATTGGTTTGCCTGTTAGAATTCGCATTTGTGTCCTCTTACCTGGACTCTTGTTCAGTGTCTTCTTGTTTGGGACTTTACTATGGGTGCTTGTTACTAGTTTTTTTTCTTGTGTTTTCTTCTGTACTCATTTCTTCTATTTTCCATTAGCGTTTTTCACCAGTTTCTTTTCTGCTGTGATGATAGTCATAAATAAACAAATAAATAAAGCCACCATCCATAGATTCAGAGAAATTCTGACACCCATGCAATTTTCCTAAAATAAGTTAATGGTACATTGAATATGTGCGCCATTGGGCATACCCACCGCAACAAGCAGTGGTCTGGGGAAACATCTTAGGTAGAGAAAAGAAAAGGAAAAAGCCAAACAGGTGGTGCTGCACCCTAGCTTGGCCTTAACCCTTAAACTGACACATATTTGGGGGTTAATGCACCCCTGGACATCAAATACATTTTTGCTGCACTTATTAAGTAAACATCACAATTCACAAAGAAAATGTGAAATTTTAATGGAACATATATTTTTTTTCATGCAAAGAGCATCACAATTACTGCAACACTGATCATTTTACACACTGCCAATGGACTGTAAAAACTATTTAAAAATTACTGGAACAATCTATTATTATATGTACAATATAATTACAATTATTATATATAATGATGGGTGGCGCAGTGGGTAGCGCTGCTGCCTCGCAGTTGGGAGACCTGAGGACCTGGGTTCGCTTCGCGGGTCCTCCCTGCGTGGAGTTTGCATGTTCTCCCTGTGTCTGCGTGGGTTTCCTCCGGGCGCTCTGGTTTCCTCCCACAGTCCAAAGACATGCAGGTTAGGTGGATTGGCGATTCTAAATTGGCCCTAGTGTGTGCTTGGTGTGTGGGTGTGTTTGTGTGTGTCCTGTGGTAGGTTGGCACCCTGCCCGGGATTGGTTCCTGCCTTGTGCCCTGTGTTGGCTGGGATTGGCTCCAGCAGACCCCCGTAACCCTGTGTTCGGATTCAGCGGGTTAGAAAATGGATGGATGGATATATACTGATTATTGATGAAATTCAGTAAATCACTGAGCCAAATGTGCTTGAATTGGCCGACGCTGATGCTGGCAGGCTAGTCTGGTGCAGCAGCTCAATCCCAGGGACAGTGAGGCTGCAGTGCTGCAGGGGCCGACAGTGGTCATGAAATGGCTGCTCGATGAATGTATGGCACTGACTGATCAGCTCTGGCATGCTGGAAAATTGCACGGGGAAACAACTTTAGCCGGTTGCAGAGTTCAATGGATGTACGTCGCCGAATATACTCGGCTCTGGCGTGCTGGCAAATTGCACTGGAAACCAACTTTAGCCAGTTCCGGTGGTTTCAGGGTTAAACACTTCGACTCAACATATTGAAGTTGCTTCACTCAACAAACTCTTTGGAACCCAGAAATGAGCACCTGCCTACTGTAACTAACTCCTATGAGCAAAACAAGTAGAGACACCATTGCCATGGTCTACCTGAGGTCTTATGCCCAAGTCAAATGTGGTTTCTGTTTTTTAAATTATTTTGCTATCTCTTAAATATTATTGACTTTTGTTTTTTTATTTTTTGTTTAATGTTGTATATTTTGATGATATTTTTCTTTATTGATCATTTTGTATTTCTGTATGTTTGCTTTTTATTGTCCACTTTTTAATTTATGGTTCTTTGTGCTTTGGATGTGAAGCCCAGAGGGACGGGACCCCTCAATGCTGCAGCGTGGGAACAGCCCCACTGCTATTTAAGGAAAAGAAATCAATGACATGGCTGCTTCACCATTGAGGATTTGCTCTCATTATTTTCATTGTGCTTCTTTCGATCCCAACACATGGTAATGCCTGTCTGGATATTACCTTTTCCATCCATCCATTATCCAACCCGCTATATCCTAATTACATGGTCACGGGGGTCTGGTGGAGCCAATCCCAGCCAACAAAGGGCGCAAGGCAGGAAACAAACCCTGGGCAGGGCGCCAGCTCACCGCAGGGTGCGCTCGCACACACCCACACACCAAGCACACACTAGGGACAATTTAGGATCGCCAATCCACCTAACCTGCATGTCTTTGGACTGTGGGAGGAAACTGGAGTACCCGGAGAACATGCAAACTCCACGCAGGGAGGACCTGGGAAGCGAACCCGGGTCTCCTAACTGCGAGGCAGCAGTGCTACCCACTGCGCCACAGTGCTGCCCATATTACCTTTTCTTTTTCTTAAATTTTTATTTATTTTATCTGAAGAATATAACATTGAATATAATCAAACCGAACTCGTATAACAAATGGCTTCATAGTTAAACTGGAAATAAGGAAAAAAAAACATCAGAAATGGATCTCATCTTTTGAAACAATAAAGACAGAGTAATAAAATAACAATTTATTCATACTTTAAGCAAGCACAACATGTTAAAATTTGAGATTATCTTTTAAAACCCACAAATGTATACTAAAATGTAGATTTATAATTTGAACAAAGCAAATGTTATGCAGATGAGTAGGTACTTAGAAGAAAACAGAATGGGAACGTAAACACTCTACAACTATGAATGATACATTCTTATCCAGGCTCAAAATAAGTATATTCCTAAAACCAATAAAACAAGAACACTAAAAAAAAACAGCCACAATTGATAAATAAAAGCATTATTAAGAAAATAGCAATGAATAGATCACACTTCAAGAAAATTAAAAATCACCAAATGCTTCTGACTTAGAGGAATACCAGAAACTACAGTAAAAAGATTAAAAGAAGCATTCAAAACAGCAAAAGAGAAACAGAAACCAAATCAAACAGCAACTACTGTTTGTTACTTGAGTACTACTCCGGTAAAGAAGATTATAAGAAACCTCAGGGCCACTAAAGGAGATATCATTGAAAATGAGAGACAATTGGCAAATGAACTAAGCAACCATTGCACGTATGTATTCATAAAGGAAGAAAGATTTTTAAAACTGAAAAGTCAGACCCTGATGTGTTAAAAACTAATAAAAAACCCAAACCTGATGGGATTTTACCAGTTGCTCTGAAAGAAATGAAAGATGTCATCTATAAACTTATATTAGGCATATTTGAGCAGTCACTGGAGAAAGGAGAAATGCAAGACGACTGGACAGTTGACTCCAATCTTTACAAAGGAAGACAAAATAGATCCTGACAATTGCGCACCAATAAGTCTGACTTTGGTATGATGCAAAGTTATGAAAATTATAATAAGAAATGAGTTAGATGTGCACCTGTGTGAAATTAATATATGAAATAACAGTCAGCATGAGTTTATGTGAGGAAGATCTTACCAAACCAATCTTTTAGATTTCTTTGAGCAGGCAACTGCAACAGATGACAAAAGCAAAGCATCCAGCATAAAATAGACTTTCATAAAGCCTTTGATGCAGTCCCACAATGAAGACTAGGGGCCATAGGGATCAGAGGTAACCTACAAACCTGGATCTCAAGTTGGTTAAAGTAGACAAAGAATACAGATATGAGGAGAATGCCTCATGGGGGTCGAGGTCATCAGTGGAGTCCCTTCAGGGTCTGTTCTGGGTGTGATCTCCATTTCTTCTTCTGGCTCTGTTGATTTAGCCGTTCCTGTACACGGCTCCCTCACCAGCTTTGAACCCATTTCGCTCCCCCATCTGGAAAAAATCGTCGCCTCAATGAAGCCTTCGGGCTCTCTGGACGATGTGGTGCCGTCCAGACTGCTGAAAGATGTCTTTCCTGTGATTCGATATGATGTCTTAAAGATCATAACTAGTAGTCTATCTTCGGCTACAGTTCCTTGTGCTTTCAAACACGCAGTTGTACATCCAATCGTGAAAAAACCTGATCTTGACCCTGCCGTCTTCTCCAATCTTCGTCCAATTTCCAAACTACCTTTCCTGTCAAAATTACTCGAAAAAGTAGTTTATGAGCAATTAATTCACCACCTACAGGACCATCAGGTAATGGACCTTTTTCAGTCAGGCTTTAGGCCCCAACACAGCACAGAAACCGCGCATTTACGTGTCCTAAATGATGTCCTTTTGGCATTGGACTCAGGACTCTACGTGATTATGGTTCTTCTCGATTTATCTGCTGCCTTCGACACAATCGACCACGACATCATGATCTCCCGACTCGAATCCTGGGCTGGTGTATCTGGCTTAGCCCTCGACTGGTTCAGGTCATATTTCTGCAACAGGACTCTTAGAGTCATGCTAGACGATTTTTCATCTGAATCAGTCCCACTCCCATGTGGTGTCCCCCAGGGTTCCATTTTGGGGCCACTACTTTTTTCAATTTACATCCTGCCTTTAGGTGCAATTTTTAGAAAACATGCAATCTTGTATCACCTATATGCTGATGACTGCCAAATTTATTTCTCCCTCAAGTCAACTGACTCCACTAAACCTCTTCTCAACTGCTTATCTGACATTAAGGACTGGCTGGCTGTAAACTTCCTTCACCTGAACGATTCAAAAACCGAGGTCATTGTTTTTAGTCCCGACCGCAAACAGACCCTACCCCTTGGCCTCGACTTTCTTCCCATTCCAGTAACTTCGTCTGTTTCCAATCTTGGAATCAAAATGGATATGGTCCTGAAAATGGATGCTCAAGTCAACAGTACAGTAAAATCCTGCTTTTTCCATCTCAGGCGAATTGCCAAACTCAAACCAATTCTGCCTTACCACCTCCTGGAATCAGTAATCCATGCATTCATTACGTCCTGGCTCGACTATTCTAATTCCTGCCTATATGGTATTAGTAAAGCCACTCTTTCGAGACTCCAATTGGTTCAAAATGCGGCTGCAAGGCTTTTAACTGGAAGCAGCAGAAGCCAACACATTACACCGATTTTAAAAACCCTACACTGGCTGCCGGTTAGCTTCAGAATTGATTTTAAGATACTCCTCTTAACCTATAAGGCACTAAATGGTCTAGCCCCTGCCTACTTGAGTGTCTTGCTCCATCGTCACAATCCCCCTCGAGTTCTTAGATCCGCAGATCAGCTGCTCCTAACCGTTCCCAAGGCACATTTTAAAGCTCGTGGTGAAAGGGCTTTTTCTGTCTGTGCACCCAGGCTCTGGAACTCCTTACCTTTAGTGGTTAGGCAAGCCGCTTCAGTCACCACATTCAAATCAAACCTAAAAACGCACTTCTTCACATTGGCTTTTAATTCTTAACCTGTCTTATTTCCACTTGCTTTTTGCTATTTCTCTGTTTTATTGGGTCCCCTGACCTGTTTTTTAGTGTCTCTGTTTTAATTCTCTCTTAATGTTTGTTTTTAATATTTTGCTTTTAGTCTTGCTTGTTTTAACTGTACAGCGCTTCGGTCAGTTGTAATGCTGTGTTTTTAAGCGCTTAACAAATAAAAATGGTATGGTATGGTATGGTTACTTTTTCTGATTTATATTAATGACGTAGGTTTTGGCATAACTAGTAAATTGCTGAAATTCACAGATGATACACAAATTGGAGAAATGCCAAACACTTGGAAAATGCAGTTTAATGTAGAAAAGTGTAAAGTGCTACATGTGGGCAAAATGAAAGTCAACTATAAATACAAGATGGTTGACACTGTGCTACAGGAAGCAACCTCTGAAAAGGATTAAGAGGTTTTTGTTTACTAAGCAACTGTAACAAAGATAGCCAAGAGACATCAAAAGTTTGGGACAGCCACCCATATAATCTGCCCTGGCTGCAAATGGGTATTATTTTTGAGTTGTGCTCAGGTTGAAGTCCAAAACAGAACTGACTTGAGTTGGAAAATATGTCAGCTTTAAAGGCTGACAGAAATTGATGTCATTAGTGGCACCGGTACCGGAAGTGACCTCATCAGCCACGCCGAGACCTAGTGGGATTTCCCGTGAATGGTCTGCAGAGGATTGAGAGAGAAAGTTAGTGCAGCTCGCCACCCCCTGGTCTGGTGTGGTACTACTATTCTTCAGGCCCTTTAGCTGCCTCCCCATTGCACGTGTGTGACACAACACACAAAAGGGATTAAAGCAGCAAGTAAAATGTTAAGTTAAATTGTAAAAAACTACTGAGACATTCTCGGATTATAGGTCACAGCATCTGGAGTATTGTGTGCAGTTCTGCTTACCACACTACAATAAAGACATAACAGCACTTGAAGCTGTGCAGAGAAGAGCGACCAGGCGCATCCCAGCATTTAAGGACATGTCCTAACTCAGAGACTAGGAGGAGACTACATAGGATCCATATCCAGGTCTTCAAAATTCTCAAAAGGCATCAAGGCAAACAAAACTGTGAATAAGGAACTTGAGGACACCAGTGGAAATTAAGGGTGAGTGCATTTAGGATGCAAAGAATTTACTCAAAACATTGTGGGTCTCTGGAACAAGCTACTGAGACATGGAGTTAAAGCAGAAACTTTGAGACCCTTTAAGAAGAATCTGGAGGAGATATTGGGTTGGCTTTGCTACTGTTTTAGCTTGGATGTAGTGAATGATCTCCTCTCATTTATCACATTTTTTATGTTGTTATGTGTGTTTGTATGTTTTTGTTGATTTTTGGATTTCCTTGATTTTGACCCTTGGTCTGGTTTGATGATTCTGTTATGATTCTGGAGGTCATTGGATTTCCTTGCTTTCTGGTGCTGCCTTTTAGGCAGAACTATTTTGGCTCCCTCATATGCTCCTGCCTTTATTTTAGCAATCCTTTTGGAGCATGCAAAAACATTTCAATTTAAAGGGACTTTGCTTAGTTTTGTATGCATTTTGTGAACATTTTGATTCCCATTTTTGGGCTTGTATAGGTTTAAAGCCTGCCTGTGATAAGGACTACTCTGGGGAACCAGACCTAGGTGAAGGGTTTTAATTGTGTGATTTTTGAAGGCCCGCACCCATTTTTGAGCCTTTGTGACACACATTCATGACAACCATGAACAGCAATTAGACAAAAAGTTGTGTAATCATTGCATTGGAAATAGAAGAAGGACAAATTGCTCCTCTTCTAGAAAAAAACTGTCAGGTTAAAGGTCCTAAAAGTCATTCTTTTTATATAATCAGAAGTTGTGGCAGATTTCCCCAAAATAGGAATATGTAACAGGCCCCGTGGTGAAGAAATAAAGATGTAATCTAGTAAGGCAGTGGAAATAAAGAACTATCTGAACAATCAAAAAGGTGCAAACAGCAAGAACATTATTGAAAAAGGATTCGCAGATGATAATAGAAGCTGACAAAACTGTGTCATGTGTTGGAAAGGGCATCATTTATCAATGACATTTCTAAAGCTTCTGATGAAGAGAGAACCAGGGGTTCAAAAACTGGAGCACAACCTCGGTAGCCCCTTTTAATTGTGAACAAAGAAAAGGTTAGAAGAGCATAAATAAACATCCTCTGCTATGACTCTAAAGTTGACTGGCACTGGTTAAATCACAGGAGCTCTGTCTCCATCTGTTGCAGGTCTAAGAATGAACACCACGTCCTGTGAGTGGTCGGAATTTATAGCAGTTTTCCAGAAGGGCAGAGCCACCAGAATGAGTCATACAGGTACATCAACTTGACTTTTGTGGAGGCAAAAAGACAAAGTCAAAGTTGAGTCAATCAACAAAGAGATTAATTGGAGAAGAGTTTCAGACCCCATGGCAGTCATGATAGCATTTCTGATTGATTGATTGATTGAATATCAGGCTTATAATTATAATTGCCCGACCATCTGATCTTACCTTTTTTGTTGTTACTTAAATATTATTGTCTATTCTTAATGCTTTTTCTTTTCATGTAACTTTCTTTTTGTCATCTTGTAAAACACTTTGAGCTACGTTGTTGTATGACTACTAGCTGTGTAAGTCCATGCTGTAAAAAGCCTGGGGTCCTAGAAACTATTGAAATTGTCAGAAAAAAACTGAAATGTAGAGATGTCAGGTAAATGATAGGAACTACTTTGGGCATCTCTCTCCTAGGAGGATTCGTTTTGCCGAAGTGCTCGCCTCGCTTGTGCATTAGCAACTTAGCGACTTTGTCTTTCTTCTGAGGTTTTGTTTTGCCGACGTGCTCGCCTCTCTTGTGCATTAGCGGCAAGAGGAAAAGTAAAAGGGATACCGTTTTTATGATGTTACCGGCTAAGCGAATTTGTCATTCTTTGGAAGTTTCGTTTTGCTGATGTGTTGGCCCTCGCTTGTGTTATTAGTGGCTAAGTGAGTTTTCTGTTTCCTCGGACGCAGAGCCCTAACCCCAACTTCACCTCTCACTTCCGGGCCGGATAGACACATACACTTCCACGCGTAGATGTTTATATATAAGATGTGCTATAGAAATAAATGTTGTTAACTTAGGATGATAGTCACATTTGTTACTGCATCTATCCATCCAACCATGCATTCACAAATGAACTTAATCCAGTTCAGGGTTACAGGGACAGCACAGGCCACTAGGCGGGAGATTGGGGCGTCAGGTTCAATACTTATAGAAATACAGGGCTATTCAAAATGAAAGAGCAGATTTCAAAAATTAATTTCAAACAAACTGTATAACACATTCCGCACATCACTGAATGGAGGAAAGTTCAAAGTTTGGTCCTGTGGTCCTTGAGGTTGCATGCACTCAACATGAGCACTGCATGTAGCACAACAAACATCAAAACAATAGACCATTTCTTGCCACACATGAGTTAACTGGTCCCTAGTTAACCTGAACACCAGCAAAACCAAGGAGCTGGTGGTGGATTTTAGGAGGCCCAGGCCCCTCCTGGATCCCGTGATCATCAGAGGTGACTGTGTGCAGAGGGTGCAAACCTATAAATACCTGGGAGTGCAGCTGGATGATAAATTGGACTGGACTGCCAATACTGATTCTCTGTGCAAGAAAGGACAGAGCCGGCTATACTTCCTTAGAAGACTGGAGTCCTTCAACATCTGCAATAAGATGCTGCAGATGTTCTATCAGACGGTTGTGGCGAGTGCCCTCTTCTACGCAGTGGTGTGCTGGGGAGGCAGCATAGAGAAGAGGGACGCCTCATGCCTGGACAAACTGGTGAGGAAGACAGGCTCTATTGTAGGCACGGAGCTGTACAGTTTGACATCTGTGGCAGAGCGACGGGCACTGAGCAGGCTCCTGTCAATCATGGAGAATCCACTGCATCCACTAAACAGGATCATCTCCAGACAAAGGAGCAGCTTCAGCGACAGACTGCTGTCACTGTCCTGCTCCACTGACAGACTGAGGAGATCGTTCCTCCCCAAACTATGCGACTCTTCAATTCCACCCGGGGGGTAAACGTTAACATTATTCAAAGTTGTTGTCTGTTTTTACCTGCATTTTTATTACTCTTTAATATTGTTTTTATGTACCAGTATGCTGCTGCTGGAGTATATGAATTTCCCCTTGGGATTAATAAAGTATCTATCTATCTATCTATCTATCTATCTATCTATCTATCTATCTATCTATCTATCTATCTATCTATCTATCTATCTATCTATCTATCTATCTATCTATCTATCTATCTATCTATCTATCTATCTATCTATCTATCTAGTTACTGAATTCACAAGCGTCCTCAATTCAATGTCGCAAATCTTGAAGATTAGTGGGCATAGGTGGAACAAACACTCTTTCTTTAATGTACCCCCATAGATAAAAATGGCAGGGGGTAAGGTCTGGAGACCTGGGAGGCCTTAGACGATGAGCAAGATCTTATTGTCCTCCTCTTTCAATCCATCATCTAGGAATGGTGTCGTTCAGGTAACGGCGGACCTCTAAGTGAAAATGAAGCAGGGCACCATCTTGCATGAAAATGAAGTCATTTGAATCTTCTTGAAGTTGAATTTTTAAACTTTGAATTTTCCTCTATCCAGTGATGTGCGGAATGTGTTTCTATCTTACACAGTTTGTTTGAAATACATTTTTGAAATCTGCTCTTTCATTTTGAATAGCCCTGTAGAAATAAGGGTTAAGAAGCAACACCAAGTACTAGAAAAGAAAGCTTATAAAAGTACTTGTTGTTGTGCCATATCTAGCATAAATTGTGGGTTGCTATGAGCTCGTGTCACTTTTCATTGATTTTCTTGTTTTCATTTCGTGTCTGTCCTTCTCTAACGTAAAACGGCAGGTTTATTACAAGCAGATTTCAAAGCTCCTTAATGGCTTTCATTTAAGAGCAGAACTAAAGTAAGATTTATAATTACAACTAGGAGGGCCAAGCCCCCTGGTGCCTTCGGCACCCAACCCCCAGTTGCAGCCTGGTAGACCATCCCACTTGTGACCAAAATCACGAAATTCTATAAATATTGTGGGGGAACAGCCCGGCCACAGACAGGCAGACATCATTTAAATCACCACACGTTTATTTACAATATTATTTACAACAAGGTAAACCGCACACAACACAGTGCCCCTCACCAAACACCCTTTGGTCCAGGCCTCTTTCCTCAATGCCTCTCCTTCTGACCGCCTCCACTCCTCTCCTCTCCTCTCCTCTCCTCCAGGCTTTGTCTTCTTCCACCCGACTCCAGCTATCGAATGGAGAGAGGTGGCCCCTTTTACATCTACCTGGATGTGCTCCAGGTGCTTCCCAATGAGTGCCTGCCGGCAATCCCCAGTGTGGTGGAAGTGCTGGCTGTGCACCCGGAAGCACTCCGGGTGTCCCTGGTCTTCTTCCCCTCAGCACTTCCAGGTATGGCAGAAGTGCTGAGGGCCAGGGCTCTTCAGGCATTTGGGCGTCCCCTGGCGGTGACCACAGGCCTCTATAGGGTTGAGCTTCCCTGCTCTGTTCTCGTGGTCCCCATACCAACCATTGCGGCTGCCCTCTCATGGTCCAGAGGAGGCGTAGTCCCTCTTCCGCTCCTTCCAGGCGTCCCGGCTGGGTACTGCCCCCAGCCGCTCGCCACAATATGTAAAAGAAAAATTAATTATTATTGAACAGAGTAAAAATCGTGAAATGAGAATAAAATATTTACTCTCTTACCGATTGGAATATTCCCGTTAAACTGATGTCCACTATGTTCAATGAGTATTTATAAGAGACTAAATAAATAATGCATTTGTTTTAACTGACATTCTTATAGATAAAAAAAACTTATTTTAAAAAATGACTCATTTAAATAACAGGAAACATCACATGAAAACTAAAGTAGTATGCAATGGGTCATCGTAACTCGACTTTCAGCTAACTAAATCACCTAAATACAAATGATTTTCTTGATATTTTAGTTTATAATTTAAAAACAGAATAAGAATTTGAAAATCTAATAATATCACATTAAAGTTCGATAAATTCTGAAAAGAATGATACCAAACATTTATATGAAGGTTTTAAAAGGTTTTAAAATAAGCCCGATTTAAAGCGTGACAAAAAAAAGACATTAAAAACATCACCTAAAATGATTGCACTTTTTGGCTTAGGATTTTATATAGAGAGAGTAGATTACAGACAATGTGCTGTAGGTGGAAGTGTTCCTGCTCGGGTGTGACTTGATTTTGAATCCTCCTTTCGAGTTTACTCCAAGAGGACAAACAACCCTCTCATCACTTATCTGGTGGTCCTGTTTTCCTTCTCAAACTGGTGAAGTTGTGTCATGAACTCACCGGGGTGTAGGAGTCAGGAAGTTGACCCCTGAAAGCGCCTATCCTTACCAACAAGAAAAATTTCACTCAATTATAAGCAAAGCCTCAGAAATTTGGTATAAATGTGGGAATGAGCAGAAGGCTGGTTGAAATGAAATGAAATGAACCCCTGGGCACCTTGTTTTCTTTATTTGACTTTGGTGGACTTCTTCTTTCTTTACAGTTATTCTTTCAATCTTTATGGATAAATAAAATTCTATTTCATAAAAAAATTCTCCCTGTGGGAATTTCCGGGCATGCAGCAATAAACCTTTGAAATGCCATCAGAGGCCTGGCTGCCTGCGACACTAATCTTCAAGGAGATGAACATTTGCTGGGGAACTGAAATAACTTTTGCAGGCATCCCTGGCAAGAAATGCTATCAGAATCAAGATCCACTGCAGCAGCAGTCTCTGCCGAGCCAAAGGTTGCATGGCAGACAGTGGTGAATGATTTTTACTTGCATTTATTTCCCTCCGGAAAGATTAAACCTGTACATCAAATGGAAGTCACAGAGACTACAAAGCATCTCCCTTGCTGATGTGCAGCATGACGCTATCAAGAATGCCACTGGTGTGGAGCGTGAACTGTGTCTTTGTAGATAATGCGGTCATCTGAAGTGTGTAAACTATGGAATAGATTACTTCAGGAAGCTTTGCAGATCACTTGCAGTGGACTACATCAGAAGTCCGGAAGCCAGGCTGATGCTGATTTGGCTTCTAACATCGCTGTAGGGAATGCGGGCTGGGACTTACATTAGCAGCACGTGGCTTTAACGAACAATGATTTGATGTCATGTGTAAAATGACAAATTTAGAGCTTTAGTCATGCATTTTGGAAACCGGGAACTAGTGTCTACTGTTCAACCTAAGGAAAAAAAGAAACAGGCTTAATGAAGAGCATAATAATTTTCAATTGGTTTCACATTTTCAATAATACATAATAAATCGTGTCAGTTAATGTATCTCATGGGTCTCTTTACCCACTTACAGCAGAAAAAAAAAAAGTTCATACATCTGTTTCACAGTCAGGATCTTGGAGAAATGTCACCCAGTCCCAGCAGCAGTGTCATGCACATGGCACTCAGACGGGATCCAAGCGCTACGAGGTGGCATCACTTTTTACTGCACCTGTGTGACGCACATTAGAACAAACGATAAAAAACATCCATCCTTTCATTTGGTGAAGACACTGCGGGGTTGACTGCAGCCACAGCCAAATCCAACAGTACTGGATAAGAGGTAGGAACCAGAGCTGAACGAATGCCAGAACATCACAGAGCAAAATTAATGACAAACCAACGTTCATGTCCTTGGGATTTGGGAGGCAAATGGAATACTTCGAGAAAAAACCATACAGACATAGCAAGCAATTAGCTTTCTTTATACCAGGAGTCACCAACCTTTTTTCCCCTGAGAGCTACTTATAGTAGCACAAAGAGCTGCATGAAAACTGCAAGCTGCATGAGGGATGCCAAAACAGAACTGTTTTGGAAAACAAATCTTCTAGTGTAAAAGATAATAGGAAGGTTGGAGAGAAAGGCATTAACCAATTCCGTTAAACAAAGAGGGCGTTCTCTTGGCTTCACGTCTTCATTTAACTGCAGATGCACATGTGCGCCCATGAAGCAGACACTGAAAAGAATACCAAGCCCACTGAATGGCACCTTTCTGCAGGGACGCTGCCAACTAAGCACTGAGGGAGATATCAGCACTCACAATGACAGCTTAATTTATTACTGTGTCGGCTGCCTATACTGGAACTCAGCAATTCTTTTCTAATAAAATTCTTCTTTGCTTTGAGCCCTTCTGTGCATAAAGAACAATAAACAATCAGAGAGAATGTTTAATGTGCAGGAAATATTAGACTTTTATTGAATTGGCTGTCTCTTGATGTACTCTTCAAAAGGTTTTATTTTGTGAAAATGTCAATGCTGCTGCAAAACTTGCCTTGCCTAATGAGACTTTTATTCAAGAAGAGAAATTTGTTATGTGTAATATGCCATTTGAAGGCAAAGAGCCTTATTCATACTGCAGAACGATCCCCCTGGAATAAAAAAAGGAATCCACCCAAGACAGATGGCAACTGAAAGCCCTTGTAGAGTAACATAAAGTCTTAATGAACAGAGAGAAGGAAGACAGTGTCAGCTTGCATTCATTTCATAGGAACAGAAGGGAACGTTTTGATGGGAACAAGCCATTCAGCCCACCACAGCTTGTCAGGTCTGATTCATCGAACGATTCCAAAGTGGAGGCTTCCGGATGATAGGCTTTGGATCAACTCTGATTCATCCAGTGTTTCTAAAGTGGTGAGAGTGGAGACTTAGGTGACAGGCTTCGAATCAAGCAAATCCTGCATTTGTGAAATCTGCTTCACAGCGTACTATGAGCACTTTGTATTTGTTTCCGTTTTCTGCACATATTTCTCATGGGTGTATCAGCTTTCAGGATGTCTTGTGGTGTGTGTTACTGAGCATTGACAATGACATTTAGCTTGGCATCTTGAAACTGGCTTTCTCCTAACGGGTACTTGACCTGAGGTACACATCTGCATGGATCTGCTTTAAAGGAAAGGACAGAGCTTCACTCATACCTACATCTCATACACCTACATGTATAGCCGTTTCAGATTTTTTCCATACATTTAAACATTTACAATAAACTGGTTCATACTAGATGAACTCTTATTGCCTTCTAGTCAGCTCTTGTCTTGATTTTCTTTCTCTACAAGTGTTAGAAGGTCTATTAACCTCCAGGCTAAAGCTACACTACATTTTCCCTTTGATTTTTCTGGATCAGATTCTAGACACTTCATGGCACTGCCATGCTTTATAGCATGACAGATGACATCCCATGTCGTGTGATTTACACATCATCTGACTATCAATAGGTGCCATTTCTATCAACTACATGCAGGCTCCCATAAAAAGCAGGAAACAAAATGGCAAAGTGATACTCTAACAAAAGTAACAATAAAATAATAATAATGGACATAAGAAATGTAATCTCAAATATGATATTAACAGATTTAAGTAGTCAAAGTAAACTGTTATCATTTTAGGGATATTGAAAGGATTGTGGTAAAGCAGGCAGAAGTTATATAACCATTGTGAAGGATGGCCGTGAGCCTTGCTCGGCCAAGATGATCTCAGCAGAGGAGAACCGGGAGAGATAGTATACATGGGACATCATCTCTCCTGGATCACCAGGTGGCAGCCCTCCTGGGTTGTAGTGGTGCCACAGATTCCCACAGGGCACCATGGGAATTGGAGTTCTTCAACTCAGCCCTGTTGGGTTCTGTGGTTTCCACCAGAGGGTGCCACAGGGACTAGCGAAACCCTACTTAATGGGGCTCCGGCCTAACCTAGAAATGCTCCTGGGCCAATCATTTGGAACATCGGAAATATTTCCAGGGATCACTTAAAAGGAACTGCCTGGCACTGCTCCAGGAGCCAGACTTGGGAGGAAGGAGGATGAAGCTTGCTGGGAGGAGTGGAGGTAGAGAGAGAGAGAAAGGAAGAGAAGAAGAGGCAAGGAGTTGCTGTGTGTTTGCTGTACTTATTGTACATGTGCTGTGGGAAACATTTGGGAAAGAGTTTCCCATGAATAAAAATCCTCTTTGTTACTGCACTTGTGTCCAGAGCCTGTCTGTGTCGGGTGTTTGGAGAGCTGGACTGCCCTCTGGTGGCCACACCATTTAGCAAGAAGCCTCTAACCTAAATAACAAAACATTACAAAAAATCTGAGAAAAAAAATCAAAACCTGAAGAGGAAAAAATAATACTGGCATTCCAAAATAGAAAAGGCACAGACCTGACCAGGAGACGAAAGAGTGAAACAAAACCAAATGTAAATGCCAAAACCTGTTAATCGGAATTCTCAAAAAATCTTTTTAAGCTATCCTGCAACAGTTCACAAACTCGATCATTGTTAGTAGTGAGCTACTGCAGCTTATACCGGGCGTGCAATAAGGTCATGTGCCCCAACTTCAGGCTGCCACATGGTAGCAACAGGGGACCATTGTCAACAGCAAAATGAATGCAGTCGTCACAGAAAGAGGGGGATTGCATTGAAAAGTAAAAAAGGCACAAATAATTTAATAATACGATGGTAAAAAATTATAACAATTTCAAATTGCATGTGGAAATTAATCCTTCATGATTCAAAACCCCGACATCATGACCCGTGGATTTAGAAAGTATTTATAGGCCCTGATTTTCTGCACACTTTATAGTGTTGTAGATTTAATTTTAAATGAATAAATTTGCCATTTCTACACTCTACACTCAATAACCCATAATGAAAAAGGACACTACTTGTTCTTCTGTTTCACGTATCTGTGGTTCAGCTGGGTCTTTCTGTGCAGACCAAGGTTATTATAGTTTTGCCTTTTTATATTAGTTTTTATTTCTATATTTTTTCTGACCTTACTTGGAAATTCAGTTTAGTTTTAGTTTTCCTTCATCGTGTATTTTTAGTTTTAGTTTAGTTTTTATTTCACAAAAACATTTCTATTTTATTTTTATATATATTAGTTTCAGTTTTAGTTTTAGTAATTATGGCATGGAGCGCCTAAGGAGTTAGTTTTGTGTCACAATCAGACAGAACTGTATACTTAACAGATTTGGATACGAGTTTAACGTTAGTGGAAGCTTACTGCACTGCCTGGTTTACTATCTGGTTTTGTTTTTGTCTGATAAAAACAAGCATAATCAAAAGTAGACACTGAATATGAACAATTTTACGCAATTTTATAATTTTTAAAATATTTTCTTATGAAAATCACGGGGGCTTAGGAAGAACAGGGCTCTTAGACTTGGATGAGTGTGCACACCCCACCTAGCTGCACCTAGGAAACAAAGTACAACAAGCATGTAGTGTCAAGGTTAGGGGCAGTGAGTCTTGAATAGACCACCATAAAGGACAGTAAACCCATAATGAGCAGAGCAAGAGCAGGTAATAGGAGTACGGACAGGCATAAAACAACAGAGACAGCGTCTGAGATTAAGAACAACATATACATTATCTACACCTGTTTATTCAGAGTAGGATCACAGGAAACCTGTAGCCTACCACAGCAGGTTTGGATGCAAAGCAGGAAAAATCCCCTGTATGCAATATATATGATAAGGCTGATGAAAAGAATATGGTATTTCAACTATCTATTTAGACAGAGAGAGAAAAACATTGAAAAAAGGCAGACAAATATTTTAAAATATAATTCTGCTAATGGATTACTTTCATAATATTAGGTATTTTGAGTTGTGAATATGAACTAAAAAAGATAAATTAATAAATATGGAATAAATACAAAAACCCATTAGTATGTTTAGTTTTTCATCACTTGTCAAACTCTCTACCTTTGTTTGTATATCGCTTTGTTGTTAAGCTTTGTTTTTAAATCAAAAGTGATTGGTCAACAACAATATGCTGATCTTGTATGATGACTTAGTCAGTCTCTCAATCAGTGCCGTTTTATTTTCAAAAACCGGGAGTGCTCTCCCCTCGACTTTCTTGTATACTCAGATATGGGGATGGATATTTGAGGAGTAAACCGCAAGACAATGATTATATTTTTAAATTATCAACATTAAGAAACCATCAACAACAAATCAAATGAATAACATATTGAGCAATTATTATAAAAGTAAAGTTGAATAAATCGGACTCTGCAGCTGTATAAATAAAAAAAAATCGAGTATGTGTTCAGGTGAAGTACCACTTCCGGGTGATCAATTTGGCCCAAAAGTTAATACAGATCTATAATTGTGGTGTAACAACCACATGCCGAATTTCATCCATCAATCTAGTTGTGTTTGAGTTATCGTGTTTACACAGAAACAGACACACACACGCGTGCACACACACAATTCCAAAAAACAGTATTGTTGAACACTGGTTAGTCTATAACGTCAAGATTCATCAAAATATCGAGGTCGAATTTTTTCATGATTACTATACTTTAGTATATGAGAAAGTAAAAACGATTTCTCCTGTGCGAAGTGGCAGGTGAATTGTTGTCAACAAAAACCAGACACCTGAGAAATAAACTGAAACGTTACTCACTCGTGATTTTTCTGTCCATATGGTAAACGTTTTGATGACCAGCACATTCTGATTTCAGCCATTTGAATTACATCTTGACAAGCACAAGGAAAGGTGGCACGCAAATCGCTTTCTATTTCCCACGCACTTATTTCTTTACGCACCCGCACTCAGCTTGCTCTGTCACCGCAAATGCTGTGTGAACAGCCGCCCTCCATCACCAGCCGCCGTTCACTGGATGAAAATGTGCGGGCGGCTCGTGGTGGATGACTTTCTGTTTTAGAGTTAAAACTTACAAGGGCTAAAGACTAACGGCAAGAATATTCATTCAAAAACAAAAACTAAAAATATTTTAGTAAATTATTATTTTATTTCAGTTAGTCTTTCCAGCTACTTTAATAGTTTCGTTTAGTGTTAGTTTTTCATTTCAGTTTTGTTAATTATTTTATTTCAGTTTACGAAAATGTTTTTTTAATAATAGTTTCAGTTTTGATTTTAGTTTTCGTTAACTATAATAACCTTGGTGCAGACATCCCCCACAATGCCCTAGTGCTTTGGTTAAGGTTGGTTTCTGCCTGGTATTGCTGGCATGAATTTTGTCCCCTGAACTGTTTGTAATCGGTTTAATGTTGAATGGATGTATCAAGAAACGCTGTGGTGGTCCCTTGTAATATGTAGCAATCTAATTAAAAATACTACCAAATTTTTTTAAATATGGAGATTGACATTTACAGTGTACACAATTATACATTTTAAATATGAGATAACTAAATGACAACTACTAAAAAATAAAATATAATTTTTTTTTCACTAAGAGTACCAATAAAACAGCAACAAAATTAATCAAGCAAATCATTTACTAAGTAGAAAGAAGTACTGTTTAAAAGAGAGAATGGTGTAGACGGCGTGATACCGGTAACCAAGGAAAGGCCATGTTAAGGAATTTGAAAATTGCAGTGAATTGTATTTCTGATAATGAGCAAGTACAAAATAAACCTAAAAGAAAACAAAATGAGAAAGCTGAAGTTATAACAGCATGTATGTAAGATGTTGCTGCGGCAACAAAAAGTTGGTTAAGCCCAAGAGACTGCGTCGACACATTATAAGTGGATATGTGTTATTTAGGAGAGAGAGGAAAGAATAGAAATGCTCAGTAGAAGCAAGAGACAAACCGAGAGAATTTAAATTTAAGACAGCTGCAAAGAGAGGATGAAATAAATCTTAGTGAAGATTCTTTAGAAAAAAAAAAGAAAAAGAAAACAAGACAGCCAAGATGAAGTAAATGCCTGGTATGGGGAGCTCTATTATATTCTCCCTGAACAACCGTATAATGTCGGAATGATGCTAGTTAAAAGGATGTTCTGATAGCTTAACTTATACAATTTCTGAATGCAGTTTTTAGTTACATGGACTTTTGGTGACAGCGTCTGGATGATTGAGAGGCCATTGAGAGCCTCAAATCAATCTAAAATGCTAAAACAACAAAAGGTGGGATGTGGAAGTAAATGGAGTAGTTAAAGAAAAGTCTCACCAACACAAACTCCACACAGCAATTCGATAATAATTAATCAACTGCATCTATATAGCACTTCTCTAATCTACTCAAAGCACTTTACTTAGACAGTGGGGGGCCACTTTAACCACTACCAATGTGTAGTACCCACCTGGACGATGTGACAGTAGCTATTTTTGCACCAGTACGCTCAACACATATTATAGTAGCTATTTGCTGGTGATAGTTAGCCAGTTACGGACAGAAGATGATTCAGGGTCATGATGATGCTGTGAGGGGAAATTTAGTCAGGATATCGGGGTACAGCCTTACTCTTTTTTCTAAAAACATGCCCAGGAATCTTTTATGACCTCAGAGAGTCATAAACACAGTTTTATGTATCATACAAAGAATGTCCCGTCAGATTCTCTGTCACTGCTCTGGGACAGTGGGGTACACATAGATTACAGGTAAGTGCCCCCTGATAACCTCACCCACACTACTTCCAGAAGCAACCCAAGCTTTTCCTAGATGGTCTTCCATTCAGGCATTACAGGTGCTTGGGCCTCATAACAGAGGTGCAAATTGTAAGACAACAATACGTGAAACAGCCGACTACTCTGCAATATCCAACTACTGTTTTCTGATGGTAGTTGACCCTACCCACAGTTCAGTGGTGTACCCTGACTCTTTGACAAGTGAGAATGCATGGAAGACACGCAAGAAATATTGGGAATGAAAGAGGTCATCTATGGCAATTTCCTGTCTACAAATGAAAAGGGTAAGATGGGAGATTTGGGAATTACTTGTTTTTTTGTTTTTGACCTCTTACGGCTGCAGATTTAATCCCTTTCTGACGACGTTAGGAGAAGCACACTGCCTTCCCAAAGTCTGCTGGCCTCAGAATGGAAACGGGGAATAATTGTGTTCATTAGTCTGATGATCTTAACGCCAGCCCCAAGGCGCTTCCTGACCTTTTTATTTGTTTCAGATTTGACAATGGATCCAACTCTAGGTATTGTGAAGGCTGTAAAAATGAAGTGCTTATTAATATCTGCTGATTCCTTTGACATTTAGTGCCGTTTTATTTCATTTATGGTTATATGTTTATGGATTCTTACATGAACAAATATCGAACAATGACATTTTGTTTGATGCTTAATTTTAAAATGATATCTATAATTAGATGTAAATCAAAAGCAAAACGCCATATCCATCTATAGGCCTTTTGATGGTTTGTTTGTCTGATAGTGGAGGAAATGGTATTTCAGTTTATTTTTTGAACCCACATTTTGCAATAACAGAAGGCTGGAGCTTATCCCAGTAAAAAATGGAAAAATTGCAAGAATCAACTCTAGACAAATACTGGTCTATACCAGGGTATGCTCATGCACTCTCATGCCCATACAGGTCTCACTTAAAAATCCAATCAATCAAATGAACATTTAGTATGAAAGTGGAGGACCCACAGAATATCCACACTGGCATGGGAGAATATGTTAGGTGTACATACCAAAGCTTTCAGAAAATATTCACAGCATTGCGAATAAATGCCATTGTGAGCAGAACCTAAAAATGGCATGGAGGATATTTCCTCTGGATGTATGTATTATATTCCACTCAAATCAATTTAGAGTCTTATCAGTAAAGCCTGCAGTACAATGAATAGTATTTATGGGTAGGTCTATGAGGAGCTATACAACTACCAAGCAATGGATTAGGCTGGTATCTACACTAAGGGCTTGGCATAGTGGTAAGGGGGAGGCAACTTCACCCACTCAAGCAACTGTATGTTTTAATATAATGCCTTTCACAGTGAGCCCTATCACAAGGCAAACAACAGAGTCAAGAAGGAAACAAGACAAATCCAGACATGATAGGACAGACTCCACAGAGAACCGACGAAATTCACCCAAGCCAGAACTCCAATTGTCAGCACAAAGCATGTCATGAATGCCTTAACTTGTGCATTGACAATGACAGAAATGAAAAAGAGAAAAGAACACGATCCAGCACTCCGATACAATGCTTGTCCGCCATGACAGGATTTTTTAAGAAAAGTCTTTTAACTAATAAAACTGAAACAAAACTACCCAACGTGGAATAACTGGAAAATACATGTATAATTAGATTAGACCAGATAAACGTTATTAATCCCAAGTGGAAATTCAAATGAATATAGCAGCAGAAACAAGGGGATGGAGGGGGTTTTTCATGATGGCATCCAATTTTACCATCATCTGTTTTTCCACAAAAGCTTTCAGTGTGTCCAGAGTTTGCCATGTGATGGTGCAGGATTTCCTGATAAGTTTATTCAGGCATTGTGTTTCTTTTAAGCTCAGGTTGCTTCCCCAGGAGACTACAGTGCTGAACACCACACTGGCTACTATGAACTGTTAGAACATTTCCAGCAGTTTGCTCCAGACATCAAAAGCAAGTACTGTCTGCTCTGGTCCTTCTTGTACAGTGTCACTGTGTAGTCAGACCAGTCCAGTTTGTTGCTTATGTCAACCCCAAACACATGTAGCTCTGCACTACTTCCACATACTCCCCCTGGATGGTGACCGGTCTCAGAGGCTCCTTGGAACACCTAACGTCCATCACCAGCTCTTTTGTCTTGCTGATGTTGAGTTGCAGGTTTTTGACCTTGCTCTACAAGACAATGTCTTCCACAACCTTCCTATACTCTGACTCATCTCCATTATTAATGCAGCCTGTGATGAGCAAGTCATCTGAAAATTTCTTTTGACGGTAAGCACTGGTATTGTACTGCAAGTTTGTTGTGTAGGGGCGGACAGGAAGGGAGACATGACAGTTCCCTGAAGTGCTCCAGTATTACACAGCACAATTTCTGATACATGGTCCCTCAACCTCACAAACTGCTGTGTGTTCGCCAGTAGTGATATTGTATATTCTCTCTGCATAGATGAAACTCTCAAGTTTATTAAGGGTAAGATCTTTAGGAAAACTGTGGACAGAGCCAAGGTTGATCATCAGGAAAGGCAGAAACTAAAATCTCACCCTACAGTTTGCTCTCGGCTTACAAGGCAGTTAGCTGTGGAAGAGGATCATTCAAAAGTAGAAGTGGAAGATACCCACTCGATTATTATTGCTAACACTTGTTGATGACAGGAGAACAATGAGCATTTGTTTTTTTACATCCTACTAGGGGGGTCTGCCCCCTGCTCGCTTCGCTCGCCAGCCCCTTGCAGGCCCTTTGCACTAGTCTGCCACTTGCGACGAATCATGCTGTGCTTTTGGATAAACATGAATATCAACTCTGTCTTTGATATCTCCGTCTTTCAAAACTATTATCACTGACAATTCTTCACATGTTAATTTATTATGTATGTGAGCTTGATCTTTCGAATTCATATAGAAATCCAAGAAAACTTTGTCCGTGTCTTGCAGATAAATTTTGTGTAAAGTGCAATACTTTTGGACATATGTATCCATTATTGGCTGTAGAATTTCTAATACGTCCGATTGTTTAACTCTTTCGATTCTATGTTGCATCGCTTCTCCATGATCATAAATATAAACCTGACTGAATTGTGGTTTCTTTGAAATTAAACTTGTAGTAGCTCTATCATATCAGCTATGTCCATATATTCGATCTCTTTTCACTGTTCCGTTATTTCACTGAGTAATAATTTCCGTTTGTTAGCGCTAATGCGATCTTTACTATCAGTTTTTTGAGACTTTCAAATTTTAGTACTTTCATAATCTCTAACTTGTTCTGCATGTGCATTGCGCCAATGTTTTTGAACCTCTTTACGACGTTCTATTTTGTCTTCTATTCTTTGTCTTTTCTTCTTCTACTGTTTCTCTTTTATTTCCGCCCCCGCGTAGACCTATAAGGTTTTCAATTCATCTCTTGGCATAAAGTCTCGTCTTGCGGGACGTGAAATTATCTCTCTGAAAAAGTCTCATCTCGTCTCGTCCCAAGATTTTTTTACATAATAGAGAGACTGGAGACCTCCTTACTGGCTTTAATAGAGGATTGTTTGTTCAGGATAAATCTCATCAACCGCCAGAAGATAATTTTCTAAAATGTCTCAATTCAGCATGGAATGATTGATACAGACTGGCTGCCTGTTTTTCTTTACAGTGAACTTTACATTGTTGTGACCTTATGGTATTCATATTCTTTATTTGGTGTTTTTATAAGTTGCAGAGTGACATTTTCTAAAAGTGAAGCTAACTTTTATTATATTAGTATTGCAGCTGTGCCTCGGATTCCCACAGGGCATCATGGGAACTAGAGTTCTATGGCTCAGCTCACCTGGGCTCCGTGGGTGCCACCAGGAGGTGCTGCAGGGACTAGTGGGCCCAACTTCATGGGGCTCTCGCCTTAGCCAGAAGTGCTCCCAGGCCAAGCCTTTGGGACACTGGAATTACTTCAGGGTACTACTAAAAAGGAGCTGCCTGCCACTGCTCTCGGAGCCAGAGTCACAAGGAAGTGGACAAAGCTTGCTGGAAGAGCAGAGGAGAAAGAAAAAAAGGAAGAGGAAGAGAAGATACAATGTTGCAGAGTTTTTGCTGTGGGCTACTTCTGTAATTTTGTTTGGTGTTTTGGGAAATGCTTGCTATAAGAGTTTCCCATGAATAAAATTCTGTTGTTTATTTTATACACTTGTGTCTGAGCCTTTGTGTCAGGTGTTTGGGCAGCTGGAGTATCCCTTGGTGGCCACAATACATAAATGATTTTGTCAGGAATATAAGTATCAACCTGGTTAAGTTCACAGATGATACCAAGTCCGAATCTGTCAAATCATTAACGAGGGACTCAAAAAGCATACAGGCTTGGGCAAGTTTGTGGCAGATGAAATTTAATGTAAGTAAATGTAAAGTATTACACATAAGAAGTAAAAATCCTAGATTTGAATACGCAATGAGAAGGTTAAGAATTGAAAGTACGCCTTATGAGAAAGATTCAGAAGTTGTAGTTGACTTGTCACTATCGATGTCCAGAAAATTTTCACGAACCATTAAGAAGCTAACAGAAACAGTAGCACAATATGTAGAGTACAAGTGAAAGAAGGTTAAGCTCAAGTTTTATAACGCACTGGTGAGGCCTCATCAGGAGTCCTGCATACAGTTGTGGTCTCCAGGCTACAAATATCACATTGACACACTGGAAAAAGTCCAAAGAAGACCGACTAGGCTGATTAAAGGACTACAGTGGGTGAGTTATCAGGAAAGATTAAAAGAGCTGAGCCTTTCCAGTTTAAGTAAAAGAAGATTAAGAAGTGACATGACTGAAATGTTTACAATTATGAAGGGAATTAGGACAGTAGATCAAGACTGTTATTTTAAAGTGAGTTCATCAAGAACATGGGGACACAGTTGGAAACTTGTTAAGGGTAAATTTCCCACAGACACTAATACGTTTTTCTTTACACGTAGAACCTTAGACACATGGACTAAGCTACCAAGCAGTGTGGTATGATGTTATTTTAGAAGAATTAAGTAGATAAGACTGGTGAACATTGTTGGGCTGAATGGCCTGTTCTCATCTAGATTTTCTCTAATATTCTAATATGGGAACGTCCTTGTGCCAAACACAACCTATTCAATTGATCATCATAAAAAATGTTTCTACAATTTGTCTGGAGTCCACTGTTGGTGAATTCAATTGATTGGACATGATTAGGAAAGGCACACACCTGTCTGTAGAATGTCTCACAGTTGATAACGTGTATCAGAGCAAAAAACAATTCATGAATTCAAAGGAACTGTACAGCAGCAGAGTTTAGAGGCAGGGTTTTATTGAGGCACAGATCTGGGGAATGTTACAAAACAGTTCCCTGTAGCACTGATGTTCCCAAAAGCACAGTGGCCTCCATAATTCTTAAATGGAAGATGGTTGGAGAACTGACCAACTGACCAGATTGAACAAATGGGAGGGAAGGGCCTTGATAGAAAAGGTGAACAAAAACCAAAAAGTTACTGTGCAAAAGATACGTTATGGCTTCAATAATTCAGAACTGGAATAAGCAGGTTTGATAATAGATAGATGGAAACGTTTCAATTTCATTGTTCATCCTACACCATATAATCTAGCCGCCCATGCCTAAATCATCCCTTCTTCCTTTTTCAAGGCTCTTTGAAAGTGAAGCTAGACACTCTAGAGATGTATGAAGACTGGATTTGAACCCTTGGCTTTTGCGTAGCTCCAGCACTGCTACTACACTTACCCAGTCCTGAACAGTAGTTAATGTTTATGGCTATTAAAGAACTGACAGAGCACAAACTGTAAAAAAATGATTTAGGTTACACAAAGGCCAAGGAAAAAGAACTCTCCGCTTCAAATGTTTATGTTTTATTAGAAATGGATAGCAAAACAAATCTGTTAAATGAGTTGGGCACATTTATATTTGGTGCTCTTGATTTAAAGCCTAAAGTTTTGCCTGTCTGCTGTATCCTGTTGCAGCGTTTATCTCCAATTATCAGAGCATAGTCTATTACTGATTTCCTAAAGGAAAAATAAGAGTTTTACTAGGCCCAGAGATGAGCGGGTGGCTATAATCAGCTCAATTATGAAACGCGCCTTTAATTGCTGCTGGCCGTTGTGACCAGTTTTAACATCAGCACCTGGATTTGCTTTGCCTCCGTGGAACAGATGGTGCAGGAAGGTTCACATCTCCAAGAGAAGCTGCACTTTCAAAACCCCGAGGTGCACGTTTTCATTGGCTGAGCCCCAGACACGGCAGTCTCAGCACGAACACATGGAGCAAATTTATTTCTTAATGCCGATTAAGAGTTTAACAGAGCCAGCCCATCGCAATAAATGTAAATAAATGAAGAAGCAATGTAATATCTGAATAAACAGAAACTATAATTATCCATTGAATGGACTATATAATTAAGTTTATTTTCCTGGGACCGATGGAGAAAGTGCTCCACTGACGCATTACAAAGTCGTAATTCTTGGCCTCAGTTGGGTGAAGCCTGGCACACTGGGCCAAGCCTGCCCCTGGCAAAAAATAATAATTACAGCAGCAGTGCAATTAATCAGTGGTAATGGTAGCACTCATCTTCATGTCCATTTAATCTGGAAATCACTAGTACGTGGTGATCATAGAGAATGGTTAGAATAAATGGGCAGTGAGTAAAAGAGAAGAGAACAGGTCTGTGCTGATCTATACATGAGACGATTATTCACAGACAACACCGCTTATGCCCTGAAATGACATATTAAGTGGAAAGAGCACTTGCTGATTCTTAGCTTAAGCTGCCTTCTCAGTGGTGTTCGCAGAATCAGACTGTACAACTTGACTTTTTGATGACTTCCCTAAGTCAGGGGTCCAAAGACCCAAATAAGAAAATCAATACCATCTTTGGACCTAAGAAGAGGATTATTACCATATTGACAGCAGAGCTAAACACAGTTATACACAGACAAATAACAATGGCCATATCATAAAAACAGTAAACATTTTTTGTTTCCATTAAAGCATATTTTGCACATAAATATAATTAAAACAAAAGTGGGAAGCAAATGTATTATTAATAAAACAATAATTCCTCAGAATGTGGAATAGATTTCTGAGGTATCTCAATGCCAGTGTAAATGCATAGGATAAGGTTTAGTAAAACTAAGAGAAATACATTCTTTATACGGTATCGGGTGCAAGGATGTGAGGAGTTTTGAAAGGATAGTATGAATGATCACTTAACTTAGTCACTTGACTTATAGCACCAGATAGGGAATAAAATATTTACCTTGTCTTAAATTGCATTTTTTGAATAATGCTTTTCAAATGAGCTTCATCATTAACAATACCTTTTACTGAAAGATCTTGAAAACTGTTCAATATATGATGGTTTTCATTTAACATCTCAATAAACAGAGTACAAAAAGTTGAGTCATGTGGGTAAATTATTCCTAAAATATATGAGGACAATCCCAAAAGTAAGGTCTCCAAAGTGGTGGGGACGTAGAGAAACTGTTCGTACGGCTGTTGGCCACACTGTTGTGATTGGTGCTTCCTCCACTCCCAAACAAGCATGCGCGGCTTCGCTGGGATGCTCAATCTTGGCTTGGCAGCACTTGAAAATGGAGCTCCCATTGAATGCTACCGCCAAGTGCGAAGTTCGCGCAGTTATTTGATTTTTGAACGCAAAAGGCGTTAAACCGGTTGAAATTCATCGCCAATTGACGGAAGTATATGGACAGTCGTGCATGGATGTCAAAAACGTTCGCAAGTGGTGTAGAGAGTTTACAGCCGGTCATACTGAAATTCATGACGAACAAAGGAGCGGGAGACCGTCAATTTCCGACGAGACAGTCGTGAAGGTTGTGGAAAACATGCGTAAAGATCGGCGGATCACTCTGGATGCTCTCTGCATTTTGGTTCCTGAGGTTTCCTGAAGCACCACCCACAGGATTTTAACGGAAAAGTTGCAATATCGGAAGGTGTGCGCACGATGGGTATCACGTATGCTGACAGAAGACCCACCCACCCTAGTCCAGACTTGGCACCCAGTGACTACCACCTATTCCCTAAGTTGAAAGAACATTTGTCCGGAAGGCGATTCTGCTCTGACGAAGAGGAGAAAGATGAAGTTCAATGCTTCCTGAAGGTCATGGCAGCGAGTTGGTATGACATGGGCATTCTAAAACTACCACAGCGTCTACAAAAATGCAACGACCGAAATAGCGATTATGTAGAAAAATAAATAATTCTTTAACCTTTAAAATGATGTAAATATTATAGAAAATAAACGGTTGTTTGTATTTCTAAAAAAAATAGGAGACCTTACTTTTGGGATTGCCCTCGTATATATGTACTATTTGTGTTTTATATGGATGATAGGATAAACTTAGATAAAGAATTCGCCAAACAGTCCACTTGTGTTGAACTTAATCTTCTTGGCACGTCTGTAGGACTGGATTCAAAGTATGCCGTAAAGTATCCTGTAATTCTGTTTTTGTTTCTGCTATCAACATAGTGTCATCAGCATTTATGTTATTACAAACCACTCCACCAACCTTTATCTCCTTGCTGTTATTAATACTACTGTAGATGTTTTCAGAAAACAGCAGTCTGAACTGAAAGAGTCAGGAGATGAGGTATTGTTGAAAATGAAGCAAAGATCGAAACCAGAATATCGCACAAAGACACACAAAACAATAATCTAATAAACTAATAAACAAAAGTCTAAGAAACGTATTTATGATCTTGTAACCAGAAAAGCTAAAAGAAAGATTTTCTTTTGGTTTAAATGTTGGATAGAGATGGGATGTCAGAGCCAACCATTTAACCCGTTGCACTTCAACATCCAAGACCAAGCTCCTTGAAAATTAGGAGTTGTGTGTTAACTATAGTAATTATAGAATGATGAGGCCCATAAATAAAACAAAATGGCATCACAAAGAGTTCACAATAATGTTATACCCTTTAAGTTCTTTTCAAAAGCAAAAATGTATGGTAAATTTCAATTCACCATGCTCAGAAACACATACTAAGAGACAAAAGTCAAAGCCAGACATGTCACAGAGACACATGACTATCATCCATCCATCCATTTTCCAACCTGCTGAATCCGAACACAGGGTCACGGGGGTCTGCTGGAGCCAAGCCCAGCCAACACAGGGCACAAGGCAGGAACCAATCCCGGGCAGGGTGCCAACCCACCACAGGACACATACAAACACACCCACACACCAAGCACACACTAGGGCCAATTTAGAATCGCCAATCCACCTAACCTGCATGTCTTTGGACTGTGGGAGGAAACCGGAGCGCCCGGAGGAAACCCACGCAGACACGGGGAGAACATGCAAACTCCACGCAGGGAGGACCCGGGAAGCGAACCCAGGTCCCCAGGTCACCCAACTGCGAGGCAGCAGCGCTACCCACTGCGCCACCGTGCCGCTCACATGACTATCAGTGCTGAGGTAAATAAATCTCTCAACGAGGTTGACATTCTCTTCATAGACAGACACACTGCTGATGGCTGTGCCCAAGAGGTCATTAAAGGCCTGGATCTTGGTTTTTATCCAGGACACTCATAAGCCCAGACACTCAGACCCCTCGCTCTGTCTCTTGAAAGCCCCGATCAGAGCCTCCTTTTACTCCGTGAAGATCACAACATCGTCATCATCATCAAGATCAGTGAATCTTTCTTCATCAACAGATGCCCCACAGCCGCTGGACCCCATGACCTTGCACAACACCCAGTCCATACAAGCATTGAACAGAGTTGGAGCAAGAACACACCCCTGATGAACCCCAGAATCAACCAGGAAGAACACAGAGGATCTGCCTCCACTCTGCACAGCACTCCCAGTACCAGTGTACAAGCTGGCTATGATATCCAGCAACCTTGAGGGGATCCCGCGAACACTCAGGATGTCCCACAGTGCAGTTCTATCAACTGAGTTGAACACTTTACAAAAATCGACAAATGCTGCAAAGAAACTGACGATATCCACATTTGTGCTCCATGAGAACCCTCAGTGCCAGGATGCGGTCGATGGTAGACTTCTTAGGCGTAAAACCAGACTGTTCTGGTTGCTGGTAGGTGAGCAAGTGGTCATGGATCCCATTGAGGACAAACCTAGCAAGGACCTTACCTGGCACCGATAGCAATGTGAACCCCCTGTAGTTGTCACAATCCAGGCGGTCACCCTTCCCTTTCCAGACAGGGATGACAAGTCCCGTTTTCCAGTCAGTTGGGATGATGCTAGTCTCCCAAAAAGAAGCAAAGATTGCTTGCAATGCCAGCAGGACAGCCTTACAACCAGCCTGGAGAAGTTCACCCTGAATACCACAGATCCCTGCAGCCTGCCCTACCCTCAGCTGGTTCACCACCTGTGCATTCTCAGTGAGATTGGGTGGTTCACAGCTAATTGGAGGATCAGCCTCAAGAAACATGGACCCAGAGATATCCAAAGTCCTAGCTGGAGAATCAGCTTTAAACAGCTGCTCAAAGTAGCCAGCCCAGGGGGCCACAACTGCAGTGTCATCCGTAAGGACCTTTCCATCAGCTGCCTTGACTGCAACTCTCCTAGGAACAGATTTTACTAGTAGGTGGTAACCTACTGGACCTAAGCTGGATCTTCAGAGTAGCACCAACCAAAGTTGTGAATAAAATGTCCCACTCACTGAGGCATCACTCACTGTAGGCAGAGCATACACTGAGACAACAGACAAGGCACTCAGAGAGTGCTATAATCTGAGTCTCATAATCCACTCATTGAAAGGAGTGACATCGGACACCATCAGAAGAAGCTGATCCGCTACAGCAACAGCTACTCTCCGAGTATACCAGCCATCAGAGTGACAAGACAAATAAAAGGTGTACCCATATCACACACGTGTGCTTAGGAGGCAGTCAACAAGCCCCGAGGTGAGTGAAATATCGTAAGATAAGGGGTTGATTTGCGGTACTAACACCTCTCTCTCTTTTTCGTCAGGCCAAAAGAAATAACATACCTCCCATACATCCGGGTTCTCAAGATGGTCACCAAACGTCACTTCCTCATCCGGCTCCCATCACAATGATGTCACAATGACGTCCGGTCTCCTGATGATGACATCACTTCCACCATTACATCACTTTTGGTTCCTTCTGATGACATCACATCCGTCTGCCAGTTACAACATCATCTCCTGCCATATCATTTTCATCCGCCATTTTATTCCAGTATAAAAACGCCATTTTGTAAATCACAATTGTCAATTGCTGTAAAAAGTATTTGAACCACATTTTTGCCTTTTTTGCATTCTTTGTCCATTGTGGAAGCTTCGTTATTTTATGACACCACCTACAGAGATCTGGCCAGTCCCAGGTCTGTGCACCTCAGAGAGTATCACCACTGAAATGTAGTGTTTACATAGCTCCTCCGACACCAGAGGAAGATGATCATCATGTTGGAGAGACAAGACGTTCCACACTCCTACCTGGATGGGCCGCCTCAAACTGGGATCTGAGTGCTGCCATGCAGCAACGAATTAGCACCACACTAGTTCTGATCCTAGGCCTGAAATGACCAATTATAAGAATACATTTTTTTCTATAGTACTTATATTTAGAAAAGAAAGAAGAGACAGGGACGTGATGGTATTAACAAGTAAAGGGACATACTAATGTCAGGAAATTGATTAGGATGTTTGCATAGATATTTGTGCTCAACATCATAGTTCACTTGTGGTAGCTATTTATTTGTGCGAATCCGAGAGACACACAGCAGGGCCCTCCTCACTCTTGCACCAGCCTCGGGGCATGCACCTTTCTAGAGAACGAGAGAATCTACTTAACGGATTTAGATCTGTTTTTTTTTCTATCATTTGCTGGAACATTCCAGTTGATTTAGCAGGTTTGTGCTTCAAGAGACGTCACTTCCCACGGAATAATGACACACAGTGTGACAAAGGCACAGTGAGCCAGAATTTTACACTTTGAAAGGATTGAGGGGTTACTGAAACTCCAGTTCCGTTCTAAGCTTTTAATTTGAAAAGACTGCCATGAGATGAGGTGAATACAGGAAGGACTTTTATGTTGATGGAAAGTATAACAGGAAGCTCATCATCCTGAGGAAGGGAGAAAAAAAAAGAAAAACTAGAAAAGAGGAAAGAGAGAGGAGGTCCTCCATCTTGGAAAAAAAATCAGGCCTTGAAGAGTAGACTGTGAGGACTAGGCTTGAGGATTACAAAGAAGTACAAAGTATTACAAAGTGGTTGTGGAGTTCTAGGTGGGATGGAGAAGCTTCCAGATAACTAATATAACGGATTACACTTACTGGATGATCCTTGACTCTAAATTAAGGAAAAAAAACCAACCAGCATTGGATGGAGTTAAGAAGGTCCACAAGGAAAGGGTGAGATCAGTCCTATTTTATAATGAAAACGGAAACTATTCCCTTTGTTGGTGGAAAGTAGAAAATAAGACTCGTTTTGCTTGACTTTATTTGAACTTTGTACAGTAAGACCCCACTTAACGTTGCTCCGTTTAATGTTGTTTCGGTATTATGCATTTTTTTTCTAATTCTAATTTTACATTGATTTACTTTGTAGTCACATAAAAGCACGGTTTTCGGCAAAAATGTCGATTTTCGCATGCAGTCGATTTTCGCATGCAGTCTCACAGCATGTTTGATATCAGTGCATTACAATACATTACATATGCCTGCTACGTCACTGTTCATTTATGATTGGTCATCAACGTTATTGTGTAAGGATATAAACATAACATTTTATTTTAGTGTAATAAATAACAATTATCCCTTTTTAGTTTTAAAATGAGTGGTTGCAAAGAAAAAGAAAGTAAAGTGACAAGAAAAAGCATTTATCTGGAAACTGAAATGCAGTTGCTCAGACGATTAGATGTAGGTGAACGGCACATTAATATCGGCACTGCATTAAATTTGTCAACTTCAACAATACGGACAATTTTAAAAAATAAAGAGAAAATCGTGTCATCAGCAACTACAACCTCAACAACTTCTGCAACAAAAATTACCCGTTCCAGAAGCAATGTGATTGAGGAAATGGAAAAACGACTTTCCATCTGGATTGACGATGAAACACAATACAATATGTCATTAAGTCAAGGAAACATAATGGAAAAAGCAAAATCAGTTTTGAACTACATTCAGAATGAAAAAAGTGACACCAGTGAAAATTTCATAGCTAGTCGAGGATGGAGAACCAATCTTCATAACATACAGATTACTGGAGAAGCGGCAAGTGGAGATACAGAAGCAACTGCTGCATTTCCAGCGACATTAAGAGCCATCACAAACATAAATGATGTATTTACTCGAATATTTTTGATTTTCATGAATGATTTATGAATAAAAATCAATATTAGCAATAAAAACTGTCAATAATTAATGTAATAAAAAATATTTAACTATACACATTACAAAATAAAACAAAAAAAATGCTAAACTTATTTATTCTCTGTCCTGTTTCACCTATCCCCATTATTTACGTGCTAAGATGACCTCACTTAACGCTGTTTCGTTGAGCGCTGGGATTTCTTGGAACATATCCCCTGCGTTAAGCAGGGTCTTTCTGTACTTCTGTATCCATAGATATGTATGTTCCAGTGTTTGTAGTTATTGATGCATTCATTCTAGAATTCTAACTCTATTTTGGTTGTTTCACACCGTAAATTAAAGGGGTATAGTTTTTTGAACGTTCTAGAATTCAACCTTGGTGTGTTAGTAACTCAGCTTGAGGATAGTTGATTGTTACAACGGAGTAAAGCCGCTAGTTATTTTTCAATGTAACATTTTCATCATTTTCTAATTCCATTTCAGTTTCAATACAAGGAGATACTGATTTAAACCCCTCCTTCCATGCCCCATAATTCACTTTACAGTCATGAGGACCAAAGCCTACCCGAGCAGCATCACGGCCCAGGGGCCGATGGCAGGCTGCAGAAACTTAAATAAAAAAAAAAAAATTCAAAAGGAAATATTGTAAGAAAAAGTACCGACAAAATATTAAAACAGATATTTCAAAGACAAGAGTGTAAAGTTTTTCCAACAAACACACACACACACACCACTTTTCAAATTCAATAAATCAATTTAAATTAATAAGCTTGAAACCTGTGCTATCTTTTTTTAAATTCAGTGAATTCAAACTTTACTTTATCAATTGCTTTTAATTTATTTTGTTACATATCATAGTAATGGGAAACTGGGAGAAGTGAATTAATATTTAAAGTCCAAAGCGTCTCCCAAGAATAACTTTTAATGTGTATGATAATTACTGTAGTAAGATGTTAATTCTGTCTTAACTGATTTGCAGATCAACTTGGGGCGCTCTGGCAGATTCATTAACACTTCGAATGTCTCGACGTCTGTAGCTGTTAAGAATTAGGAATAAATCTAAGAAGTGTGTTTGGAAGCAGGAAGGTTCCCAGAATATTAATAAAAAAAAGGAAAGTTATTAGCAAGGTTGTGACAAGGCAGTACTGCAGAAATCTACAAACTGTGGCGATTTGAAAAAGAGTTAAAACAGGGACTCTAAAAGTTCAAAAATATCTCCTAAGCTATCATCAGCATGATTATAGTGTTTCTCTGTGATTAAAAAAAAAACAGTGGTCCAGTTACAAATTAAAGTGTTCATGGCAGCCCTTTGCACCCAGAATAAATGTAGAGAGAGAGAAATACAGTGAAATTGGTAAGTAAAGGAAGCACAAGGGAAGACCAAAGTGACAACAGAAAACTACAATAAGCTTCTTTGCTAGATGAGATGGCTCACCCTCATGCCCACCACAGAGTCTCGCCAAGATATTGCCCTTGTGTCTTTGTGGAGGAATTTGCTCATGGAGTTTCCCTCCTCTTAGTGATTCGTTCTCCCTGGGACAGCAGCAGTACGACTTAAATTTGAAGCTCTTGGATTATGGGACAGCCTTTTCAGCCACCATAGGCGAAGGAGAACTCCTACCGATACAGTGATTGATCAAGTGTTCAGTCTGTGAGAGTGTCTCTTATATAGCAGTAGGCTCTCGGCCTCTCTCTCTGGGTTGTCATGCTCACCCCCAACATTACTCTTGTCCTGTCCAAAGCTGGGTCATAGAAGTAATTCCAAACACTATAGCAGTAATTTTCTCAGTGGTGAAGATGCCCTATGATGCTTTGTGCCACAAGGATTGCAACACAGATGACTTTGGGCATCACGTTGATCATGAATCAAGAAAAAAGATGATGCTATGGAAAACATCCTGCATTGTTCCTGTTCCCAAGAAGGCAGCTGCCTCTTCAACTGATGACTACAGGCCAGTGGCACTTACATCTCATATCATGAAGACCTTTGAGAGACTAGTCCTGGACTATCAGAAAAAGAGTTTCAGTTGAGGATGCAGTTATCTGTCTGCTGTACGAGGCTTATTCTCACCTGGACAAAGCTATCAGCACTGTGAGGATTATGAGTTTTTGGTTTCTCCAGTGCCTTCAATACCCTTAAGCCATCCCTGTTAAGGGGTATAAGGAGATATGCAGGTGGATGGACCTATGGTGTCCTGGATAATGGACTATCTGTCAGGCAGACCATAGTTTGTGAGACTCAAGGACTGTGAGCAACACTGGAGCACCACAAGGACCAGTCCTGTCTCCTTTTCTCTTCATTCTGTACACCTCAGACTACAAATTTAACGTCAGGTCATGTCACTTGTAGTCGTCTTGGGTATGACGTTAATCTTCATCCAGCCATCCATGAAGGCCCTCCAACCTGCTGGGAAAAATTTGTGGGGTTGGTGGCAGAATTGGCACTCCAGCCACCATTAAAAAACTCACACTGATTCCATTCCATCTGAACTAGTGTGGTGCTGAAGCGTCACCCGTTGCATGGCTGCACTCGGATCCTAATCTGGGATCTTGAGTTGGTTTGTCATGTGGTGGGTGTGGCAATGTGCTGTATTAGCACGGGCTCCTAACCTCTCTCTCTCCTCATGGTACTTGCAGAAATTCTCAGATGATTCTGCACTTAAGGGATGTATTGATAAAGGGGATGAGACAGAGTATAGGAGTCAGGTGGTTTCTTGGTGCACAGAGAATTGTCTGCACCTTAACATCAGCAACACCAAGGTTATTGACTTTGGCCGCATCAAAGAACCTCTATGTCATATCACTATGTGCTATGGTTGTAGATGTAGTCCATTCCTACAAGTACCTGGGAGTCACATCAATGAGAGGCTGGACTGGTCTCACAACACAGAGGAACTATATAAGAAAGTACAGAGCAGAGACTGTGCTCCTTTAATGTAGATGGTGACATCCTTTACATCTTCTACAACTCTGTGATGGCCAGTGAGATTTTCTACTTTGTGGTTTCCTGGGCTGGTAACACCCATTCCCACCGAATAAACCAGGAGGTAGCAGAGGAGAAGAAAACAAAACTGAGTGTCATTATGAGCAATGCTGCACATCCTCTCCAAGTCACTGTAACAATGAAAACTTCCAGCCAATGAATTATTCAGGAGAATTTATTTAAGAAATGCTACTGGGCCTCCTTTATAACAACAACAATACGCCTTTATATATGCCTCACTTTTTTGTATCTTTGGCCAAGTAGTTTTCTTCCTTTATAGTAATTTTTGTGTGTATTTTTTTGTTATAATATTCATTTACAGGTAGTTCCCAAGTTACGGACATCCGACATACGACTTATGAATAGGGCCGCAGCTCCTCCTTCATGTGTCTGGGGGATGCAACACGGGCTCCTCAGTTACTGCCGCTCCATCATCTTCGGCCTGGGGACGCTGCAAGCAGTGGCTGGAGGCTGGAGGGGGGCGGTTTTGCTGCTCGCACAGTGTAGTGTGCCTCGGATGGCTCCGGTTGATGAATGGGGCAATGGGGGCCGCACCCCATTCAATCTCAGTGGGCGGCTGGGTGTGTGGCAAGCGGTGACCCGGGGCCACAGCTACTGCTCGTGTGCAGGACGGAGGCTTGATGGGGCAGAGGGAGGTGGTTTGCTGCCCGCCCACCACACTGCCGCAGCTACTGCTCCTGACTGGATGGAAGCTGGATGGAGCAGAGGGGGGCATATCACTGCCTGCCCACCACACAGCTTAGCAGTGTCCCTTGAACGGCTGCTCTGTTTGTTCTCGGTGGGCGGCTGGTGATGCTGCAAGCGATGACCCAGTTGTGGCTAAACGGAGGCCATTGAGGGTGAATGGGGTGGTGGGGGACAGCATTGTAGTGTGCCTCGGGTGGCTGCCTGTTGAATGGAGGCGGTGATGGGCGATTCAATACCTGCCCAGGCCGTACCCTGTTCATTCTCGGTGGGCGGACACAGAAGGCAGCATACTGTATGTAAGTGACTGTGTGGTGGGCGGGTGGTGAACCTCCCCTCGCCGCCCTATTCATTCTCAATAGCAAGCCTGCTTGTACTGTTACGCACATAGCAGGAAGTTGTCTCTCGTCAGTACACCAGACATGCTGACGAGGGGTGCCTTCCTGCTATGATAGTGTGTACAGTGCTGTGCAGAAGAGCTCATCTTAACATTTTGTCTTCACCCTTTAACAGTGTCTCTGAAACACAAATCTGATGCAAGTGCTGGTGATACAGTAAAGAAGAGAAAAACCATCACCATGGAAAATAAAGTAGAAATAATAAAAAGGTCTGAGAGAGGGGAAACTCCATCATTCATTGGCAGAGCACTTGGTTACAGTTGGTCAACAACAGCATTTATTAAAATAATGTACCTGTTCCGACTTACATACAAATTCAACTTTAGAACAAACCTACAGTCCATATCTCGTACGTAACCCGAGGACTGCTTCTATCTATCTATCTATCTATCTATCTATCTATCTATCTATCTATCTATCTATCTATCTATCTATCTATCTATCTATCTATCTATCTATCTATCTATCTATCTATCTATCTATCTATCTATCTATCTATCTATCTATCTATCTATCTACTGTTAAACACTCTTCAAATGAATGTCTTTTTCTTCTTCTTCTTCTTTTGGCTGCTCCCGTTAGGGGTTGCCACAGCGGATCATCTTCTTCCATATCTTTCTGTCCTCTACATCTTGTTCTGTTACACCCATCACCTGCATGTCCTCTCTCACCACATCCATAAACCTCCTCTTAGGCCTTACTCTTTTCCTCTTGCCTGGCAGCTCTATTTTTAACATCCTTCTCTCATTATACCCAGCATCTCTCCTCTGCACATGTCCAAACCAACGCAATCTCGCCTCTCTGACTTTGTCTCCCATCCGTCCAACCTGAGCTGACCTTCTAATGTCCTCATTTCTAATCCTATCCATCCTCGTCACACCCAATGTAAATCTTAGCATCTTTAACTCTGCTATCTCCAGCTCTGTCTCCTGCTTTCTGGTCAGTGCCACCGTCTCCAACCCATAGCTGGTCTCACTACCGTCCTTTTAGACTTTCCCTTTCACTCTTGCTGATATCCATCTGTCACAAATCACTCCTGACACTCTTCTCCATCCATTCCACCCTGCCTGTACTCTCTTTTTCATCTCTCTTCCACAATCCCCATTACTCTGTACTGTTGATCCCAAGTATTTAAACTCATCCACCTTCGCCAACTCTACTCTTTCCATCCTCACCATTCCACTGACCTCCCTCTCATTCACACACATGTATTCTGTTTTGTTCCTACTGATCTTCATTCCTCTCCTCTCTAGAGCATATCTCCACCTCTCCAGGGTCTCCTCAACCTGCTCCCTACTCTCGTTACAGATCACAATGTCATCAGCAAACATCATAGTACACAGGGACTCCTGTCTAATCTTCTCTGTCAACCTGTCCATCACCATTGTAAATAACAAAGGGCTCAGAGCCAAACCCTGATGTAATCCGACCTCCACCTTGAATGCATCAGTCACTCCTACCACAGACCTCACCACTGTCACACGTCCCTCGTATGTATCCTGTACAACTCTTACATACTTCTCTGACACTCCCGACTTCCTCATACAATGCCACAACTCCTCTCGAGGCACCCTGTCAAAGTTTTAAATAATATGTTCTTTGAGTATTTTGAGAAATCAAGAGGTTCAGCTTTAGTTTTGTGGGATCTGATGTTTTGGCTTTAATTTATCTGTTGAAAAAACAATCCTAGCAAGCCTAGTTTTAAATTTGCTGGCTTTTCAAAGTGGGTGTGGTTCAGATCTTCCAATAATTTCCAGGACTCTGCAGTACATTACATGTACCAAAGGAAGCAAATGGTGTTAATGGTAAATGTAATGGTGCCTTACACTGGCTCCCGGTTAAGTTTAGGGCAGATTTCAAAATCCTTCTTTTAACATATAAAGCATTAAATGGCAGAGGTCCGGCTTACTTGTCTGAACTTATCATGACTTACAAATCAGAGCGCACATTACGATCTCAAGATGCTGGTCTGCTTATGGTTCCAAGAATTAATAAAATAACAATGGGAGGTCGAGCTTTTAGTTACAGGGCCCCTAAACTGTGGAATGGTCTGCCTGCTACTATAAGAGATGCCCCTTCGGTCTCAGCTTTTAAATCCCGGCTGAAGACTCACTACTTCAGTTTAGCATATCCTGACTAGAGCTGCTGATTATCTCTACAGACTGCATCTCTGTTGTTAGTCATTAGCACTAAAACATAAGTAATATGATAGTTAGAATTGGATACTAACCCTCACCTATTCTGTTTCTCTTCTCTGTACTCAAATGTGGCACTTGGTGCCATGGCCCACCTGCCAAGTTGTTTTGCCTGCCTAAGGTAAAATCATCCCTGATGGAGGATCGCAGGAATCGTGAGAAAGAGGGGTCCTTTCATCAGATTGGCTGGCCCAACACTGTTTCAGCCGTGGAATGGCCAAATGGGGGAGGCAGCTTGATGGATGAGGTCTTCAGGAGTCTAAAATTATCCAAATCTTATTATGTGATATCATCTACTGTTAAATTCTGCTCCGTACTTCTAAAAAAATGTAAATTTTTTATTGAGGATTTGTTCTGTTCTGTGTATTGTATTGTATTGACCCCCTTCTTTTGACACCCACTGCACGCCCAACCTACCTGGAAGGGGGTCTCTCTTTGAACTGCCTTTCCCAAGGTTTCTTCCATTTTTCCCTACTAGGTTTTTTTTGGGAGTTTTTCCTTGTCTTCTTAGAGAGTCAAGGCTGGGGGGCTATCAAGAGGCAGGGCCTGTTAAAGCCCATTGTGGCACTTCCTGTGTGATTTTGGGCTATACAAAAATAAACTGTATTGTATTGTATTGTATTGTTAAGTAATCCTCCATAAACAAAAGGTCAGCCCCTGTGATCTTCCCTTCTTAACATCAAGTCGAGCTTTGAAGGCCCCTAAAACTCTACTCTCTACCACACTACTTGGTAATTTATTCCATGTGTCTATTAGAAACATTTTGGTGACAATAGGACATTCGGGGCGGCACGGTGGCGCAGTGGGAAGCGCTGCTGCCTCGCAGTTGGGAGACCTGGGGACCTGGGTTCGCTTCCCGGGTCCTCCCTGCGTGGAGTTTGCATGTTCTCCCCGTGTCTGCGTGGGTTTCCTCCGGGCGTTCCGGTTTCCTCCCACAGTCCAAAGACATGCAGGTTAGGTGGTTTGGCGATTCTAAATTGGCCCTAGTGTGTGCTTGGTGTGTGGGTGTGTTTGTGTGTGTCCTGCGGTGGGTTGGCACCCTGCCCAGGATTGGTTCCCTGCCTTGTGCCCTGTGTTGGCTGGGATTGGCTCCAGTAGACCCCCGTGACCCTGTGTTCGGATTCAGCGGGTTGGAAAATGGATGGATGGATAGGACATTCGGCCCATTAAAGCTCAACAATTCTATCCACCTAATCTCTCCAAAATAACATCAAACTCTGTTCTGTTATGTCCGTTCTCTAACTTTCTCATCGCTTTCACTCTTATCAGCCTGACGTCATCAATGATATGCCCCATTTTGCTCTGCTTTAATTTACCTCTCACACAGCTCTTCCTTTGGAGGCAACCAATTTCTTATTGTCCACACAGCAGTCAGGCCATAACATCTGGGGTGGACTTATGGCTGGAAAATTTCTAAAAGTATGGATGAACGGAAGCTTGTACTACAGTTGGAATGCCCTGAGGTGGCATCATATCATAACATTGATAAATGCTTAGTAATAGGCTTTATTATAGTACTTAATGTAAATAGCATAATATAAAACAAAATTGACTGATGTGTATTTATGTACCGAGGCAGCTGAGGGACCCTTTCTAAGAAGCACTATAATGAAAGCCAGCTGATAAATACATTGCTAGCCATTTGTCATACTGCTGATAACTCCCCCACCTTTCCTTCAAGGAATGCACATATTTATAAAGTGCAAAATGATTTTGGCACGACAAGGCTTTCAGTTTAATCAGAGTGTTCTATAAGCAAACAACTTATTTGGGAGCATTTGAATTGCAAAATGTCATTACCATACTGTACGGCACACTATAAAGCTAATTGCCCATGTATCTCCAGGGAGTGCACTTGCTGATTACTCCTCTACTTTTAATCTGAGTTTTAATAATTGTATCAGTTTATTTATTTTTTTTTGCTTCACCTAACAATCATGAAATTGGTAATTAAAAACGTTAAATGCTTGCAGTGTGGTATTAATATAAAGGCAGGTAAAAGCATTAAGGATGCCCCTTTAAAAGATTTTGATATGTCACTGGTGCTTTCTATCTGTATTGATGTGTTGGACATTGAATACTGCAAGTATATAACTTTCTACTTTCATCTTCAAAAAATATTCAGCTGTAACACAAATGACCATTTGAATTTCAAATTTCAGGAATAATAGATTTCAGTTTGACATGGCACAGCAATTAAAGCAGATTGAAAACGACATTGAAAAGACAAACTAGAGAACAGCCAAAGCCAGTCTCTCACAGGCACGTTAAGTGGCAGGACTCCATAACCAGTCTGTGAAGCTCACGGACACACACATTACACTGCTGTCCTCCAAAGGCCTCGGCTGAAATGGCCTGCCTACTGTGTTTCCAGGTAATCGTTCATTCTGATGCAGGGTTATATACAGTGGATTCAGAAAATATTTGCTTTCTTTATTGTGTTGTAGATTTCCCTTCAAAGGGGATACATTTGCCACTTTGGCCCATCAATCTACACCCAAAAGCCCATAATGACAACATGGAAACAGGTTTTCAGAAAAGTTTGCAAATTTATTAAAAATAAAAAACTGAAATCACTCATTCATATAAATATTCATGTTCTTAATTCAGTACTCTGTAGAAGCCCCTTTGGCAGCAATAACGTTTCAGGTTTTCTTGGGTAAGTCTCTACCAGCTTTGCACACCTGGATTTGGGTAGTTTGTCCCATTCTTACTTGCAGATCCTCTCAAGCTTCGTTAGAATGGATGAGAAGTGTCTACCATCTTCAAATCTTGCCACAGATGTTCTACAGGGTTTAAGTCTGGGCTTTGACTAGGCCACCCAAGGACATTCAAAGGCTTGTCCTGTAGCTCCTCCAGCATTGTCTTGGCTATATGCTTCGAGTCATGGTTGTGCTGAAAAGTGAACTGCTGCCCTAGGTTAAGGTCTGTATTTTGCTGCATTCATCCTTCCTTCAATTCTCTCTATGTCCCTGTCTCTGAGAAGCAACCCCAGAGATTGGTGTTACCACCACTGCGGTTCATCCTAGCTATGGTATTAAGCAGGTGATGAACAATGCCCAAAGAGTACAGTTTGTATCTCATCAGACCACATCATCTTTTCCCTCATGCTCTCAAAGTCCAAGCGTGCTGTCCTATGCCTTTTACTCAAAAGTGGCTTCCGTCTAGACAATCTACCCTACATGACTGACTGATGGATGGCGGCTGAGATGATGATCCCTGTCACCTTCTCACAAGTTCCCCCCTTCTCAGCAGAGGACTTCTGAAGCTCTGTTAGAATGATCATTGGACTCTTGGTCACCTCCCTGACTGAGGCCCTTCTTCCCCAGTTGCTCGGTTTAGCCAAACAGTCTCCTCTAAGAAGAGTCCTGGTGATTCAAGGGTTCTTCCATTTCACAATTATTGAGGCTACTGTGCTCCTCAGAACCCTGAAAGATGTAAAAATCATTTTTTTCCCCTTGCACTGATCTATGCCTCTCCATAATTTGATTACAGAGATCTCCAGAGAGTTCTTTGGACTTAATGGCTTTTTTTCTTTGTCCTGACATTCAACGTGAATTGTTGGACCTTATGTATACTGTGGCACACGTGCGTATGAGAGGCAGCTAAATGGACCAAAAGAAGGTAATTCCATGCCAGGCCAGGGGGTGGCGGGATGCACTAAACCTTCCTCTTTTACCTCTGCAGACCAGACACGGGAAATTCTGCCTGATTCAGGCCCCATGACGTCACTTTCCAATTCCTCCCCAAGAACATCACTTCTGGTTCTGGCCCTGAGGACGTCACTTCCGGTTCCTCCCCAAGAACATTACTTCCGGTCCTCCAAACCCCCATAGAGGAAGTCACTTCCGGTTCTGGGCCTCAATGATGTCACTTCCACCTGCCTGCCTTAAATACAAGACAACTTTCTCTCTAACTTCAGTTATGATTTGGACTCCACTCTGTACACATCTGTGCAACTTATTTTGCCTTTTTGCAGCCTTCAGGTATACAGGTGGCTGCCCCAAACCTTTCCTTGGGTGTCAAGACTGTTCATTTTTACAATACACAGGCATGTAACTTTCTAAATGAAGTTCCATCAATTCAGTTTGCCACGGGTGGACTCCAATTAAGTTCTAGGCACATCTTAAGGATAATTAAAGCAAACAGGAGTGCCAGAGCAAAGAATGAGAGATTTCAGTTATTTGATCTTTAAAAATTTTGCAAACCTTTCTGAATTCATATTTTGTGTTGTCATTATGGATTATTGAAAGTTACGGGGTCTGAATGCTTTCCAAATCCACTATAGCTTTCGATTACAGCTATTAAATATAATTCTCGTTTGCCATTTCTTGCGTTATTTTCATGGATGTCATGGCTACCAAGCCAGTAGGCAGCTTTCACAGTATACTTTGCTGCTTGTTCCATGTTTCAGAAAGTCAATATCACCAATGTTTAAAGGTGGTTGCCTTGTACCAAACACCTTGTTTCTCCTCTTTCATGATTTTTATTGAACTCACCTGTCCTTGTGCTCATAGAGATTTCAATTTTATTTGCCCATTTCCCAAAGGACATGAGATCCCTTTTATCCCAAATAAGCATTTGGTGGCCTCTTTTGAAGGCTGCTGCAGTACAGTGCTGTCCAAACTCATTTACAAGAAGAAATCTATTTCTGAAAACCAAATATGAAGGTAAATGTAATGGGTATCAATATATTGTGTATCGTAGGTACCGATGTATGATGTCTGATATGAACTTGAGAGAATATGTAAGCAAAAGCTGAGGAGCAGGAACTAAGGATGTGACGTAACATTGAGAGTGTCAGAGAATGGCAGTAGATAAGCATAAGCTCAACGGCTGACGGGAACAACATTTTATGACCTGACAGAGCCATGGCTACACTGTGTTTTCTAGCCAGGAGTAAACAGCATCTCTGCCCACATCCTGAAAAACATTTAAAAAGAATTTGTACACTTATCTCTTTTTATTTTTAAATACAATTAACAACCAGTCCATTAAATGAAATTCCAGTAAGACTGTTGAAAACCCCACTTATAGTAGTTGCATTGCTTATAATATCTTTATATACTGGCACTGATGCGGAAACGTTCAAAGTGTCTTAAAGAAGTAAGGACCCGATATTCTTAAGATTTCATTATTCATTTTATTATTTCAGATTTACCTTTTCTGTCATGAGACTTGGAAAAAGCTTTGACTTTGAAATAAATAAATACTGTAACAAAAATCAAAGAGTTCATAAGAATTCCACTTCAGTTAACATGAGAAATGATTATATTTAACTGTGTTTGTAATGCACTTTTAATGCTCTGTGATCAATGAAAGGCTTTGAGATTTAAGCGCAGCTTTTCACACTGTGGACAATGGCTTTTTATTATATGGGCATTGTGGTGAGGACAATGCAATCACTGATCTAAAAAGAGAATTGTAAGAGGTTTCAACTAATAGATGATTTGTTAGGACTCTTCTAAGACTGTTGAAAGTTAACAAACCAGAGTCAAAATTAAAATTAACACAACAAAACTCATCATTAAAACTAGATTCTTACCCTAAATATTCTAAGGTGTGCAAAAAGCCATTTTAATATCATTTTTCTATCCAAAGATTGGATGCAGTAAATTGGGGACCATCTTTAAAACTGTAGACATCATGACATCACAACATTACAATGTTGGAAACGTGAATAGTTCTTTTAAAATAATCGCTGAAGTCACTCCAGCGATGGCTCCAAACAAGCGTCTTTTATTATAGCGGATCTACAGGAAGACAGCAAGCAAACTAGTCAGGTCTGCTTTGGCCGTACTAACAAGACCAAGAAATACCTGAACTTATAAAGACAAAGATAAGAAATGGACTTTACAACAGCCAGAGGGCACTTAATCATCTTTTAAAGAGTCATCTTTAGGGAGCATCTGTTCAGAAACCTTTTGTTATTCAAAAAGTCGCATGAACAAACATGTATAAAAGCATAAATTATATGTTATATTTTATTTACTTTTTTATTAAATATTTTATTATCATATATATCTTTATATATAATATGCCACCGTGGCTGTCTGTTTGTCTGTTCAGGATTTTAAATCACCTGTAGCTCGCAAACCGTTTGATGTATTGACCTGAAATTTGGTACACATATACTACATGACGTCTGCTATCCGTATTCAGGGTGAAGATTGACCTCCAAGGTTATTCCTCTTTTTTTTTTTGATTTTATTGTAGAATCAACTCTCGCCAGCAGCCACCTTCGTCGTCACCTCCCCTACCTCTTCATATCTTAAATCATTCTTGAGGCAGATTGAAGACTTAAGTGCCAGCTTAAGTGAAAAATTAAAGAAAACGTACTCAGTAATTGCAACACAAACACTCAATTGATCAATTTTAATGCAAAAAGATGCCGACGAAAGAAGAGAAGAAGCAGGCAGCTAGGGTGGAGAAAAGAAGAGCTGCTCAGGAAACAGCAACTGCATCAACCTCTGAGCGAACAAATGGTAAATGTACAGAGAAAGAGGATGAAAACTAGGAATGTCAAGTCAAGTGTATTCGCTGCACCTTATCATGCAGTGCGCAGTTACTGGTATATACAGTCATATGAAAAAGTTTGGGAACCCCTCTTAATTCTTTGGATTTTTGTTTACCAATGGCTGAGCTTTCAAAGTAGCAACTTCCTTTTTATATATGATATGCCTTATGGAAACAGTAGTATTTCCGCAGTGAGATTAAGTTTATTGGATTAACAGAAAATGTACAATATGCATCATAACAAAATTAGACAGGTGCATAAATTTGGGCACCCCAACAGAGATATGACATCAATACTTAGTTGAGCCTCCTTTTGCAAATATAACAGCCTCTAGACGCCTCCTATAGCCTTTGATGAGTGTCTGGATTCTGGATGGAGGTATTTTTGACCTTTCTTCATACAAAATCTCTTCAGTTCAGTTAAATTTGATGGCTGCCGAGCATGGACAGCCTGCTTCAAATCATCCCATAGATTTTCAATGATATTCAAGTCAGGGGACTGTGACGGCCATTCCAGAACATTGTACTTCTCCCTCTGCATGAATGCCTTTGTAGATTTCAAACTGTGTTTTGAGTCATTGTCTTGTTAGAATATCCAACCCCTGTGTAACGTCAACTTGGTGACTGATGCTTGAATATTATCCTGAAGAATTTGTTGATACTGGATTGAATTCATCTGACCCTCGACTTTAACAAGGGTCCCAGTCCCTGAACTAGCCACACAGCCCCACAGCATGATGGAACCTCCACCAAATTTGACAGTAGGTAGCAGGTGTTTTTCTTGGAATGTGGTGTTCTTCTTCCGCCATGCAAGGCACTTTTTGTTATGACCAAAGAACTCAGTTTTTGTCTCCTCAGTACAAAGCACTTTGTTCCAAAATTAATCTGGCTTGTCTAAATGAGCATTTGCATACAACAAGCGATTGTTTGTGGCGTGAGTGCAGAAAGGGCTTCTTTCTCATCACCCTGCCATACAGATGTTCTTTGTGCAAATTGCACTGAATTGTAGAACGATGTACAGATACACCATCTGCAGCAAGATGTTCTTGCAGGTCTTTGGAGGTGATCTGTGGGTTGTCTGTAACCATTCTCACAATCCTGAGCATATGCTGCTCCTGTATTTTTCTTGGCCTGCCAGACCTGCTGGGTTTCACGGCAACTGTGCCTGTGGCCTTCCATTTCCTGATTCCATTCCTTACAGTTGAAACTGACAATTTAAACCTCTGAGATAGCTTTTTGTAGCCTTCCCCTAAACCAGGAGACTGAACAATCTTTGTTTTCAGATCTTTGGAGAGTTGCTTTGAGGAACCCATGCTGTCACTCTTCAGAGGAGAGTCAAAGGGAAGCACAACTTGCAATTGACCACCTTAAATACCTTTATATCTCATGATTGGACACACCTGTCTATGAAGTTCAAGGCTTAACAAGCTCATCCAACCAATTTGGTGTTGTAAGTAATCAGCATTGAGCAGTTACAGGCATTCAAATCAGCAAAATTACAAGGGGACCCAAATTTTTGCATAGCCAGTTTTTCACATTTGATTTAATTTCATACAACTAAATACTGCTTCACTAAAAATCTTTGTTCGGAAAACACCCCAGTACTCCCAGATGTTCCTAGGAAATGAAAGGCATACCACTGTTATCTTTTTCTATTTTTGTTGAAAGTAGAGTCAAATATTATGCTGGCTGAGAGGGGTTCCCAAACTTTTTCATATGACTGTATATGTAGCCTGGGCTAGGTTAAAAAAAATCAGAATGCGAGTTTGTGCTAATAAAGTTTATTGTCTGCAATGGGGTACAAGTTGCTGGGATTTGTGTAAGGTTAAGCTTGATATGTAAGTGTCCTCTGATTGGCCTATCTACAGTCCACCTAAAATAATTGTGAGGCAGGATTGGAGGAAAGTAGAGAGAGCACGGGGGAAAAAAAAAGACAGTTTTGATGCAGAACGCCAAAACAAGATGGGAAAAAAAAGATGAAATAATTTTAGCAAACCGTTAAAACATAAAAGGAGAAGGCAGGAGAAGAGAAAGCTTTAGCAACACGCTAAACTGATTAGACAGAAAGAAGCGATAGAAGAGCGCTAAAGGGAACGTGAAATATACAGAGTATTGAAATGTAGCATCAAGTGAGAAAGAACAGTCTAGCAAAACGCTGACGTGCAATGTGAAACACTGAAGTGACAGATAGTTCAGAGGGGAGAAAACAAGTGGGGAACACTGTAAAAGTGCACCATCAAACAGAGAGTGTCTAGCCAGTGAAAAGGACAAGTAAGTGTGCCACTGCACGATGCGAAGAGAGTCGAGAGAGGAGAGGGCCTGACATGTGGTGGACGGAGTGATTTGGGGACCTGCAGAAGAGAAAGATGGCAGGCCACGAGTTCAGCGCTGGCAAACCGCAAGTGAGGAGGTTTTTCAAGACGGAGTGATACGAGAGGCCCAAAGGAGGTACCCGAGGAGAAAGGAGAGTACATTCAACCAAGGTCTGTGTGTTTTCTTTGTTTGTTTTAAGTGGCTTGAGTTAAATCCTCAAGTGAAGGGGCCAGTTCTGTTTTGTTTGTTTGGCCACCACGCACCCGAGCTACGGTTTCGGGCCCCCAACGTAGTGAGTAAATTTCACTGACTGTGGTAATTAATAAGAGTGACCTCACCAGTAGTATCGGATGGGCAATATATATATATAGCTGTGAATAATTTAGTGTTTGTGTTTGATTATGTGCTGTATATATTTGTAAAATGCCAAGTTTGAAGCCTGTTATTCATTTTGCATTTAAGTAAAGAGTTTTTTTACTTAAATTTGGAGTAAACTGTGATTTGGTTATGTGTTGAAAGGCTGAAGGTGACATATATTGTACATGCCAATAATGGAGGTGGCGACACCATAATTAAGAACTCAGGGCCTTGAACTTTGATTAAAGGAAGGGTGGAGCAAGGGGGCCGGCTTCATATTCCGGCCCTCACCCCCAGGCCGCCAGGAGGAGCTCTCCCGACAGCATGGACGGGCCCCGAATTCCATCAGGGCCTCATGGACTATGTAGTTTTTGTGCACAGCCCTGCTGGATACCTTGGGGACCACCGGGAGTCGCTGTAGCGAGGCTCATCGACTTGTATGTGCCCTATAACCTGGAAATATGTCCTGGTCACGTGAACAGGAGAGATGACGTACTTCCAGGTTGAAGAAAAGGACTTCTACCCTGACCTGGAAGTAATAAGGACTTGTGGACTATTGGGCAGGAACACCTCTGGGTCAGGGAGTATAAAAGGACTCTGGGAAAGCCCAGACACTGAGCTGAGCTGGGAGGTAAGGTGGCGAAGTGTCTGGGAGAGGAGGAATTGTGATTATTGTGCTTTATTATTGGTTTATATGAGTAGTGTGGAGTGGAGGGTGCTTTGTGCATGTGATTGCAAAATAAAAGAGTCTTGGACTTTTACCTGGTGTTTGGAGTGGTACCTGAGGGTTCAAGAGGTGGATCAGAACCTCAGCTGCTACTATATATATATAGTCACACACAAGCTATTAGGGAGCAGCTAAAGGACCTGACGAGGTCTTGTTTAAAATTGTCCAAAATGTTTCCAGGGCAAGATCCAACCTGTGAACGTTGCAATTGAGGTCCAGCTTCACAAGGTCACATGTTTTAGGCCTGCACCAAATTAACATCATTCCGGACCAGAATTTTTAACTGCCTTTCTGACCGCCTTGGTGTTACAAACCCTCGTAATCCATTAATAGCCGTGTTTGGTGGGCTCACAAATGGGCTTAAAGTGGAGAAGGACAAACATACTGGAATTGCCTTTGCTTCACCTTTGGCACATAAATGTTTCTTGCTCAACTGGGAGAATCCTACCCCACTTTTTTTAAGTCAGTGGGTAACTGATGTTATCTACTATTTGAAATTGGGAAAAATATAATTCTTAATTAGAGGATCTGTGCAATTTTTTTTTAAAACCTGTCAGGATCTAATCAATAATATTTTAGAATAAGCACTTAAATTATGGAATAATAATATAATTTTTAAAATAAATAAATAATAATAATTTTTTTTCCTACTCTTAAGTTTTGCTTTGGCTGTTGGCCTAGCTCTCTTTCTCATGGGGGTGTGTGATTTGAACTAAGTTCTGTTAAGTTTGACTTGTTTGTATGGAATGTTACATGCTTTTAATAAATTCAATAAAATGTTAAAAAAACAAGTGCATGCAGCTAGTAGAATTAAATTTTGTGAACACTTACTGAAAGTATAAAAAGATTCCCTGAATGTTAAAGTGTTGTCAGCATTCATTTTTATGACCTGTGATGACATGCCTGCTGCTTTTTAAGAACCTGTGATTATGTTTCCTGTTGTGTTATGACTAGGGGTCTCAAAACACCTAAGTCCTAAAAAGTTATAAAGGCACTACTAATAATGCCCTCACTGGCTAGATGAATGGGCAAACTTGTAAATGTCATTGTAATATAAAAGGTTTTATTTTTCACAAAAATGTTCTGTCACACAGAGAGCACAATGGCAAAATGGAGTTGCCTAGAAACACAAAGCATTCGAAGGCAAAGACAGTCTGTAAAAAATAATCCAAAAACAGAGCATGAAGGTCAAACTTTCAAACCTAACACATAAAAGGCACAAACTCCCACAGCATATTCACAAGGAACTGCCAGGAACTCTGGGAAGACCCTCCCGATTTATAAGGAGGAGGGCAGTTCCTGGCGGTGATTGGCAGGTGGCCTCACATCTTGGGGAACCACCCTCTAAACACTTGGAACATAACCCAGGCAGTTTACATACATAGACACAATCAAAAGCAAAGAAAAATGCAAATACTCAGCAAAAGTAACATTACATAAATCAAAAATGAACAAAACAGACCTAACAAATGAATTTGAACCCCATGCAGATCTGTAGGTGTCCGAATTACGATAGGAGAAGCTTAACTGCAACAGGTAATACTGATATACGGATGGCTGCTGCTCTTTAGAGCTTTTTTGTGGCACTATGCATATGGTTTTGTGTTGTCTCTTTAATGGTGTGTAGTCTTGTTTTCAATGCTAAAATCAAAACGTAGACCTACATATGATAATTGAAATGATATATATTGTGGCAGATATCCCCAGCCAGGACACCTGGAAGGACCGGGAGAGGGACAATACCTCCCCTTGACCATGAGAGGGCAGCCACCCTGGTCTGCATTGGGGCAACGGGATCAGAGCTTAGAAGCTCAACCCTCAACCACCAGGGGGGTGCCCGGATGATTACAGAGCCATAGAGCACAACCGGGGCAGAATAAAAGAGGCTGCCTCACTCCATTAGTCGAGCTGGAGTCGGATGTAAGAGGACGGAGCTTGTGTGTGGAGGAGTGAGGGTGGCAGAAAGAGAAAGAGAAGAGAGAGAGAAAGAAGGGACTGAGTATTTGGCTGGTTTGAGTATTGTGTGTACATTGTACGTTACAGAAGAGTAACAAACACATGTGTGTTTTTGAACATCTGGTGTCTGTCTTTCTGCGTTCGGGGGCTGAACTTCCACAACATATATTAGCCACGGTACCTATCTAAGACAGGTAGTAGAATAATTCAAAATATTTGAAGTCTCTTGCTCTATGTGTACCTTCAGTGCCCCTCCTCTGTATTCATTTGGGTGTTAAGGTCTCCTCACCGGTGGCCCCCTCTCTCAAGTTCATTTGTGTAAAGCCTTTTTCTCAGACTCCGTCATTATTTTGGAAGCGCCTTGCTCTTGTTTTATACTTATTGCCTTTGAAGGTAATTCTCTCTGAATGCTTCTTACACTTTTACACTTTCTCTTTCAACCGCTTTACCAAAGCCAAACTGACCAATCACACCAAAGCCAAACTGACCAATCAAATTGCTCTGAAGGACTGGACACACAGACCTAAGTGTTTTATTATATAGTAGGTTTGTGCTGCATATACAGGGCTGTGGAGTCATTGATTTAAAAAAACAAAAGCTTCCAACCCAGTCTGCATTGAAGTTAAAGGGCACAAGTTTAGCTTTAGTTCGTAAAATCTTTCATACTGTAGCTTTTATAAAACACATTATTATTTTGACTATGATTGTTAGTTTATAGTAGCGTAAATCACAATACACACCCTCATGTCATATAATATATGGCCAGTAAGGATGCAAGTTAATAAAGATGTGCATTAGAGGTGTGAATTGGGACTGGGACCCTGTGGGGCTCAACTTCAAAGGTGTCAGTACAAGACCTTTTGACTCCCATGCAGGTCATAAATGCCAGTCAGCACAGAGAAATGAGTGATGATCAGGATCCTGGAGGGCCAACAACAGAAATGACATCAGCGGTGGAGTGGCTGTCAGTCTTCTGTTCTGCAGAGGGAAGAGAGAAGGCATTCAACCACAGCAGCAACCCCTAGATTGGTGAGCACTTACCACCATCAGAGCCCTTAAGTTGTTTCCGATGCACACATGCATGATGGCATATAACATACATATGCCCTGGACCTGCACTGGAACTCTCTTTCTCCCTGTAACCTCATTTATATGTCTAATCTGGGCTATGTAGCTTAAATCACATTTTATTCTTTGCATAACTACACTGCCTGGCCAAAAAAAAAGTCACCACCAAAAAAAAAGGTCACACACTCTAATATTTCATTGGACCGTCTTTAGCTTTGATTACGGCATGCATTCGTTGTGGCATTGTTTCGATAAGCTTCTGCAATGTCACAAGATTTAGTTCCATCCAGTGTTGCATTAATTTTTCACCAAGATCTTGCATTGATGATGGTAGAGTCTGACCGCTGCACAAAGCCTTCTCCAGCACATTCCAAAGATTCTCAATGGGGTTAAGGTCTGGACTCTGTGGTGGCCAATCCATGTGTGAAAATGATGTCTCATGCTCCCTGAACCACTCTTTCACAATTTGAGCCCGATGAATCCTGGCATTGTCATCTTGGAATATGCCCGTGCCTTACGGCTACACAGCTGTTCAGTCCCAGTCCCTTGAGTTCCCTTCGCATTGTGCGTGTGGAAATGCTCTTACTTTCACTATTAAACATAGACCTGAGTTCTACTGTTGTTTTTCTTCGATTTGATTTCACCAAACGTTTAAGTGATCGCCGATCACGATCAATCTCCTTAGATGTTTTTTGGTGCATGCCAATGATTTGACCCTTCTCAAACAGACTAACATCTTTTCCACGACCACGAGATGTGTCTTTCGACATGGTTGTTTAAGAAATGAGAAGCAACTCATTGCACCAGTTGGGGTTAAATAACTTGTTGCCAGCTGAAAGATAATCGCCCATGCAATAATTATCCAATAGGAGGCTCGTACCTATTTGCTTAGTTAAATCCAGGTGGCGACTTTTTTTTTGGCCAGGCAGTGTATAAACCAATTTATATTCGCAGTTGCTGTATCAGCGTGTGTTTCTATGAATGTGTTAGCCACTAAAAAATTGACAGATAATTCGAGTCCTGCTTATTAAAGAACTTTTACTCTTCGACTCCCAACTTCAGCTCATTGCCCTGTGTATGACTATATGAGTATAAAAATAGAGAAATTATTACCAAGAGAGGTTCACAAGCTACAAGATTCATAGCTGCATGCTTTTTTCCTCCATATATTTGTCACTGCACATTTTCTCAGACCACATTTCTCATGCCACTTAGGTACGAATGATCAAAATATGACAATTACTTACATCAAGACTAGACAAAAGATAGACAAGATAAAAATAAACACACAGTGCAGCATTGGCTGAGTTAATTCAGAGATTTTCTGGTTTTCCCTTAAAAACCGAAGAGAATAATACGAAAGAATTTCTTACATTCTGCAGTCTGAATTCAAAAAGCTTGTAAAAGCTAAAGTTTACCCAACAGGGCTATTACTGATCCTTGTTGCACAATAACAGTTAAACATAGCAAAAGATACAGAGGAAGATTTTCCTAGCTCTTTACTGGCAGTTCTGAATTATCCTGGCCCCGATACTGTAGTTAACAGCACTTGAGCTATTAAATTGGTCTGTCTGAATCCTCAGCCTGGCTTGTCTCAAAGGCTCTTTGCTTTTAGATACGCAGCTTCTTAGAGAACAAGACCTGTCTTATGGCACCAAGCAAATGTTGCCCAAAAATCTTACATCACTATCTGTACTTCAGTCAAAATTAACAATAAATGTCTCGAGATTTCTTTTTCCTAGCACTTGCACAGTCGGAATTCAAAATGGTTTTGTGTGGAGAGATGCATTTTAAACAATGGGGTTTTATTGGAGGGTCAAGTGATTTAGGTTTGTGGTGGGGAGATTTAACCTCAGAGATGGGGTTTGTGATTGGCAAATTATGCTTATGTTTAATCATTCTGGGATTAAAACTATAAATATGGTCTATATGGTATAAAGCAAAATGTGTGACACAAATGAAATAGATGCCTCTCAAGGTGGAAACCCAAGGACCCAACGGTGGACACTAGAAGTGACGAATGCCATCAGGCTGCAAAAGAATGTCTTCTATGTTAGCATGGGAGACTCCCAAAGCAGCAAAGAGGTACTGAAAGGCCAAGAGGGCTGTGTCCTTGGCAGTCAGGGAAGCAAAACCCCAGGTGTGGGAGGAGTTCTGAGAAACCATGGAGATTGAGCAATCAATTGGGCTCAAAGACTCAAAGTGAAGGCAGGGATTCACCAAGGCTGTTCTTAGCAAGGGCAGAGAGGTTCTGACCCAGACTGATGGTGTTGTCTGGAAGAGAAAGGAACACTTTGAGGAGCTCCTGATCTTCTTGGATACGGCCTCTGTGGAGGAGGCAGAGCCAGAAGTTGATGGGGGAATCAATGCCCATTTCACTGTGGGATGTCACTGAGGTAGCTAAGCAACTAAGCAGTGGCCCAGGGGTGGATGAGATCCGCCTATAAATATTGAAGGCTCTGGACATTGATGGAATGTCACACCTTTTCAATATTGCATGGTCATTAGGAACTTTGCCTCTGGAGCAGCAGACCAGGGTGGTGCTCCCGTGTCAGCAGGGTATGCCCCAACTATTGAGGAATCACACTTCTCAGACTTCCTGTAAAAGCTTATGCCAGGGTACTAGAAAGGAGACTCCTCATAGTCGTGGAACCTCAGATCCAGGAGAAACAATGTAGATTCCATCCAGGCCGCGGAACAGTAGACCAGCTCGTTAGCCTCATGATTATTCTGGAGGGGGCATTGGAGTACACCCAATCGGTCTACATGTGTTTTGTGGACTTAGAGAAGGTGTATGACCATATTCCTCGAGGGATACTTTGAGGAGATGCTGAGAGAGTATGGTTTCCTGGGCCCCTAATAAGGCCTCTTCGGTCCCTCTATAATCACAGTGTCTGCATTCTCGGAAAAACATCAGCACTGTTTCCAATGGGCATGGGACTCCACCAGGGCTGTGCTTTGTCTCCAATCCTGTTTGTGATTTTCATGGGCAGAATATCAATGCACAGCTGCTGGGGATTAGGGGTCCAGTTTGTTGGCCTTAGATTTGCATCACTGCTTTTTGCAGATGATGCAGTCCTGTTGCTTTCAAGAGGCTGTGAATTCCAGCATATATTAAAATGGTGTGAGTGTGAAACAGCATGGATGAAGATCAGCACTTCCAATGTTGAGGCCCTGGTTCTCATTATAAAAAAAGTGGATTGCTCTCTCCGAGTTGGAGGTGAGTTCCTGCCTCAAGTGGAGGAGTTTAAGTACTTCGGGGTCTTGTTCGGAAGTGAGGGGGAAAGGGATGGTGAGATCAACAGACAGATTGAGGCAGTGAGCGCAGTTATCTAGTCTCTATGCAGATCTGTAGTGATGAAGGAGCTGAGGCAGAAGGCGAAGTTGATCTATGTCCTTACCTTCACCTATGGCCATGAGCTTTGGGTAATTGCTGAAAGAATGAGATTGTGGGTACAAGCAGCCAAAATGAGCTTTCTCTGCCAGGTGGCTTGGATCTCCCTTAGAGACAGGGTGAAAATCATAGACATCGAGGAGTGGCTCGGAGTAGAGCTGCTGACCCTTCACATTGAGAGGAGCCAATTGAGGTGGTTTGGGCATCTAATACGGATGCCTGTGGAGGTTTTATGGCCCTAACCAGCTATAAGGAGACCCCATGGAAGACCCAGGGTTCGCTGTGAGGATTATATCTCCCAGATGGCCAGGAACACCTTGGGATCCCACAGTATGTGTTGGCAACTGTAGCTGGAGAAAGCAACACATGGGCCTCACTGCTAAGACTGCTGCCCTTGTCACCCAGCTTCAGATACGAGGCGGAAAATGAATGAATGAGTGAGTGAATGAAGATAAAGTGTTAAGGTCCATAGTTGCAGCCTCATTTAATTGGGGGTCAAATCCCAAGGGGTCAATTTAAACTCATCACTCCATGCACGTATTTGGGATTTAGGAGGAAAACAGAAGTGCCTGGAGAAAAAACAATGCATTCAGAAGGAGAATGTGAAAACTCCAATGCAGATAGTGACAGGGCATGGATGAGACCACTCCTAAAGTATGAAGCACTAATCTCAACAGTTGAGACACTGGAGAGAAATCACTTCCAAAGATGGCTGGGTCTACCATGGACTATAAGTGAACTATAAGCTGTATCTTCCAGTTAAATTCATAGAAGAGAAATTTGGGGTCAAATACCATAGAAGTGCTGCAATACCAGGAGCCATATAGCCCAAAGGTAGCCAAACCCAGGATCAAAGTGAGGACTGGAAGATAGTGGCAGGCAATGAAGCAGGCCAGCAAGCTGAAGTAAGACTGCAGCACAGCTGAGATGTGGGTGTGATGACTTGAGGAATAGCTGGGCTGGGATCCTTTCCATCCACCAGCACTGATAGCTGAAAAGGAAAGGAGAAGTGGCAGCTAGTCCAGGAACAAGAGAGGGGAGCAGTATAGGAAGAGAGATCATGCAGTACTGTGGCAATAAAACAATAAAGTGCATGGAAAATATGGGACAGCGTGCCAGAAAGGAAGCTGACCTGGGCAAAAATGTGGGGAGCTGAGCTTCAATTAATTAAATTCCTCATCCAGCAAGTGTATGATGTTCTTCCCAGTCCATCTAACTCCCACATACTGTATGAGGCAAAGTACGGACACCAACTTGCCCACTATGCTCTAACGCAGAACTCTGGAGCATATTCTGAGGGGAGAGAGGGGAGATACTGGAGGTGTTCAAGTTTTGAAGGTCATGACAGAAGCCATCAGTGAGGGGATTAAGTGGATTAAACAGGTTTGTCCTTCTTAAACAGGTCATCGCCTTCATTAAAGCTTTTGAACAATCAAAACCCCCAAGTAAAAGATCTTTATGAATTTTAGCGTTTTAGCTGATGGTGGACCTGCAGAGATAGATGAAGTTCCCCAGTACTGGCTGAATTTAAATTCTGTGTATGTGGAGTCCCCATATAGTTGTGTGTGTTTTCCTCCGACATCCCAAAGCCATGCATGTTAGCTTAAATGGCCCAGTAGAAGTGAGGAAGAGTGTGACCTGAGATGGCGCCATCCATGCTTGTTCCCTGCCTTTTGGAAGATCTGGTCTGAAAATGGATGCATGGAGGATTGAGCAGTTTTACTAAATAACATGCAAAGGTGTGCAGTTTAGAGAAGGGTTATCCCATCTCGATCCTGGAGGTTTTCCAAAGCACTGTCTCATTTTCAAAGGGTTGTATACACCATGCCACTCGCCTAATTAGGCTTCATATTAACCAGTTTCTGCAGTCAGAGTGGGATGTCAGAATGACCCCACCATGTGTGATTATCTTTTCTCACACATTTAATAAGTGTGAGATGTGTTAGAAATTTTAGTGCTTTAAAAATATCTCAGCTTTTCTTTAGGCTGTTAGGAACTCCACGACTATGTAATTCCTAAGAGGATATTTAATTCCGATAAACAGAATTAAATGTGCTCTCAAGTTCTGTAGTGGTGCCATTGATGTGTCATCTTGGAGTAGCATGTCCTACATGTTAATTATAAATTCACAGTCTAAGTGCAGAAGCAGATGAACGAGTCTCTTTAGGTAAGCTACTTGAAAACATACCTAAGTTTGTCTCTAAGAGCCTGGTCACAAATGAACGCCTTAAGTCGTTGTGACACTTGGGGATTGAGATTAAGGTTTAGAGGTTTTTAAAACCATTACCATTACAATTACATCTTTTAGTTAGTGTGTACACTTTTTAAAAATGTTATTGTTCAGAATGTACTCTCTCTTCAGACTGCAAATTCAAATTAAAACTGATTGACATGGGATATTTGTCAATTGCATTTGTCCCAGTTCACTCCTACTCACCTCCTACTCCTAGGCTCATTACAGAGGGGATTCAGACACCTCTAAGTGTGCTTTCTGTTTATCTCACATGAGGAATGGAAGGCTAAAAAAGGAGGCTACACCCAGGGAGGTCAAGTAAGTCACCTGCCTCAGGATCTGCTACATGAGAGCTCCAGATGGATCACTCAGGATTACCTCTTCTGGTCACACAGTCCAGGCAGGATGAATAATTAGATATGCTCAAAGAGGGCTAATCAGTTCTGCATTGTCCAACAATAAGCCGTGAACTCAACAAGATTGAGTTTGTCTTTTTGTAAGACCAGAGGCTACATGTACTGCATAAAACCTTGCTTAGATTCCCCCATAACATTTTGCTTATTCCAGAAAGGCAAAAACAGTGTATGCACAAAAAAATCCTATTTATAAAACCATACATACACCACGGGTCACACCAAGTTCCTTCAAAAATCTCAAATCAACTTTTATACACTGGTGTACGTGCTTTTAGCCAATGTTCCTCACCTCCCGTGACCAGCCAATAGTTACTGTAACAGTAACCAATAAAAGGTGAAAATACAGCTGCTTTGAATTTTCATGATCTAATCACCAAATACAAGGTGAGACACAAAAATAACCGGACTGGGCTTGGGGCTTTCCTGGAAAACCGACTAGAGGTCGACCGAATGTGAATCATAGAACTATGTCCCCTCCTACACGCCTTCTCGAACCGCCAACCGGCTAGGTATATCCTGTGAATAGTCCAGTCAGTATTTGCACAACAATCGCTACATGAGTTGCCGCTATAATTTCGGGTGAAAAAATCGAACAGCGACTCAGTATCAAATTTCTGGCGAAATTGAACAAAATGGCCACAGAAACTTATGAAACGATAAAAACAGTGTACAGTGATAACAGTTTGTTTTGCACACATGCTTTTGAGTGGCACAAACATTTCAAGGAAGGACAAGAAAATGTGGAAGACGTTCAACGGCCAGGTCGCCCACGCTTGTCTCGGATGGATGAAAACATCAAAACGGTGAATCAGATTGCTCAAAATGATGGTCACCTAGGTGTTTGAGCTATCTCACAGTTGGCTGGTATTAACAGGGAATCAGTGAGACGCATTTTGCAGTATGATTTGTGGAGAAGAGGGGGGTGGGTGCTTCACCAAGACAACTCTCCCGCGCACAATGCTTTTTCTGTAAAGCAGTTTTTGACTGACAAAAACATTCCTATCCTCGATCATCCTCCCTATTTGCCCGATTTAGCTCCCTGCGATTTTTACTTGTTCCCGAAAATCAAAAGTGACCTGAAGGGAACACATTTTTCTTCAATGGATGAAGTGAAAACAGAAAAAGTAAGCCTGTTGAAGAGCCTCAAGCAAGAAGACTTCCAGCACTGTTTCAATCAATGGAAGATATGTATGGACCGGTGTAGAGATCAGGAGGAGGAGTATATAGAAAGTGACAATGTTTAGAATGCTGTAATTCAACAATAAATATTTTTTTACCAATATTTTTGTGTCTCACCTTGTATGTTCCTCAGTAATGTTACTATAGACCATAGGAGAACACAGGTAATAAAACCTCAGTACAGTGATCCCTCGCTATATCGCGCTTCGCCTTTCGCGGCTTCACTCCATCGCGGATTTTATATGTAAGCATATTTAAATATATATCGCGGATTTTTTGCTGGTTCGCGGATTTCTGCAGACAATGGGTCTTTTAATTTCTGGTACATGCTTCCTCAGTTGGTTTGCCCAGTTGATTTCATATAAGGGACGCTATTGGCAGATGGCTGAGAAGCTAGATTGCTTACTTTTCTCTCTCTCTTGCGCTGACTTTCTGTGATCCTGACTTATGGGGATTGAGCAGGGGGGCTGTTCGCACACCTAGATGATACGGACGCTCGTCTAAAAATGCTGAAAGATTATCTTCACGTTGCTATCTTTTGTGCAGCTGCTTCCTGAAACGAGCTGCACGGTGCTTCGCATACTTAAAAGCTCGAAGGGCACGTATTGATTTTTGATTGAAAAACAAACTCTGTCTCTCTCTATCTCTCTGTCTCTCTCTCTCTCCCTGCTCCTGACGGAGGGGGTGTGAGCTGCCGCCTTCAACAGCTTTGTGCCACGGTGCTTCGCATACTTAAAAGCCAAACAGCCCTATTGATTTGTTTGCTAGAGATTGTTTTCTCTATCTATGTGACATTCTGTGCTCCTGATGCGCACTCCTTTGAAGAGGAAGATATGTTTGCATTCTTTTAATTGTGAGACAGAACTGTCATCTCTGTCTTGTCATGGAGCACAGTTTAAACTTTTGAAAAAGAGACAAATGTTTGTTTGCAGTGTTTGAATAACGTTCCTGTCTCTCTACAACCTCCTGTGTTTCTGCGCAAATCTGTGACCCAAGCATGACAATATAAAAATAACCATATAAACATATGGTTTCTACTTCGCGGATTTTCTTATTTCGCGGGTGGCTCTGGAACGCAACCCCCGCGATGGAGGAGGGATTACTGTATATGTAAACCTGAGGTATTACTAACTGAAGTGGGAAACCTCAGTTCTTATTTCTGGTATCTTTGTGGACTCGCAAAACAACAAAAACAAAGTGGGAGCAACTGTGTGGAGAGATCAATTGACATGAACAGAACTGCAAGATACTAAGAATATTTTAATTGAAATTATAATTGTCAACACTTCAATACATACAAGTCTCCTTACATTCAATGTAGAACATCCAAATATCTTTAAATTGCCATGGCATTGAAGTACTGAGGGAGAGGATCTGAAACAGACACTCATCTTGGCCTATGTCAGGTAGCAGAGGCAGCCCATGTTTCTCTACTATGTTGTGCAGTACTGCACAAGCCATCATTATGCTGCAAACCTTTGGGGGTCTTTATAGCAGTGTGCTGATCAACAAGTCCAAGCATTGCCATCTACCTATTAATGAACCAATTAATGGGCCATTCTATCATCAATCGTGTGTGGTAGTGTCTTTCATTGTATCTCCTCTCTTGTGTTGTACCCACTATCACCTGAAAGAAAGATTACACAAGTTGTCCAAAATGTACTCAACTTTATTGCAGTCGTATTAATTAGGCCTGCTTACCAAGATGCCAAACACCACACACAGCATGACCCTGAAGTCTGTTTCCCACCATATTTTGAACACGTAACAACGTTAGTAAGACAAATTTAAGCGTCACATATTAGTAGTATATTAATTGAATGAAAGTGCTTTCTGTTTACAAAAGAAAATTAATTCTGTGATGGTGCCTTTTGCAAAACATGTGTGCTACCAAATGTGCCGATTGCACATGGAAAATCACTGCAGATTGCCTTTTGATCCCAGCATGGTCACCATGAGCGTACTGAAATTGCACGTATCTGGGTAGCATCTTAAGTATACCATTCCATACGGTCAGTGGTGAATGCGAGATCGTAAAGCACTGGTTGCCATATACTCTAAAGTTGCTAAAACCTGTAACAGAATAGGGATAACATGATTTCTGCATGATGCCCTCTGCAATTCAGCACACAAATAGAAAATTAATTATGAGGTTCTGATTTTTGATTATTTAACTTATTCTGCCTCATTTTCATGTATATTAGTGTAATATGATCAAAAACGGGGGCATTTGTGGACCATTATTCCATTTAAATTTGCATTCACTGTACAAATAGTGAAGAGATTAACTTTGCAAAGTAGGGGAAGACTGTATGCATTAAGAAAATTAAATGAATTTTCGGTATTTTAAAACACAAGCGTTTTTTATTTTTTTCCTCATGTATTGATTACTTTTTCTTTATGTGTTATAGAAAGTTCTAGGAGCACAGTCACATCACTCTGTCCATCCTTCCACATCCATACTTACTTGCCTAGAGCCTGTCCCTGGACCAGTGAATGCAAGGCAGGAAGCAACTTTTGCTGAGTCATCAGTCCATAGCAGGGCACACCCACACAATCCTCACTCCAGCCTTATTTTGAACTTCCAATAAACTTAACATCTTCAAGAAATGTAAAGAATACAGATCCGTTTTGACTCTACCTGGATGGTCCGCTCCTCTAGAAGTCAATTGGTAGTCAGAGAAGTGGCCAGGAAACCTAATGAGAAATCAGATGTAACTCAGTGGTTGAAACAGGGAATTCACAGCAACTTTGTAGGGGATCATGGCCGGACAGAAGCCATGCCTGATGAAAGACCATATAAAGAGATATTTGGAGTGTGCACAATGACAGGTTACAGGCTCTGACACTACCTGCCGAAAGGTTTTCTAACCAAAAATTAACTTTTTGACCTAAATATAAAATGTTATGTTTGGTACAAACCAAAGAGACTACATTACCCATGAAACATCTTAACTCTGGGGCATGTTTAGTGGAAGATAATAAATGTGATAAAAAAAGTGCCCTCCTAATGACTCTCCATACACGGAGTAATTCTAAGGAAACTTAGAATGTCAAAAATGGTTAAAGAAGAATTTAGTTTAGGGATGTATATTGGAGAACTGAAAAGTGGCAAAGAAAACGACAACAGGAAAATACCTTGCTGCACGTGGGCATTGCTACATTGTATTAATTTCCCATGTCTGTTAGGTGTTGTGGTACCCACTTTCTCTTACTTCACTTTGTTGTCATCACAATTTGCTCCTATTTCATCTTTTGTCTCCATCTTGCTTACAATCCTGGTCTCCTCCTTCCACCACTCTTCTCCAGCACAGTTCTAGAGTCACCTCCTGGCCATGCACCAGAATTTGTTTTGGCTCTGAGTATGCCACTTTCAGAAGGTCCTTGCTGCAGCATAAGGAACGGGGTTGTGCTTAAACGTGGGCAGGGTTAAAGATTTAACTCTGTATGTAATGCATAGATGTCCCACATTTGGCTCCTACCAAGCTCCATACTAGACAGAAAAGATGTGTCCTGCATGCAAATGATGAAAGTTGCACGTTTACGTAACCTGATTTACTTGACAATCATTATTATTGGAGTTAAGTATCCCGCCCATAACCCTAATCTTAAAAACAAGAGTGTATCCCCTTTATAGCCATTGTAGGCTGACAACATTCAGTACCAGCATGTGGAATGGGGTTTGAGTATTGTCGATTTAATTCCACCCATGTTTAGCCACTCCTCATTCCACAAGTTGTGTTGGTTTCTTACCCACTTTGAGAAGATATGAATTTGGATGTTGGTTGGTTGAGAGACAATGAGAATTACTGTTTTGTGTTTGTATTGACATTTTAATTGTATGAACACCAAATCAAATACTGATGTTGTGATAAAAATAAAGTGAATTAGTAAAAATAGTAATGTAACTCCTTCTGGTAGAACCTGACGCTCCTGCACCCTCAAGTCCCATGTAGCCCATGAAGGGCCAGCTACGCTAGGCTTCTATAAAGTCTATCTTTAAAAGGTAAAAGTGTCTGCTCTTCTCAGTCAAGTCACTTATCTAACAAGTCAGACAGAAAATCCTGGACATCAGCCAGTCATCCCAAACTCCATCCTTAAAAAGAGTAACTTCTTCCTAAAATTCCAAACTTTACATCTTATGTTATACACTTTAGGCCTTGAGGTCTTTAGGCTACCTGTTTGACCTCAATGGCCTTCCTGTGACTTTGAGTAAGAGGTCAATCTTTCCAGCCCATACTGGGCCACCTACCCTCTAGTGTCCTGTGGGAATTGCTTCTTCTTCCTTCCGTTGTTAAGCTTTCTCTTTGTTCTGCAGGCCTTTAGGATATGTTTTTCGTAATGACAGAACGCACGTATGCCAAGTCTCTGTGACTGTTCCCAACTACCTAAACTGGCATTCAATGTTTCTCTCAGTTTGGCAGTGGGAGGTTTCAGTTTTACTGTCTCTCTCAAGGCCTTAATGATGTTCTCTCCTGTACTCTCACAGTTTGGTCCTTTTCCTCCTCCTCCTTTTCATGGTAATTGCACCGGCAGTACAGGGAACACCTAAGGACAGAGGCAGGGAACTGCAATACCTCAGAGTGTGTTTATCTCTTTTCCTATGAGACAAACATAGAGTATTGTGTAGACATGTCCAGGAAAGACATTGGAAGTCCAAGAGAGATGAACCACCCAATGAGAACAAAAACAGTGAAGAGCAAATCAACTGCTTTTGGTTACGTGATCCAGAGCTTTGTCATTAAAGGGGAGAATCAAAGCACCTGAGTTAGTTCTGTTTCGGTTTTGGTCCAGACTACATGGGGGGACTCTAACCCCTAGCAAACGTAATTGTGGATTGACAGAAGTTCAATCCTAAACTATAGGTAATGCTAGCTATGTAGAGCCAGAAGGCATGGTTCAGTATAGGAGGAAAGTCTTTTAGAGGTGCTACTAAAGCTTTTAGAGGTTTGTATTAGCTATTGAGACTGCAAGACGAAAATAGCTATTAGTCACTGTGAATAAAATACCTGAAAGGATGAAACAGTTTAATTGTGAGCTCCTTTTCTGGTTGACTGATCTTCTTCCTGCACTTACAAAAAAATCTTGTCTCACTTCTGCCCTGTCCTTTGTAAGCTGGGTCTTGTTCGCTTTCCAGGAATGAGAGGGCAGTGAACACACTCAACAAGAACCCTGTTTAAATCTGCAACAGACCTCAAAGTGGAACAAAGATGACATTTGTAAGAGGACAATCACTATACACATACAGGAAAAGCAATACTTGAATAACGTCTTTCAATATTTCAGCCAAAGGAAAAGCTTTTAATCCCATTCAAATTATGGAACAATACCAAGATTGCTGTTTCACCCCATTCATCATGACTGAGATTGAATAAATGTACAAATTAGATTTCAAAAACAAGAATCTCCCAACTGGGACAAGGACACAGTTTCAAGTAAAACAAAAAATAAAAATCAAGTAAGGTAGCACAGAATTCATGAAAAATTAAAATTAACTACGAAACAAATTCTAGTTCACCAGCACAAGATAAACCTGACTTTCAAAACTCCAGAAACAGGTATGTGGCCTGCGAAGGAGAAAGGGGCCAAGGTTATAATCCTTGACACAGAATAACAAAAATAATATGTTTAGTGAATAAAATTTTGTCATCAAAAAAATTCCAAAAGAAAACAAAACAAAATACAAAACAAAACAAGAGCCAAAGTGACCATAAGGGTAACAAAGGGTAATAAAACATTAACATTTTATTCTGGTTTCACTGTTTTTCTTGCACATAATCAAATACAAAATCAATGTTTTTTAACTGAAGGTTTCTAATTTTGTAGCTATCAATTATTTTTGTGATTATAAATAATTTAAATATTATTGTTTTGGAAACTGCTGTGATGTCATTTAGTTTTCATTGTGCGTGCCACTGTTACGAGGGTCACATCAGGTGACAACAGTGATGTGATGATTTATAATCCAGCAGTACAAGTTAATTGTACAGCCAACTTTCTACATGTTGCAGGTTTTAAATTCAAGGTTAATGTTATAGCGATTATGTTTTCTGATTATGATTTTCAGTTTATGTTCTGGTTCAGACAAAAGCTAAAATTGCTTTTCTGGTTTTAACCTTAGCTCGTTATGTTCCATATTCTTAATTGTTTAACTGCCTTTGTAAACCGCCATATTTCTACATCTTGGCATTGTAGTCCAAAATATAAATACAAATAAAAAAAACAAAACAATATTTCAAATATAAGCACCTATGAAAACAAAGGAATCCAAAATGAGCTGAACAACAAGAGCAAAGAGATAATGCCTCAGCAATGCTGATGAGAAATTCCAGACCTTACATAGCCTTAGGTTAACACGATTAATAGAATAAGAATGATACAATATAATGAAAACATTAAAGAAAAAAAATAAATAAATAAACTTAACAAAGAAAAACAGTTATGAGGGATGGAGTTCTGGTAAAACTTACAACAAGTTAACAGTACTGAACAAGTAATTCTTGGGAAGTGACTGGGGAAATAAAATCACAAATATTACAACGTACAAGAAATGTAGAAAGAGGACAAACTGTCATGTTAAATTTGTGTGGTTTTATTTTATGAATTTTACACCGCGACCACCATTTTCAGGTCCTCCTTTTACCGACAATTTGAGAGCCGTCATTTGCGCCTCATTCCACATTTTTAGGGGTAGTTAGTACCATGGGATAAACAGTTGGCTGTTGGCGCCATCCAGATACAACCTCTTGGTTTGTCATGAGTTTCGTTCATTTTAACCTCTTTGCTTGTTTTCAGTTGTTGTCTATCATTAGGATTTGGTAACTAGGTTTATTTTTATTTGTTTTGTTTTCATTTTTTATGTGCTCCTTCCAGTTAGTTCAGTAAACATTCACCTGTACATTTCTCAGTAGGACATAAACAAGGTATGGGTGAATAACAATAACAACAACAAAACTTAAAAAGACAGAAGGACAATCTTAACATTCGCCTTACCATCTGCACTTCAGAACAGGTAATCTACCTAAAGCTAAGCTTGTCTGAACCCAGTCAGTACTTGGATAGGAGACCATTTAGGAAAAGTTTGGGCTGCTGCTGGAAGAGGTGTTGGTGAGGCCAGCAGGGGCTGATTATCTTTTGCTCTCTGTGTACATTTCACTCCCCAGTACAGTGACAGGACCTCTGTACTGTCCTTTAGAGGAGACGTTCTGGTCCCAAAATGATCCCCTGTCCCTAAATGATTCATTATGTCTGTCATCCTTTCACAACCTAATAGCTAATGTGTGGTCAGCATACTGGTGCAAGAATGGCTGCCATCACATCAGCCTGGAGGATGTTACACATTGCTGGTGGTTGAAGTGCCTCCCCTCTGTCTCCGTAAAGAGCTTTGAGTAGCTTGTAACATGCTATATAAATGTAATTAATTATTTTTATCTTGGTAGTTCTATTTTAAAGAAGAAGAGCAAATATGGTTACCACAGGGATTGATTATCACAAAGCAAACATGTGACAACTAACTCTATCATTATTCTGTTATTCCAAAATAAATTATTTCTTGTTTGTTGAGAGCAACAAAATCATGTAAGAAAATCCCAGAGGAGCAACATGCCACTTGACGTCATACTGAGGACACTGCGTTATGTAAAGTTTCAGAATAAAAAAAAAGCATAAGAAGCTGTAAAAAAGAGTTTGGCATAAATTACCATACATTTCTAGCCTTCACTTGACTAACTGCGACTCTGACAATGACTGAGCAGCCAACTGTCTTTTCCTGTTTGCAAGATTTTGACTGGAAATTCAACTCCTTTGTACTTTTAAGAGACCACAGTTGTTGTGAAGTTACACAAAGCAAGTACTGCTATAACGCTGATTTATTTCAATGTTCAAAACCTTTTTGTTTTTGTATTCTGTTTAATTTCTTTTAACAAATCTACAATTCTTCTGTAGATTTTGTTCCACAGTAAACCAAAGATAACATTGTTTTTCCTTTTGTGAATGCTGCAATGTTGGCATATGTTGGAAAAGTTGAAGTTACGCATTATGGAGCTGGTTATTACAATAGGTCTGATGCTTATTAAATTAAGATATTAGGATAAACAGGAGGTGGCACGGTGGTGCAGTGGGTAGTGCTGCTGCTGCACAGTTAGGAGACCCGGGTTTGCTTCCCAGGTCCTCCCTGCGTGGAGTTTGCATGTTCTCTCCGTGTCTGTTTGGGTTTTCTCCCACAGTCCAAAGACATGCAGGTTAGGTGCATTGGCGATTCTAAATTGTCCCTGGTGTGTGCTTGATGTGTGGGTATGTGTGTGTGTGTCCTGCGGTGGGCTGGAGCTCTGCCCGGGATTTGTTCCCTGCCTTGTGCCCTGTCCAGAGGGGGCTGGACGGTCTCATGGTCTGGTACCCCTGCAGATTTTAGTTTTTTTTCTCCAACCATCTGGAGTTTATTTTGTTTTTTCTGTCCTCCCTGGCAATCAGACCTTACGCTTATTCTATGTTAATTAGTGTTGTCTTATTTTAATTCTTACTTTGTCTTTTTTTCTCTTTTATTCATCATGTAAAGCACTTTGAGCTACATTATTTGTATGAAAATGTGCTATATAAATAAATGTTGTTGTTGTTGTTGTTGATTGGATCCAGCAGACCCCCGTGACCCTGTAGTTAGGATATAGCAGGCTGGAAAATGGATGGATTTTTTTTTTTACCAAAAACTTAAAGCTTTCAAATAATATTGAACATGCTCTTTTATGATGTGCTTTTCTTCTTCTTTTTCCTGTTTCACTGTAGGGTTGATGTGCTTGATCAGCCTTCTCCATACAGCTCAGTCATGGACCTCCTCGCCAGTCAAGCCTTTCTCCTTCACATGTTCTTTTACTTTATCCATCCACCTACTCCTTACTGTACTTCCATTTCCATTACTCTTTTGCCCACATATTAATTGTTTCTCCTCATTACATGTCCATACCACTTCAACCTACTATCCTGTACTTCCGTAGATATCTCTCCCACTTTTGTTGTACCTCTGATTGTCTCATTTCTTATTCTGTCCTTTTTTGTAACTCTGCACATCCATCTCAGTCTTCTCATTTCTGCCACATCTTACTTCTTCTCCTGCACTCCCTTTACTGCCCATGTCTCAGCTCCATACATCATTGCTGATCTTACCACTGTCTTAAAAGCCTTACCTTTAACCTTCACAGTAATTGTTTGATCGCACAATACTACTGATACCTTCTTTCAATTGTTCCATCCACACTGCACTCTATGCATTATCTCTGCATCTAGCTTTCCATCTTGGACTATCATTGATCATAGCTATTTAAATGTATCCACTCTTTTCAATAGCTCTCCCTGTAGGCTGAATTCATTAAACCTCAAAATTTACATCTTCCTCCTATCCATTCTTAAACCTCCACCTTCCAAAGCCACTACGTACACTCATCTGCAGTCATTTATCTCTTACATTCGTTATCAATCGCAGACGTCATTTACACAATCTTTGCAAGGTAGTCTCGGCGAACTCCATTGACAGTCATATAGTCATATAGTCATATAGACAGTCATATAGTCGGACATACCCAGAGACTCAGTCCAACCAGTCTTTGACTTGTGTCTGAAATTGATTTTGTGTGTGTCTGAGATCTGACATTTGGAAGAATAATGCATATAGTAAGCAACAGGGAATAAGGAGCATTGATTCTAAAAACAGAGTGAGAGACTTGCATGTTGCATGTGTTATGTACCATGATGGAATGGCAAAAAAGAAAAAAAGAGATTGTAGCTAAAGTCACACATGCACCAGCTAAATCAAGCAGTATGTTATTGGTTGTCAAAAAAATGGCTGAGCTTACGATTCTTTTGAAATGTGAAACTGTTCTGGAAAGTCATTACACAGTTGTCTAAGCTGACATACCATGTGATATCTAGTCATGTAAATTGGCACACTCGGGCAATTTTAGTCATCAATGACACAGCAGCTAGAAGTCACGTAATGCAACATTAACTTTGTAGGAGCTGTGAAGCCTTTGACATGAATGGCACTCAGAGAAGTTTACAGTTGACATCCCAGCTTGCTCCTTTGAGTGAAGTCCTACAGCCTCGGTACAATTTAAACATGTACATGCCTTTCAGTGGAACAATTGTGAGATCTGCTGTAAAACCAAAAAACATGTATGCTGATGTTTTCATATATTATCAGACTGTCGACTCTTTTCTGAGGGTGGATTGACCACAATTCAAAATAAAAACACACAGTACAGTAGTTAAACAAGAAATTACGTTTCTACGCATTTGAGTGAACAGCTTGCTTAAAACAAAGTATTCAGCCATTAGTATTTCCTTCCTTCAGTCCCTTGTATCCTTTATAGGTGTGTTGACATATAATGCAAGAAGCACCTATTGCAATAGCCATTTCCGTCTGTCTTTTTATCTCTCTATCCACGTGAAACAACTCTGCAATCCATGGATGGATTTTGTTGCAATTTAACACACCTATCCTTCAAAAACAATTTGTTGAGAAGGTTCAGTTTTTACAAAGATATAGTAATCGTGATGCACAATGTTTTGGAAACCTTAAAAATCTTCCGTTGAAAAACATTGGTGAATCTGCAAACTCATCTCTCCTAAAACAGAGAAACATTCTGTACAGATTCAAATACGAATTAGCTTGCTGTTTTAATTTTACCTTGACAACTGTTACGCCAAGTTGTATATTTTGTATATTTCCCTCTTTTACTCATCCGGCAGTCTCTTGGATCCGCAATGCCAAGGGAAAGGCAACATGAGCAAGCTGCTCATACAGCAGCACCCTTATGATTTACAGTAGGTAAGGTAACCATCAAAGTACAGAAAGAGTCACTTCTCTGGAAGTGAATAGAAGATGGAAGCAATTATGAAAGCATATATAGAAGTAACTAAATTCACTGAACTAGCATTATCTACAGATTATTACATCACAACAGCCTTGCAGTTAAACAGTGTTTAAACAGATTAATTACATGGGAAAGCTGCAGCTCCACAAAATGATATAAACATAGCATGGGTTTAGAAAGGAAACTGCCACTGATCTGCTGCCTGTCATGCCACAATGACCTCGGTCTGGTATTCAGTTTTTTTTATGATGCCCAAAGAGGCTTCTCTCCTTTCATAAGGTAATATTCAGAATGATTTTTATTATCGTACTAAGGGGTTCATCCCCTGCTTGCTTCGCTTGCCAGAACCCCCGGCCAGTGCTACGCGACTCTGCCGCTCTTGTTGTGAAGAGGGGGGCTGAACGTATCCCAGGGAGACGCGGTCGCTCCTCCGAAACCCCCTCTTAAATGGTGGATACAATGGGAAACAAATACAGTTTTTTTTTAACCTCCTCTTTGCTCGATCAACTGCTGGCTTGCTGCTGCTGCCATGCCGCACGAGATGCAGAACATTTAAAAGCCTGTACAGCAGCTTTCCTTCTCTTTGTCTTTTATTTCCGGCCCCGGGGCGTGGTTAAATCTCTTGGCACAAAGTCTCGTCTTGCGAGACGTGACTTCTTGATATATTTTTTAGTTTATAATTTAAAAATGGAATAAGAATCTGAAAATCTAACAATGTCACATTAAAGTTTGATGAATTCTGAAAAGAATGATACCAAACATATATATGTAGGTTTTAAAATACGATTGATTTAAACATGACAAAAAACATGGCATAAAAAGGTCACATAAAACTGTTGCACAAAATCATTGCACTTTTAGGCTTAGGATTTTTAATATATAGAGTAGATTGGTCATTTTGTATTAATAGTTTTTTTTTGGTAATTATTGGGTATTTCTTGGTAGAACAGAGGTGAGCAATGCCAGTCACAGAGGTGAGCAATGCCAGTCTTGGAGGGCTACAGTGGCTGCAGGTTTTGGTTCCAACCCAGCTGCTTAACGAGAATGGCCCTTCATCATTTCTTGTGCTTTTCCAACTATTTCAGACCTGTTTTGGAGCCGTGGATAATGTGAGAAGACGTGAGCAGGACATTTGACTTTGTGAGCTAACCACAGCACCTGAATGCATAATTACACCTTGCAGCTTGTGAAACTAACCCCACTCCATTCGGCAGGCTGCCATGAAGACAGTATCTGAATCGAGTGGAAATGGAAATGGAAATGACTGGGACTGAGATTGTGTGTCACCAACATTCAGCACAGCTCCATGGGGCAGACTGCCATGAGAACAGTGTCTGAATAAGGGTAGCATCAGCTGTAGAAATGACTGGGACTGAGATTGTCTGGGGCGGCACGGTGGCACAGTGGTAGCGCTGCTGCATCGCAGTTAGGAGACCTGGGTTCGCTTCCCGGGTCCTCTCTGTGTGGAGTTTGCATGTTCTCCCCGTGTCTGCGTGGGTTTCCTCCGGGCGCTCCGGTTTCCTCCCACAGTCCAAAGACACGCAGGTTAAGGGGATTGGCGATTCTAAATTGGCCCTAGTGTGTGCTTGGTGTGTTTGTGTGTGTCCTGCGGTGGGTTGGCACCCTGCCCGAGATTGGTTTCTGCCTTGTGCCCTGTGTTGGCTGGTATTGGCTCCAGCAGACCCCCGTGACCCTGTGTTCGGATTCAGCGGGTTGGAAAATGGATGGATGGATGGATGAGATTGTCTCTTAATAACATCCAGCCCCACCCTGTTTGTTACTGTACAGCACTGTGCACACACCCACTCTAACTCACACTGTGTAAAGCCAGTAAACAGACTGGGTTTGGGAGTGAGTCAGCATTATAGACAAAAGTCAAGAAAGGTTCAATACCGGGAGATAAAAAGTTACAAACATCAAAGCCAAAACAAGGGCCAAAAATCCAATTTTTGCCAAAATCTGGAGCTGTATTATTCATTGTACTACCTTGAATTATCGCACTTGCATTATTTTAACAAATATGGACTCCTTTGGCACAGTACTAAATATCTTCTTAAATATTCAATAGAATTTAAAATATTATTTCCACACTATGACTGGCATTTTTTAACTGTAGTTTTTAGGTTATCTATTTTAGGTTATTCCTCCTCTGCTTCCCTGTTATTCCATTTAATGGAGAGTATACATATTTATATTTACTGGTATGACCTACAACAATACCACCCACTAGGAAAATGGGTGACTCATTTTTATGCATTGAGTTAATTTGCCATTTACAAGGTGAAATAAAAAAGTTATAGTGGAGTTCACAACATGGAGCATGTTGTGCAAGGATGGCATGCGTTAAATTGGGTCAAGGTGATCTGATGGCCTGGTGTTTCTTTTCAAGGAGAACAATGGCAGGTCTCACTCCAGCAAACCAGACTTCCAGTGTTACCATGCTGGACATGGGCTTTCTTAATTAGCACCCCGGCATGGCCTACCTTCATAAAAGTTGGCTTCCACGATATCAGCGGAGCAAATGTCAGACTTGAAGAGGACATAGATGCTTCATTCAATATGGAGCACGTTAGCACTTTCCTCACTTGTGACATTTTTCTTAAAATGAGGCCCTTTCTCCTTTTATTTATTTCAGCCTCTGATCAAGTAAGTATATGCTCGGCAGTGTCAGAACTGGTTGTGAGGGGAGACTGCCACCCTGGAGCTTTAATTGGGCATGCACTGGCGTTGCTGACAGGAGCTGTCCTCTGAAGATTAATGATTAGTCCTGGGTGCTGAGCGCCCATAACTTTGCACAAGTTTGCAAAAGGTTAAGCAGTCCCAGGTGTCTTGATGTGCAATGACACTTGGGAGGTTATATTTATTTTATTTTCTTTGTCAATGTTTCATTCGTTTTCCTCCTCATCTTTTGTTGGCTTTAACAACTCCAAGGAGGTTATTTTTTTAAAAAAATGGATTGTGCAGGAGAGAGTAATCTTCAACCTGCACTATATTGCCTTTCCTGACCCTGGCAGCTCTAGATAGATAGATAGATAGATAGATAGATAGATAGATAGATAGATAGATAGATAGATAGATAGATAGATAGATAGATAGATAGATAGATAGATAGATAGATAGATAGATAGATAGATAGATAGATAGATAGATAGATAGATAGATAGATAGATAGATAGATAGATAGATAGATAGATAGATAGATAGATAGATACTTTATTAATCCCAAGGGGAAATTCACATACTCTAGAAAACCCACAGTGGACCCAAGGTGAAGTGATGCATGTTGGCTGGCTCTCTTACACATGCCACGTGCTGCCACTGTTGGACTGTCAGCTTCAATGTATTTGGAAATGCAAACAGTGCTTATTATTACATAGATTACAGAAAAAGGGACTGAGAGCCCAACTCTGTGACCCTAAGCAGGACACCGAACTTGCTTGTCCACCAACTGCAAAGAATACCGGGAAACGTATCCCAATCTTATAATTTACCTTGGATAAAGGTGTCATATAACTAGATACACTGTGTCATTGTCTATCTATCCATCCATGCATCTTCTTGAAATCTCTGACTGTTTTGCCAGGTAAACCTCAGTGCAATGCTGTCTGAATACAGCAGGACCTCCTTAAAGTGTGTGAGTCTTCTCCCTATAGCTCCCTTTGGCAGCACCCATGTGCCCCGACAGGACTGTCCATGATGACTACAAATCCTAAGGTGCCCTATACAAGGTACCAGGTGTACAAGTGACAGCTCTATCCAAGGGAAGCTGCTATCTGGCGTACTGGAGGTCTACATGGCCAAAAGAGACAGTCCTTCACTCTCCTTCCATTATATCTTTCCGACCAGGAAAGGTACCCACCACCAGATCCTTCCCTTCTGTCCACATAAGGAGCCGCCCTCCCTCTAAGTCAGAATGCCAGTCCATCCACCATGGCACCTACACTGTACTATAATGTATAAAAAGGAAAAGCAAGCAATGTAAAACAATAATAGTAAGTTGAAATAAAAGACATATATGAAAGAATTATATTTCATAAGATGGGTATTGTTTTATCATGAAAGTGTCCATTAAAGACACTTCAACTTCCAAAGGTTCTCTCATTATTGGCTGATAACTTGGAAATGCCTAAATTGTTAGCATTTTGTTGTATACACACCCCATAAAGCTTACCTTTAGCATCCTTAAAAAGGGCTGGCTATCTTTACAAAGGATTGTACACTAAACCTTTGAGATACCTTATCAGTGGCTGAAGGCAACGTGGCAGTCAGTTTCCTGAACTTGAATATCTTAGCAAAGGCCAGGAGACCGACTTCTGACGGGATTTAGGGAACACAACAGGCTCCCACATCGCTAGCTTTGAATGGATTCTGAATGAACAAGCCTATTAGGGACTGGATAGCCTCAAATGTCTTACAAGAAAAACTCTAACAGAAGCCAGGAGACCTGCTCCTGCTGTGTTACAAAATACAGCCTGCCTCTGGATCGCTACCTCAGAAGAAGTTTAAGCTGAATGACAGCAACTTGCTATGTTAACACTCCTCAGTTGAGGCAGAATTAATGATGTCAGTAAACAAAAAAGTTTTAGTGTGATAATACCCAAACTTCCTGTAAGAGCCAATCTTAGAAAGTTAAAGTTTTGAGTTAAACTCATATTAATGTTTGCTTAATTTGAATAGAATATTATTTCTTCCATAGTCATAGACAATGGTATATAGTCTTTTCCCCCTATAAGTTAGTAAGAGATAGAACCTTCTTGCTATAACTGAGTGTGATAATAAGCTCTTGTTGTGTTTAGAACAGGTCCCAGTAAACAGGGACTTGAAAGACCCATTTTCAAGTTAGAAATGGGATAAGCATACAGTTTTCTGAACGCTTTGAAATGGTTCAGAAATTATAAGTGATTAGTAACGATTTAAGATGTAACAAGATTAAGCTTAGAACTGAACTTTTCTTATTATAACTTTTTCCATTTTTTTTGCTATTTTAATTTCCCATTTGTGTGAACTGTTTTACTTTGAAACTTAACTAAACTTTTAAAAACGAAGATATTTTGTCTGTGGAATCATTTCTGCACGTCAGGCCTTTGTTGAATCCCATATTTTGAGTTAGAGCTGCTGAATTTTGGAAACTTTGGGAAAACGCAGCTACCATCCATCCATCCATCCATTTTCCAACCCGCTGAATCCGAACACAGGGTCACGGGAAAACGCAGCTACACTTCCTTTAATTTTTAAACTTTTGTTTAATTGCAAAGAAACCAAACACGTCACATACTAGCAATCCAAATAGAACCTGAATGATTCAAACTAATGTCTATACAGCAAGCTTCACCTCAGTAAAACCAGGAGAGATTCCCATGTAAACTGAAACTCCTTTCTTTTTAATCCAACTAAGGTGTTCCTTTAAAGCACATATCATCAGCTAACACTTATGTCCATTGTGGCACATTTTCATTTTGTAGGTATCAATGTACTTTCATCTCCTGAGAGCATGATGTCTTGTTACGTTTCCCAACTGGCTCTCTCCCATAACTCCTGTGAGGTTTCTCTCTTATACCAAACACTGTGTCTTACTGCTCTCATATCTAGAGCAATGTCCCGTCTCTCTCTCAAAACTCTTTCTTTAATACTGGACATTGGCAGATGATTATGCAGGATTTAGTTATGTCAGCCTAAATCGGACAACTAATAGTTTCCAATGGTCTGTTTACAAGTCAGTGAAGTTACATTTAGCTAACTTTGTGTTAAATCACAGACCCCTGTTTCACATCTTATTACAAGCATATACACATTGGTTAGTTTACCTGAGCCTAAATATATAACTAGTATGGAGAACAGGGGGCACCACAGAACCCCAAACACGGATGCACAGACACATCCCAAGTTCAAAACAAAGGGTTTTATTTTAGACCAGGGGCCTTAAATCTTTTTTTTCCTGAGAGCTACTTTTACAAAATGAAAATGGCCGAGAGCTACTCATGTTTTCTAAATATTTATTCTAATAGCTTACTTCAACTCAAACAATGGAATAAGCTTGTTTTGCTTGAACATTTACAAAATGTTGGTGCCCACAACTAACATTTTGCATTAAAACATCAAAAAAAAATATTTAGTTCACCTGCAAGTGCATTTTGTATGTCTGTATGCATTTTCTAGTGTATCTCACACCATTGAATTAAAACATGAATGCTGTCAAAACAAAACAATGGAATTCCAAATACACAGATATGACTTATTCATTTGTCATTTTGTTCCATGTCACTGTGTCACTTTATTCAGATGTCCAGTTGCATGTGTGATGTGTTTTTGAGTTAGTCAGATGACTGGCACTGCATGGAGTCAACAAGAGAGACAGGTGTCTGGTGGAGTGGAGCCACTCAGGTTCACTCTTATGGAGTCATTTCAATGTTCGTCTGTCAGTCTTGTTCTGAACTTTGATTTCATGACATTCATGTCAGACTCACAAAGGTATGGAGACCCAAACAAAGCAGACATTTTCAGAGCTGCTTTGTGAAGATTCTTATACTTATCTGGCTCTGCTAAGCTCCAGAAATGCTGAGAATGCTGTTGAGACTTTAACTGTGCATTATTTTGAAGGTTTACTAATATATAATATATAAAATCCAATGTTTCTCTGCCTGTATGTCTGTCTGCTTTTCACGAGAGAACTACTTAACGGATTTAGATCGGGTTTTTTCTATAATTTGCATGAACATTCTGGTTGATTTTCCAACTTCTCTCATTTCGTTATGTATCATAGTTCGCTTGCGGTACCGCTTTATTTGCGAGAATCTGAGAAAAAAGCAGCGGGCCGAGAGGAGGGGGCCTTCCTCACTCACTCGCCAGCATCAGGGCATGTTCCTTAACTCTGCTTAGCTAACAAATGAGAGAACAATTGAATTCAACTTTGTTTGATATTTAAAATAAAGTGTTACTTAGGTCTTGATGAGTTTGAGTCCGGATATTCTCTTAAGTGTATGCCACACGGAAAAGACAGATTGCAATTCAGATTGTGGATCGTGATATGATTTTTTGGAAAGATCACCCACCCCTAATTTGACTAATCAAGTTTTCAAATTTATGTAGGATTCATTAACCTTTTGGTGAGCTACTTGGAAAGGAGTTGCGAGCTACCGGTAGCTCGCGAGCAACGTGTTGGCGACCCCTGTTTTAAACCAAGGTTTTCAAACTTGGTCCTGGGACCCCCTGTGGCTGCAGGTTTTTGTTCCGACCAGTTTCTGTTTTTAATTGGATTCCTGGGCTAATTCATTGAACTATTATTTCCCAGATTCTGTGTTTTGGGAACAACATAAAAATTAGAAAACTATCCATCCATCCATTTTCCAACCCGCTGAATCCAAACACAGGGTCACGGGGGTCTGCTGGAGCCAATCCCAACCAACATAAGGCACAAGGCAGGAGCCAATCCCGGGCAGGGTGCCAACCCACACACCAAGCACACACTAGGGTCAATTTAGAATCGCCAATCCACCTAACCTGCATGTCTTTGAACTGTGGGAGGAAACCAGAGCGCCCGGAGGAAACCCACGCAGACACGGGGAGAACATGCAAATTCCACGCAGGGAGGACCCGGGAAGCAAACCCAGGTCTCCTAACTGCGAGGCAGCAGCGCTACCATGCGCCACCATTAGAAAACTAATTTTGGTAAAAAAAAAATGTATTAAAATGTACTAAACAGTTATATCGGAATAATGTATTTTTTTCATTTTAACAATATTTTCATTTTGATTTTCATTCTACTTTTCCTGGTGTTCTAATTGTTTAATTAATCCATTATTTACTAATTAGTGGGTCTGACGCTAAAGTAGTTGCAGCCTTTTGTTATTCAGTGTTGTTTTTCTGGGTGTCTGCTCTGCTCATTTTTAATTGTCATTAATAAGATAACTGTTTTGTCTTGGTAGAGTAATATATTGCTCTACTTTCCCCTATTGTATTATTAATATGTAGCCTTTGTCAGAATGCCTAATCTCACAGACTTACCACTGTTTATAAGGTGTTATTGTATATAACTTATCCCCACCTTCCCTTCTATATCTATAACCTCAGGCAATTATATGTAGTAAAAAGACAAGCAGAAGTTAAGTTACACATAAAATAATGTATTACTGATAATATTCATAAATAATAACAAAATGCAAAGTATATTTGAATATTGGCAACCATACAACCTGATTAAATGGTGATATGTAGTTTAGGCGGCACACAGTCTTCTAGTTACTTAAATGTCTCTAGTTAAGGCATCATTGGTGCTCAGCTTTCACACACATGTCTGTTCAAAATGGCTGCTGAGCTGTGGTCTTCATTGTGAGGTCTTCATCATCAGGTTAGCAAGAGAGATGGTTCTTACAGATGTTGGTTAGTAAGAGAGAGATTGTGAGGTTAAACACATACATTTATAGATGTTCTGTCCAACCCCTACAGCCAATAGGGCGTCGTACTACTTAAAGGCCTCTGAACCAAGCCAATCCCAAACAGCCATACCTCAGACCAATGGGGGAAATAGAACATCTTAACACCTGCCCCCAAGCCATATGTTAAAGTACACCTTAGCCCATTTGCGGGGGTAGAAATGACTTTAGCAAAGAAACACTTGCCAAACTGGTTTAAAACACACATCCCCCAAATCCTGTTGTAAAATTCCTAAGGGGGGTGGGGGGGGGAATTGGGGTAAACACTAAATTACATTGCTTTGCCCAAATTAGAAATAAAAGACATACAAAACATTTATCAAGTTATATGTAAAATCTCACATCACAACAATAACGAAGGGGGAAAACTGCACAGAGAAAGAGCAACACAGAATGAAATGTACAAACGAGAGTTAAGCATTTAAATCTATAGCAAAAATAGGAATATTTCTAAATGTCTTATAAATGTAAAAATCATCATGCTGTGCTTTTCTGAATGTAGAATTATGCACACATTGTTGTGGTATTGTAGTATTATTTTAATTACCATTTGAGTTAGATGTGTGCATAGTCATTCGGTGCAATGCCACAGTTCGAACAACGTGCTAATATTAAGTTCATGTGCAAATTGGGGAAATCAGCTTCAGATACACTAGGTATCCCCTCTACGATGATGTGTGCATAATCTGATCTCTCACTCTCCCGCTTTATCACAATTCCGGGAACTTTTTGACTGCCCCTCGTATGGTGCAACTCAACTTCTGTGCTTTTTGTTTGCTCCTAAAAGCATTGTTCTAAACTGTTTGACGATTGGCCTTAGGAAAGGATGACCAAGATTACAGATCACATGGACGTTTAGGCTTGAAGCAATCTTGTATAATAGCAATAGTAAGACAATAACTCCTGGGTAATCTCAAAAGCCTGGGCACAGTCCTGTGCAGTTAGAATAGTCCAGCATGTATGTAATCACGAGCTGCTGATGTGTTCATCATTCGTATGTTTCTGGATGAACCAACTTTTAAGTGCACATCACACCTCAAGCGATTCCGGCACTTCAATTCCTTTATAAATACCACCTGTCAGCCATGGTGTCGCTCAAGCTGTGGCTTTACAATGTATTCTAGGTTTCCTTTGCCTTGTCCAGCTTTCTGAGACGTGCTTATTTGTGCTCATTTTAACAGTACAGTATGTGTTGCTCTATTTTTAAAATGATGTTACAATTAGACTGTAGGCTTCTTCACAATTTGGGGGAGGAGAAGTAAAATTATATGCTGACAAAATGAATCAGGCCGTCAGCAAAGCAATCATTTCACCTGAGTACTTGTCATACGGATGCCTGATCCGTTCACTCAAACAGAGCATGAAAGTAGGAAGTGTGACACAAAATTTACTTTATTGATATATTTCTTTATGCATTTATTGACTTATTATAAATGCAGAATGTCATTTCATCACTGGATGGCAAGGATGTCAAAGTTCAGGCAAAAAACATTAAGTCAATAACTTGAAAGCATGTGAACCAGTTAACAAAATAAGTGAGTCTCTTCATCCAGCACATCCTGTTTAACGGCCATTTGCTAAGATTTTCCATATTAATCTAAACTTGGTTAATTGTATACTGATTCCTACAGAGCCCAAGTTAATCTGAGCAGCAATGGGCCCAAGACTGAGGCAGCCCTGAATCGGACAGCAGTCCATCACTGGACACTCACAAGCACAGACTCATCAACCTGACAGCTTCTATCTGGAGTGAGAACGGACTCTAGATAATGGAGTCTCTGGGCAAAAAAAGTGAAAAGGGTGGTCCTAACAAACTCAACACAGAGGACGTTCATGGCAGGAATGGACCCAGGGTTCAGACACCATGAAGTGCCTCTCTGCACCAACCTTTACCCAAGTTAAACATTTCCATGTACCTTGTAAGACGCTAGGGGTCGCTGTTGCCCCTTTCAACCCAACAGACAGACATGCTGCACAAAGGGTAAAAATCATCACGAAGATATTGAATTGGTTTTCTTCTTTTAGTGGTGCCCTGAAGCACCTCCACCACCATACACAAGCAAAGCAATAATAACAATAACACACACAAATCTCTCCTCCATTCTTCCCAGCAAGCTCTGTCCTACTACCCTTCAATTCCGGCTCGCTTGCTGGGTCTCCTTCAGTCCTTTATATAGTCTTTGACCCGGAAGTGCTTCTCCTCTTCTGTTCACGTGACTTGCCAGCAATTCTGGGTCAGATGAAGAACTTGCTTTCTTCTTCAGCCCGGAAGTACTTCAGGGCTTCTTTCCCCGTGACTCGATAGTACTTCCGGGCTATGGAAAAGATACAAGTCCCCAGGTCCCCTGGCAGTGTCTCCTGGTGGCACCCACAGTATCTAGCAGGGCTGAGAAGCCGAACTCCAAATCCCATGGTGCCCTGCGGGAATCCGGAGCACTGCTATCCTGCAGGGAACATGCCATCTGGTGTCTTGGGGAAGGCAGTGCCCCACAGTAGCTGCTTTCCCCCATGCTTCTCTTCGTTGGGCGTCCCAGCCATCCACCACAACCTTTAGCACACATTAAACAATATTTCAGTTTTTAAGTAGATTTTTTTTAGCTTTTTCTGTTGAGATCTTATTGGTGGCATTCATATTTTGAAGGTTTCCCTTGTGTAAAATAATGCTTCTTTCATTCTGTGGAAATAAGACTTACTATTGTGATATTTGCCCAGACACCATCAGTCAGAGACCACATCTTTATCAAATCCATGCTTTTATTTTCTTCTCCACACAACACAAACTCAGTCCCGTACAACAACACTGTTCCTTCAGCCCCAGTCACCTTTTCCCTGGGCCTTCTCTCTCCTCGTCCCTGGGCCACCTGTCTCCTCTGTCCAGGAGCTTCGTCCTGCTCCTGTTTCCGACTCCAGCTCAATGGCAGGAGGGAGGCGGCCCCATTTATCCTCACCCGGATGAGCTCCAGGTGCCCTACCTGACGTCACGTCCTGGTGTGGCGGAAGCGTCAGGAGAGCACCCGGAAGCACTCCGGGTGACCCTGGAAGGATCGTCCTCCATGGGTGTGGCGGAAGTGAATAAGTCCCGGGCTCCATGAGGCGCGGGGCACCCCCTGGCGGTGACCAGAGGCCCCAACGGTCTTGAGTCTCCCTGCTCCCTTTCCGTGGGCCTCTTCTACTCCAGGGCAGTTGCCCCCTCGTGGCCCGGAGGATAAATATGCCACGGCCCAGTCCTTTCAGGCGTCCCGGCCGGGTCTGACCCCCAGCCATGTACCACACTATATTTAAAATTGTGTGGGGTGTTAATATAGGAAAAGTTGATTATTTCGATTAGATGCAGCATTTAAATGAATAAAATGTGCATACAAAATTACAGAGCTCATAATGGAAAGGGTACAATTGTGTATAATATTTTATTTGACCAGAGTTAGACATGGCTATGGTGGGCAAGTGTTTTTAAGCGTATTACTGGTAAGGTATAGTCTAAGGGCTGATGAGAGTTGTGCAAATGCAGAAGCAAAGGCTTGTATAGTGCCATGGTGGCTGTAGATTGAGCAAGGAGATAAAATAATCACTGTGTGCTGTCACAGGTGGCTGGGGGGGGGGCGACCCGGCCGGGATGCCGCAGAGGACCGGAAGAGGGCTTACGCTTCCCCCAGACCACATGGGGGCAACCACCCTGGTGGCTATGGGGACCACGGGTGCAGAGCTTTAAAGCTCAACCCTGTAGGGTCACCACCAGTGGGTGCCCCAATGCCTTGGGAGCCCTGGACCTCAGCACTTCTGCCACACCCGGAAGTGCTGGGGGGAAGAGGATCGGGGACACCCATAGTGTTTCTGGGTGCGCAGCCGGCACTTCCGCCACACTGGGGAGTGCCGGCGGAAGATTGTCGGGAGGCACCTGGAGCACATCCGGGTGATTATAAAAGGGGCCGCCTCCCTCCATTCGGGGGCTGGAGTTGGGAGTGAAGGAAGGACAAGGTCTTGGAGGAGAGACAAGGAGGCGGCCGGAAGAAAGTGAGGGATTGTTTGTTAGCCAGTACTTTCGGGACTTTGGGGACTTTGGGGTTGTGTGTCACATTTGTAAATAATAGTATGAAGAATAAACATGTGCTGGGTGACTTCAACGTGTCTGCCTGTCTGTGTCCGGGTCATCTTCCACAGTGCTTATGAGGAGATCTAAAGTAAGTGTTTAGGACTTGTACTAGTTAGTATTTATTATTATTTATAGCTACAAGATAAAGACCAGAGTGGTCTCACTGACAAGTAACAAGACCATTGACAAGCCGTCAATTGCCTGATTTTCGTATGATGCACCGCTTGCTTTAGGATAGTTGTGTGACTTGCTGTGCCATCCCATTTTACCTGCGCTTTTCTAGCAAAATTACCTAAGTGGGACGCTGTATTAAAAGCAGGAATGGTTTGTGAGCACTTTGTTGACATTTGTTTGTTAACCTCTTATGCCCTAAAGGGTCTGTGGAATTATTGCACCTAAATGACTTACCCGAAAGTGAATGGCCGTTGTTCTCCAATTGTAGCAAAGGAGCTGCAAATGCCTGAAGAATGGTGAATACAAGACTACTATTTTTAAACGAAAGTATTTATAATACACCAATATCAACTAAATAAAACACAAAAACAATTGACGCTTTAGGGACTTCTCTCCAAAAACACTGGATTTTACAGACATTCTATGATGCACAGCCCTGGAATCAATTTTCTTTTGCACTCCAATCTGTCACCACCTATCATTGTGCCAAGTGCAGACATCATATCCCAGAGCGTTGCAAAGTTATACTGTTTGGTATAACCATGTTTGAAACATTTAGTCTCTTGCACCTAAACGATCACTCAAAACAAATATTTCACCTGCAGTTACATACATTTTTGTAGAAAAATCCATATTTACCCACAAACACTATATACAGTCATATGAAAAAGTTTGGGAACTCCTCTCAGCCAGCATAATAATTGACTCTACTTTCAACAAAAAAGATAACAGGGGTATGTCTTTCATTTCCTAGGAACATCTGAGTACTGGGGTGTTTTCTGAACAAAGATTTTTAGTGAAGCAGTATTTAGTTATATGAAATTAAATTAAATGTGAAAAACAGGCTGTGCAAAAATGTGTGTCCCCTTGTAATTTTGCTGATTTGAATGCCTGTCACTGCTCAATGCTGATTACTTGCAACACCAAATTGGTTGGATGAGCTCATTAAGCCTTGAACTTCATAGACAGGTGAGTCCCATCATGAGATATAAAGGTATTTAAGGTGGTCAATTGCAAGTTGTGCTTCCCTTTGACTCTCCTCTGAAGAGTGACAGCATGGGATCCTCAAAGCAACTCTCAAAAGATCTGAAAACAAAGATTGTTCAGTATCATGGTTTAGGGGAAGGCTACAAAAAGCTGTTTTGAAGCAGGCTGTCCATGCTCTGCAGCCATCAAATTTAACTGAACTGGAGAGATTTTGTATGGAAGAATGGTCAAAAATACCTCCATCCAGAATCCAGACCCTCATCAAAGGTTATAGGAGGCGTCTAGAGACTGTTAGATTTGCAAAAGGAGGCTCAACTAAGTATTGATGTCATAGCTCTGTTGGGGTGCCCACATTTATGCACCTGTCTAATTTGTTATGATGCATATTGCATATTTTCTGTTAATCCAATAAACTTAATGTCACTGTTGAAATACTACTGCTTCCATAAGTCATGTCATGTATTAAAAGGAAGTTGCTACTTTGAAAGCTCAGCCAATAAGAAACAAAAATCCAATGAATTAAGAGACTGTAATACTCTGAAACAACAAGTAAACAATTTTTAAATATGCTCATATAATTTTGTACTCTTCCAAATCGTTACTTTCAAAATTATTTTTCATGCCTGTCCTTGAAACATTTTTTGTTGACCACTAGACAGAGAGAAACCTTACATGTTGTAAGCTAGATTGGGCTTTTTGTGCTGCAATTCACATATCTTTCCCTGCTTTGTGCTGCAGTTGCCCCACAGAAGTTCCATGCGTTTTTGTTTATTCATTTTTTGTTGTTGCCTTTTTCTTGCATTTCACGTCTGGAACAACATACATTTTCACACCAGCTTTCAGAGGGTGACGGCAATGCCTTTCCTGGCAGTTCTGAGCAAAGGACAGGAAACATCCCTGGTGAGGGCCCCCCCAGAGCTAGTCACACATACCCCCCCACACACACACATCTTAACCAGTGTTTTCTCAGTTGTTTGGGTTGTGGGTGTCCATTGCTCGGTCACAAGCACATGACACTTCTTCACAGTATAATCTGCCTCCCACCCAAAGGGACTGACAAAGCTGTGCAGGATTTTTTATCCCATTTCTACTCATGCTAATGTTCTCTACCCATCCAAGGCTGCTCTTTGATTTTATTTTCCATTTATAACTTTGTTTGTTTCTGCATGGTGGGTGTGTGAAGTGAGCACAATTAGAACCACAATAAAAATATTTCACAACACTATCGATCCCGTCAGTGAGGCAAGTTGGGAGGATTATACCATGAACAAGTAGCTGAAAACAGCTTTTTTTACTTTCTTGTATACAAAGTATAGGGGAAGCATTATAATTGTCCAAAAATTTGATTTCGAGATTTTGATGAATCTCAATGTTTTAGACCTACCTGAGTCCGAAAATACCATTTTTGGAATTATGTCTGTGTGTCTGTCTGTGTGTGTGTATATAAATATGATGATTTGAGTACACTTTCAGTTAGGTCAACCAAATTTTGCATACAAGTATTAGGTGCAAACTGTAGGTTTCTATCAACTTTTGAGCTATTTCCGCTAACCAGAAGTGGTACTTTTTTATTCATGCAGCTGCAGAGTCTGATTTATTCAACTTTACTTTTATAATAGTTGTTCAATATATTATTCATTTGAGTTGATTTGTTGTTGATGGTTCTTTAATGTACATAATATAAAAATATAATCATTGTCTTGTGCTTAACTCCTTAAATATCCATCCCCATATCTGAGTATACGAGAAAGTCGAGGGGAGACCACTTGCGATTTTTCTTTTTACGCTAAGAAACGTTGCCAGTACTCTAAGTTTAAACTGGAAGAGCACTGATCAGAAAACTGGCATAGAGAGAACTTCTGCAGACAGAGGTCATTGAAGTGTATAACTGCTGTAGCAGAAGGGGCGCCCCTTCTGTATATGTTCCGGGGGAGCAGTCATGGGCTGCACAGTACCTTCCCCGGACCACTTTCTGGCAGCCCCCATGGGTGACTGTGGTGCCTCAGATACCCGCAGGGCTCCATGGGAGATGGAGTTCTCCACAGCCCTGTTGGGATCTGGGGTGGCCACCAGGGGGTGCTGCAAGGGTTCCTGGGCTCATCAGGGCCATAGTTCAGCCACACCCGGAGGTGCAATCGCAGGTGGTCAAGCACTTGAAGCACTTCCAGGTGAGGTATAAAAGGAGCCAGCAGCCACCACTCCGAGAGCCTGAGTCGAGAGGAGGAGGACAACTCTTGCCATGAGGAAGAGTGGTGGTGAAGACTAGGGTGTTTTTGTGCATTGCTTTTGGTGCTGGTGAGACTGTTTTGTGCCTGTGGGACACGGGGTAGAAGTGCCCCACGGGTGAGGAAAATAAATCTTTATTGGTTTTTATACGTGCCTCCGGTGTCAGTCTGTGTCGGGTTGGTGCCTATACAACTCCTTTGTTACACTGCACATGGCAACACTTCAGAATTGTACCAATTGTGACAAGCAGTACTTGAAAACGGTCATATTCTGTATCACTGGCATTCTGGATTCAGCATTCTTTTTGAAGAAGACGACATTTCCCTAGTACAAACTTCAAGTCTTATTGCATGTCAACCAAGTAATCCCCTTGCACTCTCAAATGGCCTTATGCATAACAGTGGTAAAGATGAGCAGTCACACACCCGATTTATTTTCTGTCGTGGGGTCCAGCGGCTGTAGAGCATATGTAGGTGAAGAAATATTTACTGATCGGGGCCCTAGAGAGAGTGAGCAAGGAGTCTGACTGTCAGGGCTTGCAAGTGTCCTGGATAAAAAACAAGATCCATGCCTTTAATGACCTCTTGGGCACGGCCATCAGCAGTGTGTCTGTCTCTGGAGAGAATATCAACCTCATTTAGAGGTTTACTTACCTCGGCAGCGACATCCACGTCTCTGGTGACTCTTCCTATGAAGTCAGTAGACAGATTGGGAGAGCATGGGGGTTCATGAGGTTGCTGGAAAGGGGTGTGTGGCGCTCCCGATATCTAAGCAAAAGGATGAAGGTCCAAGTCTTCAGAGTCCTGGTGCTTCCTGTCTTGCTATATGGTTACAAGACATGGACGCTATCCAGTGACCTGAGATGAAGACTGGACTCCTTTGGTACTGTGTCTCTTTGGAGAATCCATGGGTAATGTTGGTTTGACTTTGTGTTGCTCATGGAGTCCTGAATTAGGCACATTTCCTGCATTGTGTGTGAGTGTCAGTTACAACACTATGACCATGTGGCATGATTCCACAAGGGTAATCCGTCGTGCAGAATCCTCACTGCTGAGGACCTGAGTGGCTGGACCAGGCCAAGGGGACACCAATGTAACACCTGGCTGTGGCAGATAGATGGTCATTTCTGGAGGGTGGCACTGGAGTGTGTGTCTGCCTGGGGGGTTGCCACCAGTTGTGTGGTGGATGTGGAAACGCGCTGTACCAGTGCACGCTCCCCAACCTGACCTGACCTTTTATGCCCAGCTGTGACGTGTAGAATGAATGGCCATTCAAAGACAATTAGAAATCATTGTAATTCTCTTCACTGTATGTGGCTCGACATAGGTGGGATCTTTGATAAAAGCAGACTAACTCAGCTCTGACACACTGCTCACCTCAGCATATAGGTGTACAAATTGCAAATTTTACTAAAGAAAGATTACAGGCAACACAGAAATGTATGATTTACTTGAAAGAAGATACCCTTGGGTATGTAAAAATACCATTATTGCCTTTGATTGACTTGTGTGGGTTTATTGCAAAATACACAAACAACTTTGAAATATGGTGGGACACCTCATGCATAGCTGGTTAAGCTTGTCACTTGGAACAGTATGCCATTGATCACAAACAACTCAGTTACCATAAGAAGAAAGGATTACAAACTCTGTGACTCCACACCAAGCTTGCCGTGTAGACATTTGATTTAAATTGTTCAGGTTGTATGATTTCATGTATTTAACAGTCTGACATGACTATTTTTTCTGCTAAACAAACAAATGCGGGTTAAGGTGAAATAAAATGTTTTTACCTCACTGAAACAACCTGATGTTCACTGATATTAGCAGTCACTGAGGGCTAAGGGGTTGCTTTCCTACCTAATGCAGGCCCTGCGGGAACACAAAGGGATAGATTCCTTTATACAGATCTCACAGTAGTTAAAATCTAGGTGAAGCTGAAGGACAAGTGAATCACTATAAGCCGTAGCCCGAGAAACATTCAGCCTGCCACTGTTGAGGTTTCAAAGGTACTTAGTACAGAGTGTATGTAACAAAAGGTTAATAGACTAAGGTACTGTTTAGGGGTATTTCTTGTCCAGTGACAGAAAGAACCTAAAAGGCTCATATAGTGCCTTTCATAAAAAGTGACAAACAACTACAGGGTTCAAAGTAACTCAGGGTAATATATGACATCATCTATCAATTGAGGACTGTAACAGCCGGGTTATACTTGATACTCAGAACAGTTAACGCGCACACATCATGGCAGCCACACATTCCCAACGCTCTTTTGACGTGTCCTCTGACACTTTCATCAGAAAATAACGCAACATGTGTGTGAGTTGTAGTACCAGGAAATATTTGGGTGAAGTGTGTGTTCAAGTTTTGGTACATGACATCTATATTGTTGTTTACTGTCAATGTGACAAAAATGGCTGTCAGAACAGCTGGCATCAAATCTCCAGCTCTTTGAAAGTGGACGTGGAAATGTGCAAGACAAAATGGATGCAAACTTGAGACAGATTCGTCCATGCAAATTGGAAATTGTCAGAGGAAAGAAGTGGGAATTTGGCGATTGCATGATAACGCAGTGTGACGGCAAGCTGTATTTCAGCTCTAACAGGATCAATGTGCCTGCTTCAGTGTTTGATGAATGGTTCGATGCGATGATGCAAATCATCAAATTTAAATGCTGACATTCTTCATCCATTTCTTGCATAGGCAATACAGGCATCACATATTCCCCATCATAATGACGCGTTACATTTAAAAGTCTCAATGCCATCTTTTGTGTCACTGTTGCTGTCTTTGTTTTGCACCTTTGCAACAGTATCTCGCAGTGCCACCTGGTGGAATCCTCCAGATTTACAGTACATAAAATATGCGCGCAAATTTAATCGATACATTGCTTTACATAGCAGCAGCAGCATTTGCAAGCATACGCGTCGCATGGCGTCAAGTACACCTTGGCCCATATGATCCCCAAATAAGACCACAGGGAGTTAAAAGCATAAAAAGGACAATGTTTTTTATTATTGGAAAGGTTTAACTCAACAGACAGAGCAAAAGGTATGACAATAATCTTAAAAATAATAAACAACCTCTACGCAGAGGGTCTACCTTGGTGTTTTGTTTGATTCATCACTTAACTTTGAGCTACACATTACGTCTCTTTCCAAAATTTCATTCTATCATCCCTGTAACATTGCCTGCCTCCATTCATTTCTGTCCTGTAATGATACTCAGACTCTGGTTCTTTGTTTCATAATGTCTCGTATTGATTACTGTAATTCCCTCTTCATCGGCCTCCCTGCAATCTCTACACAGAAGATACAGTATATTCAGAACTTCGCAGCCAGATTCCTCACCCACACAAAGCATTCTGCTCACATCTCCCCTGTACTTCACTGCTTATCGGTTCCATCAAAGATTAAATTCAAGATTCTGCTTCTCACCTTCAAAGCCCAACATAACTTTTCCCCTCTCTACCTCACTCAGCTCCTAGCTCCATACACTCCTTGTCACTCTCTCAGGTCTTCGAGCAGTAATCTCCTTACTGTCCCACACACCAGACTCTCCACCCTGGAAGGCAGGTCCTTTAGTGTTATGGCCGTCATGAACTGCTTCCAGACGTATCTTTGGTATTACTTATAGGGTATCAGAGGACATATAGATGAACTCAGGCATATGCTTAGTACACACCCAGTGGTCCATTTGCCACTGCACTCCAATATCCATATTACTAACCAAGAATAAACCGGATATGGATGCAGGTACACGGCGATGGGACCATGAGACGTACTGTGCAGACGCACGTCTCATAAACCACAAGCGAAGTCTTATCCACCGCGAACGAAGGAGTCTCAGCCCAAGAACGAAAGAGCTCAACTAACGTGAATGACAAATGAAGCAACAACGCGCCCATAACTAACGACTAACGACACAGCCACACACAAAAGAGGATTCTGTGCTGCACCCCAGAGTCAAACGTGAGAGGCTACGGAGGCCCCACAGGTCCACAAAGATAGTACGTAAGGCGCAGGCGTCACAGCCATAATGTAAGTGGCACTACTGCAGAGTGAAGGCGCAGGCGTCACCGCCATATTGTGAGTGGCACTACTGCGGAGTGAAGTTAGGAATAATGTGCTGCTTGGGATTGTACAAACCGCTGAACTCTTTACACCAAATTCAAACACAATACAGCTCAACGATACAAACACGAGCCCACCTGGATAAGATCAATGAACGTAGGCGCCTACAACGCGCGTCTGAAACTATGGAAGCAAAGCAGGCACGGGTTCAAAATGAATGACCTCGACTGACGGATATACAAACACGAGCCCGCCTGGATAAAATCAATGAACGCAGGCGCCTACAACACACGTCTGAAATGCCGCGGGCAAAGCGGGCACGGCTCCAAAACGAACGAGCTCGACTAATGTATTTCAGGATACCCAACGCCGGGGGTAGGCGAGCGAAGCGAGCAGAGGGCGGAGCCCCTTGTTTTTTCTAGTGCATAAAAGGGCAGATGCCCCCAAAGAGCACCATTCACTTCAGCATACAGCAAGAGTTCGTGCTTGGCGAAATGAGACACCCTGCTGTCCTCTCTTGAGCTAAAAGTTGCACTATACATTTATCAAACCTAATTTTTCCCATCCTTTGGAAGGCAGATGATAAAAAACTGAATCTGGTAACGTATAGAATTTAATCATTTGCATTATCCTAATTGAAATAGTGCTATGTCAAATGGGATAGATAGATAGATAGATAGATAGATAGATAGATAGATAGATAGATAGATAGATAGATAGATAGATAGATAGATAGATAGATAGATAGATAGATAGATAGATAGATAGATAGATAGATAGATAGATAGATAGATAGATAGATATTTTTTATTTTTTAAAACCAAACTTTATTGAATAAACACAGAAAATAAATCATAACAGTAAACCAAATACAATCTTAAGTCTTACAGAAAACATATACACACATTCCTATTGATGAATATTCAGTTTCAAAAAACATTACATACTCAAAATTGTTCTTAGAATAAAATATATATTTATCTAATCCCTCCCATTGTTTCCACCCTCCAATCCCACTTATCCTTAGTATTCTTTATTATCTCAAATCTAAAAATAAGTAAAACACCAAACTCAGAGCACAAATTGTAAATTATTATCATCATCACATTTACAAAGGACATTATTTACGCACCACAATTCCTTAAACTGTACTAAATTATTCATAGACTTATAAAAATTAAAATCCACTAATATTCTACTTTCACACACTTTTCTAAAAAAGACAACAACATCTTCAGTCCCACTCCCAGTAATTTTGTTTTTATGGGTCTTCCATATTGACAGTTTTGCTTGCCCGATAATAAAATTAATTAGGTTCATATTTTCTCGTTTGTCTTGTAATTCTCACCCCAAACACAAACACCGTGCTATTATACGGGACCCCCAGCCCTTCTACTATTATTTCTATTACACTAAAGAAGCTCTTGAGTCTCTCACAGTACATAAAAGCATGATAAACAGTTTCCCTCAGACCACAAAAAGGACAGCAATCAGAAACCCCCGGACATATAATCGATAAGAAGGAGTTCACCGCTAGTATCCCATGCACCAACCTCCACTGCAGGTCTCCCACCCTACTGGCCAATGGCGGCTTGTACAACGACCTCCAGGCGGGGTTCAGTCCTTGAGGGGCTCCGAACTTGTCTCTCCAAGGTGTGTCGTGTCTTCGTGTCCTCAGCTGTTCCAGGTTGTTCACCTTCACGCACATCCTGTAGAGCTGCTTCCCTGGCTCCGTAGGCAGAGATAACGCCTCAAGAGAACGTAAGACTAAAACTTCGGTCTCACTGTCCCTCAGTTCAACAGCTGGAGATACAGTAAGTGTTGGAAAAGGCGTTTCGTCAGTTGGCTTCAGTCGTGAGGTGAACATTCTGTGCAGGAGTGTCATGGATTCCCTGTCCAGTGATGATTGTATCTGACACAGAAACTTCTCCATGAGGCGCACTGAATGCACTCCTGTCTCCTCTGCTACCACCTGTGCACTTTTCCAAGTGTAATTTTCCCAGTCAATTATGTCCTTTATTGTGGTTATTCTATTTATTATGAAATGATGAATAAAGTTTTCAGAAAGTCCTGTAGCAGTGCCAACAGCAGGATTGTAGAGCAGCGGTTCATCAAGGACCCAAAAAGAGGAAAGGTCATCACAGTCCTTTTTTATCAACAGCATTTACCACGCTTCCAGAAGGCTTTTATAAAACTCTGGCACATGTAAAGTCCCGATCTTATCAAAATGGCACAGCAGTAAACTTTTACCAAGTCCCATATGCGGCCTGTTTAAAGAAAAGTACGGCCAAGTTCATCCACTGGCTCTGCTCAACAGGGTACAGCAGTTTCTGAATGGTCTGAAGGCGGAAAGCAGCAATCCTGCTGGTAATGTCAATAAATCCTTGTCCGCCTTCATCCAACGGCAAGAATACAACGCCCTTCCGTATCCAATGGGTACCATTCCAAAAGAAATCCATGATCGCTTCTTGTATATGCTGAACAAGCAAAGGTGGAGGTTGCAGACAAATACATTTGTGCCACAGACTGGAGGTCACCAGGTTATTAATTACCAGCATCCGTCCTCTATAAGATAACTGAGGGAGTATCCACTTCCACTTAGCGAGCCGAGCTGTAACCTTGTCCAACAGACCCTCCCAGTTCTTTTGGATGTAGTGGTCATCTCCGAGATGGACTCCCAAGTACAGGAAACCCCCAGTTGTCCACTGCAGACCCCCTTCCAGTCGAGGAGGACTATATCCTGTCCAGTTCCCAACCAGCACTGCACTGCTTTTGTTCCAGTTGATTTTGGCCGAAGACGCTTTACTGTAATTCCGCAGACAGTTTGTTAGTTTGTTCAAATCCTTCTGGCCGGTGATGACAACTGCGAGATCATCTGCATAAGCAGTGACTTTCACAGGGTCCATGTTACAGTTGGGGATGGTGAGACCAGTCAGCACCTTCCTCAGGTGCACCAGGAAAGGCTCCAACGCCAGAGCATATAATATACCGGACAAAGAGCAGCCCTGTCTGACTCCTCTTCTGACGCTGAAAGGTGCGCACAAACCACCATTGACCTTGATTATACCAGAAATGTCACTGTAAAGTAATCGAATATAATTAATAAAAGACTCCCCAAACCCAAAAGCCTTCATGGCATTCCATAAAAAAGAGTGACTGACCCTATCAAAAGCTTTTTTCTGGTCGAGAAATATAAGACCAGTCCGAAAACCAAACAGTTTTGCAGCAGATAAAATGTCCCGAATTAAAAAAATGTTATTAAAAATGGATCTGCCAGCCACGCAGTAATTCTGATCAGGATGCACCAGTCTCCCTAAAACTTGGACCATCCTGTTGGCTAAGGCTTTGGAGAGAACTTTATAATCTGCACATAAGAGAGACACTGGCCGCCAGTTCTTAATGAGACACAGGTCTCCCTTCTTCGGTAGCAGCATGATCACAGCTCTACGGCAGCTTTGAGGTAACAAACCAGTTTTAAAACTCCACCGAAACACTTCCAACAAGTCCAGGCCAATGACATCCCAGAACTCTTTATAAAACTCCACTGGAATGCCATCGATTCCCGGGACCTTCCCTGTATTCAGCTGTCCCAGGGCTGTGGTGAGTTCTGCGAAGGTCACCTCACTATTTAGATCTGCCACGTCTGCGTTGGGGAGCTGTGGTAAGTCCTGCAAAAAGGTCTGTTGGTCTTCACTGCCACCATTTCCATCTGCAGCAAATAAAAGTTCATAAAATTCGCGGACCACCTGCCTTATCTCACTGGGCTCTTGTGTCTCTCTGACATCAGGTGTTCTTATATAATGTAAGAGTTTACTCTGCGAGTTTTTTTTCTCTAAACCAAAAAAGTACTGCGTTGGTGCATCCATCTCAGTCAACCGCTGAAAGCGGGCCCTCACTAAAGCCCCCTGAGCCCTGGTCTCAAGCAGGTGGGCCAACCCCAGTTTAGCAGTAGTCAGGCTCGCCTGCAGCTGCTCATTTGGACCCTTCTCTAGTTGTTGTTGAAGCTCAGCTATTTGATTTTCCAAAGCTGCCATTTCTGACCGTAATACTTGGGTGACATTTCTGGTATACTCCTGACACAAAGCCCGGATGTGACTCTTCCCAACCTCCCACCACTGTTGTAAGCTGGTGAACTCCTTCTTCATAGCCTTCCAACCTCCCCAGAAATGAACAAACAACTCTTTAAAATTCTGATCTTTGAGGAGGAGTGTGTTAAAATGCCAGTATGGACTACGAGGTCTGTACACGTTAAAAAGAAGTGAACAACACACCAGACTGTGATCGGAGAAGCCAGTAGGCACAATAGAGCACACTTTAAATAACCCTAACAGGTGCTTAAAACTGTAAGAATGATCGAGTCTCGCCATTGAGATCATGTTTCCACTCGTCCTCCCCCACGTGTATTGCCGACAGGCCCCATTTTTAGACCTCCATACATCTTCCAGCCCAACGTCCTTAATTATTTTTCCCAGAGCTCGTGCTGAGCGAGGGTGCGGTTCCAGTCCATTGTTTCTATCCATCCTTGAGTCAAGTGTACAATTAAAATCCTCTCCTAACACCACCACTTCCTCAGGGTCACACTTAGATAACAGATGTCCTAACTTGGTAAAGAACTGGAGCCTCTCCTCACCCTCATTCGGGGCGTACACGTTAATAAAAGTGACAACACTGCCTTGAAATTTTACTGTCACTTTCAGGAGTCTCCCTTTCACCAGCTCATCAGTCCTGCAGACTTCTACTTGAAGCCCTCCAAGAAATAAAACAGCCACTCCAGCACTAACATTTGTCCCATTGCTAAAAAAAATGTCCCCTTTCCAATCCCTGCTCCACTCCCACAGATTTTGCTCATCAATGTGGGTTTCTTGTAGAAAGGTGACATTCAAACCTTTTTGTCTTATAAAATCAAAAAGTGCGACCCTCTTATCAGGACTTCTCCCCCCATTAATATTTAGGGTTCCTGTGTGTACACTTGCCATAATACCTGAATATATAGATGAACACACAATGAAACACAGGGACCACCACAAATACTGTGGAGTGGATTTAACAGGGGGCTTAGCCATTAGGTGGTGTTTAAATTAGACTGTTTCCTCAGTTTGCTGGTTAAATTCTTGAGCCTCACGAGCTCTTTAACGTCAAACATCGCGGAGGCTGCTTTGTCCCGCCGCAACCCACGGACAGACGATATAAAGAGTTCAATGTCTGGGAAAAACTCAGCCACGTCCACCCCCTTTTCACCGCCGGTGTTCACCAAAAACTCTTTTACACTCTGAGCGCTGTAACCCCCCTGGCTTTTAACTCTGGGGGCTCCGAGGCAGCAGACCCATCAGAGATATTACCGTCATCGGTCTCTTCCCCGACATTCCCCGCGGCTGAAACGTCATCGGCTGTCTCCGCGAAGACGGGAACATCCTCCTGACAAGGACCATAGGCGGGATCCTCTCCAATCACCCCTGAGCCCTGACTTAAAACAAGTTTCTTACGTGCCCGCTCTTCTCTTTCACCTTGCCTCTTTTGAGCAGGACGTTTAAATTCACCTTTTTCCTCAGGCTCATTGTTGCCTCCCTCGTCCATGTCTATGTCACCCCACACACTTTCTGCTGCTGCTGCTGTCTGACCTTCATTCTCACTACCGCCTTCATTCGGCTCATCCCTGGGAGGCACCTGATCCTCTTGCCCCTCAGATCTTGAGGCTTTTCCATTTTTAACACCCCGCACCTCTACAAGCGCCTCTGCGCCATCAGCCACTACAGGATGATCTTTCACTTCCTGTCCCTCTTTTTCTGTAACTGCATGGTCAGTTTTCTTGTGCCCATGTTGTCTCTCAGGACACTGTTTGATTAAATGGGCTTCACTCCCACACCCAAAACATTTAATTTCGTTAGAAGTGACGAATATCACATAATCGAAACCTTCCACTCTAAACTTCATTGCCACGTTTAAATCATCGTCCACTCTATTTAAAACCATATAAACTTGTCTCCTAAAAGACAAGACATGTTTTAAATCTGGCGATTTACAACCTAAAGGAATATATCGAATTTTTGACACCAAACGTCCATGCCGCTCCAACTCTTTTGCTATAGTTTCGTTCTTGAGAAAGGGCGGCGCATTAGAAATTGTTACTCTACGGGACGGGACGGCTAAAGGGGAAACCTGTACAAAGGAGCCATTAATAACAACCCCCTTCTCAACCACAATGGGAACTAAATCCACAGAGCTCAAAAAAAACAACGATAGACCCGCTCATTCGTGAAGCCGACTTGATATTTTCACATCCTATCACTTCGCCTACCGCCAAAACCCCCGCCTCCAAAGGAACAAACTCCTCAGATAAAAGTTTAATCCCATGGCGGCGGCTTAGACGCTCAAGATTCGCAGCCATTGCGGCTGCCGTGGCCTAAGCCACTCAGTACAAAACAAGTTTTATCTGTTTACACCAAAGAAAGATAGAAATAAGAAAGTAGAATATCAGAAGAAAAAAGAAAAACCACACTCACCGCACCGCGTCCACCACCAGGTCCACTCGCACCCACTCGAAACAACCACCCAGCATGCACAGCGACAGCAAAACAGGAAGGAGATAGATAGATAGATAGATAGATAGATAGATAGATAGATAGATAGATAGATAGATAGATAGATAGATAGATAGATAGATAGATAGATAGATAGATAGATAGATAGATAGATAGATAGATAGATAGATATGCACTATATAATAGATAGATAGATAGATAGATAGATAGATAGATAGATAGATAGATAGATAGATAGATAGATAGATAGATAGATAGATAGATAGATAGATAGATAGATAGATAGATAGATAGATAGATAGATAGATAGATAGATAGATAGATAGATAGATCCCCAAGGGAAAATTTATTCATAAGCCAGAAGTTTTTGTGTGTTTTGGGAGGTTGCTTTTAAGGTAAATCTTTCAGATGAATTTGTTTTGAAAATCTTCAATAAATTTGGTAATTTGTACATTGCACTGTTCAAGTTTTTACTTTAAAACTTCAAAGCTGTAGTATTAACAAAAGGAAAAAAATAGAATTCTTGAGATTGTCTGCTATGGGATTACAGAGGTACAAATTTAAAGGGTAAAACTGGAAGTTTGTAGTCATTTAAACAAGACAGGAATCATTTTTCAAGAGAGATGGTGTCCCGAAGCTGCAGATATCTGGCTCTACTCACCCAGCAGGACCAGTAATAATATGACCGAGTGGAGCAGCACAAGTTAAGTGCCTGATGCCATTTCAGTGTGCTGTCACTAATGTGCTGTGTTGACTCAGGCAGGCAATCACTGTCTGCAGATATGATTTTTATTCTTTTCCTTACTTTGTAATTGTTTACTGAAAGATCAGTTTTCCAGGGAACTGGATTATTTACCAGACTGGCTTATTACCGTTATTTAAATAAACTTCTACTTCATTTCTTTGTCTCACAATTTTAGTCAGGAGTGGTCTGTGTTGGTGAGTCATGTTATCACATAAAATAAACAACACAGCCAAAGAGAAGTTATTCAGTATCCATTGCTTCTTCCTATCCTGCTTTATCTTGACAGTAGTTTCACCCAAGAGTAATGAAGTAAGCCATATTGGGTAATCTTTACATTTGTACTAGCTGTGCTTCTGATCTAAGACTTGTTGAAATCTAAGTGAGCAACGTAGACCTCATGTTTTTAATGTGATACATGGCTTGTCCAGTTGGTCTCGTATAATAATGTGCACCCTGTTTTTCCTGCATGGTGGCTTTTTCCTTATTGGCTAGAGCAGTTCATTTTCATTTGCTTCCTCTCGGCACTGCTCATCAGACTGTTCACTCCTACTGTCAGAGTGTTTTTCTACACAAAAGCAGCAGTAATTGTTAATGCATTGGTTTGGCTTAGTGACTCTAGTCTAGCCATGTTGGAGCACTGGTTTCCTGACGTGGGAGTCAAGTTATCATTATTTTCACTCATCCTTTGCCCACCTTTAAAAGTTATTTGTTATTAGCATTAAAGGTGTAAAAATTGGCTAGATTACTGTAACACACTCCTCTCAGGACCACCCAAAAAAGACATCAATCGATTGCAACGAGTGCAGAATGCAGCTGCCAGAATCTTATCTAGGAACAGAAAATCTGAGCGCATCTCTCCAGTTTTGATGTCACTACACTGGTTACCTGTGTCATTCAGAATTGACTTTAAAATCCTGCTTATGATTTACAAAGCCTTAAATAATTTCACTCCATCTTATATTTCAGAATGTCTTTCACCTTACACTTCAAGTTGTAACCTTAGATCTTCAAATGAGTGTCTGCTTATAATTCCAAGAGCTAAACTTAAAAGAAGTGGTGAGGCGGCCTTCTGCTGTTATGCACCTAAAATCTGGAATAGCTTGCCAGGCTAATATGGTGGAACACTTTAACAAACTGCTAAAAACACATTATTTTAACATGGTGTGAAATGGACGCTATATAGCGCCCGACCTGACACAGATTCACACTGAGGCATGTGTAAAATAAAATAAACTTTATTTTTTCTTCACCTGTGGGGCACATCTTCCCCGTGAACCCCACAGGCAATACACAGTCCCAAACACACAACAGTCACCAAGCACTTTCCTTCTGGCACCACCACTTCTCCCAGGCAATCTTGTCCTCCTCCACCCGACTCTGGCCGCTGAGTGGTGGTCACTGGCTCCTTTTATAGTCACCCGGAAGTGCTCCAGGTGCTTGACCACCGAGTTCCTGCTGCACTTCCTGGTGTGATATATAGGTTGCCCACATGGGCTCAGGAGTCCCAAACACAGCACACCCTGGCAGTGCCTGCGGGACCCAACAGGGCTGCACCCAACTCCAATTCCCAGGGAGCCCTGTGGGAAACCGAGGGGGGCGGCCATCTAGCGTCCAGGGGGAGGTATTGCAGTGTCCAGGGCTGCTCCCCCTGAATATAGTGTGCAGGGGCGTCCCGGCTGGGCATGGACGCCAGCCGCCTGCCACAATGGCTTTATCATAGCTTCATTTTAGCTTAATCCTGATACTCTGTATATGCATTTAATTATCAATATCATTTCTGGTCGTTCCATAATCCGTATCAACCCCTACTTTTTCTGCTGTTCTTTTTCTGGTTTTCTGTGGTGGCAATCTGCACCACCACCACCTGATCAAAGCACCGTGATGCCCCTACATTGATGGACTGAAGGCCAGAAGTCCACATGACCGTCATCATCAAGTTCTTCCATGTGAACCCTGAATATCATGAGGACTGATTGAGGTCATTTATGTTAGATGGAATGCCTAGAGGGAGCTGGGTGGTCTCGTGGCCTCAGAACCCCTGCAGATTTTATTTTTTTTTCTCCAGCCATCTGGAGTTTTTTTGTTTTTGGTTTTTCTGTCCTCCCTGGCCATCGGACCTTATTTTTATTCTATGTTAATTAGTATTCCCTAATTTTATTTTCTTATATATTTTGTCTTTTTTCTCTTTCTTCATCCTGTAAAGCACTTTGAGCTACATCACTTGTATAAAAATGTGCTATAGAAATAAATGTTATTGTTGTTGTTGTTTGCCATCATCAAGTCCAAACTGTGGCCAAGCGTTAGTGTGTAAGTAATCAGCTTCTCAGTTTTGAGTCCGTTTGTTACATGAGCTGAAATGCCAAAATACAAGATTTACAATGAGTCATTTAGCTCATGGTCTTAGCCTGCTTTGCTCACTTTCTCTGTAACCAGTGTAAAAGAATAAACTCGACACACTTAAACAGGTTTTGGGCAGCCACCCGTATATTATTCCTGGCTGCAAAAGATTCTTTAAATAGTATATAGATGTTCTCAATACAGAGGCCAAAACAGAACTGTCGATGGTTTGTCAAGATGGCAGTTTTAAGGGATCAGACAGGAAGTGATGTTCTTCAGATGTCAGAGTAGGTGCCGGAAGTGATATTCTTCTGCGCATCGGAACTGGTAGTGACGTCATCTACTCTAAATCAAACAGGTTTACCCGCGGCTGGGCTGTAGAGATAACAGGAGAAGGTTTAGTGCACCCCGCCATCCCCTAGCCTGGTGTGGCATTACCTTTGCTTGGTCCATGCAACGTCTTCCTAGTCGTACGTGTGTGACACCAGCCATTTCTTCTTATTATGACATTTTCTTTAACTTTTTATCTTTTTTGGTCTACTTACTCTGTTGTTCATCCTTGCTCCAGGTCTCCATCTCTGTCTGTCTCTATAACCCAGTTTTGGCTTCTTGCTTTCCGTTTCAAAAATATCAGTTCAGGAACACTCTATTACTTTACCCAGTACCTTGTTTTTATTAGCACACATATGATACTTTATTTTTCAATCTTTTTCACACCCTTACTGTGTTTTTTTTTTTTTTTTGGCACCTCGCTTTCAGTTCAGTTCAATTCAATCTAAATGTGCCTTATTGGAATGACATTTGTACATTCTACTGATACAAACTAAAGCAGTAACACTAAACATGAAATAAACAATGAATATAAAGTAGTCCGATTGCTATGTCATCAGTCAATTTCAAATCAGAGGTAAAACAAATATGGAGCATATCTCATTTAATCTGCAATGTTCCCTCATTTGATTTCTTCTTCTCTTTGTGCCAGAGCCAGAAGCAACGCTCATGTTGCCGCATATAAAATACTGAGCTCAGCTGCCACTGCACTCTTCTATCATAGATGAGCCACTATAAAGGGGTAATTGCTATAGTAATTAGTGAGTTTTCACTCATGTTTTACATTTAAAATTAAGAGACATTTCAATTTAGACTACTAGGGAAGAGACTCTTGGACCATCTAAAAAGAGCAGACCGGAGCTATCCTCAGACAAGACTGTTCTGTTCTGGTAGTGATCATTTCTTATTTTTGTTTTTATCGAATGCTATAAGATTATAGAGTTATGGAGTATAATAGTATGTTAAGAAATAAAAATGGAGATAAAGAGATTGAAAGTTACAGCAGTGCCATATGAGGATAGGATGGGAACTTACGTACCGTAGACCAGTGCCCAGTATGCTAAGGTGGACTTTGGCCCTGAAATGAGTGGAAGTTAAATACAAAATCTTTTTTACTTTACTCTGCATTAAATGTAGGCTTTTAAGATTTCTATTTTTTTAACCTAGTCTGTTAGAACTATAGAAAGCTGGGAAAGCAATTTCCTTAATTATGTTCCTGTGTGTGCTACTGATAAAAATGTAAAACAATACTTATTGTTTTAAAACAACTGCAAAGCAGGATATGTGGATTCAGCATTAGCTCTCCTGCTTGTGCCAACTGTCACATACTAGCTGAGCTACAGTATATACTATAAGCTCATATTACATTTTTAATTTCTGGTAAGGAATTGAATCGCCTTGTAAGGTTAAATAAAGATCTAAATTTGTTAATAATAATAATAACAACAACAACAATGATAATAGCAACAATAATAATAATAATAATAATAATAATAATAATAATAATAATTAAAACATTATTTTTACAGCACCTTATCATACATTGACATGCAATGCAGGGTGCGTTCCACAGATTAATAAATAACAAAGATATACAATATGTACATGGATTATTATCATTATCTAATACTATGATAATTTCTAATAAATGTCAATATACTAAATACAAAATCAACCAGGTATTGTTAAGCAAAATGTAACCACTAAAGTGCAAAACAAACCTTCACTCTTATCAGAAAAAAGGTTTTCTAATTAAAATATTTATACTTTAAGGTTGACAATAGAACAACTGGATCTAGTTAATATAACCTGCTCAAAAAATTCAAAGAAACTCTTTGAAAACACAATGGGAAAAAAATCCTGCTGGCTATCTCTACTGATATGGACTGATATGGGTAATGTGTTAGGAACGAGAGGATGGCACATTGTTTGATGTGTCTGAATCACACATTTACAGTGAGACAAACAACCTGGCCTCGCAGTAAGGAGACCCGGGGCAGAGCCGGCCCTAGACAATTTCGGGTCCGAAGCAAACTGATACCAAGGGCACAGTGGGCCCCCTTCAGCTGTGGGCCCGAAGCGGTCGCTTCGTTCGCCTTATTTGCCTGGGTTCACTACCCACGTCCTCCCTGCATGGAATTTGCATGTTCTCTCCGTGTCTGCGTGGGTTTCCTCCCACAGTCCAAAGACATGCAGGTTAGGTGCATTGGCGATCCTACATTGTCCCTAGTGTGTGCTTGGTGTGTGGGTGTGTGTGTCCTGTGGTGGGCTGGAGCCTTGCCTGGGATTTGTTCCTGCCTTGCGCCCTGTGCTGGCTGGGATTGGCTCCAGCAGACCCCCGTGACCCTGTGTTAGGATATAGCGGGCTGGACAATGACTGACTGACTGACAAACAACCTGTGGACAGGTGCAGAAGTGTCATTGAGACCTGTAGGAATCAGTTGTTTGCATTGTTTGAAACCTCTAATGGTTGTGCAACAAAAATAAAAGAGGGTCCCATCATTTTTGTCCATGCCATTTTCATTTGTGTTGTTATTCGTAATATTCTGTTGAATGAAAACTCTAAAGCAAAGTCTGACTTTTGTTAAATACAGAATGAACAATGATGGGTGCCTATTACTTTTGTCAGTTTCAAATTATTTCAGAGACAATTGTGGGTTCTCCTTTTTCTTGGAGGGGGTACCAACAAATTTGTCCATGTCTGAACTGTTGGAATGGAGCTGGACAGTTGGACATCCGTGGCAGAGCGTCGGGTGCTGAGCAGGATCCTGTCAATCATGGAGAATCCACTGCATCCACTGAACAGTATCATCTCCAGACAGAGGAGCAGCTTCAGCGACAGACTGCTGTCAATGTCCTGCTCCACTGATAGACTGAGGAGATCGTTCCTCCCCCAAACTATGCAACTCTTCAATTCCACTTTTATAGGGGGATGTTAACATTATATAAAGGTACTGTCTGTTAAACCTGCATTTTTATCACTCTTTAATTTAATGTTGTTTTTTATCAATATGCTGCTGCTAGAGTATGTGAATTTCCCCTTGGGATTAATAAAGTATCTATCTATCTATCTATCTATCTATCTATCTATCTATCTATCTATCTATCTATCTATCTATCTATCTATCTATCTATCTATCTATCTATCTATCTATCTATCTATCTATCTATCTATCTATCTATCTATCTATCTGTACCACATGCAAAATTAGTAAGAAAGAAATATTGAAGAGTCTACACAAGTAACCAGGATGAGGCTGACAACACAGTGGAGTCAGCATCACCACAGTAGGTGCAGAAGAAGTACTTATAGCAATAATGTAACTATTAAAATGAAAGAGGGATAAAGGGTTTGTGACTGACGTGATGGGGTCTAATGCATAGGGATGGGGAGAAAGCTCGATTAAACAAGAGGCACTTTGGGTGCTTAACTCGTCTTTGCAATTCCACAGACACCATGCGATACTCATCTGTGTCTGGCTGTTCAATATGAGACTAGCAGCAATGACAGTTAGACAAACTGTTGGAATTAACAGCTTTGCAAGTGAAATCGAGCCGTCTGAGGCCAAGGCAGAACTCTGCCATCTGCATTTTGAACTTCTTTCACTCTTTTGACTCTTCGTGCAGGAAGAACATTGGAATGGGAATTGTAGTAATCCCCTCAAGAGGAGATGAGGCAAGACGGAGTGTTTGTGCAACAGAGGAGGAGAGGAAAGGTCAGACCGAAGAAAATATTCTGAAACACTGACAACCATGAGGAATTCTGCCAATGGTAGAGGAAGAGCTGTCTCTTTGTGTCATGTTTAGATGCTTACATTCTGGACTTCATTGAATTTTCCAAGGAATTAGCTCATCTTACTAAATATAAAACATGCTTAGTTGCACATATACACATTCTAACAAAATATTCTAAGCAGTCTATAGATTCAGAAGGGACAGGATGACGTATTTCTAAACAATTTCATTTTTCATGTGTCTAGTAGAACTCTTTAAGGTGTATTTACAGTTGGTAATTTGATATTATTAGGACAACCATTTATTTCTTCAATAGCCCAAAATCACACTATGAATGCCTCAAAGGGCTTTAACAGGCCCTGTTTGTTGACAGCCCTCAGCCTTGACTCTTTAAGACGGGGGTGTCGAACTCCAGGCCTGGTGGGCCGCAGTGGCTGCAGGTTTTCATTCTAACCCTTTTCTAATCAGTGACCAGTTTTCACTGCTAATTAACTCCTTTTCCCTTCATTTTAAGAATTCACTCCTCTGAATTTATTCTTTTCTTCATTAAATGACAGCCAAAAATAAATGAGATGTGAAACGAGCTAACAGATGACCAGCTAAACTGGGATTTCAAACTCCAACCAATCTCTTAATGAGAAGCCGATTCTTGCTGTTAATTAAACCCGTTATTTAATTCCATGGCTTGTTGCTACTCTTATTCTGCCACAGCAGACATTTCCAATACTGTTGATTTTTCAGTTTTTCTAAGAATATCATCAAAATGTTTTGGTGACCTGAGAGATCAGCCTTATCGAGACCAACACCTTTCTTTGTTTTCAGATATTGTGTGATGGGCACAGTTGAATTGATCATGTGGCGGTTTGTTTTATGTCTCATTATTGTTTGGCTGCTAATTAAGGAAAAAGAGACCACAAAGGGGTCTGAGTCAAGTTAATTAAAATTAAGGCAAAAGAAGTTAATTAGCAGCAAAAACTGGTCACTAATGAAGAAAATGGTTAGAATGAAAACTTGTAGCCACTGCGGCCCTCCAGGACTGGAGTTTGACACCCCTGCTTTAAGAAAAGAAAAATCTCCCAACAACACCTTAATATTCTCTGAAAACAAACCCAGCCAGTTCCAAACTCCAGAAGATAAACAACTAGATTTTACCTGAGAACTTAGAGTGTAGACATTCATTGAGCAAATGTGCACAGAAGCAGATTCCACGGATTTGTAGAGGAGGGTCTCCTGTTTAACAAATCTGAAGATGTGCAGACTCAATTGTTTTTGGAAACACTGATTTGACTTCTTTGACTCTGACACATGACTATTCATATCTTTCGGCCTGTAATTTTGAATGTGCCTCCCCTAACCTACACTGCCAGGTTATGCCCTGGTACATATTATTAATTTATGAATATCTGTCAATTTGATTTTTGATATTTGACTTGCTAAATGTACCAAATGAAATTTCTGTTTATAATGTGAGGGTGTTTGGATTTAATGAAAATATAGTATACTAGCCACTGTACCTGGCAAAGACAGGTAATAGAATGACTCAGAAATGTTTGCTATCTCTTGCCCAGCACATACCTTTCCTCTACATTTGCATTTGCATGAACATCTCTTCACCGGCATTCTCTCTCTCAAACATGTTCCTAAAAAGCCTGCATCTGTCATCATTTTCAAGGCTTTATATTTTCTGTATTTGATGGCAACTCTCTCAGCGTGCCTCCTACACTTTTACCAACGTCTCTTCATTGGCACTCCCTCTGTCGAGTGTGCTCCTGTAAAGCCTGCTTCTCAGACTTTCACACCTCTTCTCTGCTTTTATACTTTCTGTCTTTAACGAAGACTCTCTCTTACACCTGCACTAATCTGTCCTCACTGACACCCTGCTCCAGTTCCTCTTTCATCACATTGACCAATTACCCTAAAGCCAAACTGACCAATCAGATTTCTCACAGGGACTGGACCCACAGACCTTACAGTTTTATTATATAGTATACTCTATTATTATAATACTGTACAGTTTATTCAAGGGCCAGTCTTTTCCCCATAAATAATAAAAAAAATGTTGTATAAAGTGAATAATATTTATTTATTCAGGAGTATTATTTGAAATTATTTTCTCAGTTTGGGTTTATTTACATGCCTCTTAGTTGACTTTTTTCTTATAGTTTGTGCAATAACTGACGTGCTTCATACACATATTTAGTTGTTTTACATTGTTTACCTATGAATTATGTTCGACAGAGTTTAATTTGATTGTGTCAAGTTTTTTATATACCGTATATACTCGTGTTTAAGTTCTCCCGCGGATAAGTCAGGGCTTGTTTTTACCATATAATTTCTTTTATTTTATAATGTTGTCGTATAAGTCGTATGCGGAAAATGCTATTGGTCCAAGAGATTATGATATGCTAATGCCCACCTGAGAGAGTAACCACGAAGCACACTGCCTTTTGTTTTCTATGTATTGTGCCTATGTGACCACATGGTAATACCCGAACTCTTCTGAAGTGACGATTGCACTTATTTGTGTTTTTTGTATCTCACATCCTGATACACCTTTATCGTAAGAGCATCCCTTATCTACGATGGAGCGTTCGATCAGAAGAAAATATGAAGCTGGTTTTAAATTAAAAGTCGTTGAACTAGCAAAATAAAATTAACTGCGCTGCTGCAACAAAATTCGATGTGTCTGAGAAACAAGATTGGAGGAAGCAGGAAGATGTAAACAAAAATATTAAGTGTCGCATTTTTGAACGGGCGTATAAGTCGGGGTCTGATTTTATGATCGATTTTTTGGGTTTCAAGACTTGACTTATACTCAAGTATATACGGTGTTTATGTGACACATTTTGTTCATCCTGTGACCACACTAATTACATCATGGGATTTGAGGATGTGAAAATGCAGCAGTTCCTTTTTTCCATACATGTCTGTGGATTCCCTTCACTTTGTCTAAATCTCTAATAGTGGCAGTTAGCTTTACTTCAAGTACGCTGTAGCATCAGGTTTTGAATTTCACTTTGAACTTGTTTTTGTTCTTGACTTGTAATTTCGTATTGCCCTTTGGATTTTGGTTGCCTAACATTCTGATCTGTTGGTTCTGTCCCTCACTACAAATTATTGCATACATTTTCATCTTCTAGTATTTTTTGCCCTCACAGTAATACTGTGTAGAGACTATCTTTCACTTGATAGTTTGGATATCATTAGCTTGATTATATATGCCGACTTGAGATTTTACACCTCATGGCTTGTCTAGCTTCTAACCATAGGATGTCTTTTTCTTGTCAAGTTTAGAAGTGTGCCTCAATCTTCTCTTCCATTTGCTATCCCTTGATTTATAAGATCAGTACAAGTTGACCATTTTTGACACATATTCTTGTTTGCATTTGGATCACAGGAGGCACAAGTGACTTGATGTGAATCGCTTGGGGTCACAGAAGGATTCAGAGGTGGAATTGAAATGGCAATCCTATTTTTTTAAGGTCCAGTTCTATATTCCTAATGCAAATAAACACATATCTCATGTGAATAAGTAATATTATACCTTACTCCTATAAACTTGGTGGTATTGTGGCACGTCTCTGGTGTTTGCTTAGAATTTTCATGTGTTTTTTCTCTGTAAAACTGATGACTGTCAGAGTGGTGACATTCATTGTCATACTAAGGCAAAGGACAAAATATTGCTTATGACTCCAGAAGAATAATTGTAGATGAATGGCACTAGGGAAAAAGGGAACAAGATCTTTAGATGGTCAGCAAGGGAATGCATTATGTGCAGCTGTAATAACAGATCACCTGGGGTTTGCCAGCCCCTTTAACTATAGATGTGGCACAGGTTTACAGGGGCACCATGGCCCACTGGAGACAGCCCTGAGAAGAGGGTCACGTTCTTGACCTCGACCTAAGGTAGTTCTGGGGATTGCTCCAAATGTTGTCACAACCATCCCAAGATAGATAGCAACCTCTTTGTCACTAGCCAGTTAAATTTTCCATCGAGAGGAGAATCAGGACAAGAGAAACCAGAATTAGGGGGGAAGAAGTTAAGATAGATAAAGTGGCATGGTTAGAACTTGAGTCATAAGGTTAGGGCATGGGATAAGTTGGCCACCCATTCCACAATCTGTAAGGACATTTTTTAGGAAGGCAGAGGGAGGTGTTAGGTATTTCATACTTAGGGCTTGTCACCTTATTACTATTGGATTCATTACCCGTTCTTTTTTTTTAAATAATGCCCTTTTTGTCATATTTCGATTGTAGATGTTTCAATAATGTCACTTCTCATAGGTTTATAGGATCATTACTGAAACTTCTACAGAGTAACGTGAAATTCTTCTTTGTCTGTGCTGATCAACATGTAACACATCAATACTCTTATTACAATCTACCACTAAAAGGGGCGACAGCTACATTTCACTGCTTATTTGAGAGATGGATGATGTTCGAAGGGTGCACCAGCGTTAAACTATATCAGTCCTCGACTCCTGTCCGAGCTCCTAGAAATCACAAAACACTGATAGGAAGAGAAGTTAAAAAAAAACAAAAAACTATTTTTAACATTCACGATTCTGACCCCATCAACCGTGCTTACCTATATTCACAAAACAGGCGATAGTGTATGCTGCACTGCAAAAAAAACTTAGCTACAAATAAGATATAAACACTGAATTTCAGACAAAAATGATTTAATATTAGCGAAATCATCTGTCCATGCAGCAAGATAATTTTACTTGCTAGGGCATCTTAAAATAAGTTAGTTCCAGTCTAGAAATAAGATAGCTCTAATAGGTGTTCAAAGGTCTGAAATAAGTCAACAATGCTTTTTTTAAAAAAAATTACTTGAGATTAGACTTTCTACAGTGGAAATATGCTGAATTTTAGAAAATAATTTTTAATTCAGTTATTTTGCATTCCTTATTTTAGAAAAGTGAAAAATGAAGGCCAGGGAACAAGAGAGTAAAATACTAATATAAGTGGAAAATTCTGAATACCAGTGGAGAATGATTGTCCTGTTACTTAAAACAAGTGAGCTAATCTTGAAATAGGTAGTCCAATATTTCATCTCAGAGCATACATCTTAAAACAAGAAAATTATTTTACAAAAATCATAGGACTGTAGTGAGCACTTTTCCCAACTTATGTCCACCGTGCTGAACAAGCTACCGAATTTTCCCAAATGGAACACGCACACCCAGACTTTAATATACAGTAAATAATGTGGCCTTCTAGGGGGAATACTGGACTCCAAACCCCAGACACAATTGCACCACAACAGACTCAATTCCAGTAAAGTGGGATCCTCCTCTACTTTATTTTTCCTTACTTCTTTGAAAATGTAATTTATGTGTTTCTCAATTCCAATAAAGTACTTCTAATTTAGACAATACCTTCATGCAGGCTTCTTTGGTTCAAAACACAGCACTGCACAACTCTTTCATTCCTTTTTTCTTCCTTTTCTCTTTGCTCTTTCACTCCTCACTGACAAGTGTTGCTGCTATCCCAGTGAAAAGAAAACCAGTTTGACCCACCAAATGGGATCAAACCAAAATCAACTGAGTCTTGTACAGAAGCCCAAATATTCAACTTCTGGGTGACCGCCTGGAAATAGCAGAGATCCCAGGGTGCAGTTTATATTTATTTCCATCATCATCTCAAACAGCTGCCTCCTTATTTCTGCCTCTCTCAATTCTCCTCATCCTCAGTTAACAACAGTCCTTTAACAACCAAAAAATGAATCTTCCCGCCAGAACCCCACATCATCTTCCTCTGTCACCATGGCAAGGTGACGCTAACCCTAGGCAGCTGGAAAATCCTACCAAGCAGGGTCTTCCCAGCATACCTGTACAGCTTCTGCAAGCCCTCTCAATTCCTGTGTAATTTTGAGCTGAGGACCAGAAAGAATAATAAGAGGTTTTATTCAATCTACTGTAAAATCTCAAGTATAATGCACACAATTTTCACTCATTTTAATTCTCTAAAAATTGGGGTGCTCATTAACCATGAGACATAATTTTAAAGTAATAGTTTCTCACATAAATCAACATAAAACGTCTGTTGCCACATGCATGCGTGTCACCACGTGTTAGCTGTCTCTGGCTGCAGTGGCAATGGGAGCAGCAGTGCAGGGATGTTGGGAGGAGTCGGCAGCAAGGGGCTGCCAGTCTGTTTTCAGAAACGCACACAAAGCAGTGAATACAGAATGCCTATTACTGGTTCCGTGGCCACTCTCACTGTGTGTTTGCCATCTCTGGCTACCATGGCGTGGCTGTGCGGATTGGCAGCAGCGGATGGACAGCGGCAGCAGCAGGGGTCGCAGTGTAATGCTATCTGGCTTGTCCCTGTTGTCGTTGTTAGTGGCGTTCCTCCCCAGGAAACATTGCTGTAGGCACATCAGTTATACGAACGTATTCAGAATCACAATCATCTGGGGACCGATCAGTTGATGTCAGTACCTCACTTTCATTTTTGATCTCGATCTCCAGATCACTTGCACCAAAATTGGTGTCTGACAAGTCAGAGTCCAATTCAAAATAATAAAATATACACAAAATATCATCTGAGTATTTTGCTTTGTACATTCTTTTTGCTCTCTCCCCAATAGTCAATGACGTTTTTGCTGTTGCCATTTTTGTCGTTGTTTGCTCTTCGCTGCTCACACATGCACACAGGGATTAGACCTCACAGTTTGCTTAGAGGAGTGTTAGAATCTACCTTAATCATAACGGCCAGTTTTTTCAACGTTCACAGCTAATTATTGTCTTCATCCCTCCTCTCAACAAAAGTTGACAATCACCCTAGAATAGTTAATAAAATCTTATATATGAATTTCTTTTTTCACCTGAAAATTGTGGGCTAAATCAGTATGCGCATTATACATGAGTGTGCATTATATGCAAGATTATACTGTATGTACAACAGTGATGTGTGGTCAGGGGAAGCAGGGGAGGCAGAGCCTCACCTCTCATCAAGAAAAGTAAAAAAAAAACAAATAATGATAACATAAATTAAATTTGTCCACTGGTCTGTACTATAAATGTGTTTTCTGTTTGATTCCAATAATTTTTATAATTTTTATAGTCAAAATCGCTGAATTTGTACATTTCCTGTTCAAATACATCGGAGAAACACGAGGTGCAACAGTGACGAGCCTCACCTCACCTCGGACTGCGCTGTCCCTCACACACGGGGCTGATGCATGAATTGGTGCATGACTGTAGCGATCTGGTGCTGGTAAGATTCACACCGTCGAGAAGATGGTGATTTATTTATTTTTATTGTGGAGATTCCAGGGACGCACCCAGCCTTGGCCTGACCCGCACGCACTCACAAACAGAGACAAAAACAAAGCAAACTGGTAATCAAACAGCAAATAAAGAATGTAATGAAAACAAATGAAATAAATGAAAACAACAATACAACCCTGTTCCCCTTACGGCGACTATACATTAAATACACAAAACACCAACAAAACACACACAGCAAAGTCCATGAAAAACAACAATGGATGAAATGTAATCATGAAGATAGATAGTCCAGAGATCCGCATGTTGACTGGGAATGTAAAGATAGTCGTACCGGTAGTTCCTGAATGGGTGAAGACGGGTGGACAGGTTCAAGAGCGCTCCTTTCCTCACAGGATGGCCATGAATTCACTTACAGTCCTCATGTACACAGGCAGACGGCAGACAATCCTGACCCCAACAACGAAACAATCCTGGACAAAACGAGTAAGTACAGGTAACCCAACAGAAGGCAGACAGACAGGAACTTGAAACACAAATTACAAAAAAACTCCTATTTTGGTCACTGGCCCCCTTTTTAAAAGCCACGCTGACATCCTTTGACTCCAACAGCCTCTGCACCCTTAGCAGAAGACTAATCAAAGCTACTGCAGGGACTGCTGGGAGTTGCAGATTCAAATTCAAGTAGCACCGCTACAGCTGTCTCTCTGTATGTCGCCAATATAAGGTTTGTAGACACGTTTATTATACACCCTGCCTTTCCACAGTCTGGCTAATATCTTTAATGAATGTGTGTGACATATTTAGTCTTACTGATTGGACATAAAACTGCAATGAAAAGGCACAAGGTGAGGCAGACATTACCGTGCTGCCCTGAAGGTGCTTGTTGCTGCTGTTCTTCTACGAGGACACTCTCCGCGCCAATAAGTTAGCGATGTCAGAAAGCAAGTGCACTGCAGCGATCCGTTCATTTTTATTTATTTTCTGTTCTGACTGACTCCCAAAATGGAAGATTAAGACCTTTAAAACTAAAGGAAAATAAAGAGGACTTTTACAAGAAATTGACGGAGATGTTCGTGGAGAAGGATAAGTGCAAGGGATTCATTTACAAATAAAGATAAGACCATAAATGGTTTTCAATTTTATAAAATTAGGGGGTTTCGCCCCCTGCCCGCTTCGCTCGCCCATTACCCCCGCCTGCACTATGCTCCAACCACTTTGTGTCTCTGCCGCTCGCGTTGTGAAGAGTGGGGCTAAACACACCCCAAGAAGACACGATCGCTCCTCTGACACCCACTCTTAAAGAGTGATACAATGGGAAACAAATATTAAAAAAATTACATTTTTTTACCTCCTCTTTGCTCGATCACCTGCTGGATTGCTGCACTTCTGTCATATCACCTATGTCCATATATTCGATCTCTTTTCGTTTTTACCTTTTCATCAATATCGCATTGAATTTTGATTCTATGTTTGGAATTACATCATGGCAACGCCATATATAACTGCCCGTGAGTGAATATCGTTTCTTTCTCTTTACAAGAAATGTGTCTGACACACAGGACTTTTCCATTTTTCTTTGCATAAACTCTTTACTCGTGGGGCTTCTGGCCCCAGGCATGGTTACATCACTTGACACAAAGACTTGTCTCGAGGGACGTGAAAGTGTCTCTGAGACAATCATGTCTCATCTCCATCCCAGATTTTTCTTTATAATAGAGAGAAATGGGATCAGACTAAGAAAAAAAAACAATCCAATATTTATAAACTAAATTTTGACCTTAAATAAAATATTCTTTTGTTTTTTCTTGGTATCCTTCAGTCTGTATTAAAATTGATTAAAGCATCAGAATTAAAAGCTTTTAAAAACTAAATATTTCAATTAAGGGTCAGAATTGAAATCTGTTTTTTGTGCACCAATCAATACTTTTATTTGTATTGAATGAGTGTGAATTGTGGAATTGCAACGGCAAATTTAGAACACATGGAGGGTGCAGAGCAAATGCGCTCTCTCTGCTCTCTGTCAACCCTATAAATGTAAAGTTCTTTCTTTTTTTTTTTTTTTTTTTATATTTTTATTTTATTAATTTTCATTGTAATCATTCCATACAAACAGATCAATTTATAACCCAACAAAATTGAAGACAAATCAAACCCCACCCCTGAGAAGGAGAGCTTAGCTAAAGGAAAATTGCTTAAGGCTTTTTAATAAGGCAACATTAAACAAAAGAAAGGGAGAAGTAAATATCTATGTAAATAAGAGATGGAGAAGGGAGTTAAATGCGGTAATAATTATTTCTCTTATTCTAAAATAATATTGATTAAATCCTGCCAGGTTTTGAAAAAATTTTGTACAGATCCTCTAACTGAGAATTTGATTTTTTCCAATTTCAAATAATATAAAACATCGGTTTCCCACTGACTTATAAGAGGAGAATTAGGATTCTTCCAATTTAACAAAATAAGTCTGCGTGCCAAGAGTGTAGCGAATGCAATCACCGTTTGCTTGTCCTTCTCCAATTCAAGTCCATCTGGAAGAACACCGAACACAGCTGTTAATGGGTTAGGAGGGATTGTGACCCCAAGGCTGTCTGAAAGGCACTTAAAAATTTTTGTCCAAAATGATGTTAGTTTGGTGCAGGCCCAGAACATGTGACCCAGTGAGGCAGGAGCTTGGTTGCAGCGTTCGCAGGTTGGATCCTGCCCTGGAAACATTTTGGACAGTTTTAAGCGAGACAGATGAGCTCGATATATAATTTTTAGTTGAATAATTCTATGCTTTGCGCATATAGAACTCGAGTGAAGTAAAGTTCTTTCTTAGCCAAACATGGACCATACCTATGTGTGTAAATAAATGCTGATGAAATATGAAACATAACCAGTAGTCAATGTGCATGCCAGCTGCCAAATGAATAGTGAACAAGATACTCTTTTGGGTTCATATATTTGTAAATCTGACTCTAAAGGAGTCAGTGCCTCACCAGCCATGAACCTCACCACACGTCACTAATGTACACTTGGCTACAACTCTCCAGTGCCATGATAAGTGAGTTAACTACCTTGCATTAATAGATTTACACTTTTTTTTGTAATAGTTAAATGTTAATGGAGGACTTTTTCCTTTTCTCTTCATTAGTGCTTCTTTACAGGAAAATATTTTACACATAGACCGGGGCAGTGCCAGTAACCAGAAGTCTCAATATTGTGTTTATTCTCCAGCCTGTGGAGACACACACACACACTCAAAGGACTAGCTACCCAATTTGCCACCTCCCAAAGGTGAAAATAAACTGGATTGTTATCAAGGAAGCTGACCCATGAGAGAGTGTGAGAGAGAAAGAGAAAGAAACAAGAGGACTCTAGGAAACTCACATCATTGAGCACACAGCATGCCAACGAGTGACCAGTACGGTCACTACTCTCAGCAGGATTTTTGACATTCACACATCTGCATGATAAATGAGAAGACCAATGCTTCCCCAGAGCTTTGCCTGTTGCCAAGTGGGATCCTCCTATACCTTAATTTTCCTTATTTCTTTGAAAATGTAATTTATGTGGTAAACAGTTTCACTCAACTGTAAAAGCATTTGCATCTTTTCTGAATTCTCCAGCAACGCTGCATAGATTATGTCCATAAAGCCCCTTTCAGTTTATATCACCAGACAGTAATATGCAGCACCCCATCCTGCCAGAGGAGTACAGCTGTAGGCAATTCCACTGTGTCACTGGAGGAAACCCACAATTCTGTGAGAGACCAAACTTGCTGCCTGTCAAGGAAGATTTATTTGTGCAAAAAAGAAAGAGAAAGAAAAGAAAACAAGCCTCACCATTGCGTTTAAAGAATTGGAATCTCCTGAGACACTGTAAACTAATATGTTTTGGTGATAAATGGGTCAGCTTGCATTTCATTTTTCATAAAGAATTTCCTTTTCCTCAACTTATTATTTTGCTTATGTGGCTCTTGCCATTTATAAAGGCACAGCAGAAGCAGACTGTGGTGGCTCGGCATAACTCAGTGACTCCTGTACTTTGATGGAAGAGCTCCATAACAATTATAGATGTGTTATTTCATCATATGGCACAAAATGTCATCACTCCCCTCACAAACCCAAATTGAATGGCCAAGATAAAACTTCCCATTCCTGTCCTATTAGAGAGAGACTCAGTCATGTCTGTGGATTGGAAACTTTATCAGCTGCATGTCCTTTACCCCAGAGACTTTCATTTCCAGATGTGGCCATACAGTCTATCCAGCCTCAAAGTTTGTTGCACTTTACTGTAGGTATACATTATATAAGGGGAAACATCATAATAGGGTGACATGTTTTGATGTTGAGGTTTTCAACACATGTACACATTTTAGACGCTTCTGACCACTTTTGGAATGACAGGTTTCTCTGTGTATATGAATGTGTCAGTGTGTGAGCTTTAGGACGTTATAACTTGAAATGGAACCACATACTGTAGATTACATTCACATTACCAGACTGAAGTGCCTCCAATCCAATTTTTTGCCTTAATGTGACATAAATCTGATGTTTTCAGCACTGTATGGACACAGAAATCCAATCTTTTAAATCAGATTTGAGTCACTTTGTAGCAGAGCTACATAATAATAGTATGTTCTGTGTTTGTGCTGAGTGCATTTTGTTTTCCTCGTCCCGTTTATTGTCCGTTATATGTGCGTCAGTAAATGTTGTCCCCGTAAGTGCAGGGGGGAAGGATGATGAAGAGAGACCGCAGCCCCGAGATCCACCAGTTACATCCTGGACATTTTGCATTTAAAAAAGAGGAGCGAATGATTACAATAAAATTAATAAATAAATAAAAAAAAAAAATATGTATGAGCTGAGCAATGTTGTCATCTGCCAGCACAAGCAGTGCAGCAAAACAGCAATGGAGGACAACTAAAGCGGTGACAAAAGTCACAGTTCTACAATTGTTGGCTCCTTTCTCATACTCATGCATCTTTTGGTGCGGCAATAACTGCGAAAACTGGAAACGCTAGCTGTCTGCCTTTTTTACACCTTCTCTGCCGTTCTCCAGAGCAAAATGTGAGGCATACACTAGCTTCTAGCGCTTCCATTTTATCAATTTTAATAACATGAGTTGTTTAACACATATGACATGTTTTGGTGTTGGTGATGCCATTTTGGATGACGGATGTGTTCACATTACAGTTACTGTATGTAGGAATTGAATGAATTTTAAGTTGGTTGATTAAACATTGGTCTTACCTTCTACCTTCTTATACTAATAGTTAACCTAACACTTTGGCAAGGCTCCTACTTTATTTATCTTACCTTTCTCTGTTGTAGGAAATGGTTCTCCAGCCCTTAGGCTTATATCAAGGTTACTGAGACACACACATTTTAAGGTACAGAATAATACAATTTATTAATAAACACAAGGATTATGGACGTACCAGTAACATGAATACACTTGACTTGATCATTCCTAGTTTTCATTCTCTTTCTCTGTACGTTTACCATTCGTTTGCTCAGAGGTTGATGCGCTTGCTGCTTCCTGAGCAGATCTTCTTTTCTCCACCCCTTCTTTCATTGGCATCTTTTCAAATTAAAACTGATTAAGTCAGTGTTTGTGCTGCAATTACTTAGTACGTTTTCCTTAATTTTTCACTTAAGCTGGCACTTAAGTCTTCAATCTGCCTTAAGAATGATTTAAGATATGAAGAGGAAGGGGAAGTGATGACAAAGGTGGTAGGGAATGAGAACGGCGCCCGTACACATGCACCACATGGCCGCCCTGCTAGCCGCTGCCAAACGTTGATTCAACAATAAAATAAAAAGACGAATAACCTTGGAGGTCAATGATCACCCCGGAAGTGGATAGTAGATGTCGCATAGTATATGTGTAGCAAATTTCAGATCAATAGTTCAAACTGTTTGCAAGCTACAGAATGATTTAAAATACTGGACAGACAAATGGACAGCCACGGTAGCGTATTATATATAAAGATGATAAATGTATTTATATTGGCATATAAGTCTGGATGAGACAGACTAGAAAAATAAACATATAATATATAAGCTGGCTGTCTTCTGGTATTTTAGAGTTTTAATTTATCTTGGCACAGATTATTAGTTTTACAATACCAAGACTTTATGGATGATGTCCAAGTTGTGTGGAGGTTTTGCTTTTTTGCTGCTTTGGGTTCAAGTGGAGGATTCTTCATGCGTTGGAGTGAACTCCTTTCCTTTGTTTCACAGTTTCCTTGTCCATGACATGCTTTGTGTTTCCCTGCTTGCCTTCTGCAGTTTTATCTGCAACTTCATGGAGAAAAGCATCAGTCTATCTGGCAGAAGGCTTTAGATGCTGCAGTTCCCTTCTTGAAATAATGGCTGCTCCTCAGCAGACAGGGCTCAGTGTTTAGCTTGGCATACTGGATCACAGCTTTCATTTCCACAAAAGGGAAGAATGGATCACCTTTCCAGCTATCCAGAGAGAGAAAGCAGCTTACAGCTTGTTAGTTTCTGAGAGAAGGATTTTAGAATGTCAATTTGGAGAATGCCCCTGGGAAGTACAGTATCTGCAGAACTTTTCTAAACTTGTTATTCTCTAAAAAACCATGTAGGGTGTAGCTAGTTCAAAAACCAAGGGTGAATCTTCTCCTGATTGGGTTAAAGTTACTTTCAGTTACAACACTGGCATCTTCTAATAGGCGAGTTATTCTGTCCATCCAAGTGGTCATCCCTTGAATTGCAGGTCTTTGTCAGCCTAGGGTCTATTTTCGTGCTCTTCTGCTGGAGAGAGGGCCACAGCAAACATTTCAGATCACTTCTGATTTACACCTTTGTTATCCGATGACATACAGGCAGATCCACTTTCTGGAATGTAGCTTGGGAATCTAAATTGGGGTTTTTGTGCAGCTGGAGGTCTGCTAAGTATGCTGCCTCCACAGCAATGGACAATAGCTCCATTCTCCTACAGTTATTATCCGTCCACATAGGCAAATCCAATTTGAGCAAAAAATCAAAATTGAGCAGTAAGGCTTGAATTGCAAACCTAGCGCCAGTCTCTGTGAAACTTGGCAGAGTTTCTATCTTCATAAAATGCTACGCACCTAGTATTTTGAACAAAATCGTGAGAAAGAAGTGTTTTTGTAGTACTGAGGTAAGAAGTGGACCGGCCACTGCATCTAATATACAGGGAAGGTAGGCTTTATGAAGGTCAAATGGGGCACAGGACTTTCCTGTTTTTAATCCTTACCCTTTTTTCTTCATTTATACATAAAATGCCTTTCTTGTATATTTTTTGCCTTATTAGGATTCATTGTAGGTTTGCAATGGCTAGAGAGTGACCTTATATCATCCAGAACATTACTATAAGAGAAAGAAAAAGTCTAAATGATCACAGGGAAAGTAGTCTGAATTGATGTATGGTATGATGCACCACTATTGAGTTCCTGGATATAAAGAGATTGTGCCATCTACAGTGCATGTGTCCAATTTATACAGGTTACCACCAGTAATCTCCTATATTTTAGATTCAGAAATTTGATTGATAGGCAAATCTAAACTGGAACAGTGTGAGTGAGAGGAAGTACATTTAATACTATTCTACGAGCAAAAATGACCACCAATCTAATTGAGCATTTAGTACCAATCTCTGCAATTGGATTTTGGAATCCATAACCAACAGACTTCAGCATGTATGAATTCACATCATTACATTCTCCATTCTGAACCTAACCATAGCAATAATCCCAAACAATGATGAGATAACTTACAATGAGGTCTACCTGCATACTCTAAAGTGCCAGGACAACAATCTTACTTTTATGGTAGAAAAACCAAAGAGGTGTTCATAGACTATTGGAAGAAGAAGGTAGGCCACACTATATGTACATTGTAGGGATTCTATTGAAAGGAAAATCAGCTTTAAATTCCTGTAGTAATGATCACTGATGAATTGAAGTGGGTTAAACATCTTTCATCAATTTTAATAACACAAGTGCCTTCTTAGATATTTTGAGGGCAGCTTGCATGTCTCCACCAATTCTCATAAACTTTACAGGTATAAAGTAGAGTCTGTTCTCACTGGCTATATCACATCCTGGTATGGCATCTGCTCAGCTCAAGATCATAAAGAGCTGCAGATGGAGGTTAACCTCCTTAGCATTAGACCTGAGAGTTACTTAGGCTACCAAACTTATGCTAAAAGCGTTAGTCCCGAGTGTCACTCAGGCAACTGGACAGATGTGTCTTGCGCAAGCGTTAGAACCGAGAATCACTCAGGCTGTAAAAGTGCTGTCAGCGTAAGTTCCGAGCATTACTCCGGCAACGTTATAGGTGGATCTTGCGTATGCATTACGTCTGAGCATCACATGGGCGTCAGTGTTGGTGCGTCTTCTCCTCTCACCTGTAAGTGTGATCAGTAACTCCATCCGTAATAATGGCATCTCATAAGAAACGTTTTTCAGCAGCCCAGGTGTTGCACATTCTTGCTAGTGATACGAGCCATGATGCTGAAAAGCTTCTCATCAGCAGCAGTGAAGAAGTGAATTTGTCCTCAGGTGATGAAACTGAAACAGACTGTGAGCCTGAAAGTGATTTGGTGAATCCAACAGTGACCCTCCAATATGGCTGTCTGTTGACCCTGCTTCAAATAAACCAGTGCCACCTCACTTTGATTTTGTGGGGCAGCCATGAATAAAAGTGGATGTTGACAGCCAAGATCTACTCACTTACATGAAGTTATTCCCGGATTATGACATGATCGACAGAATTGAGGTTGAGCAAATAATTATACACCTAAGCAGTTTTCTCATTCAAAATGATTTGAACCAGTAACTGCTGATGATATCTGGGCCTTGTAGTAAAGGACTTGTAGTAAAACCTAAGCAGCGATAGTACTGGTCCAAGAACAAAATTTTGTAAATACTGTTCTTTGGAAAAATTATGTCCAAGTGTAGGTTTTCACTAATTATGAAATATCATCACTTTACCAACAATGAAGACTTTGAAGAGAATACCCATCCAGCATCCAAACCGAAGAAATTTTGGGAGATATACCAGGCCACTGTAGCAAAATTTCAGACCGTTTACATTCCAGACCGTGATGTCAGCATTAATGAAAGTCTCATGGCTATCATGGATATAGTACATCGTGTCAATAAGAGCAGGACTTGGCATAAAGTTTTACAAGCTTTGTGAATCTAAAACAGATAGATTGGGGATTTGGTTCTGTACACAGGGAAAGGGACAATATTTGATCAGAAATACAATCGGAAGTGCTGCCGTCCAGGACTCCTCAAGTAACCAAGCGCCCCCTGGCGGTGACTATGGGCCCCAGCTGGCTTGAGCTTCTAAGCTCCAAGCCCATGTTCCCAACATATTCCAGGGGGTTCATCCTGTCATGTTCCAGGGGAGGTGTTGTCTCCAATGTATCGTTTCCTACGGTCCTTCTGTCTTCGGGACGTTCTGGTCAGGGAGTTTCTACTATTGTCTGTTACAATATGTTTATATAATTGTGGATATATATATTCAAGCAGACTTGATACTAATTTATTTATTGTTGTAATGACTAGGAATCCCAAGAATGTAATTTCCAAAATGTTCTAAAAATCCCCTCCAGAAGTCCAGGGGCCACATTGCTACCACTCACTCCTAGTAACCCCCAGGTGTCGTTTCAATTCTGAACATTTTAAAGAATCATGCTACTCCCAGGACACATGGCTATGACAGTGGAGCATAGCAGCCCTACTAGTGTCCTATTTCTACTGGAAATGTCTGTTCTGAGGAACATAGGGTCTCCCTCCTACCCTATACAAAGTTAAAATGTATGCAACTGTGGCCCCCAGCATTCCTCTTCACAGCCATAACCTTTAAACAGGTTCAGAATCAAGTCATAAACTCAGCATCTGTAAGAATATGCCTTTATCTTCTTTTGTTAAAACTGGGTGGCAAACGGAAGGTTACCAGTTCGAAACCCGTAAATGCCAAAAGTGCCTCTACTTCGTTGGGCCCCTGAGCAAGGCCCTTAACCTGAAATTGCTCCGTCCTAGGTATGACATTCATCTGCATCCACCCCTACATGTAGGTTCTCCAACCTGCAGGGAAAAACCTGGGGGTTGGTGGTAGAATTGGCACTCCAGCCATCATAAAAAACATCACACTGTTCCATTCCATTTGAACTTGTGTGGTGCTGAGGTGTCACCCGTTCCATGGCTGGCACTCAGGTCCTAATCTGGGATCCTGAGTTGGTTTGTCACGTGGTGGGTGCGGCAATACGCTGTGCATGCTCCTAATGTCTCTCTCTAAAACTTCTACCCCTTTCTTTCCACAACAATGAAGTACAGTGTTAAAAAAAAGGCACCAGGATACATGCACTTCAAGACACAGCTACAGCGCTTCAGACCAAACCGATGATGCTTCTGATTTGCTGTGTACTTACTTCTCATGATCAACTAATCAGTCGCACGTGCTTGGTTGCACCTGATTCTAATTATCCTCTTAATTAAGATGATAACACTGAATTTCAACTACTTCGTTATAAAAAAAAACCATAATGAATGCATAATGAAAAAGAAATAAATGTGTGTTATTTGACAAAAGATGTTTCTTTATCTGCCATTCAGTCTAGGTGAAAGTTAAATACGTCTTTATATAAAAATACAAATACATTATAAAAATTAGAACATAACATAATATCCTCAGACTCACTTACTTAATCCTTTACAGATCTTAGAGACCAACACTTATCCTGGCAGTGCTGGAAGCCCTGAACAAAGGATCACACATGCTGACACCCACCCATTTTTGAAGAGCAAATGAAGAGTTGCTGAAGGGGAAACCCAGTTTCTCTTCAGCAGTTCTCCCTGAAACAGCAGAGGTAGGAAACAAGCTCTCCACTGTGTCATTACAAGTCTCTGTTATAGTCAGGTCCAGAGTTGCCTCTTTTAGCTGTGACACAGCTTTTCCTGTGCAGTGGCTCTCTTGCAGCTGCTACTGTGTGTGTGTGTGTGTGTGTGTGTGTGTGTGTGTGCGCGCGTGTGTGCGTGTGTGTGCATGTGCATGTACGTGTGTGTGTGTGTGTGTGCTGTCTGCTGTAATATCCATTGTGGAACTTGATGTGGGATAAAAATGTTAGCAAATGAAGAAAAACACAACAGGGACATGCGGCGATGTTAAGATTAATTCAGTGCTTCACCCCTGTTAAATTTTGAAAAAAAGAAAAGAATCAAGATCTACATAAGAGAAATTAATACAACAACTTATTTTGAAAGGAGCAATCAGACACCATAGTAAGTCAGACTACAATTGTGATTAATGAATCAAAGGTCGGCCTTATTATGAACAACTTCAACTATGCAAAAAAAAAAAAAAGATCCTAAAATGGTGGAATGTTCCAGACACTAACTCGCCCTCCATGGTTCAAGATAGAATGGGGAGCCATCTTGTTTATCTCTTTCCGTGGTTCAAGATAGAATAGGGAACCATCTTGTTTATCTCTCTGTGTTGTTCAAGACAGAATATGGAGCCATCTTGTTTATCTCTCTGTGTTGTTCAAGATAGAATAGGGAACCATCTTGTTTATCTCTTTCTGTGGTTCAAGATAGAATAGGGAATCCATCTTGTTTATCTCTCTCTGTGGTTCAAGATAGAATAGGGAGCCATCTTGTTTATCTCTTTCTGCGGTTCAAGATAGAATAGGGAATCCATCTTGTTTATCTCTCTCTGTGGTTCAAGATAGAATAGGGAACCATCTTGTTTATCTCTTTCTGTGGTTCAAGATAGAATAGGGAGCCATCTTGTTTATCTCTTTCTGTGGTTCAAGATAGAATAGGGAGCCATCTTGTTTATCTCTCTCTGTGATTCAAGATAGAATAGGGAACCATCTTGTTTATCTCTCTCTGTTGTTCAAGATAGAATAGGGAGCCATCTTGTTTATCTCTTTCTGTGGTTCAAGATAGAATAGGGAACCATCTTGTTTATCTCTCTCTGTGGTTCAAGATAGAATAGGGAGCCATTTTGTTTATCTCTTTCCATGGGTCAAGATAGAATAGGGAGCCATCTTGTTTCTCTCTCTCCGTGGTTCAAGATAGAATAGGGAATCCATCTTGTTTATCTCTCTCTGTGGTTCAAGATAGAATAGGGAACCATCTTGTTTATCTCTTTCTGTGGTTCAAGATAGAATACGAGCCATCTTGTTTATCTCTGTCCGTGGTTCAAGATAGAATAGGGAACCATCTTGTTTATCTCTTTCTGTTGTTCAAGATAGAATAGGGAGCCATTTTGTTTATCTCTTTCCATGGTTCAAGATAGAATAGGGAGCCATCTTGTTTCTCTCTCTCTCTGTGGTTCAAGATAGAATAGGGAGCCATCTTGTTAATCTCTCTCCGGAGGTGATTACAACACATTAGCAGACCATTATAACCCTAGTACTGACCCTAACTTATTTCACTAAACATGCCGATCCAAGTCATGCTAAGCAGCAAACAATTTCAAGCAACATGACTTCGGTCAATGTAGCAATTAAACTGAAGGCAGTCAAGCCTACAAGACTAGCAATAATAATAATAAAATTAAAAATAAAGCAGATTTTCTTCACAATGGATAGATCTTTCGATATTGGAAGTATTGTTTACATCAGGATTTCACTTTTTGATAGTACTTTTGGCTTTAATAATTTAGTCTTACATTATTTTCAATATTTTGATTAGATCAGTTAATCAGTCAGTTCTTTGATGCCCAGGATGCCAGTCAGACTCTTTCGCTGTCCACTTCTGGAATGACCTATCAATCCTTCACCACTGCTCATTAACAAACTACCACTTTATTAACAACCAGTTAATCCAATAAGGTATCCAGATCTTTTTTTTTCTTGGAAGTTGACCTTGATGTTGGTAATACCTCCTAAGAATCTCTTGTGAAAATCCAGTTTCTGAAAAAGTGTTCCCGTCTTTGTCACCCTTATATACCACTTCCTGTTTTACAAATGACAGTAACGGTGGCCATCTAAGATCAAAGTATGTGTATTGTCAGTTATCCTTAGATTTACATTTATATATAGCAGAATGAAAAAAGAATAACACTAATGCAAACAGAAGGATATTATACAAATGATACCTTTATTATACTGTACATATATACTTCTGCTGATTTGCACTTTACAGTTCTTTTATAAACTTACCTTTCTAAGGGAACTTGGCATATATACAGTGTGGCTCACACAGCTTGAGTTTACAAAACAATGGTTTACTTTTGTAAAAATATCTGAGCAAAGCTCATCAAACTATAAAGGAACTTGAAGATCGATGCTGGAGGGAAAGGAAAATCCATAAAGTGTGGAAATGTTATTGTTTGATTCTTAAGCTGCATAACACCAGTCAAAGCTTCCTGCAACTTTCTACTTCAGAATTGTTTTACTTGCAGTATCTGGACTCTACGTTTATGTTGTATTACTTTCCCTGTTTGTCTCAGTCCTTCTTTTTTAAACAAAGAAAAATTCTATTGGATTTGTCACATTTGTTATGTCAAACATACATATGATGTTTTATGTTTCCTTGGTCATAATTGATGTTTTACGTCAGTGTGTTTCAGTAGAATCTTACATTCTACCTGAAAATATATTTATATTTCATAATTTTTTTTTTTTTTGTCAAATTGAAACTCAGACGTTTTTAATATATGGGTCCAGGATCTCACACCTCTCAAACTGAGAGCAGCAGAAAATACCGATGGCAGCCCCATCATCCAGAACAAGGGAATCTTCTATATGGAGTCATCTTTGGTGCCAGTCATTTTTCATAATATAACTATAGTATTATTTGACTCATATTCTTTGTTCATGTGTCATTCATCCTTTCTTTCTTTCATCTGAGAAGTACACCTGCACTGTTTTCATTAGCTATTATAATAAGTAGATATACCATAGTAGTTTATGTGGCACGAGCCACTAATTCATTTCTGAAATTCTCAATTCCTTGACAGCATATGATGAAGAGTTCTGGTAAGGATGGCCCCATTGAAAACACTGCAGTTATGACATTCCATGTAAAATAATTCACTAACAGGTTTAGTTAATCAGAAAGGCTGGTTTTATTCTGAGGCCCACCCTTGGCATCCTGGAAGTAGCAGCAGAGAGACGAGCATTGGCCAATCTGCTGGATATTAAGAGCTTTGTCTCACACTGTCCACATAACACCTAAATTAACCTGCTGAGAGCCTTCAGCTCAAGACAGAAACCACCATGGAGATCCAGGCTGCACATTCAGAGGATCTCTCCAGCAGCTGCCAGTTTAACATGTTCATTTTAAATAGAGTATGGGCTTATTTATTTATTTTACTGTTTTAGACTAGACTGTTTTTGTGCATATCTCAACATGGTTGATATCATGGCATTGCTGTAACATTGAAGTGTCTTCTAACTAATGATCATGTTGTGTCTTTCATATCTATGTACCGCTTATCTATTTTAGTGTCTGTTTTATAGTGCTCTGTCTAGCTGTTGTGAAAGGTAGCACACAAGACGGTGAAAGTGGAGGCAGGCCAAAAAATATACAAAACAAAAAAGCCAGACGTACATCTCACTAGTCTTCCTCAAAACGGGCCTTACTCCAGACAGACTTCCAAGCCTGCATAGGCCCAAAATAGAACTCTGGCTTTTAAAGTTTATAAAATACCTTAAATACTCACACAAAAATATCTTCAAGGGAGAGGATGACTGTAAACCTCTGCTTTAAATGGACAACACCAAACACATATCTTTATAAATAAAAAAAACATTTTTTTATAGCTGTGTTTGTCCAAAATGTCTCATGTTCTGCAGCATTAGCTTATTTCATTTTAATGGTATCTTGTTAAAAAAGGAATCAATGTCACTTTGACACATGAAATGAATTCACTTCATCTGGCAGAAACCATTTGTGGAAATTAAGCAAAAGTTGTGTCATACCTATAGAGCAGGGGTCGCCAAGTCCTGGAGGACCACCATGGCTGCAGGTTTTCATTCTAACCCGTGTTTTTAATGAGTGCCCTGTTTGTGCTGCCAATTAACTTCTTGTGAATTCATTTTAATTGAATTGCTTTTTTAAGATTTGTTCCCCTGAATTTCTCTATCGTTCCTCTGAATTGCTTCATTTCTTTCCTTAAATGGCACCCAAACAGAAATGAAATGTGAAGTGAGGGAGTCAACAGAAGACCAACTAAGTCAGGGTCTCAAACTCCAAACAATTTCACTCCAACCTGTTGCTTAATTAGGCGCCGATTCTTGCTGTTAATTAAACCCGTTCTTTAATTCTGTGGCTTGCTGCTGCTCTCGTGGTGTATTAGCAGACATTTTAGAAATTGTTGATTTTCTCTTTTCTAAGAGCACTGGTCAAATATTTTGGGGACCTGAGCAGATCGACATTCCTGAGACCTTCATCATTCTTTATTTTCAGATATTGCATTATGGACACCAATTGTTTTGTATCTCATCATTGTTTGGCTGTTAATTAAGGAAAAAGAAACAATTAAGGGGTCCGGGTCTTCAAGAGCAAGTCAATTAAAATTAGTTCAAAAGAAGTTAATTAGCAAGAAAAAACAAGTCACTCATTAAGAAAAGGGTTAGAATGAAAACCTGCAGCCACGGTGGTCCTCCAGTTGGCGACCCCTGCTATAGAGTGCCTATCGAGGTTGTTCACTAAGGAATTATGCTATTAAATCCATCCATTTAGGGTTTTGGGAAGCAACTCTGGTAAGTATGACTTTCTCCCATTAAAACACCAATACTCACTTGGGGTTTCCAATCCAAGCTGAGATAAAGAAGGTAATTGGAGTGACTGGGAGTTGGAGAAGGACTAAATTAGAGGAAAAATACGGTTTTAAGAGCAGTGAGGCAGCAGCATTTTGACACCATGCCACCTACATTTTCAGTTTCCATAGGTCTTATTATACTTTCAGAGCTAGTGCTACAAGAGAAATAAATCATGTGCAAAAATTCAATACTGCCATAAAAGGACCAATGGAGTTAGTTAGAGCTTTGGATAAGACCTGATCATTTAAAGTGAACTGACTGGAGGAAATTGGGGATGCGTTTTTAAGAAGAACCCTGCGAGCAGAGCCTTTCCAGCACCGGCTTTGCCACAATTTGCTTCAGCGTTTTTAGCAAGTTGTCCCCAGGCTGGAATTCTCATATAATCAATCATGTCTAGCCTCATGAGAGTAGGGGTAACATGATGTCCTCTGAAATGAAAATTGTAGAGAATGCGCATGCGTGACAGAAAGGCCACCCCAGACAATAGACAGTAATGCAACTCAGTTGAGCCACTACTCTACTCTTGACTCACATTTGTCCTAATTTTAAATAGTAAATACCTTTGCCTGAAAAAATTCTGCACCTTCGATGTCACCTCATTAATACATTTTGCCATTTTTTGAATTGCTAATTTATGACTGTGGCTTTGAAAAATACTCAAGATGTGGTTGGTCAAGATGCCTGTACCAGACAACAGAGAAGAGCTTGTCCAGTGTGATGAAGCAATTGGACTAAATTCAGTCTTGATGTTCTTGTGCCCTGTCAGTGTGCTGTGCCAGTGCCACTCTGGTCCATCCCATGTGGTCAGCACACACAAGTGTGTATCAGCTCCATAAGTTAGAAGACGAGCTAGCACCTGGAATGAAAGAGGATAGTGGCTCCATTAATGGTCTGAATTACACTTTATCAATCTGTTTATCCAAATAAAGAAGCAAAGTGACACAAATACATCTAAAGAAATAAATGACATAGCAGTGTCATTTGAGCCAATGTATGGATAGAAGAACGTACATATAAAAAGCAATAGAGCCAGTCCTGTTTCAAAACTATTTAGAGCTGAGTAGCTAAAGGTACAAAACTGTGAAGCTACAGTAATGTAATGATTGATTATGAGCAAATGGCAGCATACAGACTAAGACAAAATATCCTTCTTGTCATAAACTCCTCTCAATAATCTTCACAAATATAATTTGAACCCAGCCTGGTTCTACATTGTGACTCTTAAATCTGTTGAAAAAGTCTCACTCTTTTCTGGTTTTAAGTCAATTCTGTGCCCATCTGGACCTCCGGTCATGGATCCCCTGCTGTCATCTTGTTAATGACATTGTTCTGAAGTGAATGCAAGGATTATGGAACATCACCTGGATAATGGTTCTGACACCATCTTCAGATTTTGCTCCCAGTAAAACAGCACAACAAACACAAAACCACTTAGCCCAACTGAGAGCTGGGAAAGTTGAAGCTTTTTTGGAAAATATGTTTTTACTTTATCATCGTGGGTCTGATATTTTGTCTTAGTCTGCATTAATAGTATCGATGGATCTTCTTCTTTTGGCTGCTCCCCTTAGGGGTCGCCACAGCGGATCACCTTCTTCCATATCTTTCAGTCCTCTGCATCTTGCTCTGTTATACCCATCACCTGCATGTCCTCTCTCACCACATTCATAAACCTCCTCTTAGGCCTTCCTCTTTTCCTCTTGCCTGGCAGCTCTATCCTTAGCATCCTTCTCCCAATATACCCAGTATCTCTCCTCTGCACATGTCCAAACCAGTGCAATCTTGCTTCTTTGACTTTGTCTACCAACCGTCTAACTTGAGCTGACCCTCTAATGTCCTCATTTCTAATCTTTTCCATCCTTGTCACACCCAATGCAAATCTTAACATCTTTAACTCTGCTACCTCCAGCTCTGTCTCCTGCTTTCTGGTCAGTGCCACTGTCTCCAGCCCATATAACATAGCTGGTCTCACTACCATCCTGTAGACCTTCCCTTTCACTCTTGCTGATACCCGTCTGTCACAAATCACTCCTGACACTCTTCTCCACCCACTCCACCCTGCCTGCACTCTCTTTTTCACCTCTCTTCCACAATCCCCATTACTCTGTACTGTTGATCCCAAGTATTTAAACTCATCCACCAACTCTACTCCCTGCATCCTCACCATTCCACTGACCTCCCTCTCATTTACACACATGTATTCTGTCTTGTTCCTACTGACCTTCATTCCTCTCCTCTCTAGAGCATATCTCCTCCTCTCCAGGGTCTCCTCAACCTGCTCCCTACTGTCGCTACAGATCACAATGTCATGAGCAAACATCATAGTCCACGGGGACTCCTGTCTAATCTAGTCTGTCAACCTGTCCATCACCATTGCAAATAAGAAAGGGCTCAGAGCTGATCCCTGATGTAATCCCACCTTCAACTTGAATGCATCCATCACTCTTACCGCAGACCTCACCACTGTCACACTTCCCTCGTACATATCCTGTACAATTCTTACATACTTCTCTGCCACTCCTGACTTCCTCATACAATACCACAGCTCCTTTCGAGTCACCCTGTCATATGCTTTCTCCAGGTCCACAAAGACGCAATAAAACTCCTTCTGGCCTTCTCTATACTTCTCCATCAACACCCTCAGAGCAAACATCGCATATGTGGTGCTCATTCTTGGCATGAAACTATATGGCTATTCACTAATGATCACCTCCTTTCTTAACTGAGCTTCCACTACTCTTTCCCATAACTTCATGCTGTGGCTCATCAATTTTATAACCCTGTAGTAACTGCAGTCCTGCCCATCCCTCTTATTCTTAAATATCAGCACCAGTCCACCTCTTCTCCACTCCTCAGGCATCCTTTCACTTTCCAAGATTCCATTAAACAATCTGGTTAAAAACTCCACTGCCATCTCTCCTAAACACCTCCATACTTCCACAGGTATGTCATCTGGACCAATGGCTAATCCATTCTTCATCCTCTTCATAGCTGTCCTTACTTCTCTCCTTGCTAATCTGTTGCACTTCCTGATTCACTATCTCAACATCATCCAACCTCTTCTCTCTCTCTCTCGTTCTCTTCATTCATCAGCCTCTCAGAGTACTCTTTCCATCTGCTCAACACACTCTCCTAACTTGTGAGTATGTTTCCATCTTTATCAATGGATAGAAATGGCAAATTTATCCATCTAACATTAAATCTACAACACAAACCACGCAGACAGGGAATGGGTCTGAATACTTTCTGAATTCAAATGGAAATTTGGTGGTGATCACACTTTGCGATATCCTTCAGTGATATCATCTTCATACTAACAGCTTTCTTTCAAGTCGGCCCTAATGGTAGGATTTGTTTTTTGGCGTTGACCCTTTTCCAATTCTGACTTTTTTTGATCTCATTTTGCCCTTTGAATCCTGTTCTTGTTACCTGTTCTTGATTTGATGCCTCCATGATTCTGACCCTTACTTTTCTTTTCGCCATAATGTCCCACTACTTAATCATCTCCTAGAGATTTCAATGATCACAATAATTTTCAGTCCCTCTGCATGTCCACAACAATCTTATATTACTCATCTTGGGGTCACTCATGATCGTATAGAATGCATAGAGTGCCCAAAGGTTATTTTTCATGACTAACATGAGATGTGTAAAATCATCTGTACATTTTTCACTGCCTATATCTTTTCAAGTGCATACCAACCTGTGTGTCTGTTGTGGCCATACGATCACACCGCTTCAGAGGGTTGGAGTCATCTCTGATGGGCCTGCAGCTTAGCAAATCTTGTTCCATTATCTGCCCACTATGGCACAAAAAGGGAGCACTTCATATAAATGTTTGATTAGAAGGATGACCCATCTGCTGTCATATCTGAATATTTGCTAGGCGCCTAACCTAATTTATTCATTGACAGCTTTTAGCAGAAAACAAAGATGACCCTTATCTGGCTAATAACCTTATACAGGGTCCCCAAAGCAAAAAAAAAAAAAGCTTTCATGGAAGAATTAGACAACAGGCCTCTGTTGGCTTTAATTTATTATAGCATTTAAGATACAGACTTTAATGAAGCAAGATGCAAAAGCTGACATTGTAATGAAGGAGAGCTTCGACCCTGTGCTGATAAATAAGCAACAGAGACTGCTTTAATTTGTCTTTTATTCTGCTGGAGTGCACCTCCTGACCTGGAACCAGACCGCGCTCATTAGACTTCTCATTTAATTCACCCCACCTCTGTGACATTTCCGAATGATTTCTGGTTGGTGTCTCAGGCGCTCTTTGAAGTGATTTATGGCACACTGCTACCATTACTGCAGTGATATTGTCTTCTCACAGCAAACTGTGCTTAAAGTCAGCTATTAACATCACCAGTGGGGGGTTTAGTATTATTTGGTTTTATTGAATTATATGTGCTGCTCTGGGGTCAGAAACTGACTCTTTTTTTTTTTTGGTCTTTTTTGCCTACAAGTCTATTCAATGAATCAAAGGTACATAGAAATCTATTTAAGCCAACTCAGATGTGTCTGCTTGTCAGCCCTCTCAGTCAGAGTCAGATGGGCTGGCATGAAGGATGCAAGAGGAGTTTGACTCTGGCAATTTTCTGACATACGCTTCAACAAACTGATTATCCATTTAAACTAGTAAAGTGACAAAATTAGTCTACTGAAATACATGGCACCGCAGAGCCAGTCAAGCCAATGCTACCTTATTTGGACAGAATTATAAAAATTGTCACGGTAAGCACATGACATTGGTTAAGTCAAAAGAGACAGAGACAATGCTATGTCTTAGTACTGTTTAAAGCTGAGCAGCTGATGACATGCACAAATATAAGGTCACAATACATTTATTGGCAAATTTAGCATCAATCCACTTTTTGAGGACATATCTTTCAATGTGGAGTCACTATCAGCATTGAGTGGAAGGTGGAAGCCCAACCCTTGACAAAGCACTTGTCTTCACGGGGCACACTCAGATCGAAACTCATGTGTTGTAGGACGAAAACACTAACAAGCTATAACGTTCTGAAAATTCAATTATCAGCAAGGATTTTCTTCTAATTAATCAAATGGGTTTGATCAAAAATCTGCAGCCATTGTAGATAGATAGATAGATAGATAGATAGATAGATAGATAGATAGATAGATAGATAGATAGATAGATAGATAGATAGATAGATAGATAGATAGATAGATAGATAGATAGATAGATAGATAGATAGATACTTTATTAATCCCAATGGGAAATTCACAAATTGTGGACCTCGTGGACTGAACTGTAGCACCTGTAATGTAATACTGCATTCAAATAAAACTCATAACTTTGCAATTAACAACCTCTAATTCAGAAAATGCAAAGAAAGTGCACCCCAAACCTGGAATTATTACTCACTAACTTGGGTCTGGTCTCTCAAGTCTGAGTTTGAACGACTTCAAATTACAACGTATGACATCAATCCAATATGGCAGTGCACACAACGAATATTAAGTACAGTTACATTGTTTATGTTTAATTTGTTTATTACAAGAATTTACTCTAAATTAATCATCTTAATTTATAATACTGAATATTGAGAAGGTAAACGTTGACATTGCTGGCACTAATGCTAATGGACTAACCGATGTAAGCTTGATGTGCGCATCTGTTCATACATTGCTATCAATGACTACAGTTCAATACATTTTAGATGCAATACATGTTTAGATACAATACAACACATACAATGACTGCTTTGCTCAGCTGTTTTATTGACTGAGAAGACATAGGCCAAAGATAATCACGTGCAACATTTTGCTCCTGTTAGTCGATGTGGACAGCAGCATGAATTTGTTCGTTGATCTTGTCACACACCTGCGAGTAGGGGACAGCTTAAGGGCCTGACTAATAGTAATTCCACGCCACTCCAGGGGTGGTGAGGTGCACTAGCTGTCTTTCTCAATCCCTTGCAAACCATTCTTGGGAAATCCTGCACGGTTCCAGCGCCTCCGATGACGTCACTTCCGGCCCCGAAGACATCACTTCCGGATCCAGCGCTATTGATGTTATCACTTCCGGTCCCGATTACGTCACTTTCAGTTCTGGCCCCGATGACGTCACTTCCTACACCAGCCTTTAAAGCTGCCGTCTTGCCTCCACATCATCAGTTCTGTTTTGGACTCATTCGTGTGAAAATTTCACAATTATTTCAAATTATTTCCTTATTTGCAGCCAAGGCACATTATATGGGTGGCTGCCCTAAACCTTTACAATGACTTTGTGTCATTCTTGTGACAATCTATACAGGAATAATGCCAAGAGCATAAAAATCTTTTAGTCTTGGCAGAATACCTTTTTTTCCTTTCCTGCCCTTCATCTTCTAATTTTGATCCAGGCTATGGAACTATTAGCGTTTGTTGCTTTCATGGAGGTATCCATGTTTACTTTCCCACTTAATTAGCACAAACGCGTTGAGGTTGCAAGTGACGCACTTGCGACTTTCCAGTTGCGCCATATGATGAATATAGCAGACGTACATTGTAGGACTTCAAGGCCTTGGAGAGTGCTGAATGTTCGCCAAGAGCAAGTCCCTTTGAGTCCGTTTTGCCTTGAGATTGGCGAAATCATGGAAATATTCAGGAACTTTGACAAAGTCAGCAAAATGCATTGAAGTCAAAGGGGAAGTAGAAACAGAGCTACTTTTGAGTGGATTATAATGGTGCAATGGTCTTTAAATTGTTACTGATGGCTAGGAAAACATGTGCCAGCTGCCAACAATATTACCTGAGCTGAGGCAGCAGTGTTAACCCCTGTGCCACCTTGTTACCCTGACATATAATAGAATTATAAATAAGAGCAGCAAACATTCTTGCAGACAGTGGCAGACAGGAAGCATGAGGTCACTAAGGCCTTCCACTCCACAGATTCAATAGCAGGTAGTCACCTCTCTTGAACCAAAACCACTTTTCTTTTTCCCATGTCACATATACGCATCAAAAGATCACCTTCCAGGCTCATCTGAGGTATGTAACACCATCCTGGGATGAGAAGATGTGCCATTACTAACTGTGTTATCTCCCTTTCCTTTAACTGTGCTGCCAGTGAGGGCCCCTTCTACGTTCGACCCCTATAAAACCCGGGAGCCTCCGAAAGGAAGAATTTGTTTGTGGACCGAGCACATCGCAGGACATTGTTCCTCTGAAAGTTGAGATGACTACTTTAGCCTCAAAAAGGCTACATTTTGTTGTTTTCTGTTCAAGTTTTTTTCCACGCCTGTGAGCATTAGTTTTTGCTTTAGAGACTCAGTTGATTAAACGGGACATCCCAGATGGCGTCCCAACATTTCTTTTTGCTCTATGGAGATTCCTTCACCCAATGACACCTCATACTTTTGCCCATTCACTGCCACTGCTACCAAATAAGCACACCACTAAAGTACATGGATTCTTTACTTCTTCTGTTTGCATCAGCTGTACAGTACTATGGGTAAAACTATTAAATGGGTATGCTCAGATGTTAATTACATACAGGTTATGTGCAAATCCAAATAAAAACAACAACATTTATTTCTATAGCACATTTTCATACAAATGATGTAGCTCAAAGTGCTTTACAGGATGAAGGAATAGAAAAAAGACAGAATATATTAAAAAATAATAGTAGGTTATACTAATTTACAAAGAACAAAGTAAGGTCCGATGGCCTGGAGGACAGAAATAAAAAACTCCAGATGGTTGGAGAAAAAAAAAAAAATCTGCAGGGGTTCTGAGGCCACGAGACCACCCAGCCCCCTCTAGGCATTCCACCTAACATAAATGACCTCAGTCAGTCCTCATTGTATTCAGGGTTCACATGGAAGAACTTGATGATGACGGTCATGTGGACTTCTGGCCTTTAATCCATCAATGTAGGGACATCTCGGTGCTTTGATCGGGTGGTGGTGGCGCAGAACAGCAGAGAAAGTAGGGGTTAGTACGGATTTCAGAGCCACCATGAAAGATATTGATAAATAAATGCATTTACAGAGTATCAGGATTAAACTAAAATGAAGCTATAAAAAGCCATGTTATATGTTTTTAGCAGTTTTTTAAAGTGCTTCACTGTATTAGCCTGGCAAATTTCTATCGGTAAGCTATTCCAGATTTTAGGTGCATGACAGCAGAAGGCCGCCTCACCACTTCTTTTAAGTTTAGCTCTTGGAATTATAGGCAGACACGCATTTGAAGATTTAAAGTTATGATTTGGAGTGTAAGGTGAAAGACATTCTGAAATATAAGATGGAGCGAGATTATTTAAGGCTTTGTAAACCATACGCAGGATTTTAAAGTCAATTCTAAATGACACAGGTAACCAGTGTGGTGACATCAAAACTGGAGAGATGTGTTCAGATTTTCTTTTCCTAGTTAAGATTCTGGCAGCTGCATTCTGCACTTGTTGCAATCGATTGATGTCTTTATTGGGTGGTCCTGACAGGAGTGCATTACAGTAATCTAGCTGACTGAAAACAAAAGCGTGAACTAATTTCTCAGCATCTTTCAATAATATAAGAGGACTAACTTATTCTATATTTCTTAAGTGAAAAAATGCTGTCCTAGTAATCTGATTAATATGTGATTTAAAATTCAGGTCAGAGTCAATAGTTACCCCTAAATTCTTTACCTCTGTCTTGACTTTTTCTCCCAATGGATCAAGTTTATTTCTTATGCCCTCATTATATCCATTTTTGACAATCACTAAAATCTCTGTTTTCTCCTTATTTAGTTTAAGAAAATTACTACTCATCCACTCAGAAACACAAGTAAAACATTGTGTCAGTGAATCAAGAGTGTCGTGGTCGTCAGGTGCTGTTGATAAATACAGCTGTGTGTCATCAGCATAGCTGTGGTAGCTCATGTTATGCCCCGAGATAATCTGACCTAACGGAAGCATGTAAATCGAAAAGAGCAGCGGACCCTGGATAGAGCCTTGTGGACCACCATATAGAATATCATGTGTCTTTGAAGTATAATTACCACAACTAACAAAGAATTTTCTACCTGCCAGGTAGGACTCAAACCAATTTAAGACCTTGCCAGAGAGGCCCACCCATTGACTAAGGTGATTTCTAAGAATATTGTGATCAATGGTATCGAATGCGGCACTCAGATCTAAGAGAATGAGAACAGATAAACAGCCTCTGTCTGCATTTACCCGCAAGTCATTGACTACTTTAACGAGTTCAGTTTCTGTGCTGTGATTTGTTCTGAAACCCGACTAAAATTTATCAAGAATAGCATGTTTATTGAGGTGGTCATTTAGCCTCATAATGACTGCCTTCTCTCAGATTTTAATTAAGAAAGGCAGGTTAGAAATAGTTCTAAAATTTTCAAAGGTGGAGGAGTCAAGATTATTTTTCTTGAGCGGGGTTTAACTACAGCCGTCTTAAGACAGTCTGGGAAGACCCCCATATCTAATGACGAGTTTGCTATGTCAAGAATACTATCAATTAGCATGACCGATATGTCTTTGAAAAAAAGACATTACCTTTAACATTTTTTATGCTTAAATGTATTTGCAAGTTTTCTTATAGCTCCATACTATCAGTGCTATATACTTGGAAGCTGTTCATCCAAGCATGGGTTACTATATGCTCTATGATGTCATGCTGGCCTCAAAAAGCATCATGGAACATTACGAAAAAACAAAGTTCCTCTAAGCTGGCTGCACACAAAATATTCGGCAAACAAGGCCACCGGCGAACACAGCATGTTCACTGTGAGCAATGAACGAATTTCTCCGATCAATGCTAGTGGCCGATTGCATTTAATCGATTTTGATTTGCTTTATGGCAAAGATTTTTATGAAAAAAAGATAAAGATAATTTATAAATACAGAAAAAAGTTAACTTAATAATGTAAGGATTAACAAAGACATTTTTAAAAAATGAGCCCTCGTGTGCGATTTGTCATTTAATTTCTTCTCTTTTACTTTTCAGCACTGGCCTTTTTGTGTTTATCATGTAAAGTTATTAGTATATTAGTGATGGACTTGTGTCCACTCAGCGTTAGTTCTTTCCTAAATCTTTGAGCGATTTTGATATACTTCAGTTTCCCACAGCCTCTTAATGGAAAATGAGGATTAAGAAAATCAATAGGTGAGTGGATGATTTGATCAATAGATGAAGGGATAGAAGGATCAATCAGTGGATCAATGGATGGCTGAATGGATATTTTTTCTCCATGCTAGGCAAGATTATTATCTTTGTAGTAACATCTAAGACTGGGCCCTTATTTTTAGATGAACCATTTCAGATTGCTTTGTGTTTATTATGGTATAATGTTGGCCCCAGAGCAGCCACCATTGGAGTTATACTTTGCACAGCCTAATAGATCACAAATATACCAGGAGTGCCCAAGGAAAAATTTGGGTTTGTGGTTGAGAAAATGACCCTCTAACTCATAACCAAGGCCTTCACCAGAAAAAGCACTTTAATAAAACTTTGAAAGATATTTTTATTCTGCAATCGTGAATGGGATTAAACACACAGACTTATGTATCAGTCTTCATTAAACAAAATGCATAATTCAGAGACTGACTCATTTTCTAAATACTGTACCATACTTTGTCCGATTAGTATTTTTTTCAGTTTATATATAGTGCAGTACAATATAAATCATGAAGATGAGGCTCAACAAACTATACTTTTTCTGCTCCCTTACTTTTTATGTCTTTATCAGTCTGTCACTTCACTACTGCATAAAAAATAGTTCAGTTGAAGAATGTCAGAAGAGGTGATTTGGGGAAACATTATGTCAACATAGTCAGAGAATTAGCAAAGATTTGTACATTCAAACTGTTAAATAGTTGCATGAAAATGCTGCATGACTCATCCCTCAACACACTATTTGCATGACCACACACACGTCAGAAAACTCAAGAAGCGATTGCAAAACCAGATTGGAGTGTTTTCTTCATCCACCCTACAGCCTAGTTCTTGATCTTTCAGATTTTCCCCTCTGCAGAGCCCAAAAAGGTGCCATTCATGAGAAAAGCTTCTGGAGGTGATGACGACAAGGTTACTGGAGAAGTGAAAAGGTTGCCGTGAGTGTGGGATTCGGAAAGATACAAGAAGGGGGTGCACACTCCTGTGTCTCACTTACACAAGTCTGTTTACTTTGACAGATATGATAGAGAAAATCAGATATATACAGTACAGTGGGCGGCACGGTGGCGCAGTGGATAGCGCTGCTGCCTCACAGTTAGGAGACCTGGGTTCGCTTTGTTCTCCCCTGCATGTTCTCCCCGTGTCTGCGTGGGTTTCCTCCGGGTACTCCGGTTTCCTCCCACAGTCCAAAGACATGCAGGTTAGGTGGATTAGCGATTCTGAATTGTCCCTATTGTGTGCTTGGTGTGTGTGTGTGCACCCTGCAGTGGGCTGGCGCCCTGCCCGGGGTATGTTTCCTGCCTTGCGCCCTGTGTTGGCAGGGATTGACTCCAGCAGACCCCCGTGACCATGTAGTTAGGATATCACAGGTTGGATAATGGATAGATGGATATAGTATACTACTGTAGTACGTGGTATAGTATAGTACAGGATATACTGAATTGTCAGTCAGTCATTGTCCAACCCGCTATATCTGAACACAGGGTCACGGGGGTCTGCTGGAGCCAATCCCAGCCAGCACAGGGCGCAAGGCAGGAACAAACCCCGGGCAGGGTGCCAGCCCACCGCAGATACTGAATTGTATCTATAAAAAATATTCACTCCCTTGGAGGTTAGCATTCAACATAAATGAATCACAGTTGGTTTAGACAAGAAAATATCCAAGTTATTGAATATCATATACACTGAATATCCATTGGAAACCACCTAAATCAGTCATTAAGAAATGGAAAGAATATGGCAGAGCTGGAAATCAGCACAGAGCAGGATATCCACAAAAACAGTGAGCATGCAAGAAGAAGCAGACTAGTGAGGAAGGTCGCCTAAAGACCTAAGAGAACTGTGTAGGAGTTACAGACTACAGTGGTTTAGACTGGAGAGACTCTGCAGATGACAACTGTTGCCCATGTGCTTCACCAGCCACAGCTTCATGAGAGGGAAGAAGGCACTTGGCATCTCAGCTGGAGTTTAACAGAGTTTAACATGGAGACTCTGAAGTCAACTGGTTCTAGGATTGGATAAGACCAAAATCAAGCTTATTGGCCATCAGACTAAAGGTCATGTTTGAACACCGCGCATTATCAAAAAAAACAACCATTCCCACCATGAAGCATGGTGTTGGTAGCATCAGACTGTGGGGAAGTCTCTGTGCAGTAGACCCTGGGAGACTTGTGAAGGTATAGGAATGCAGCAAAAATCAGAGAAATCCTGGAGGAAATCTTGACGCAGTCTACAGGAGACCTACACCTTGGACAAAGGTGAACTCATGTCTGTAAAGACATAATTAAATTTAAATTTAAATAAGAAAGTATAAATGTAAGGTAAGGAAGACAGAAGTTCCAAAACAAGGTGGTTCTACTCAGTTATCATGTGGTCACAGAGTAGAATTGTGGCAAGCAGTCAGACGTTACAAGTATTTCACTGTACTTTGTATATGTGACAGTATTACAGCTATTACTATAACTACTAAATAATAATAATAATAATCTACTCTCTACTGTATATATAAAATTCTAAGCCTAAAAGTGCAACGATTTTATGTCACGTTTTTTGTCACACTTTAAATCGGGCTTATTTTAAAGCCTACATATATATGTTTGGTATCATTCTTTTCAAAATTTATCGAACTTTAATGTGATGTTTTTAGATTTTCAGATTCTTATTCCATTTTTAAACTAAAAACAAAAAAATACAAAGAACTCACGTCCCGCGAGATGAGACTTTGTGCTAAGAGATTTAACCACGCCCGGGGCCGGAAATAAAAGACAAAGAGTAGGACAGCTGCTGTACTGGCTTTTAAATGTTAGACAGCAGCAGCAAGCCAGCAGATGATTGAGCAAAGAGGAGGTAAAAAAAAAACTGCATTTCTTTCCCATTTTATCACCTTTTATGAGGGGTTTTTGGAGGAGTGACCACGTCTAGTTGGGGTGTTTTCAGCCCTCCTCTTCAGAACGCGAGCGGCAGTGACGCAAAGTGGCTGGCACGTAGCACAGGCCCTTGGTATAGCGGGTCCACAGCTCTCAGCAAAGGCCAGTTTTTAAAATAAATAATCACTGCGCTCGCAGTGGTAGTTGTGGCTAAAGCGGGTCTCAGGCCGATCTGCAGTGTGGGCGTTTCTCACCTAAGTGCAGAGGTAAGAGACTGCCTACATCCGTGATTGTTCCTGAGGCTGCTAATGTGCTGCAGCTGCTATGCCCTCTCGACATAAATAGAAGCACAAGCCGGCTAGAAGGGAGGAAAAAGAAATGAACGAAAAGATAAAGAGACGGAGGTTGCTGGAAGGAAATAAGGAGAAAGAGAGAGAGAGAGCGAAGGCGAACGAGCGAGAGCATGCTCAAGTGCAGCTGGACTGTGGGCCCTAGTGAGGTGTTTAGCTAACACCTAGGGAAGTTGATTGTAGTCGCTCCCGCTGAGCATTAAAGAAGAGCAGGAGGGACTAGCGAGGGAGGTGACTCGCCGTGGAAGACAGCAGGAGTCGGGTGACTTAAGCATATAATCTTCAGCGTGGGAGTCTTGGCCGTTGGAGAGAAGCTAAGTCCCGGTCTGGGATGAGAGCGCGACCGAAGCTAGGATCGGGAGGCCTCCAGACCTGTGTGAGTGACAGAAGGTCTGCTGCAAAGAGAGCGTCTCGCCTGCTGCAAGGCCCAAACGGGAGAAGCAGGTGAGACGCTAATGTAAAAGAAGCAGCAGGCTTATAATTGTTTTAAAGGACTGCTTCCAGCGGTGTTTTAACCTCAGCTTTTAAAGGATTGTTTTTTCTATTGTTTTAAACCTCCACGTTTGTTTTTATAGAATTATTTCTTTAATGAAGAAGATTTTGAAACACTGCACTCTTTATTTTGAACACTGTTTTGTAGGATTTTTAAATAAAAGCACCTTTGCACATTTGTACCATCCCCTTGCTGTTGTTGCCTCACTGTCTAGCTCATCTCGGTAACATTATCGACGGTATAGGGAGCCCTTGAACACTACACCACAAGCGGATGGGAGCATGGAGCCAAGCCCGCATCGTCACAGGGGGTTGGCGAGGGAAGCGAGCAGGGGGCAAACCATCTAGTAATAATAATAATAATAATAAAAGCACAACTGGAAAGGAACTACATTAGTTTTACTTAATGCTACCTGCCGAATACCGTTAGGCAAGGCACTTGTCCTTCTCAGGATTGCACATTGAGTTTAGCTGTGCATATCTCAGAATGAATTGAAATGAGGCTCATGAGGATAGATTTTATTTATGTTTATTGTTTGTCTAGTGTCAAGCAAATAGACAGCATATCAGACAAAAACTATGCCACTCATGTTCTGCGGACAGCTCATTGAATCAACCATTTTATGTGAGAGCTGATTCCAAAGTAACAAATGCATGTTCATTATCCTGTCCGACAGAAATAACTGTATATCAAAAGCACTAGACAGCGTGACTATTTATGAGTGTGTTTACTGCTGATTGCTTTGATCAAGATGGAAATTAAATCATTAACACTTTAAGGCCTGCAGTCATTCCCAGAGCAAAGCAGAGTAGTTAGCCTTTCAGCCTCACAAATCCAAGAAGATTCTTGATGAGATTCCCAAAACTGGTCATTTGGTCACCCGGTCCATGTCAGGTTCCTCTCACAAAACAAAAATGGACACATTTGGGTGATACCATTTATGACTGTAAATGCTCCATTGCAGCCCTGTAAATAGGATAATGTCGTTTGGGTGCATTTTTCTTATTTTAGTCAGGAACATATTATTATGACAATTATATTTGGCTGATACATTTATCCCAGGTGATTTACAAGATGAGGACACATTACATCTGTTTGCAGATATTTTGCTTTTATTGCTGATGCCTGAGCAGGTTAAATGACTTGTTTAGAATCACACAGTTAATCACAGGATGGAAGTGAACCGGCAATCTTGGGGTTGTACCTCAAGCAAAAATAGAAAAATTCAAATCACTTCCCGAAATCAAACTTTTCAAAGTGGATGGACAGCATAGTTTTTAAAACACTGTCTAAAAACAGTCTTCTCTTGCTGTCTTTCTCATGCCGTCTCTCCCACTCGCTGGTTGCTTGCTATGTTGGGTTTTTCCTTTTTTTTTTTTTAATTTTAACTGCTAAATTGGATCAAGAGCTTACAGATTAAATAATCTCTTTTGGAGATAGTATTTCCACGCTGTCATAATCACCACCATCCGAGAGGGCTGATTTAATTTAGGTAGTGGGGCTCCCGGGAAATTGGATTAGAAATGATTCAAGATGACTTGCTCTTCTCTGCTTCTTCAAGCTACAAAACTGACTAAAGATGAGTCTAATTGACCCACATTACAAAATCCTTAAGTGTTTGGGATTCCACTGTGATATTGACAGGAATGGAGTATCGTGAAATTTGAAAAAGAGAATGGGCAGGCACATACTGTGGCTTCTGGTTTTAGATGGAAGTCATCCGCCTCTCTCTTCCAAGTGGGATGGAAGGAGACTTTTCTTTTGTATTTTCCCATTGTGAAGCAAGAGGATGCTAAATTTTGTTCAGTATGATTGAAGGTGTTGGGGCTTTCACACTGCCTCCTGGCACCTGGCTTCACAAAATGATGTTGCCACTGCTATGCCGATTATGTACACTCTCCCCATATCCTGGTAGGTTTTCTCCAAATACTTTAGGATGTTCAAATCATCATGGTGTGTTCTTTTCAGGCCCGTTTTAACTCTTACCCCATCTACCCAGGTTTGAAAAACTTGCCTAGTATGATACTTTTCATTACCAATTATGTTAGACCTTTGCAGCTTTGCCATGAACCTCAAGCCTTCAGACTTTCCCCTTTTCCAGATGACCATAAATTATTTGGCAATTATGGTGTAGGTGCCACTTGGATAATAAGATGGAGAGAATGTATTTCAGGAAGTGGTGGGAAAACCTAAGCATGTGCTACAACTGATCTTCAGGTTTCTGCCAATCTGGAATGGGAAAGGCTAACAAAATGGAATGATACATGGACATTACACTATTTGCCATGGGACATTCCATCAGAATGTGACTCAACTGGCCATTTCTATGGAGCCCTCTTCTTGGCTGTATTATCCTGAAGTTCAGCAGGTGCACACATAGGTAAGAAGGGTTCAGCCTGATGGTTTTCATTGACTAAAGGGTGGCATGTGGGACTGTGAAGCAGTCAGCACTGCTCCTTTCCGCTGTGAGTCCAAAAGTGCACATCTTATTTATTAATGTGTCAACTTTGATTTGGTAAGCTGCTTTACATACAAATGAACGGCTTGCGATTACCTCCAAGAGATTTATGATGCCTTGGCGCTTGCTGGGAGGAGGCTGTCAGCGACCCGCCGGCCTTGTCAGAGGAAAGGGCTAATAGACCACGGTGTTCAACTGGCGCTGTAATGGGCTCCATTTTGCCATTTGTCATATTCCACTTCCAAACATAAAAACTTGTCTGCCTGCATAAACCAGTAAGATTTACACACAACAGGGAAGGGGCCTCTCCTGGCTTGTTTTTTGGATATTATACTCCATTACAGTGGAGCAGTGAGGCCGTGCAGAAGAAATCTTGGGAGTGATTTAATCACGAAAAGTTACAGCCTGGGCTGCCTCCACAATATATTATATCGCACTGCTGTCCTGCAATATGTGTTTGGAATTGACTTAGAAAGGTCTCTAAACACTCCCATTACAAAAAAGCATTGAAATATCAGGACCAAGCTTGGTTATGTTGTACAGTTCTCATGGCTGCCACAAAAGTATACTTGAATACATCTTGCTTGGTCAATAAGCCATCCTGTTGACATTTTCTAACAGAACTACAAAGAAGTGCTTATTGTCACTTAGTTAGACAAAAAGGACAAAAAGGGTCTCTCTGGTCATCAGGCAAGCGGGTAGGAATATGGGTCTGTATTGGAAAAGGACAGCCTTTGCTGCCAAAATTTTGTTTTTGTGCAGATGAATTGCTTCACATAGATATATTATACCAGCAAGGATTTCAATACTTAAGAGGAAATAAACTAAGAACATGTGATAATAACTTCTATAATAGAATGCCTAAAATCTCAACAAATTTTTATCATCATCTTTCTCAAGCAAGCCTAATGGTGCAGGGAGCACTGTAAATTGTGGTGGTGCTGTCAACATTGCATGTCCAACCCCAGCCAGAAGGTGGCATCGCAGTCTGACAAATGCATAATTGTGCAAAAAAAGTATAAACCCAAGCCAGACTAAAAATGCATTTTTCTGTGCAAGACATCAAACATCTACAGATAACAGATGAGTGACAATAATGGGAACAAGAATAAGAAGTACAGAGTGTTCATGTGTTCAAAGACCAATCTGGATGCAGTATAAAATCTGAGATTTTTAAAGTAATTTCTTTATAAGAAACTTGCCCCCTGCTCACTTCATTCACCAACAAACCCCCCCAAAGGCGATATGTGCCATTGTGAAGAGGGAGGCTGAATACACTCCAAGGAGACACGGTCGCTCCTCCGAAACCCCTCTTAAACTATGATACAATGGGAAACAAATACATTTTTTTTAACCTCCTCTTTGCTCGATCAGCTGCTGGCTTGCTGCTGCTGCAGTGCCGCGTGACCTGCATCTTGTGCGGCGCTTCAAACGTTTAAAAGCCTGTACCGCAGCTGTCCTTTTGTCTCACTGCCTTGTCTCTCTTCTCCCCCAGACATCCTCAAACACTATTCGATCTCTTTTCGCTGTTCCGTTATTTCACCAAGTAATATTTTCCGTTTGTTTGCACTAATGCGATCTTTACTATCATTTTATTGAGACTTTTGAATTTTCCTACTTCCATTATCTCTAACCTGCTCTGCATGTGTATTGTGCCAATGTTTTTGAATTCTTTACGACATTCTACTTTGTCTTTTTCCGGCCCCAGGCATGGTTAAATTTCTTGGCAAAAAGTCTAGTCTTGTGGGATGGGACGATTATTACTTTCCTTATTTTCAGAATTTGCTTTCTTTTTTGCATTCTTTTCTCTCCAATGCTTTTGGGTCTCTTTTCGACATGCTTCTCCTTCTTATTCACTTAGTCGTTGACGTGTCATCTAGAACTTATAACATTTTTAAGAGCTGAGAGCACAGGAAGTGTGTCTGCCAAAAGCATTCTAACAACTGAGAGGTTAGATGACCGTGGTCTTGTTTGAAAATGGTTGCAAGTGGGACTTGCTTCCAAAGGTTGTAAGTATGATGTGACTTGACCGTCTCGCGGGACCTGAAAGTGTCTCTCTGTCTCTCTTCAAAAGATCTGTCTTCAAAAGATCACGTCTCGTCGCAGGAAAAAAAGTCTCGTCTTGTCCCAAGATTTTTTTTTTATAATAAAGAGATATCATAAAAGGGTTGATTTCTTTTCTTAAAGATCTTCTTCTTCTTCCGTTAAGGGTTGCCACAGCAGGCCATCTTTTTTCATATCTTCCTGTCCTCTGCATTAAGGTAAAAAAATATACAAACCATCACTGAATTAATCAAATTGTGAAAATTAATGGCTAGATGGATGGATTTTGAAATCCTGGATATGTTTTTGAATCATCTGGTATGTTATTGCTGTTGATAGGTTTCTGTAAAGACACCTTGACATACTGAAAGTCTGGTTGACTATGCCCAAAAATGATCTTATGAACAGTGGCAGCCCATGGTTCCTTTAAGATGACATCATCTGTCTGGTGACAAGTGGCCTCCATCTTGAGGACTGTCAACAAGTTGCCAATCTATCCTTAATGTTTAGTCTCTGTTGGTAACTTTAAGGAAAAAAATGAAAAACCGGCTGCTTTCAAAGGTGAATTCTCTCTGCTGATTTTCTTTGTTTAGCCAACTATTAACATTGTCTTGAAAAATAGTGGGACTTGTGTTGCGCTGAAGGGTACTTTCATAATAATGATGATGTTAATTATTCATCACACCTCCCATAAAAGGCATAGAAAGAGAATGTCTGCAAGCTCTGAGACTATCATTCTGCTTTAAAGACCTGAGGACTGGCCTCAGATGGCTACTTACTCTGAAATGTGCCTACCTTTTAATATAAAAAATAGATTTTCTGAGCTAAATTTGCAATTTTATTCCAGCAACACTTCTTCAGCCTTAATATATATTAATGACCTGTTTGATCCACTTGGCTTATTATTTCATACAAGGCACATCGATTGCTAAGCTGGAATAATTCTACAGTGATAATGTCACTGTCACAAATTGTGAGGAGATCACAATCCAGCAGGGCTACAAAAATGTTACATTGAAGTCCTGGTTGTTAATGTAGTCTGCTGCTGCCATTTTGCATGTAAACAAATGTATAGCTCATATACAGTGCATCCAGAAAGTATTCACAGCGCATCACTTTTTCCACATTTTGTTATGTTACAGCCTTATTCCAAAATGGATTAAATTCATTTTTTTCTTCAGAATTCTGCACACAACACCCCATACTGACAACGTGAAAAAAGTTTACTTGAGGTTTTTGCAAATTTATTAAAAATAAAAAAACTGAGAAATCCCATGTACATAAGTATTCACAGCCTTTGCTCAATACTTTGTTGATGCACCTTTGGCAGTAATTACAGCCTGAAGTCTTATTGAATATGATGCCACAAGCTTGGCACACCTATCCTTGGCCAGTTTCGCCCATTCCTCTTTGCAGCACCTCTCAACCTCCATCAGGTTGGATGGGAAGCGTCGGTGCACAGCCATTTTAAGATCTCTCCAGAGATGTTCAATTAGATTCAAGTCTGGGCTCTGGCTGGGCCACTCAAGGACATTCACAGAGTTGTCCTGAAGCCACTCCTTTGATATCTTGACTGTGTTCTTAGGGTCGTTGTCCTGCTGAAAGATGAACCGTTGCCTCAGTCTGAGGTCAAGAGCGCTCTGGAGCAGGTTTTCATCCAGGATGTCTCTGTACATTGCTGCAGTCATCTTTCCCTTTATCCTGACTAGTCTCCCAGTTCCTGCCGCTGAAAAACATCCCCACAGCATGATGCTGCCACCACCATGCTTCACTGTAGGGATGGTGCCAGGTTTCCTCCAAACATGACGCCTGGCATTCACACCAAAGAGTTCAATCTTTGTCTCATCAGACCAGAGAATTTTCTTTCTCATGGTCTGAGAGTCCTTCAAGTGCCTTTTGGCAAACTCCAGGTGGGCTGCCATGTGCCTTTTACTAAGGAGTGGTTTCCGTCTGGCCACTCTACCATACAGGCCTGATTGGTGGATTGCTGCAGAGATGGCTGTCCTTCTGGAAGGTTCTCCTCTCTCCGCAGAGGACCTCTGAAGCTCTGACAGAGTGACCATCGGGTTCTTGGTCACCTCCCTGACTAAGGCCCTTCTCCCCCGATCGCTCAGTTTAGATGGCCGGCCAGCTCTAGGAAGAGGCCTGGTGGTTTCGAACTTCTTCCACTTATGCATGATTGAGGCCACTGTGCTCATTGGGACCTTCAAAGCAGCAGAAATTTTTCTGTAACCTTCCCCAGATATGTGCCTCAAGACAATCCTGTCTCGGACGTCTACAGACAATTCCTTTGACTTCATGCTTGGTTTGTGCTCTGACATGAACTGTCAACTGTGGGACCTTATATAGACAGGTGTGTGCCTTTCCAAATCATGTCCAGTCAACTGAATTTACCACAGGTGGACTCCAATTAAGCTGCAGAAACATCTCAAGGATGATCAGGGAAAACAGGATGCACCTGAGCTCAATTTCGAGCTTCACGGTAAAGGCTGTGAATACTTATGTACATGTGTGCTTTCTCAATTTTTTTATTTTTAAAAAATTTGCAAAAACCTCAAGTAAACCTTTTTTCACGTTGTCATTATGGGGTGTTGTGTGTAGAATTCTGAGGAAAAAAATGAATTTAATCCATTTTGGAATAAGGCTGTAACATAATAAAATGTGGAAAACGTGATGCGCTGTGAATACTTTCCGGATGCACTGTATGTATATGTATGACGTTAACCTGCATCCAGCCCTGCAAGGAGGTCCACCAACTTGCAAGGAAAACTTGGGGGTTGGTGGCAGGTGTCACACACATGCGTTTGGGAGTCAACCAAAGGGACCAGAAAATACCAATTCCACGCCAGGCCAGGGGGGCAGCAGGTTGCACTAAACCTCTCCACAGATCGAACATGAGAAATCCTGCCTGTGTCCAATTACAGTCCGAGGACATCACTTCCTGTCCCGGACCTGAGGACGTCACTTCCTGTCCTGGCCCCAAGGACGTCACTTCTGGTTCAGCCCCAATGATATCACTTCCCTTGAAAACCCTTCTTTCTCCATACTTGGACAGTTCTATTTTGGACTCTAACCTGTACACATTGTACTCAATTTTAAGCCTTTTGCAGCCAGGAAAACTTTACGGGTGGCTGCCCCAAACCTTCATTGTGTGTCCAGCTATTTCTTTCAATCAGGACTGGCACTCCAACCACTGTAAAAAACCTCACACTGTTCCAGTGTGGTGCTGAGGTGTCACATGCTGCACTCTGGTCCCTGTCCAGTTGGTTCGTCATGTGGTGGGTGCAGTAACGTGCTATAATCAGCGTATGCTCCCAAATTCCTCCTCCTCCATATACTATTACAATATTGAATGGGAGGGCAGTGATGGACAACATTGGCCCTTTGAGGTGGAACTAACAATTTCGGTTTGATTGTTCTAGTTCATTTTTATTTAAGTTGACACCCACACAAATAAAATTTTTATTTACATATTTACATTTACATCATTTAGCAGACGCTCTTATCCAGAGTGACTTACAAAAGTATTTGTTAGTTTTTTTCGCATACCCCTTGGGGTCAGAGCGCAGGGTCAGCCATTGTACAGCGCCCCTGGAGCAATTACAGGTTAACGGCCTTGCTCAAGGGCCCAGCAGAGTAGGATCTCTTTTGGCAGTGACGGGGATTCGAACCGGCAACCTTCGGGATACCAGCGCAGATCCTTAGCCTCAGAGCCACCACTCCGCCCACAACGTCCATGTTTTTTCATCATCCTCACCTCAGCATCAAAAGAGATGAAAGTCACAACATCCAAGGATTCATCCTCTGATGGTCTTTACTGCTCCTTCCCGGTTCCGTCCGGCTTCTTGCCCCTCCACAGGCAAACAATGCCATCTATCATTTAGTTGTCCCATTTGCTCACCTTCACTGCAACTATGAACAGTTTACTTGCTAGCATTTTCTACAATGTCAAGTATCAAAAAGCACTCAGTATATTATCGTGTTGACAAGTGGCCTGTGTTGATGCCAATCATTTGTTTACTTTTTGTGTTATAAGGTTCTATGAATAAAGATACAGTAGATTAGATAAACAAATGTAATTACCATACAGGTGCTGGTCAGAAAATTAGAATATCATGACAAAGTTGATTTATTTCAGTAATTCCATTCAAAAAGTGAAACTTGTATATTAGATTCATTCATTACACATAGACTGATGTTTAATCAAATGTTTATTTCTTTTAATTTTGATGATTATAACTGACAACTAATGAAAGTCCCGAATTCAGTATCTCGGAAAATTAGAATATCAATTAAGACCAATGCAAAAAAAGGATTTTTAGAAATGTTGGCCAACTGAAAGTTATGAACATGAAAAGTATGAGCATGTACAGCACTCAATATTTAGTTGGGGCTCCTTTGGCCTGGATTACTGCAGCAATGCGGCGTGGCATTGAGTCGATCAGTCTGTGGCACTGCTCAGGTGTTATGAGAGCCCATGTTGCTCTGATAGTGGCCTTCAGCTCTTCTGAATTGTTGGGTCTGGCGTATTGCATCTTCCTCTTCACAATACCCCATAGATTTTCTATGGGGTTAAGGTCAGGCGAGTTTGCTGGCCAGTCAAGAACAGGGATACCATGGTCCTTAAACCAGGTACTGGTAGCTTTGGCACTGTGTGCAGGTGTCAGGTCCTGTTGGAAAATGAAATCTGCATCTCCATAAAGTTTGTTAGTAGCAGGAAGCATGAAGTGCTCTAAAACTTCCTGGTAGACGGCTGCGTTGACCTTGGACCTCAGAAAACACAATGGACCAACACCAGCAGATGACATGGCACCCCAAACCATCACTGACTGTGGAAACTTTACACTGGACCTCACGCAACGTGGATTCTGTGCCTCTCCTCTCTTCCTCCAGACTCTGGGACCTTGATTTCCAAAGGAAATGCAAAATTTACTTTCATCAGAGAACATAACTTTGGACGACTCAGCAGCAGTCCAAAGGTGAGATGCTTCTGACGCTGTCTCTTGTTCAAGAGTGGCTTGACACAAGGAATGCGACAGCTGAAACTCATGTCTTGCATACGTCTGTGCGTGGTGGTTCTTGAAGCACTGACTCCAGCTGCAGTCCACTCTTTGTGAATCTCCACCACATTTTTGAATGGGTTTTGTTTCACAATCCTCTCCAGGGTGCGGTTATCCCTATTGCTTGTACACTTTTTTCTACCACATCTTGTCCTTCCCTTCGCCTCTCTATTAATGTGCTTGGACACAGAGCTCTGTGAACAGCCAGCCTCTTTAGCAATGACCTTTTGTGTCTTGCTCTTCTTGTGCAAGCTGTCAATGGTCGTCTTTTGGACAACTGTCAAGTCAGCAGTCTTCCCCATGATTGTGTAGCCCACAGAACTCGACTGAGAGACCATTTAAAGGCTTTTGCAGGTGTTTTGAGTTAATTAGCTGATTAGAGTGTGGCACCAGGTGTCTTCAATATTGAACCTTTTCACAATATTCTAATTTTCCGAGATACTGAATTTGGGACTTTCATTAGTTGTCAGTTATAATCATCAACATTAAAAGAAATAAACATTTGAAATACATCAGTCTGTGTGTAATGAATGAATCTATTATACAAGTTTCACTTTTTGAATGGAATTACTGAAATAAATCAACTTTGTCATAATATTCTAATTTTATGACCAGCACCTGTATACAGTATACTCGCGGATAAGTCGGGGCTTGATTTTACCGTATAATTTCTGATATTTTATAATGTCAGTCATATAAGTCGAATGCGGAAAACTCATGATATGATATGCTAACGGCCACCTGAGAGAGCAACCACGGAGCACTCTGCCTTTTTTTTCTATGTATTGTGGCTACGTGACCACATGGTAAAACCCAAACTATTCCGAAGCGAAATTTGCACTGATTTATGTTTTTTGTATCTCACACCCTCATACACCTTTATCGTAAGTGCATCCCTACGATGGAGCGTTCAATCAGAAGAAAATATGAATCTGGTTTTAAATTAAACGTCATTGAAGTGTTGAAAGAAATTAGTAACTGCACTGCTGCAACAAAATTCGATGTGTTTGAGAAATTGGTGCGAGGTTGGAGGAGGCAAAAAGATGTAAAAAAAAATGTAATTGTCGAATTTTTGAACAGGCGCATAAGTCGGGATCTGATTTTATGATCGATTTTTTGGGTTTCAAGACCCGACTTATATGTGTGTATATACAGTAGCTAAAATACAATATTATATTATATTTATAGAGATAGATCAGCTAAACAAATGTAATTAGCTAAAATACAATATATTATTATTATTATTATTATTATTATTATAGTATAACATAAAATCACTGTATAATACGCTACCATGGCTGTCTGTTCATCTGTCCAGGATTTTAAATCACCCGTAGCTCGCAAAACATTTGAACTATTGACCTGAATTTTGGTACACACATACTACGTGACGTCTACTATCTGCTTTCGGGGTGATGATTGACCTGCAAGGTTATTCCTCTTTTTATTTTTATATTTTATTTTATTGTAGAATTGACTCTCAGCAGTGGCCAGCAGGGCGGCAGTTCAGCGGATCCATACGGGTGCCATTCTCATCACTAACACCTTCGCCATCACTTTCCCTACCTCTTCATATCTTAAATCATTCTTGAGGCAGATTGAAGACTTAAGTGACAACTTAAGTGAAACATTTAGGAAAACATACTAAGTAATTGCAACACACTGACTTGATCAGTTTTAACGCAAAAAGATGCAGATGAAAGAAGAGTAGAAGCGGGCGGTTAGGTTGGAGGAAAGAAGTGCTGCTCAGGAAGCAGCAAGAGCATCAACCTCTGAGCAAACGAATGCTAAACGTACAGAGACAGAGTATGAAAACTAGGAATGCTCAAGTCAAGTGTATTCATGCAGTGCGCCGTTACTAGTATAATATATATAGAGAGATAGATTAGCTAAACAAATGAGCTTCATGGACTGAATGGTCTACTCTCATCCATCAAGTTTTTTATGTTCCTATGTAAATCCCATCTCCTGTAATAAATGACAACAAATTCCCAGCAATCCCAGCGCCGAATCTGCAGCTCAAGTGTCTTTAGCAGTGTGTTTTTTATTCTATGTTAATTAATGTTGTCTTATTTTAATTTATTACATTGTCTTTTATTTTTCTTTTCTTCATTATGTAAAGCACTTTGAGCTACATTTTTTGTATAAAAATGTGCTATATAAATAAATGTTGTTGTTGTTTTTTAACTCACACTGACTGCAGTTTTAGAAGTGATTTCTGACAGATGATTTTTTCAGTTCCCCAGCAGTGTCATGTCTGTTTTACTCTTGGTGCCATATTGGTTAGCACTACTATCTCTTGGATCTACTCTGCTCAGTTCAAATCCCATGACTGGCCATTGTCTCTGTGGAGTTTACAGGTGCTGCCTGTGTCTGCTTGGGTTTTCCCCCAGCATTTAACGGCTTTCCTTCCACCTCTCACAACACACAAGCTAGTTAGATGAATTAGCAGTTTGAAATTATCTGCTTCCATTCTTCCACTGTAGGCTCCAGCCCTGTCTCAACCCAGAATTTTATTAAATGGGTGTCAGATTGTTATGTCACGCTATATTTTACACGCGGCAGCTTAGAGCTTTCTCTTCATTTTACCGTAAGTGGAATTTTTGTTGGGGTCAGTACGTTCTACAACTAAATAAAGCAAAGTGGCAGAGAAGAACATGGGAGCTGAAATATCATGGCCAAATTCAATTTTTACAATGCATAGTGGAAGCACTTATAAATATTGTGGGTGCCTATGTGAATAATGTAATACAAATTTAGGAGAGAAGAGTTTGAATGCAGTGTGGGGCATTGATGGGCCAAGGAATCCAAAATCAAATGTCATTGACCACATTTGATCCTGACATCTAAGAGCAGCTCCACGGGTAGCAATGCATATCAGACAGATTTTCACAAATGAAGACTTGGCATTATCAGGGACAATAGAAGTTTCATAATACATACTTATTCATTTTAAGGCTAATATTAATTACTTGGTATGAATCCACTTTATTTTTTATATTGATAAGGAATTCAAGTTATGTGTTAATATTTAGCCCTTGATTTGTAAGTATTTTCCATCTTAGTCTTTCCTGGCACAACATCAGCTACATTTACTTTCTTAACAGCTATGAACAAAACGTCTCCGCTCAGAAACACAAGACCAGTTTCTCTTTAAATAAATCCATTGAATTCCGCTGGCCTCGGCAATCTGCTTCATCTGTCTCCTGTGCAAACTGCCTGAGCCGCTACAAAGGTGAGACTTGAGCAGAAAGCATTCACTGGAGAATAAATCTGGAATACAAAGCCGGTGGAACAGGAACAATTGAGGCTCACGGTGATGAATAGAGGCTTAAACACTCAACGCTTTGTGAAGAGGCGTGTTGTCTCACTGGAGCGCTGGCTTCTTAGCAAAGCTGTCAAAACTGTATTTATAATCTGCTACCTGGAAAAAACGAGGCACGTCAATTTGAGGAATATTTAATGATGGGATCATATGGCATTAGCCACCACAGTTTAGCTCTGGCATTAGAAGCCAGCTACATTATTATACAGACGTCAAATGTTGAGGCTTGTTACTTCTGTTAACAAAGGCAGCCAGCTGTAACAATGATCTGTAACATTATATATAGTCAGAGTGAGTGAGCAAGAGCTACAGGAAGGGTCAGTGGCTGAACTGGGCGAGGATAAAGCTTGCTCTGCTCAGATTTACAATGGGAACTGCACGTCAGGATTAGAGTCACAGTGGTTCTAAACTGGGAGGTAAGAAAGTCGTTGGGGTCTGAACTAAGGGGTATGGGTACATGATCGATGTCACTCTGGAGGAGTTAGAGTCAGAAGGGCCAGCAAACCTTCTCTGAACCACATTTGAGGTTCGAGATCTGAACAAATGGATGAATTGACATAATCATTGTCACGGTGGAAGGGTCAGGGTCTGACCTGGAAGACGAGGAAAGAGTCAAGCTGGGGTGCTGGGGTCTGAACTGAAAGTTAAGGAAACTATACTGGTGTTTCACAGGAGCAACTGAAGGATCAACAAACCTTCTATGACCCACAGGTTGGGCTCAAAGTCTCAACAAAAGGATGAGGAGACATAATCAGTGTCACAATTGAAGGTGTTGTGGTCTGAACTGAAGGATGAGGAATCATGATCACTATCCCATGGGGGAGTTATGGTCTGAAGGGTCAGTAAACCTTCTCGGAACCACACTTGTAGCTCAAGGTCTGAACTAAAGGATGAGGAGACATATTCAGTGTCACACTAGATGGGTCAGGGGCAAAGCAAGAAAGGTAAAAAATACAGTGAAAACCAGCAACTAAACTGGGGAAGTCAGAAAACTTCAAAATGGGCGTAGGGGTTTAAAAATGAAGGTGACACAAACTAACTAGAGGCACAAGGTGAGCTCAGAGTCAAGTTGGGTTGAGGGGATCTAAGAGAGAGAGAGAGAGAGGTTAGGAGCACGCACTGATACAACACATTGCTGCACTCCACCACATGACAAACTAACTCAGGATTCCAGATTAGGGCCTTAGTGCTTCCATGAAACGGGTGACACCTCAGCACCACACTAAGGTGTTTTACGGTGGCTGGAGTGCCAGTTCTGCCACCAACCCCCAGGTTTTTCCATACAGGCTGGAGGGTCTACATGCAGGGCTGGATGCAGATTAACATCATACCCAGGATGGAGCAATTGCAGGTTAAGGGCCTTTGTTGGCCCAACGAAGTAGAGTCACTTTTGGCGTTTATAGGATTCGAACTGGCAACCTTCCAATTTCCAGTGCAAATCCCTAGCCTCAGAGCCACCACTCCACCCATCATGGGGTCTAAACTGAGGGATAAAGATAAATGGTCATTGTCACACTAGTGGGGTTAATATTTGAACAAAGGGATGAATAGAAATGTTCAGTGTCACACTGTAGGAGTTAGAGTCTGAAGGATCAGCCAACCTTCTCTAAGCCATACTGGGGGCTCAAGGTCTAAATAAGGGATGAAGATACATATTGTGTGTCAAGCGGGAAGGGTCAGGTTCTATTCTGAGGGATGAGGAAACATGTTTAATATCACACTGAAGGGGACAGGGTCTGAACTAAGGGACTGAGAGGTCATGATTAACATCAAACAAGAAGGGACAGGGCCTGAACTGAAGGATGACAAGAGATGATCAGTGTCACAATGGAGTGGTCTGTGTCTGAATTAGAAAGCAAAAAAGAGAGTGAGAGCCAGCAACTAAACTGGGAAGTCAGGAGACTTCCTGAGTGTCAGACCAGGGGTAGGAGTCTGAAACTGAAGGAGAGACCATCTAACTAGAGGCACATTGAGGAGGAGAAATGAGAGCCAAGTTGGGGAGTTGGAATTTAAAATGAGGGATAAAGAGAAATGGTCATTGTCACACTAGAGGGGTCAATATCTGAACTGAGGAATGAAAAGAAATGATCAGTGTTCCTGTGGATGGATCAGGGTCTGAACTGAGAGATGAGGAGACATGATCAGTGTCACACTGAAAGAGTTAAGGTCTGAAGGGTCAGCAGACCTTCTCTTAGCCAGACTGGGGGCCCAAGGTCTGAAGTAAGGGATGAAGATACATAATCAGTGTCACATTGTAGGGTTAGAGTCTGATCTGAGGGATGAGGAAACATGTTTGATGTCACACTGAAAGGGACAGAGTCTGAATTAAAGGAGTGGGGGAACATGATCAGTGTCAAACAATGAGGGTCAGGGTCTGAGCTGAAGGATGACAAGAGATGATCAGTGTCACACTGGAGTGGTCCGTGTCTGAATTAGAAACCAAAAAAATACCGTGAGAGACAGCAACTAAACTGAGAATTCAAGAGACCTCCTTAGGGTCAAACCAGGGGTAGGAATCTGAAAATGGAAGAGAGAACATCTAAGTAGAAGCACATTGAGGAGGTGAGATGAGAGTCAAGTTGGGGTGTCGGGATCTAAACTGAGGGATAAGTAGACATGGTCAGTGTTACTGTGGATGGGTTAGGGTCACATGCAAAGGGTCAACATCTGAGCTGAATGGTGTAAAAATATAGCTAGAGCCAACAGTTGAACTAGTTAACCAGGAGAACTCACACTCGAGGTAGGAATCTGAATATAGAGGTGAAGAAACCAAAAAAGAAGCACAAGGCGAGGATACCTGATCAGAGTCACAGTGGTGGGCTGAGGTCTGAAATGGGAGGTCAGAAGAGATTAATCTGAATCATGTTGGGGTGCCAGGGTCTGAGCTGAGGGATGAGTAAACATGATTAGTATCACACTGGAGAGGTCAATGTGTGAAATGGAATGTGTAAAAAGCCAGGAGCTGAAGTGGGAAGTCAGGAAACCTTCACAGAGTCTCACTTTGGGGTGAGTGTAGGAGTCTGAACATGGAGATGAGAAAACATAATCTGATTGATAAACGAGGAGACATGATCAGTGTCACACTGGAGGGGTCAGGGCCTGAACTGATGAATGAGAAGGCATCGTCATTGTCACACTGGAGAAGTCAGGCGTTAGAAAACCTGTTCTGAGTCACATTAAGAAAGTGAAGGTCTGAACAGGCAGGTAAGAAAAGCTCATAAAATTCAACTTGGCATGCCAGAGTCTAAACTGGGGGGTGAGAAAACATGATGGAAGAGACAGTGGGAGTCAGCAACTAAACTGAACTGGGAGACCAGGACATTTCAATAGAGTCACACTGGACACATAGTGGTAACTGGAAAGGGAGAAGACATGATCAGTGACCTTCCAGGGGGATCAGGGTGTGAAAAAGGGGAACAGGGAATCTGTACACAGTCACGGTTTCAAGGATTCAAGAACTTTATTTAAGTGCCCATTTTAACCAAAAGTATCCAAAGCACTTTATAATACATAAATACAAAATAAGCAAAATAATGACACAGCATAAAATAGGGCCATGGTGCTCAAACCAAGAACAAGTCAGGCTGTAATAATTTACATGCCAAATCAAATACGTATATCTTTCATTTAGATTTAAATAGGTTGAAATGATTGAAATTGTCTAAGCAAAGGAGATAACTATAGTAATTCCAGAGTTTCAGATCAAAATAATTCAAGGAAAGGGCTTCCAAATTTTTATATCTATGAATTGGGATAAACAATAGATGAGCATCAGCAGAGCGAAGAGTTTGCCTTTGAATAAAAGGACTAATTAAATCTGCTAACTATCATGTAAAGATTTAAACATCAACATTAAAATTATGAATTGCATGTAATGATCAATGGGAAGCCAGTGCAGATTAGAAAGTAATGGGTTAAAACTCTCGTGTAATCACGTATGTCAGTAAGAGAGCTGCTGAATTAGCTGGGACCCATAGCAGAACATTAGGAGACATCATTTTAGTCATACTGATATTGAGTTCTCAGCTAAGAGGTAAGAAAACAAGTTACAATGGCACAGTGTCAGTCAAAGCCTATATGAAGCCCTAGTTTGGTGTCCGAATCGAGTTAGTTACCAAAATGGCATCCCTTGTTGTCCGTAATGAGGACAGGATGGTCAAGGTAGAGCATACAGGTCTGGAGAACAAGCCATTTTGACTTAAGTTATTAGCACCCCTCCGGTGATGGCACCCTGGGCAGCTGCGTATGTCGCCTAATGGAGTGACTGGCCCTGCATAGAGCCATGTACAGAGTGACAATGAGACTGAAATAAAAGGTCAGAATTCCTGCACAGAGTCAGATTTGGGGATGGTGGCTTAACCTTACAGGTCAAGAGATGTGAACTGAGTCACAGTGTAGGGATTAAACAGGGGTGTGAAAAGCTACATTTAATCAAATTGAGATGACAGAGTCAGAACTGGAGGTGTGCAAAGGTATGCTCAGATTAACAATGAGAGTCATTGCCTGACCTAGGAGGTGAAGAGACCCTACTGTAAGTCACACTGAGGATGAGGGTGTGAGCTGACCTGCTCCAAGTCACATTAAAGGTCAGAAAATGAGCTGATCTGCTCCGAGTCGCATTAAAAATTAAGGTGTGAGCTGATCTGCTCCAAGTTACGTCAAGGGTCTGTGCATGAGCTGATCTGCTTTGAGTCACAGTGAGGGCAAAGGTGGGAGTTGATGTGCTCCAATTTGCACATCAAGCGTAAAGGTTTGAGCTGATCTTCTACAAGCCATACTGAGAACCTGTGTGTGAGATGATCTGCTCCAGGTCACATTGAGGGTCAGGGTGTGAACTGATCTGCTTTGAGTTACACTGAGGTCTAAGGGGTGAGTTGATTTGATCTAAGTCACATCAAGGGCCAGAGTTTCAGCTGATCTGGTTCAAGTCACAGTGAAAGCCTGGATGTGAGCAGATCTGCTCCAAGTCACATTGGGGGTCAGGGCTGATATGAGCTGATCTGCTCTGAATCACATTGAGAGCTAAGGTGTGAGCAGATCTGCTCAAGTCATGTTGAGGGTCAAGATGTGAACTAGCAGATGTAGACATCTGCTGGATTTATCTCTCTGGCCTATTAATAACTCCACAGGAAGTTGGACAGAACTGCTCAGAGTCATACAAGATGTCAGTGGGCTGAACAGTTAGGTGAGGAGACCTGCACAGAATCACCATGCTGGTAACTGGGTGAACTGGGAGAGAAAGAGTGCTGCTCAAAGTTACTGATGGTCAGTGTCTAAAGTAGAAGATGACTGTGAGATTTATCATTTGAACCTGAGAAGTTACAGTCTTGCTGAGAGTATTGCTGGTAATCATCTTTATCCTCTTTAATAAAATCCCTGTGTGCGTCCATGTGTCCGTGTCTTCTAGTGAAGTGCGCATGCGCAGGCACGGAGCGATGCTTCAAAACAGATGCTTCAAAGGCCGCCTGACGCGTCACACAAGACAGAGAGGGCGGGACCTATAAAATATCGCGCGGCAGATCCAATCGGATTTCGGTAAATGAGGTAAGACCTAAAACAGAAAACACGAAAAATCCAATCGGGTACTGAGACGCGGAGACCAGCTTCCCCATTGTTGTGCAAGTGTTCACTCTGAGGATGTTAGAGCTGCGATTAAGAAGCTTGGCCCGGTAAAGTGTAAAGTAAAAGTAGATTTATTTTAGCGCACATTAAATCAGTTGCTGGGGAGAATGTGCTGATTGCCCACTGTTGTCACAGAAAATTAAACGCATATTACGGACAGCAAAGCCAGTATTACTGTCAGAGAAAATTACAGGCATTTTACGGAAAAAATTTAATGAGGTAAAAGGTCCCTTGCCATTTAATATAGACTGTTCCTACTAATGTTTATGGACTGCTGTTCCAGCACCCGTTATTGTAACGGGCTTAATGACTAGTATGTACAGTATATAAAATCCAACAACTGTCTTTCTGTCTGTATGTCTGTCCGCTTTTCACTACTTAACGGATTTAGATCAGGTTTTTTTCTATAATTTGCTAGAACATTCCGGTTGATTTTGTAACTTCTCTCATTGCACTATGTATCATAGTTCGCTTGTGGTACCAATTTATTTGTGCGAATCTGAGAGACATGCAGCGGGTCGAGGGAAGGGGGTCGGGGCCCTCCTCACTCACACGCCAGCCTCGAGGCGTTCCTTACCTCCGCTTAGCTAGCGAATGAGAGAATTACTTAATGGATTTAGATCGGGTTTTTTTCTATAATTTGCTTGAACATTCTGGTTGATTTTGTGACTTCTTTCATCGCGCTAAGAATCATAGTTCACTTGCAGCAAAGATATATTCACGCTAATCTGAAACAGAGGCTGCGGGCCAAGCGTGACATCAGGAGTAGGGAGTTGGGCAGGGCCCTCCTCACTGTCCTGTTTCAGTACTATGCATTGGAGGGGGCGGCTATTTAGAGTATAAAGCAAGGATATCTGCTCATGGCCACATTAGGATTTACAGTCTGAGCAACTGAGGTAGGAAAACCTCAAACAAATTTCCCCAAACACTGAATTTAAAGGTGAAGATGCACGTTTTAGTCATGCCATGAGCAAGAAACTGAATTGTGAGATGGGGAGGTCTAGCCCAGGGGTCTCCAACCTTTTTTCCCCTTTTACAAAATGAAAATGGCCGAGAGCTACTCATGTTTTCTAACATTTCTTCTCATAGCTTATTTCAACCCAAACAACCCGAATAAGCTTGTTTTGCCTGAACATGTACAAAGTGTTGGTGTCCACAACTCACATTTTGCATTAAAACTTCACAAAAAATATGTAGTTCACCTGCAAGTGCATTTTGTAGGTCTGTATGCATTTTCTAGTGTATCTCACACTATGAATTAAAACATGAATGCTGTCAAAACAAAACAATGCAATTCCAAATACACAGATATGACTTATTCATTTGTCATTTTGTTCCATGTCACTGTGTCACTTTATTCACAAGAGAGGCAGGTGTATGGTGGAGTAGAGCCACTTAGGTTCACTCTTCTGGAGTCATTTCAATGTTGGTCTGTCAGTCTTGTTCTGAACTTTGATTTCATGACATTTGTGTCAGAAAAGGCCGACTCACAGAGGTATGGAGACTCAAACAAAGAAGACATTTTCAGAGCTGCTTGGTGAAGATTCTTATAGTTATCTGGCTCTACTAAGCTCCAGAAATGCCGACAATGCTGTTGAGACTTTAACTGCACATTATTTTGAAAGTTTACTAATATATAATATATAAAGTCCAATGTCTGTCTGTCTGTATGTATGTGCGCTATTCAAGAGAGAACTACTTAACGGATTTAGATCAGGTTTTCTTCTATAATTTGCTCGAACATTCCGGTTGATTTTGTGACTTCTCTCATTTCGCTAAGTATCATAGTTCGCTTACAGTACCGAGAAAAAGGCAGCGGGCCGAGAGAAGGGGCCTTCCTCACTCACTGGCCAGTTTCGAGTGTGTTCCTTAACTCCGCTTAGCTAACGAATGAGAGAACAATTGAATTCAAATTTGTTTGATATTTAAAATAAAGTGTAACTTAGGTCTTGATGAGTTTGAGTCCGGATATTCTCTTAAGTGTATGCCACATTGAAAAGATAGATTGCAATTCAGATTGTGAATCATGGTTTTGTGTTAAAAGGATCGTGATATGATTTTTTGACCACCCCTAATTTGACTAATCAAGTTTTCAAATTTATGTAGGATTCATTAACCCTTTGGCGAGCTACTTGGAAAGGGGTGGCGAGCTACCAGTAGCTCGCGAGAGACATGTTGGAGGCCCCTGTGATAAACTTATTTTAAAATAACAGTCTCGATCCACCATGTTGTGTTTTATCCTGGGTTCATTACCTGGATTACATTTACATTCCTTTCCCGACGTGTTGGAGGCTCCTGGTCTAGACAGTCTCAAGCAAGAAAAAATCCCTTATACAAGGAGAAGATCTGCAGATGTGGTCTCAGTTACAGAGGCGGCAGGTGAGCAGGCTTTCTCAAGATCTCACAGAGACAGTGGCATAGCTCGAGTGCGCGGGGCGGGGCTTCAATTTGCCGCCCTCCAACGTATCTGAATACGTTAACCTATTTAAATAGAAAATTAAAATGACGTATAGAAAAAACAATTAAGGTACATTTTGCATAGGTTTATTTATATACAGAGAAACAGCAATATTTTTTTCACATATAATTATTTATAAGCATCAACTAGACAAGAATATAGTACAGACGCACTGATAAGCCGTGTTCTGATTATTAGTTTAATATAATTACGCTGCGAAAACCAGAACCGGTGTGGTGTACAAATGACAGGTGGAGATGAGCAAGAACGCATTCGGATTGTTAACGAAATGAAATTATACATTGTGAATTAGTTGTATATCTTCATAGAAATTATTATCGGTGTAATGAATTTGTGAAGGCGGCACGGTGGCTCGGTGGGTAGCGCTGCTGCCTCGCAGTTGGGGGACCTGGGGACCCGGGTTCGCTTCCCGGGTCCTCCCTGCGTGGAGTTTGCATGTTCTCCCCGTGTCTGCGTGGGTTTCCTCCGGGCGCTCCGGTTTCCTCCCACAGTCCAAAGACATGCAGGTTAGGTGGATTGGCGATTCTAAATTGGCCCTAGTGTGTGCTTGGTGTGTGGGTGTGTTTGTGTGTGTCCTGCGGTAGGTTGGCACCCTGCCCAGGATTGGTTCCCTGCCTTGTGCCCTGTGTTGGCTGGGATTGGCTCCAGCAGACCCCCGTGACCCTGTTTTCGGATTCAGCGGGTTGGAAAATGGATGGATGGATGAATTTGTGAATTTCCCCTTGGTGTTAATAAAGTATCTATCTATCTATCTATCTATCTATCTATCTATCTAGTGTTTCTGTTTATTTTTGTTATTGCCTCATAAATTTCAACTGCCGTGTCTGATGCCGTCACAGAAGGACCGTCTGAAAATGATTTTTGAAGCATTTGTGGATGAAAATCAGAGAATTCATTCATGAGTGATATTTTTCCGAACCCTGCCGCTTACACGTGAAGTGTTCTGAGCCTTTTGGCCAATAATGCCGCCCCCAAAAATGTGCCGCCCGGGGCGGACCGAGCCCCTCCGCCCGCCCCTAGCTACGCCACTGCACAGAGAATCGGAGACTGGGATGGAATGCCTGCTGTATTAAATCCCCAGTCTTACTGGGAATTTTGAAGCAGTTTAAGTGTATACAAGGCAAAGTTTGCACTAGATTAGAGGCGGCTTGTCAGTCTTTTAAGTAGTATATTACTTGTTGCCGCTGAGCATAAGGAAGAGATTCCTGACTTCCTGCTGTTCTTCAGTAACAGAAGCAGGGTTGCTAGTGTCGCGGGCACAAACAGTTTTCAGCTATTGTGTTTGGCATTTTAAGCAGTTCTTTCTGGAGAAGTGAGCTGATAGTACCGTAAAAGCTGCTTCCTGGAAAAAAAAATTGTATATTTCATTGTTGAGTCGTGAAAATAATTGTGCGTCTTTCTGCAGACAGCAGAATAAATTCCACTGGGATGGCAGAATACTTGGCCTTGGCCTCGGAGCTCATCCGTGGTCACTAGTGGAGGTCGATGCTCTCATTGCCAGGCAGCGTGTGCGAGTTTTGTTCTCGCTATGAGGCCAACGGCGCTACCGTCAGAATCGCAGACAGGGTGAAAGTATCCTGCTCTCTGCACATCTCCCCGCAGGCTGTACTCCTTTGTACAGAAGAAGTTAATGAAGCATTTGAGGAACATGTGAGCAGTGACCTGCAGTTGAGCAAAAAGAAAATGTGAACAGCTGTTATTGTTTCCAGTTTCTGGAGTTCAGCATATGGGTATTAAAAGATACTCTTAGCCTGGAGTTTAGCCAAGACTGCGAAACTGCTTAAGTGTCGGTGTCTGTTAGCCGCATTTAACTTGTAAATTGCAACTGGGGGCTACATATTGAGTAACAGCGAGCCGTCGAAGAACTTCAGGATGAGAAAAATGACTTGGGGTCACAGCTTCATTCTGCAGGCCACTTTCTGCCAGATAGAGTCGGACATAATAGCCTTGACTTGAGAGGCATTTAAACAAAGATGAACTTTAATAATTTTAATCCTCTGGCCCACCATCCGTTTTCTTAAATGTCTCAGGTAATAAGGAGCAGCGCTGGAGCGTAACCTGTCTGAAGTGGACACAAGGTGGCAGCATAATTTAAACGGGATAAAACAAAATCCCAAGGAGTGCCAGCACAGCCAGAGAAACGCAAGTCAAAATGTGACCCACCAGCTCATCACAGAAAACTGGAATTCATAGAGAAATGATAAAGAGAACGTGCAAGCTGATAGTAAACTAGATTGACATTAGCAGAGTGCTGTAGGTGTTTAAGGCTATGGTCTTCAAACATTGAAGCTGTGGGTTCAAATCATGCTGCTGACATGTGTGACCATGAGCAAGTCACTTCACCTCACTATGCTCCAAGTGGAAAAAAAATGAAAGAAATGTAACCAAGTGTATATCAGATGTTGTACGCTGCCTTGAATAAAGGTGTCAGACAAATAAGTAACTTGAAATCTGGAATGAATGCTGTGGGCTAACTGCTGTGAGGTACCACTAGACTATCTGAAGAAACGATTTTTGTTATGTGGGGCTTTCATAGAAAAAGGTACTGTTTCCTTATTGAATAAGGTGCAGGCTTCTCCTCCTTTCCCTTGATAGAAATTTGGAGTTGGCATGGAGGGTTTGTAACTAATATAAAAGGAGAGACAGGAAGATGAGCACATGTGTTTAGGGATAAGGCAAGCAGCTCTGTGGATTTGTCAGGACTTTAGTTTTCACTCATCACATCTTGTGGCTGAGTCTGAGATGAGTCCAACACACACAGGTACAATATTTTCTATTGCCTCTTATTTTTTACTCTGGAAATTGAGTCTTGTTCAAAGCCGCCAATATATGGGACCTTAAATCACTGCAACCTATTGCCTCAATGTGTGGTACAAATTAACACACCAGGGGGTTTTAAATAGCAATATAAAAATAACAAGCCGTAATAAACCAAGCTGAATGACCTGTTCTCATTAAAACATTTTGTTCTGTTCTTGTGTTTAGAGAGAGGCCACTGCTGGAAATTCTTCACTTGTTTTGCAAAATATGGAAAATTACAACTCTGGCTCAAAATCCAACATTTAGAAAAACGTTGATTAGTGTAAACGAAAGAAAGAAAGAAAGAAAGAAAGAAAGAAAGAAAGAAAGAAAGAAAGAAAGAAAGAAAGAAAGAAAGAGGGTTATATACGTTGCTATGAAGGGCACGACATTAGCCGTGAGCAGCGGGTCCAGATATCCAGAAGGACGCTGATGTCAGCTTTAAAGTCTCATTTATCACTGGAACAGCCTCCGTTTTGGCACCTCGGCACATTACACATTTGGCATGGCTTTCCAGATGATTTCTCTAAATAATGAGGCGCTCGTGAAGAGCATGCTGCCGCGATTGCCTCACCGATTTGTTACGTGTCACTTGTCTGGGCTGGAGCGTCGATATCATACGCGCTCTCGACTCTCGTCCAGATGGCAGAGGCGGTTAAGCGCGTCTCTGTTGATGTGTGCCCGTGAACCTGCCCTGACGTCTAATGATGAGGGTGCGCGCACGTTGAACAACGTAGGAGGTTTGACAAACGACAGTCCGTCAAGCTCGTTTGTTTAGCTAATATCTAAGACGTCCCAATATCTCATCCAGATCTTTTTTTAAGGTTGTCATGCTTTTTGATTCAACTACATGACTCGGCAGTTTGTTCTAGATTTCCATAGAAATAATTTGCATATTTTTACTGGTGTCTGGTCGTATCATTCTGTGCGTCTGTGGGACACTATATACTTCTTTGAGTGCGTGCGCTGATTTTGAACCTTTTCTTCTGGGTCGTCATGAATGAATTGGTTGGTTCAAAGTTGTGCAAAATCCTGTCAGTATAGCTCCTCGCGATCTTACACATTGTGTTTGAATTTGGCCAACGGATGGACGGCATTTTATAAATTCATATGCTCATGTGACTCCAGATGTGAGCACTTGGAATGCGTTGATTTATGAAATGGCTTTGTGCGGAAGTGTACACCCAATGCGCACATTCAGGTATTCACGTGCATGCGCGCAAACTTTCTTGTTCTTGCTAACTCTCAGACCGAGTGTGTCTGCAAGTCTGTGACGAGAAAAACAAAAACTTTGGAGGAAAGGCAGTACTCAAACCAGCTGCAGGATTTGGACATTTAGTATAGCGGCTACAGTAAGAGGAAATTACTCTCATTTTCATCCATCATCCAACCCGCTATATCCTAACACAGGGTCACGGGGGTCTGCTGGAGCCAATCGCAGCCAACACAGGGCGCAAGGCAGGAAACAAACCCCGGGCAGGGTGCCAGCCCACCACAGGGCGCACACACACACACACACCCACCAAGCACACACTAGGGATAATTTAGAATCACCAATGTACCTAACCTGCATGTCTTTGGACTGTAGGAGGAAACCGGAGCACCCGGAGGAAACCCACGCAGATACGGGGAGAACATGCAAACTCCACACAGGGAGGACCCGGGGAAACAAACCTGGGTCTCTTAACTGCGAGGCAGCAACGCTACCACTGTGCCACCGTGCCGCCCGGCACTAGTATTTTTAAGAGTGTAACTGGTTTATAAAAAGCAAGTGAAAACCCCGACAATGTCTTGGAGAAGTATTTGAGCCGAGGTCTCCATAACCATAAAGTAGCAGGGCTTGTAGTGCTCCTAATAGAATATACATACATAGGATTATCATATTCTTCAAGGATTTGCTATCCTTACTAATTTCTACTTTTCCTTGCTTTTTGCTGTGTACCACCTCCACCTGTCCGAGGATCAGTACAGCCGCCTGTGATCTACAAATGAAGACGGACGTCCCGGCTGTCCACAAGGCACCTACTGCATCAAATTCTCTGGGATGAAGCCTGGAAACAATGAGGAACAACTTAAGTACAGGTAGAATGACCGTGGGGTTTGGGTGGGTAGTCTTGTGACCTTGGAACCTCTGTTGATTTTTGCTATTGTTCTCCAGCTTATTTGGATTTTTTTTTCTGTTCTCCCGGCCATCTGAACTCATTTTTAGAGACTTACAATACAATATTATATATGACCAGTAGGCGCACTGCACAAAGACGTGCAGTAAATACACTTGACTTGAGCATTCCTAGTTTCCATCCTCTTGTTCTGTACGTTTAGCATTCGTTTGCTCAGAAGTTGATGCACTTGCTGCTTCCTGAGCAGATCTTCTTTTCTCCACCCTATAGCGGCCCACTTCTTATCTTCTTTTGTCCGCATGATTTTGCGTTAAAACTGATCAAGTCTGTGTTTGTGTTGCAATTACTTAGTACGTTTTTTTTTCTTATTTTTTCACTTAAGCTGGCTCTTAAGTCTTCAATCTGCCTTGAATGATTTAAGATATGAAGAGGTAGGGGAAGTGATGGTGAAGGTGGTAGGAATGAGAACGGCACCCATACACATGCGCCACACGGCCACACTGCTGGCCACTGTACAATAAAATAAAATAAAAATAAAAAGAGGAATAACCTTGGAGGTCAATCATCACCCTGAAAGCAGACAGTAGACGTCACGTAGTATATGTGTACCAAATTTCAGGTCAATAGTTCATATGGTTTGCGAGCCACAGGTGATTTAAAATCCTGGACAGACAAACGGACAACCACAGTAGCGTATTATATTTAAAGATAACTCTACTTTTCTACTGATTATTTATCTAGATAGATAGATAGATAGATAGATAGATAGATAGATAGATAGATAGATAGATAGATAGATAGATAGATAGAGATAGTGTGAAAGGCACTATATAATAGATAGATAGATAGATAGATAGATAGATAGATAGATAGATAGATAGATAGATAGATAGATAGATAGATAGATAGATAGATAGATAGATAGATAGATAGATAGATAGATGCTTTATTAATTCCAAGGGGAAATTCACATACTCCAGCAGCATCTATGTATGTTATGTAAGCTCATACTTATTTGTTTTTTGTTACTCATTATTATTATTACCTAATTTAGTTTATTTTTCTTTCCTTGTAACTATCCATCCATCCATCCATTTTCCAACCCGCTGAATCCGAACACAGGGTCACAGGGGTCTGCTGGAGCCAATCCCAGCCAACACAGGGCACAAGGCAGGGAACCAATCCTGGGCAGGGTGCCAACCCACCGCAGTTCCTTGTAACTATTTCTTTGTTATCTTGTAATGTACTTTGAAATAAATTCTGTTTATAAAATGTGCTATGGAAGTACATACATGTTGTTGTTGTTTTGTTGTTCCTGGTGCGATTAGGACAGGCTCCATGACCCTGTAATCAATTATATGCTCTTAGAAAAGCTGGACTGACTGCCATAATGACCACAGCAAAATATCTCTTGCTAACACACTGCACATTCTCCTTTTCTCCAGCACTGCGGTTTCCTTCCCACAGGAGGCTGGGAGACAACACGTCATCCCAGTGGGCGTGCCCTGTGAGGAACTGGCATCCCCAAACCCCTGCGTCTGTGGTGAAGAAAGTAGGGCATGGTTTCTGTAACATCTGCACAATTAATTCATCACATACACATTTGAAATGACTAATAAGAAATATCATTTCAAATGTGACAGAAACATGCACTGAGGCGCGCACATCGGGGAAGAAATATTCCCCAAATAAGTACCTAATAAAATAATATTTGCACTCGACTTGTTAAAAGTTACTTACAATTTATTTATTTATTTATTTATTTAGTTAGTTAGTTAGTTAGTTAGTTAGTTAGTTAGTTAGTTAGTTAGTTAGTTAGTTCGCAAATTTTGGCACTAGCTTGGAGTACCCAATCCAGGAGAGTCAGTTGCAACAAACAACACAAAAAAGCAAGCCAGACAGCCAGGACGCCAATTCATCGCAAGCTCACTCCAGCGCAGCTTGCACTTTTAAAAATAACGGCTCTAAAATCGCACTTTACTGGGTTTTTGCTTCCTTGCAGATCCGTTGCTTGACAAACAAATCTCTTCATTTTGGGATGAGTTCTCCGCAAATGAAATTGGTTCTTTGGGGTTTGAAAAAGTTCCTAATAATATATCGTATTCGAGGCTACCTTAGCAGGATGCTAACAAATCAAGGAAACCTGAAGTTCGCCTGCATAATTATATGCAGAAGGAGTCCTTTTAAATTGAGGAACCCATTGATATTTCACAAATATTTAACTCCTTATGGAAAATCTTACGGATCAAATTAATAAAGGTTCTTCCTGAAGCGTCCGTGCAGTTATTTTGGGAACCAAAAATGGTTCCGCTCTGAAGAACCACTTTGGCACCTTTATTTTTAAGAGTGTATGGGGTCGAAAGCTTTCGTGAACGCGAAAAAAAGCAAGAATAAAAACCAGCGGTGGGTAACTGTACTGCAGGCGGCAATTATTATTATTATGATGATGATTATTATTATATTAGGACAGTGTATAGTTGCGCGTTTCTAGTGGTCAGTTTATAGGACAGTTTATAGCGCAATCCTTCTCATCGGCTCATTGTTTTAAAAGTAGGCTTTCCTTCATAGTGCCTCACCTCAGAGATCTTGGAAGTGCTCCGCGGTAAATGTATTCCAAGTTCGGGGCTTTTTCGGCTTCTGGACGGGGCTAATTTGATTTTATGACAAATGGATAAACGTGTATGTGCACAAATCTGAGATTATAAGGGTTCGCCGAGCTCCAGCATGGGCTCCTCACTGTCCCCTTCGCAGTCCAAGTGTCTGGGTGGTCGAGTCCCAGGTGAATTGGCACGTGCCCAATCCTAGTGTATCCATCCTATCATTTCCAGTCTCAGTTAATCCAATCGCACTTTCGAGGGGCTCGCCGTTTACTCTCTTTGCACGGGATGCAAAGCAGGAACTCAGCTGAGACGTGGCCGCAGGGTACAGTTTAAAAAAATCAACACGAATTCCCTACCGCCATGCCAGTTTTGGAGTAAAGTGAGCAGAAACGCGGCATACCGGGACAACGCCGGAATTCGAACCCAGTCATTCGCTTCTCAGATTTCACTTTTTATGTAGACTATAACCCCCGTGGACCTCGATCGCCATTGCTGTTTCTCATGTGACGAAGATATTGGTCCCCAGTGGGATTTAAAACTCTTTTTGATTTACCACAGGCGCGTTAAGCATAGGGCCGGGATTGTTTCCGATCTCTACGCGCTCGCTTGCGCTTCGGATAGGGGTGAGGTTACTCGAGGACATAGATTTTTTTTCAGATTTTAAATTTTAAAGTAAGATTTAAGCAAGATAATATATACAGGCTTATACTAAAATAAATAAAAAAATATAAAACAAAGAGAAACTTTTAACAATCAGAAATACTGCGTCTTCTTCTGTAGCTTTAACCTCAAGGACCTTTTCTATGGCAATGTCGCCCCCTGTTGAAAGTCACGCGCGCTATCTACGAATTGCATTAGCCTAACGGAGGAACGAGAAAGAAAATGTTACTGTGAAAAATAATGGTAACAAACAAGCATTTGCGAGGTGTCATGTTGCTTTTAAAATCCTACAAATAAAAATGAAAGAAAGAGAAAGAAGTCATCAGTAACCAAAAGAAGCTCTGCGCTCAGTGTCTCCAATACAGAATTTAAAACAAGCCCAGTAATCCCCTAGATTTTTGCTTTTGGACATTTCGATTTTCCAATCATACAGACACATAGCATTCATATCTTCAACCTCATTCTAATCAATAATTTAAATGTAACTATTTTTTTTGGAGGGCAGCTTGGAGGTCCTGTGTAACGGATTCAGTGTCCTGGGTTCAAATGTTGCACCAGTTGCTGTTTGTACAGATTTAGCTCTTTCTCTGGTGTTCTGACATCACACAGACGTGTGTTAAGTTAGCTGGCCCTATGTGTGTAAGTGTGTTCTGTGTTAGACTGACACTCCATCCAGGGTTGGGTCCTGCTTTGCTCCTGATGCTTCCAGGATAGGATCCAGTGGATGTGAGAATGCCTTGAGCATGGGAAATGCGCTATATAAATAAAATGTATTATTATTATTATTAATGTTTTTTTAATTATTTTGCAGCATTGCATGTAATATACCAATATCTGTGGATTGGGTGGAATATATATAACTAACATGTCTATTATAATTTATAAATTGGTGGCTTTTTGACTCTTATTGTTTCCAAATGTGATTATCTCCTCATAACTCAGTTCCACAGGCCTTATCATCCTTCATTTCAGATTCCATCTCCCACTGAGACTCCCATTAGGTCTGCTCATAACACATCTATCTATCTATCTATCTATCTATCTATCTATCTATCTATCTATCTATCTATCTATCTATTATATAGTGTCTTTCACATCTATCTATCTATCTATCTATCTATTATATAGTGTCTTTCACATCTATCTATCTATCTATCATATAGTGCCTTTCACATCTATCTATCTATCTATCTATCTATCTATCTATCTATCTATCTATCTATCTAGTGCCTTTTACATCTATCTATCTATCTATCTATCTATCTATCTATCTATCTATTATATAGTGCCTTTCACACCTATCTATCTATCTATCTATCTATCTATCTATCTATCTATCTATCTATCTATTATATAGTGCCTATCTATCTATCTATCTATCTATCTATCTATCTATCTATCTATCTATCTATCTATCTATCTATCTATCTATCTATCTATTATATAGTGCCTTTCACATCTATCTATCTATCTATCTATCTATCTATCTATCTATCTATTATATAGTGCCTTTCACACCTATCTATCTATCTATCTATCTATCTATCTATCTATTATATAGTGCCTTTCACACCTATCTATCTATCTATCTATCTATCTATCTATCTATCTATCTATCTATCTATTATATAGTGCCTATCTATCTATCTATCTATCTATCTATCTATCTATCTATTATATAGTGCCTTTCACACCTATCTATCTATCTATCTATCTATCTATCTATCTATCTATCTATCTATCTATCTATCTATCTATCTATCTATCTATCTCTCTCCTTCCTGTTTCTCTGTCGCTGTGCATGCTGGATGGTTGTTTCGAGTGTACCTGTTGGTGGACGCGGTGCGGTGAGTGTGGTGTTTCATTTTTCTTCTGATATTCTACTTTCTTATTTCTATCTTTCTTTGGTGTAAACAGATAAAACTTGTTTTGTACTGAGTGGCTTAGGCCACGGCAGCCGCAATGGCTGCGAATCTTGAGCGTCTGAGCCGCCGCCATGGGATTAAACTTTTATCGGAGGAGTTTGTTCCTTTAGAGGCGGGGGTTTTGGCGGTAGGTGAAGTGGTAGGATGTGAAAATATCAAGTCGGCTTCACGAATGAGCGGGTTTATCGTTGCTTTCCTGAGCTCTGAGGATTTAGTTCCCATAGTGGTTGAGAAGGGGGTTGTTATAAATGGCTCCTTTGTACAGGTTTCCCCTTTAGCCGTCCCGTCCCGTAGAGTGACGATTTCGAATGCGCCGCCTTTTCTCAAGAATGAAACTATAGCAAAAGAGTTGGAGCGGCATGGACGTTTGGTGTCTAAAATTCGTTATATCCCTTTAGGCTGTAAATCGCCGGATTTAAAACATGTCTTGTCTTTTAGAAGACAAGTTTATATGGTTTTAAATAGAATGGACGATGATTTAAACGTGGCAATGAAGTTCAGAGTGGACGGGTTTGATTATGTGATTTTTGTCACTTCGAATGAAATGAAATGTTTTGGGTGTGGGAGTGAAGCCCATTTAATCAAACAGTGTCCTGAGAGACAACACGGGCACAAGAAAACTGACCATGCAGTTACAGAAACAGAAGGGCAGGAAGTGAAAGATCGTCCTGTAGTGGCTGATGGCGCAGAGGCGCTTGTAGTGGCGCGGGGTGTTAAGAATGGAAAAGCCTCAAGATCTGAGGGGCAAGAGGATCAGGTGCCTCCCAGGGATGAGCCGAATGAAGGCGGTAGTGAGAATGAAGGTCAGACAGCAGCAGCAGCAGAAAGTGTGTGGGGTGACATAGACATAGACGAGGGAGGCAGCAATCAGCCTGAAGAAAAAGGTGAACTTAAACGTCCTGCTCAAAAGAGGCAAGGTGAAAGAAAAGAGCGGGCACGTAAGAAACTTGTTTTAAGTCAGGGCTCGGGGGTCATTGGAGAGGATCCCGCCTATGGTCCTTGTCAGGAGGATGTTCCCGTCTTCTCGGAGACGGCCGATGACGGTTCAATTGCGGGGAATGTCGGGGAAGAGACCGATGACGGTAATATCTCTGATGTGTCTGCTGCCTCGGAGCCCCCAGAGTTAAAAGCCAGGGGGGGTTACAGCGCTCAGAGTGTAAAAGAGTTTTTGGTGAACACCGCCGGTGAAAAGGGGGTGGACGTGGCTGAGTTTTTCCCAGACATTGACCTCTTTATATCGTCTGTCCGTGGGTTGCGGCGGGACAAAGCAGCCTCCGCGATGTTTGACGTTAAAGAGCTCGTGAGGCTCAAGAATTTAACCAGCAAACTGAGGAAACAGTCTAATTTAAATACCACCTAATGGCTAAGCCCCCTGTTAAATCCACTCCACAGTATTTGTGGTGGTCCCTGTGTTTCATTGTGTGTTCATCTTTATATTCAGATATCATGACAAGTGTACAAATAGGAACCCTAAATATTAATGGGGGGAGAAGTCCAGATAAGAGGGTCGCACTTTTTGATTTTATAAGACAAAAAGGTTTGAATGTCACCTTTCTACAAGAAACTCACATTGATGAGCAAAATCAGTGGGAGTGGAGCAGGGATTGGAAAGGGGACATTTTCTTTAGCAATGGGACAAATGTTAGCGCTGGAGTGGCCATTTTATTTCTTGGTGGGCTGCAAGTAGAAGTCTGCAGGACTGATGAGTTGGTGAAAGGGAGACTCTTGACAGTGACAGTAAAACTTCAAGGCAGTGTCGTCACTTTCATTAACGTGTACGCCCCGAATGAGGGTGAGGAGAGGCTCCACTTCTTTACCAAGTTAAGAGATCTGTTATCTAAGTGTGACCCTGAGGAAGTGGTGGTGTTAGGAGGGGATTTTAATTGTACACTTGACTCAAGGATGGATAGAAACAATGGACTGGAACCGCACCCTCGCTCAGCGCGAGCTCTGGGAAAAATAATTAAGGACTTTGGGCTGGAAGATATATGGAGGTCTAAAAATGAGACTTGTCGGCAATACACGTGGGGGAGGACGAGTGGAAACACGATCTCAATGGCGAGACTCGATCATTTTTACAGTTTTAAGCACCTGTTAGGGTTATTTAAGGTGTGCTCTATTGTGCCTACTGGCTTCTCCGATCACAACTGGGGTTGGCCCACCTGCTTGAGACCAGGGCTCAGGGGGCTTTAGTGAGGGCCCGCTTTCAGCGGTTGACTGAGATGGATGCACCAACGCAGTACTTTTTTGGTTTAGAGAAAAAAAACTCACAGAGTAAACTCTTACATTGTATAAGAACACCTGATGGCAGAGAGACACAAGAGCCCAGTGAGATACGGCAGGTGGTCCGCGAATTTTATGAACTTTTGTTTGCGGCAGATGGAGATGGTGGCATATGAAAGGGGATGGCGGCGCGGCAGTAGCACGCAGCGGCCGCTCCGGAGCCAAAACGGTGCTACGTTGTTTACGTTTTATGTGTAACGTGTTTATTTTACTCTATGTATGGATATCGTCGCGACTGGTGTCCGTACATACAACCGCCAGACACTCTTCTACCTAAACAAACCGGTTAACGACATCCATGATGAGCTGCGGGAAACGCTACGCGACCTCGGCTTGCTGCGCGAACCAGGCCTCGAAGCCTCGGCGTTGCCTGATGCCGGCGGCCGGAGAAGGAAGCGGTGCGCGAGGAAGCGGAAGCGCGGAAAGCGGGCGGGAGTCTGTGCTAGGCTAAAAACAAACCCTAGCCGGCCGGCTCTCCCGTCCATCCTCCTATCCAACGTCTGCTCCCTGGACAATAAACTGGACTACATCCGACTCCAGCAGGCTACACAGCGTGAGGTTAGAGACTGCTGTGTCTTTGTTTTCACGGAGACATGGCTCAGCGACAGAGTACCGGACGCCGCTATTCAGCTAGATGGGCTAGCCTCGTTTCGCGCCGACAGAAATGCAGCTCTGTGCGGTAAGACTCGCGGTGGCGGCTTGTGTGTTTACATCAACGCGAAATGGTGCAAGAACTCTGTGCTAGTTTCTAGTTATTGCTCATCGCTGGTGGAGTTTGTGACTGTTAGATGCAGACCTTTTTATTTACCACGGGAATTCACCACCATTTTCATTATCGGAGTGTACATTCCACCTGGCGCTAATGCTAAGGAAGCGCTATGGGAACTGTATACAAAGATCAGTGAACTGCAAAATACACACCCGGATGGACTGTTTATTGTTGCTGGAGATTTCAACCATGCAAATCTCAAGTCAGTGCTTCCTAGATTCCATCAATATGTGGACTTTGCAACGAGAGGGGAAAACACGCTGGATCTTGTTTACACAAACATCCCCGGCGCATATCGGGCTGAGCCCCGCCCCCCACCTCGGCTACTCAGACCACATCTCTGTTATGCTAATTCCGGCATACAGACCACTTGTCAGGCGTTCAAAACCGGTTCTGAAGCAGGTGAAAACCTGGCCAGCAGGAGCCATCTCTGCTCTTCAGGACTGTTTCGAGAGCACTGACTGGAACATGTTTAGGGAGGCTGCAACTTACGGCGACTTCACTGACTTGGAGGAGTACACTTCATCAGTGACCAGCTACATCAGTAAGTGCACCGATGACGTCACTGTCTCCAAGAACATCATCTCACGACCCAACCAGAAACCGTGGATTACTGCGGAAGTGCGTGCACTTCTGAGGACCCGAGACTCTGCCTTCAAAGCGGGAGACAAAGTGGCCCTTAGAAGAGCAAGGGCCAAACTCTCTCAGGCCATCAGAGAGGCGAAGCGCGCACACGCCCAGAGAATCCACAATCACTTCATAGACAGCGGCGACACACGGCGCATGTGGCAGGGTTTACAAGCCATCACACACTACAGGACGACATCACCTGCCTGTGACGGTGACGGCTCCCTCCCAGATGCGCTGAACAACTTCTACGCTCGGTTCGACAGGCAGAACGATGTGGCGGCGAGGAAGACCACCCCTCCTCTGAACGACCAGGTGCTGTGTCTCACTACAGCGGATGTGAGGAAAACTCTACGCAGAGTCAACCCACGTAAAGCTGCTGGACCAGACAACATCCCAGGCAGAGTGCTCAGAGAATGTGCAGAACAGCTGGCAGATGTTCTTACCGACATCTTCAACATCTCTCTGAGCAGCGCCGTCATTCCCACGTGCTTCAAGGCCACCACCATCGTACCCGTGCCCAAGAAGTCTTCTGTGTCCTGTCTCAATGACTACCGTCCTGTTGCACTTACACCCACCATCATGAAGTGCTTCGAGCGGCTCGTCATGAGACACATCAAGACCCTGCTGCCCCCCTCACTGGACCCACTGCAATTTGCGTACCGTCCTAACCGCTCAACGGACGACGCCATCTCCACTGCACTCCATCTTGCCCTCACACACTTGGACAAGAAGGACACATACGTTCGAATGCTGTACATAGATTTCAGCTCAGCATTCAACACGATCATCCCCCAACAACTGATCGGGAAGCTGAGCCTGTTGGGCCTGAACACCTCCCTCTGCAACTGGATCCTGGACTTTCTGACCGGAAGGCCTCAGTCAGTACGGATCGGGAACTGCACCTCCAGCACCACCACACTGAGCACAGGTGCCCCACAAGGCTGTGTGCTCAGTCCCCTGCTGTTCACACTGCTGACTCACGACTGTGTAGCAACACACAGTTCAAATCACATCATTAAGTTCGCTGATGACACGACCGTGGTGGGTCTCATTAGCAAGAACGACGAGTCAGCGTACAGAGAGGAAGTGCAGGGGCTAACGGACTGGTGTAAAGACAACAACCTCTCTCTGAATGTTGACAAGACAAAGGAGATGATTGTTGACTTTAGGAGGACACGAGGCGACCATTCTCCGCTGAGCATCAACGGCTCCTCTGTGGAGATCGTCGACAGCACCAAATTCCTGGGTGTCCACCTGGAGAAGGACCTCAGCTGGTCCCTCAACACCAGCTCCCTACACAAGAAAGCCCAACAGCGTCTCTTCTTTCTGAGAAGACTGAGAAAGGCCCAGCTCCCACCACCGATCCTGACCACCTTCTATAGAGGAACTATCGAGAGCATCCTGAGCGGCTGCATCACTGTCTGGTTTGGGAATTGTGCCATATCGGACCGTAAGACCCTACAGCGGATAGTGAGGACAGCAGAGAAGATCATCGGGGTCTCTCTCCCCTCTATTGAAGACATCTACACCACACGCTGCATCCGCAAAGCCACCAGCATTGTGGCTGATCGGACACATCCCTCTCACACACACTTTACCCTCCTGCCATCTGGAAAAAGGTACCGAAGCATTCGGGCACACACATCCAGACTGTGCAACAGCTTTTTTCCACAAGCCATCCGTCTCCTCAACAAAAAGGGACTGGACTGATAAACACACACACACGCATGCACACACACACACACACAAACATTATCACTTAGCTTAACTCAACTACCTCAAAACATTGAGATTGGACTGACTAATCAACACAAGCGCAAACACACTGACCTACACTACCAAACTATCGTATACACCAACCTGTCAATGCTTTTTTTGCACAATATCCATTACTGGACAACTTTTTGCACTAACTTCTTTACTTCCTAATTTTTGCTGCTACACTAAGGAATGTTTACTGTTTCTCCACTACCTCAACTCATCACAACAACACCTTATTATTATGTTACGTTTGTGTTTTTGTCACACTGTCACTTTGTTGCTTTTGTTTGCACATTTCTTAGTTAGCTAGTTTAGTTTTTCTGTTAATTTATGTTGTAATTTATGTTGCATGTAGCACCTTGGTCCTGGAGGAACGTTGTTTCGTTTCACTGTGTACTAACTGTATATGGTTGAAGTGACAATAAAGCCTACTTGAACTTGAACTTGAACTTGAAGATCAACAGGCCTTTTTGCAGGACTTACCACAAATTCCCAACGCAGACGTGGCAGATTTAAATAGTGAGGTGACCTTCGCAGAACTCACCAAAGCCCTGGGACAGCTGAACACAGGGAAGGTCCCGGGAATCGATGGCATTCCAGTGGAATTTTACAAAGAGTTCTGGGATGTCATTGGTCTGGACTTGTTAGAAGTGTTTCGGTGGAGTTTCAAAACTGGTTTGTTACCTCAAAGCTGCCGTAGAGCTGTGATCACGCTGCTGCCGAAGAAGGGAGACCTGTGTCTCATTAAGAACTGGCGGCCAGTGTCTCTCTTATGCGCAGACTATAAAATTCTCTCTAAAGCCTTAGCCAACAGGATGGTCCAAGTTTTAGGGAGACTGGTGCATCCTGATCAGAATTACTGCGTGGCTGGCAGGTCCATTTTTAATAACATTTTCTTAATTCGGGACATTTTAGCTGCGGCAAAGCTGTTTGGTTTTCGGACTGGTCTTATATTTCTTGACCAGGAAAAAGCTTTTGATAGGGTCAGTCACTCTTTTTTATGGAATGCCATGAAGGCTTTTGGGTTTGGGGAGTCTTTTATTAATTGTATTCGATTACTTTACAGTGACATTTCTGGTATAATCAAGGTCAATGGTGGTTTGTGCGCACCTTTCAGCGTCAGAAGAGGAGTCAGACAGGGCTGCTCTTTGTCCGGTATGTTATATGCTCTGGCGTTGGAGCCTTTCCTGGTGCACCTGAGGAAGGTGCTGACTGGTCTCACCATCCCCAACTGCAACATGGACCCTGTGAAAGTCACGGCTTATGCTGATGATTTCGCAGTTGTCATCAAAGACCAGAAGGATTTGAACGAACTAACTGACTGTCTGCGGAATTACAGTAAAGCGTCATCGGCCAAAATTAACTGGAATAAAAGCAGTGCAGTGCTGGTTGGGAACTGGACAGAATGTAGTCCTCCTCGACTGGAAGGGGGTCTGCAGTGGACCACTGGGGGTTTCCTGTACTTGGGAGTCCATCTCGGAGATGACCACTACATCCAAAAGAACTGGGAGGGTCTGTTGGACAAGGTTACAGCTCGGCTCGCTAAGTGGAAGTGGATACTCCCTCAGTTATCTTATAGAGGACGGATGCTGGTAATTAATAACCTGGTGACCTCCAGCCTGTGGCACAAATGTATTTGTCTGCAACCTCCACCTGTGCTTGTTCAGCAGATACAAGAAGCAATCATGGATTTCTTTTGGAATGGTACCCATTGGATACGGAAGGGAGTGGTATTCTTGCCGTTGGATGAAGGCGGACAAGGACTTATTGACATTACCAGCAGGATTGCTGCTTTCCGCCTTCAGACCATTCAGAAACTGCTGTACCCTGTTGAGCAGAGCCAGTGGATGAACTTGGCCGTACTTTTATTTAAACAGACCAGGCATATGGGACTTGGTAAAAGTTTACTGCTGTGCCATTTTGATAAGATCGTGACTTTACATGAGCCAGAGTTTTATAAAAGCCTTCTAGCAGCGTGGCAACTGCTGTCGATCAAAAAGGACTGTGATGACCTTTCCTCTTTTTGGGTCCTTGATGAACCGCTGCTCTACAATCCTGCTGTTGGCACTGCTACAGGACTTTCTGAAAACTTTATTCATCATTTCATAATACATAGAATAACCACAATAAAGGACATAATTGACTGGGAAAATTACACTTGGAAAAGTGCACAGGTGGTAGCAAAGGAGACAGGAGTGCACTCAGTGCGCCTCATGGAGAAGTTTCTGTGTCGGATACAATCATCACTGGACAGGGAATTCATGACACTCCTGCACAGAATGTTCACCTCACGACTGAAACCAACTGACAAAACGTCTTTTCCAACACTTACTGCATCTCCAGCTGTTGAACTGAGGGACGGTGAGACCGATGTTTTAGCATTACAGTCTCTTGAGGCGTTATCTCTGCCTACGGTGCCGGGGAAGCAGCTCTATAGGATGTGCGTGAAGGTGAACAACCTGGAACAGCTGAGGACACGAAGACACGACACACCTTGGAGAGACAAGCTCGGAGCTCCTCAAGGACTGAACCCCACCTGGAGGTCGTTGTACAAGCTGCCATTTTGCCAGTAGGGTGGGAGATCTGCAGTGGAGGTTGGTGCATGGGATACTAGCGGTGAACTCCTTCTTATCGATTATATGTCCGGGGGTTTCTGATTGCTGTCCTTTTTGTGGTCTGAGAGAAACTGTTTATCATGCTTTTATGTACTGTGAGAGACTCAAGAGCTTCTTTAGTGTAATAGAAATAATAGTAGAAGGGCTGGGGGTCCCGTATAATGGCACGGTGTTTGTGTTTGGGGTGAGAATTACAAGACAAACCAGAGAAAATATGAACCTAATTAATTTTATTATCGGGCAAGCAAAACTGTCAATATGGAAGACCCGTAAAAACAAAATTACTGGGAGTGGGACTGAAGACGTTATTGTTTTTTTTAGAAAAGTGTGTGAAAGTAGGATATTAGTGGATTTTAATTTTTATAAGTCTACCAATAATTTAGCACATTTTAAGGAATTGTGGTGCGTGAATAATGTACTTTGTAAATGTGATGATGATTATTTAAAATTTGTGCTCTGAGTTTGGTGTTTTTACTTATTTATAAATTGAGATAATAAAGAATACTAAGGATAAGTGGGATTGGAGGGTGGAAATAATGGAAGGGATTAGATAAATATATTTATATGTATTTTATTCTAAGAACAATTTGAGTATGTAATGTTTTGAAACTGAATATTCATCAATAGGAATGTGTGTAAATGTTTTCTGTAAGACTTAAAATTGAGTTTGGTTTACTGTTTTGATTTATTCCTGTGTTTTTTCAATAAAGTTTGGTTTTTAAAAAATAAAAATATCTATCTATCCTATCTATCTATCTATCTATCTATCTATCTATCTATCTATCTATCTATCTATCTATCTATCTATCTATCTATCTATCTATCTATCTATCTATCTATCTATCTATCTATCTATCTATCTATCTATCTATCTATCTATCTATCTATCTATCTATCTATCTAATAGTCCTTTAAAATCAAGAATCCACTGATATTCACAAATCTGTTCATGGAGTCCTACTCGGACCTTTTGTGTGAGTTGTTCTTTTGGAAAGCCCTTTGCATTGTTCTAAAGAGCTCCTTTTTCAATTTTTAAGAGTGCACCTCCCAGTTCAGACTGCTAGCCCCTATGTACCACTGAGGTGGACGTCTCACCATCTAGTTTCCTCTGGACACTCTGTGTGACTCTCTGATTAGGTCTTCTCACAAACCCAGTTGATGTACTCAGCCCCAGTGTGACTTTGAACTGGTTTTTGCAGCTCCCATTCTGCCTGTGGACACTCTGCGTAGGTCTCACCACTTTCTAGTGACCCTAAATAAATGACAGGCCATGTTCTAACACACCTTTTTTTCTGTCCTCACCACCAGAGTGAAGTTCAGTTTTCCAATCTGGTGTCCCACTGCCCTTCTTTATATTTATTTTTTAGCTTTTTTTCTTCTTTATCACTTCCTTGGCTGCAGTTGCCTCTTCATAAGTTGTGCTTCATACTCCCAGCTGTCTCAGTTGCCCCTCTAATACAGCTTAGAGTGCACCACTTGGTGGTGGTGAGGGGCTTGGGGAGACAAGTGATGGCCTGCCTTGTAAAGAAAGGGCTGCTGCCCCCACATGTCCACAAGGCTGTGCGACAGACCTCTGGAGGGGACTTGTGGTTGCCTACTGCATGGAGTCTAGCTCCCTAAAGACCCTTGTCCCAGGATGTGTGCACTCAGGAGATGAGCTATGTGCCATCTTTATGTTCATGGTTGATTTTATTTGTTTCATTTTTTATAAGTGGATTTTGATTGGTCTAGGAGGACAGTGGCCTGACTTTGCTTTCAGAGGTATTGCCTGGGCTTTTAAAGTAATTGTGTGTCCCATCGCCGTAGGTAGTATCCTGGTTTTATTTGTGCTGCTTTTAAACTGGTGAAGGTGAAATTATAAGCATGAAGGAGAGAGGAAAATAATCACTTTCTCCCAACTGCTGTGGTATCTCACTAAGCTCTTGTGAAGTGTCTGTTTATTTAGAACAAGAAGGGTCTTGGAGATCATTTGGTATTGATCAGGGAATGCAGTGCTGGCTTTTCACGGTAGTCCTTAATCCCAAGTCCTTTCAGAGATGGATGTTGGATATTTTACTTTTAATTCTTCCTCCAACGCCTCACTGTCTCCCTTTGTCTCAGGCGGTATAGTGTGCTGTCCATCTGCTCCTCGTGCCAATCATTTTGTACTTTAATGATGCAGTATGCTGCAGTAATTCATTTGTACATCTCTGCCTTCAGAATGGATGAATAATGGAAAGATCAAGTAGGCCAACACCTAAGAGAGAGAACACTTTCTTGCCGACATTTGATTTAAGGCAGCTGCTGGTGACTGATACACAGTATGGAAGGACACCTTGTGAGGAAAGTCAGAAAGGGGGGAAAAGCATTTCATTAGGTCTAGAAATACACTCATAATAATAATAAGAATAACAACAAAAATAGGTAATAATAATAATAATTATAATATTATTATTATTATTATACAGGGTGTCCATAAAGCCGTGTCCAATTTAAAATAGTTGTAACTTTGTAAGTATATGTGATAAAACGAATCTGTAAAAAGGATTAGAAAGAAGAAACACTTACATTTTTTTATTGTTCTTGTTAATTTTCAACATGTCCACCATCATTACTAATACAAAGGATTATATGATTCCGTAGTTCTCGGGAAAACATTTTCAAGCTGATTTTCAGTAATACCAGCAGTCACGTCCGTTATCCTAGGTTGCAAGTCTTCTAAAGATTAAGGTTTGGTTGAATAAACATTCGTTTTCACACGTCCCCATAAAAAGAAATCCAATAGAGTCAAATCTGGTGAACATGGAGGCCAAGAAAATGGTTCACCTCTTCCAATCCATCTGTTAGACAGTTTCTACAGGAGAAATTCCCTAACATCCAAAGCAAAGTGACAAAGACTACCATCTTGTTGAAACACTGTATTCACTATCAGTCCTAATTGCTCAAGTTGAGGAATAAAGTAATTTTGCAGCATTTCTGAATAGCTATCACCATTAACAAAACACCCTTCAAAAAACAATGGCCCTATGACTCGATTTTTTCCCAAAGCACACCACACATTAACTTTGGGAGAATCTCTTTCATGTTTAACAGACTCGTCTGGATTTACAGTTCCCCAAATACAACAAAAATTAAACTCCTAAAGACAAAAAAAAACTAGATACATCAAACTTTCTAATCCTTAGTATGAATTCTTTCTATCATATATACTTATAAAGTGTCACGCATGTGTGAATAGGAGGACGTTGTATGGACCAAGTGAAGGTAATTCCACGCAAGGCCAGGAGGTGGCGGACTGCACTAAATCTTCTCCTGTTATCTCTACAGACCAGCCACGGGAAAATCTGTCTTACTCAACCTTGAAGACATCACTTCTGGTTCTGGCGCCCCGATTGATGTCAGAAGACACTCACTTCCGGTTCACTTATGTCACTTCCTGTCCGACTATTTAAAACCGCCATCTTTGCAACTCAACTTCAGTTCTGTTTTGGACTCAGTCTTGTGAATATCTCTGTTCCTTTCAAAAGCCTTTTGCAGCCACGGATATTACACAGTTGGCTGCTCCCAAACCTTTTTAAGTGTGTCGAGTGTCATCATTTTACAAAAGTTACAGCTATTTTAAATTACACACTGACTTTATGGACACCCTGTATTATTAATGACATTGCCTCAAAGGCACAGCATACTTTACTTCAATCCTGTGCCAGGCTCTTGTCTGTGTGGAGTCTGCATGATGTCCCATTGTCTGTGTGTAGAATTCTCCTGGTGTTCTGGTTTCTAGCTCACATCCTCAAGTTGTTTTTGTTAGATCAACTGGACATTGTAGAGTGTGTGAATGGGGTCTTCAGTAGGATGTGCTCCTTCTGCAGGATACAGTCTACCATAGATTTCACTGTTGAGAATGTTGTTGAATATTTCTTGTTTTACCAGACTTGATTCAACTTCCGGTGTAATGGGGTTACATATCAGTTTTCCTCTCCATTATTATTATTATTATTATCATTGATTGCTTCTAAACTTCTGACAGGTATTTTCAGAGCCTCTATAATTCAGGTCCTAATGAAAGATTTTAGAATCTCAGATATATTTGGTGGAGCTAAGAGATATGGGCAGAGTGGTGGCTCTGAGGCTAGGGGTGTGCGCTGGCACTTGGAAGGTTGCCGGTTCGAATCCTGCAAAAATGCTAAAAGTGACCCTACTCTGTTGGGCCCCTGAGCAAGGCCCTTAACCTGCAATTGCTCCGTTAATCTGCATCCAGCCCTGCATGAAGACCAACTTGGGGTTTTGTGGCAGAACTGGCACTCCAGGCACCATAAAAAACCTCACACTGTTCCACTCCATCTGAACTTGTGTGGTGCTGAGGTGTCACCCATCGCATGGCTGCACTCAGGTCTTAATCTGGGATCCTGAGTTGGTTTGTCATGTGGTGGCTGCAGAAATGCGTTGTATCAGCACCTGCTCCTAACCTCCTCCTAAGAGATATGCAGGTGGGTGAGCCAATGGTGTCCTGTGTAATAGACTATCTGTCGGGCAGACCACAAGGACTGAGTTTCTGAATTGGATGTGAGTGATACCGGAGCACCACAAGGATCAGTCCCGTCACCTTTTCCGTTTACGCTGTGCACCTTAGACTACAAATATAACACCAGATCTGTACAATTGCAAATATTCTCTTAAATCTCTACACGAATAGGGTGTATTGATAAAGGGGATGAAACAAAGTATAGGCATCAATTGGAGAACATTTATGTCTGTATCTCAACATTGACAAAACTAAGGAACTGGTTATTGACTTTTGAAATGTCAAAGATACACTAGCACTATTTAAGGCAGAAGTGATTCTGGAGGTGGTGCACTGCTACAAGTACCTGTACATGGGTGTCCACAACAATCATAGTCTGGGCCGGTCTGGGAACACAGAGGAACAATATAAGAAAGAGCAGACTCTGGTCTCCTTTATGTGGGTAGTGATATCCTGTACATTTTCTCTGGCTCTGTGATGGCCAGTGTGATTTTTCTATTCTGTGGTTTGCTGGACCAGTAACATCACTTCAAGAGAGACCCACTGAATCAACATGCTGAAAAGAAAAGCAGGCTCTGGTATGGGGCGCGCTCTCAACCCCTTGAGGTAGTAGTGTAGACGAGAATGCAAGCAAAACTGATGGACGTTATGAACAACGCTGCACATCCTCATTCTGATACATTAGCACTGAGGGCTTTTAGCCGACAAGTTATTCAGCAGAATTGTATTAAAATGCTTCTCTGGCTCCTTAATACCTATGGCAATACATCTACGATTGTGGCTGCTCTTTTAAGCTTCATCCAAGTCAGAAGCTTCCTTCATTTGTGTAATTCTTTGTGTGTATTTGAGGGAGGCAGTTGTTCGTAATAATATTTCTTGAGCTTCTGTAAAAAGCTAAATTTCCCCTTGGGACATCTAAAGTACTATCTACAGTATCTGCTTATGCAGGATTTGTGCTCTGCTTAGAAGATGTACTTTCTGTAGCTGGCTTGGTGTTATCAGCTCCAGTGCCCTCAGGGTTTTCTTAAGGCCTCTGAGAATTGGTCAATTACTATTGGTACCACAGTGGCTGCCTTCTGCCATAATCACTCAACTTCAGTTTTCAGGACTTGATATCTAACACTTTTCCACTTCTTTCTTTTCTCTCTGACTGTCTGTCAGCCACACTTCAGTCTGTTCCACCATTCTGATGTGTAGTATATTGTGTTCCAGTTGTTTGTCTGTCTGGATCTCAAAGTCCCCGAGAATCTTGGTATCATCTTTCTGCAGCACTTTCACTACTTCCTCTTCCCCCCACTTGTCAGCAGCTGTCAAGGTGTGTTTCTTGCATAGGTTTCAGTGTAACACTTCTGCCATTTTCTTTTCTCTTGGTTTAGACAGTCTATGCAGTTTTTCTGAAGGTGATGATTAACTGCTCTTAAGTCTCTTTTTCTTGTAGAGATCATACTTGCTGTCTTCTCTGGTGTGGTTGATTCTTGTTTTGATGACTTTATTTTTATTATTATTAGGGGACTTACCCCCTGCTCGCTTTGCTCACCAACCCCCGTGACCTGCATTTCTGCCACTCATGTTTTTTTTTTTTTTTTTTTTTTTTTTTTTTTTTATTTTATTAATTTTATTGTAATCATGCCATACAAACAGATCAATTTATAACCCAACAAATTTGAAGACAAATCAAACCCCACCCCTGAGAAGGAGAGCTTAGCTAAAGGAAAATTGCTTAAGTCTTTTTAATACGGCAACATTAAACAAAAGAAAGGGAGAAGTAAATATATATGTAAATAAGAGATGGAGAAGGGAGTTAAATGCGGTAATAGTTAATTCTCTTATTCTAAAATAATATTGATTAAATCCTGCCAGGTTTTGAAAACATTTTGTACAGATCCTCTAACTGAGAATTTGATTTTTTCCAATTTCAAATAATATAAAACATCGGTTTCCCACTGACTTATAAGAGGAGAATTAGGATTCTTCCAATTTAACAAAATAAGTCTGCGTGCCAAAAGTGTAGAGAATGCAATCACCGTTTGCTTGTCCTTCTCCACTTCAGGTCCATCTGGAAGAACACCGAACACAGCTGTTAATGGGTTAGGAGGGATTGTGATACCAAGGCTGTCTGAGAGGCACTTAAAAATTTTTGTCCAAAATGATGTTAGTTTGGTGCAGGCCCAAAACATGTGACCCAGTGAGGCAGGAGCTTGGTTGCAGCGTTCACAGGTTGGATCCTGCCCTGGAAACATTTTGGACAGTTTTAAGCGAGACAGATGGGCTCGATATATAATTTTTAGTTGAATAATTCGATGCTTTGTGCACATAGAACTCGAGTGAATTCTCTGCTTTGCTACCTTCCACTCCTTTTCTGATATATTGATTAAGAGATCTTCTTCCCAATGTCCTCTTGGATCTTTGAAAGGTAGGGACTCTAATAAGATTTTATATATTGCGGAAATAGTGTTTATTTCCTCAAAATTGAGCAGTATTTTTTCCAGGATTGTGGAGAGTGCAAGGTGGGGGAAATCGGGCAATTTCTGTTTAACAAAATTTCTAATTTGAAGATAGTAAAAGAAATGTGTAGCTGGGAGGTTGAATTTTGAACGTAATTGTTCAAAAGATGTAAATATGTTGTCTATATAAAGATCTCTGAGCATTTTAATTCCAAAACTTTTCCAGGTATTAAAAACTGGATATACTTGCGAAGGTTGAAAGAGGTGGTTCTCTTGCAGAGGTGCCACTGATAAAAGATTTTCCATCTTAAATTGCTTTCTAATTTGGTTCCATATTCTGAGTGAGTAAAGCACAATTGGGTTATTAGTATATTTGCGATAACTTTCATTTATTGGAGAGCAGAGCAGGGAATATAAAGAAGTACTACAGGATTTTACTTCTATTGCAGACCAAGCCTGTGTATGTGCATTTATTTGTGTCCAGGTTTTTATGGCTTGTATGTTTGCTGCCCAGTAATAAAACTGAAAATTAGGTAAAGCCATGCCACCTTCTGCCTGAGGTCTTTGTAGGGTCGCTCTTCGGATACGTGAGTGTTTTGAGTTCCAAATGAATGAGGTTATTGTTGAATCTAACTGTTTAAAAAACGATTTATTGATATATATTGGAATGTTTTGAAATAAAAAGAGAAGTTTAGGAAGGATATTCATCTTAACAATGTTAATTCTTCCGGCTAGAGTGAGATGAAGGGTTGACCATCTATGCAAGTCTTGCTTAATTTTTTCCATACAGACGCCAAAATTTTGTTGATAAAGAGCTTTATGTTTACTTGTGATATTTACCCCTAGGTATTTAAACTGATCTGCTAAGGTAAAAGGTAGGGTGTCTAATCTAATATTATATGCTTGTGAATTCACTGGAAAGAGTATACTTTTATTCAGATTAATTCTAAGACCAGATATCTTTTGAAATTCTGTTAGTGCTGTTAAAACAGCAGGGACAGTGTTTTCTGGGTCTGATATATATAAAACCATATCATCTGCATATAGAGAAATTTTCTGTTCCAGTCCTTCTCTGACAATCCCCTTTATCTGATAAGAATTTCGGCAGTGAACCGCCAGTGGTTCAATAGCGATTGCAAACAACAGTGGTGACAAGGGACATCCTTGTCTGGTACCACGTTCTAGTTTAAAGTAGTCTGAGCAAATGTTATTAATACAAACTGAAGCTTCTGGATTGGTATACAGTAGTTTGATCCATGCACAAATATTCGGGCCAAACCCAAATTTCTCCAATGCAGTGAAAAGGTAATTCCATTCAATCATATCAAATGCTTTTTCTGCGTCTAATGATAGTAATATATCTGGGGTGTTTGATTTTGCTGGTGAATATATAACATTAAACAAGCGTCGGAGATTTGAAGATAGGTGTCGGCCTTTAATAAATCCAGTTTGATCTTGTGATATTACCGAGGGCAGCACTTTCTCCATACTTCTAGCTGGGATTTTTGAGAGTATCTTAACATCATTATTCAGGAGTGAAATTGGTCTGTATGATGCACATTGTAACAAGTCTGCCACTCATGTTGAGAAGAAGGGAGCTGAACACACCCCAAGGAGACATGTTCACTCCTTTGAAACGGTGAAACAATGGGAAACAAATAGTCTTTTTTTTACCTCCTCTTTGCTCGATTAGCTGCTGCCGTGCTGTGTGTTCTGCATTTCATGGAGTGCTTTGAACATTTAAAAGCAGCTGTCTTTGTCATCTACTCTTTGTCTTTTACTTCCGGCCCCGGGCATGGTTAAATGTCTTGGCACAAAGTCTCATCTCGCGGGATGTGAGTTCTTGATATTTTTTACTTTAGAATTTAAAAATGGAATATGAAACTGAAAATCTAACAACATCACATTAAAGTTCGATAAATTCTGAAAAGAATGATACTAAAAACAAATATATGTAGGTTTTAAAATAAGCCTGACTTAAAGCGTGACAAAAAACTTGACATAAAAACGTCACATAAAACTTGTACAAAACCATTGCACTTTTAGGCTTAGGATTTTATATATAGAGAGAGTAGATTATTATTGTTGTTGTTGCTGTAGTTGTAGTTTATTTGCTGGGTAGGATAGCCCAGTTGTGTATAACACTGTTGCCTCACGGCCTCAAGGGTTTGATTCTTGGTCTGAGTCAGTCTACTATCTATGTAGAGTTTTTGTTCTCCCTGTGTCTGCATCTCCAGTAGCTGAGATTTCTCAAAAACATTCATGTCAGATTAATCAGGTATACTATATAGGCCATGTGCTGAGGGTGGGTTTGGATGTGTTCATGAAAGGGCCACATCCAAGATCAGTTCCTGCCTTGTTCCTGATGTTTCCAGGATGAGTTCCAGCTCACAATAACCCTGCATTGGATTGGCACTTCCTTACCTTCAGCGTGTTCCCGTAAAGCCTGCTTCTCAGACCCTGTTACTAGTTTAGAGGGGTCTTTCTCAACTCCCGTCAAGTTTTATACTTTCCGTCTTTGAAGGTGACTGTCTCAGCATGTCCCTTTACTCCTCCTCGTGCATCTCACACTCACACTTTCTCTTTCTTTACATCAGCAAAGCTAAACTAACCTATCGAAATGCTTCGGCGGACTGGACAGTAGATAATAATCTATACGGTAGATGACGATGATGATTATTGTTATTGTTGTTATGCATATTTTTCATCCTTTGGCCTATTTTTGGCCTTTTGTGATGAATGCTGATACCAACAAGAGATCAAAATCATTCATCCAAGCAAATTTCTGAGGATGCATGTACTGACCATGAGTGTGATATTACTATTATTATTATAATAATTATTTTACTTCATATTTACCGGTTCACAAAAGCCTACGCACATTCATTTAAAATCAGAGTTAAAGAATAAAAAGATTAAAATAAAGTTTCTTTCTCACTCTTTTAAAACCATTTTTCTGAAAGCTTGCTGTAGGGATGAGGTCTTCACACCTCTAATTGGAACACTGAGGATCATTTCTTACTTTTTAATCCACATCGAGTAAGGCTGTTATAGTCTAGATTTTATTGAATGTTCTATTTTACACATGTTTCATGGTTATTTTTCATATTTCTCATTGAATTAGAGGCATATCTCAGCAGGTTAGCTAATACCCAATGGCACCCTAGGCCCTTCCTGCGGTTAATTTAATGTCCTCAGTCAACCTAACAAAGTCTCCTTAGACTGTAGACTCCCCAGAGAGAAAACTTACAGGAATACATGGAGAACATGTGAACTCCAAGCAAAAGGTATACGAATTGGGATATATATGCTCTCAGTTGGTATAATCTCAGAGAGTATCGAAGGATTGGAGGTAGTCAACATGTTAACACTGAGGAGAAGGCAGCCAAACATGGAGCTCCAAGAAAGACCACTGGATTAGAGACAAATTTTCAGTTTTTTCAGTGACCCAGATTGCTTTCAGTAAGCATGAGATCTCCAAAAGTTAGTAAGTCAGAAAGAGTGAAGACCTCTTATCATGACTCCCCAGACATGCAGAAAAACAGCAATCCCTGCGCCATACTGCTATCTGATGTGCTAAATCCTGAATGCTGGAGCCACGTGAGCTGGTGCTCCTTGATCACCACATTTACTTCAGCTTGACACTGCCTGACTGCTTTGTGTATAATTCTTAGAGGACTGTATCCCCCCAAACCCCTTCTTCTAATCATTTGCTGAGCTTCAGAGTACAAGACTGCTCTTTGCTTACATAACCAGGTGTCACCTTTAAACTTAATAGTTAACAAAAGTGGTTTGGAGGATACTTTGAAATCCTATAACTCATATTGCTCTCCTGTTCCCATGAAGGGTTCCTTTTTTATTCTGTATTACTGAATGTGCATCTCTAAAATAAGACATGGACAAATCAACCTATTCTTGTTTTCAGGATCCAGACTTGACCAGGTTTCGAATCCTTCCAAAGGAGCTCTTATGCGTACACTCCGTTTGTGATGGGCGATTTGTGAACAATTTGTTCTTTTTTCAGTGAGCCATGTGAATCGATTCACGAGCACAAACAAATCAATTCAGCTGAGCTCAACAGGAGAGCTGTAGTGCATGCATGATGTTGTCAGCATCTTTAGTTTTGCAGGTGGATGTTTAAAGTGCATGTGCAAGCGCTGCCTGTCTGATTCATGATTCCTTTGCACTTCACTTAGGATTCTTTCATGTTTTACTGGAAAATGAGAACTCTGTCACGGATGATTCTCTCATTTATCATACAACTACAGTACAGTAACAATGCATTTATATTACAATATATTATATGCTTTGTACAATTTTTTATTGGACTCATTTTAAAGAGACTGTATGGTATACGAAGTGAGACACAAAAATAACTGGATTGGTAAAAATAATATTTATTGATGAATTACAGCATTCTAAACATTGTCACCTTCTATATACTCCCCCTCCTGATCTCTACACCGCTCCATACGTATCTTCCATTGATTGAAACAGTGCTGGAAGTCTTCTTGCTTGAGGCTTTGTCATCACTTCATCCACTGAAGAAAAATGTGTTCCCTTCATGTCACTTTTGATATTCAGTAACAAGTAAAAATCACAGGGAGCTAAAAAAAACTTGTCTGTTATCACCGTACACTGTTTTTATCATTTCATAAGTTTCTGTGGCCATTTTGTTCAATTTCGCGAGAAATTTGACGTTGATTCACTGTTCAATTTTTTTCACCCGACATTATAGTGACAACTCGTGTAGTGATTGTTGTGCAAATACTGACTGGACTATTCACAGGATATACCTAGCCGGTCGGCGGTTTGAGAGGGCGTGTAGAAGGGGATAGAGTTCTATGATTCATGTCCAGCCGACCTCCAGACGGTTTTCCAGGAAAGCCCCAAGCCCAGTCCAGTTATTTTGTCGTGTCTCACCTCATATATACACCCACACACCAAGCATACACTAGGGCCAATTTAGAATCACCAATCCACCCAACCTGCATGTCTTTGGACTGTGGGAGGAAACCGGAGCGCCCGGAGGAAACCCACGCAGACACGGGGAGAACATGCAAACTCCACGCAGGGTGGACCTGGGAAGCGAACCCGGGTCTCCTAACTGCGAGGCAACAGCGCTACCACTGCGCCACCGTGCCGCCCATATCAACAAATCAGATACACAAAATTAAACCTTATAAAGATGTCCTAATTTAAAATAATGATTTGCTTTCAACTTTATTTTAGTGCCCAGTTTTTTAAGGTTGTTGACTCCATTGGGCATGTGTCACATGGAAAAGGCACTACATAAATAAAATGTATTATTATTATAATTCACTGATTCTTTCGAGTTCTACTCTGTGTCTCGTGATTCTTGTTCTTTTGATTCGCAAACTGAATCTACACCCAAGAATGATTGAAATGATTCTCATTCATTTAGTTTGCGTACTTAATAAGTACCTGCAAATGAGTTGCACAGTTCTTGTTCATTTGCTTTGTGATCTGAATCATTAGCACGGAACAAGTCACTTTAAGGAACGAGTCCTGCCACGTGCAAAAGTTCACAGATGACATTGCTATCGTGGGCTGCATCAGGAGTGGGCAGGAGGAGGAATATAGGAACCTCATCAAGGACTTTGTTAAATGGTGCAACTCAAACTACCTACACCTGAACACCAGCAAAACCAAGGAGCTGGTGGTGGATTTTAGGAGGACCAGGCCCCTCATGGACCCTGTGATCATCAGAGGTGACTGTGTGCAGAGGGTGCAGACCTATAAATACCTGGGAGTGCAGCTGGATGATAAATTGGACTGGACTGCCAATACTGATGCTCTGTGTAAGAAAGGACAGAGCCAACTATACTTCCTTAGAAGACTGGCGTCCTTCAACATCTGCAATAAGATGCTGCAGATGTTCTATCAGACGGTTATGGCGAGCACCCTCTTCTACGCGGTGGTGTGCTGGGGAAGGCAGCATTAAGAAGAAGGACGCCTCATGCATGGACAAACTAGTGATGAAAGCACGCTCTATTGTAGGTACGGAGCTAGACAGTTTGACATCCATGGCAGAGCGACGGGCGCTGAGCAGGCTCCTATCAATTATGGAGAATCCACTTCATCCACTGAACAGTATCATCTCCAGACAGAGGAGCAACTTCAGCAACAGACTGCTGTCACTGTCCTGCTCCACTGACAGACTGAGGAGATCGTTCCTCCTCCACACTATGTGACTCTTCAATTTCACCCAGGGGGGGTAAACGTTAACATTATACAAAGATCTATCTATCTATCTATCTATCTATCTATCTATCTATCTATCTATCTATCTATCTATCTATCTATCTATCTATATGATTCTCTAACATTGAATTTGCAAACTTAATCAATACCCATGAAAAGGTTGCCTAATTCTCTTTCATTTGATTCATGAACTGAATCATTAACCAAGAATGAGTCACATGATGCTCTTTCATTTCATTTGCAAACTTAATCCATCCATCTATCCATTTTCCAACCCGCTGAATCCGAACACAGGGTCACGGGGGTCTGCTGGAGCCAATCCCAGCCAACACAGGGCACAAGGCAGGAACCAATCCTGGGCAGGGTGCCAACCCACCGCAGTGCAAACTTAATCATTACCCATAAATGAGTTACACATTTCTTGTTAATGTGATTTTGTAAATGGAATCATTACCTGAGAATGAGGCACATGATTCTCATTCAGTTAATTTGTGAACTTAATCATTACCTGTGAATGAGTTGTACAATTCTTATTCATTTGATTCTAGAGATGAATCATTAGCCAAGAACGAGTTGCACAATTCTCATTCATTTAATTTACAAACTAAATCATTACCCGAGAATGAGTCAAATGATTCTCTTTTATTTAATTTGCAAACTTAATCATCACCCATGAATGAGTTGAACAATTCTCATTCATTTGATTCTAGAGCTGAATCATTAGCTGAGAGTAAGTCAAATGATTCTCTTTTATATAGTTTGCGAACTTATTCATTACTCACAAATGAGCTGCACAATGCTTATTCATTTGATTAGTCAACTGATCATTACCCGAGATTGAGTTGCACAATTCTCATTCACATGATTGTCTAACGTATTGTCTTATTTTGGTGATGCATTTTAACTATGTTGACATGCTTTGTGCTTTCAAACAGGATGAATTATCAGGATATATAATATGTAATGTATTTATTATTATATATAATATGTAATGTAATTTATTTATTATCTTATATATAGACGTCTACGTGTGGAAATGTGTGTCTGTCTGTCTGTCTGGCCCGGAAGTGAGAAGTGGAGTCGGGGTAAGGGCTCCACCTCAGAGGAAACAGAAAACTTGCTTAGCCGTTAATAACACAAGCGAGGTGAGCACATCAGCAAAATGAAACCTCAGAAGAAAGACAAATTCGCTTAGCCGCTAAAATCAGCTAAATGGTATCCCTTTAACTTTTCCTCCCACCACTAATGAACAAATGAGATGAACATGTCGGCAAAACGAAACCTCAGAAGAAAGACAAAGTTGCTTAGCCACTAATACACAAGCGAGGCGAGCATGTCGGCAAAATGAAACCTCCTAGGAGAGAAATGCCCAGAGCAGGTCCTTTCGGTTACCTGACATCTCTACGTTTCAATTTTTTTTCTAATGATTTCAATAGGACCCCAGACTTTTTACAGCACAAACTAACACAGCTAGTTATATATAGTTATAGATGAATTATTTTATATATTTCCAATGCAATTCATTTAGAGGGGACTACCCGAAAAGGATTTTCTTTAACAGCCCCAGGCTCTGTTGATGAATGAAATGAATTGAATGAATCAATGTACTTAAACAGTTAGTTCAAAAGAATTGTAAAGTAAAGTAATCAGAATACCCGTCACTGTACTCAATCATGCAGGACCATTTCAGAGTCACCATGTGACCTTGCATGCATTTCTATGGGATATTTAACATGAAAACTCCTTTTATCTTACACTGAACCAATCAACTTAAACAGTATGTCTTTGAGCTGTGCAAGGAAACTGGATTACCTGGAGAGTCTGCACAGCCTTGGGGACAATATGAAGCTGTGAGGCAGCAGTGCTCATCACTGTGCCACCCTGCTGCTGCATGGATTGTTCAGAAATCATATTTCAGACACGCCTTACTTCCAGCCTTACAGCAGCATGGAGCACCTAGCTAAAAGATTCTAACAGTTCAAACTATGAGCCTACCAGCCAAAATGAGTGGAGGTTAGTGAGGCTTTAGAAAACTGGACATACAAGTAAGTTTAGTATGGCCAAACAACATCTGCCACTTGGCCAGTGAATTTTTTGAAATTTTATTTTACTATAAGAAAATTTACACACACTACTATATGAAGAAAAACAGCCCAATAAATAAAATCAGCATGACATATCAGGGAAATATACGTTAATCATAATCATCACTTAACCTCCTGATCAAAGACAGCAGACAAGCATCTAAAATGCTGCCCTGCTGACTGGTTAGTTCCCTTCACTGTTTATCATTTTGTAGTTGGTCTTAATGTGAACTTTTATTGACAGTTTCAGAAGGAGTCATGTTGGTTCACAGCAAGCTGCTCAGTCAATGCTTAGGAGTGGCCCAGAGCTTGATCTGAAGAAAAAGGAGGGCAGCACAATCAAACGAGCAAGTGGTCCGTTTCTTATATCACACATTTCCTCATCAAACAAGCCAAGAGAGGACAAACATCCTGACAGCTGTTCCCCTGGTGGCTTACTGTCTGTTGCAGCATCCTCTGGTACTGTATTTATTAATAATTTTTTGTTCTGTATATAAAGGGAGAAAAAAGTTTGAAATCTCAGATGTCAACCCTATGACCAAAGATTAATGGATGTGTGACTACCTGCCCATACTTAGAAATGAGAATGCACACAGTGAAGCCATCAGGCGGCAGTTCTCCTGCTGGCAAGGGCGGAGCGGAGAGACACTGCATTACCCACCACTCGGTAGGGGGCAGCTCACAAAATAAAAATATATTTTTAGAAGAACACGTGAAGAAGCAGGCATAGTAAGGGAAATGATTTATTTAATCCAACCCGGAATCTAAAACAACAAAAGTCCACAATTCAAGCCGAAGAACACACATAGAAATGGAAAACAAATAAAGTTAAACATTTTAATTTTCAAAATTGTAAAGATAAAGCAGAATCCAAACTCCAGTTCAAGCAAAAAAAAATCACTATGCAAACTCAAAATCCCCCAAAAATGAAGAATAGACCAGTGTTCTAGAACAGGAGTTCTAGATCAGTGTTCCTCAACTGGGTTATGGGCTGCCACCGGTGTGTCACAAGGTGGCATTGTTTATAATGGCAGTGGGTCGTCGTGGGTTTCTGACCAAAGGATTATGCTCAATCCCCCCAACTCTGATGATCATGTGTGATTCACCAGCTGTTACGATCGTGTCCAATTTGCAAAAGGGACATCTCAGTCTGTTCTGATATTTGTGCCTAATTTACAAAGGGGGAGAATCATTAAAAATTGAACACTGAAGATTTTTGCCCTATTCATCAAGGGTGGATCCAGTCCACCTAGGTAGGTCAAAGACACTTACATTGGGAAAAGTGGGTCAGAACACCATTGCTGTTACATTACTGCCTTAGATTGTTGCTGTATCCACAGAACAAAATAAATGCTTGAGCGCCCCACTATCCGAGGCTCCACTTTTTATGTCCCCTGCCGCTCTATCATATAACTACTGTATGGCGTGAAATGCTCTGCCATGCAACACACCCAGATGATGGGGCCTGGCTCATAAGACAGGTGGACGCCAGATCTAGTGGTGAGGTCAAAAGCCAATGGCTGACATGTACAGTATATTATTGGAACAGGTACAGTAAGCAGCGAGCCTGTGCTGATTAAAAGCTCTATAAAAGTACCATTTGCCTTCAATACACATCTGCTCCTGGTTGTCTCATCAGCTTCTGTATTTGCGTAATTGTTTATCATGAAAACATCTCTTCATGTACATAATATTATTTATTTCTATTTCTATTACTCAAGTGCTCATAAAAAACACCTAAACAGTCATCATTCTTCAATTCAAAAGTATTTTTTCCAAAAGAAACAATGCGACACTCATACTGTGGCCTCCTCCTCTGACTGGAGCACATCATTCAAGCAGGACTTATACATGACTAAATACCAATACATCTTTACTGCTTTCACACTCTTTAATCTGGCATGGATGCAGTCACAGCTCTTCTAGCTTCGATGTAGTTATGATTTGGGTTTACATCAGAAAGAAGGACAAAGAGTCCCAAAAATGATAGTAGCCAAATTGGTTTATTGACTATTTACCTGGACAAGTCAATTCATTTTAACCACTCAGAACTATTCACAAAGATCAAGCCATACAGAAAGCTAGGATACAAAAATATCTCTCTATTATAAAAGAAAATCTTGAGACGAGACTATTGCCAAGAGATTTTTTCAAGTCCTGCCCTCCTTTCAACCATTTTCAACCACGCCCACGCTCCTCTCAATCTCATTCTTGTGAATGCTTTTGTCAGACACAGTTCCTGCGCTCTCAGCTCTTAGCAGTTTTTACATTTTCTTCACTTTAAATTCCCAATAAAAGACAACTAATTATGTCCAAATCTTATTGAAGAATTTCATCCTGAAGGGTTATCAACAGAAGAAATGCATACACGGGCAATCCTAGCACTGAGAAACGAAGTCAAATGAATTAATGCAAAAATTATCGATCTGTTACACGGCAAATTGGTTAAATGCATATCAATAAACTATGCTGAAACAGTTGGTGATGATGATGTGGAAGATGAAAACATCAACTTACAATATCCCGTAGAATATCTACAACCGTTAACACCGAATTACTTTTGAAAGAAGGATGTATGGTAATGTTATTGCATAATTTATGTCTGAGTGATGAGCTATGCAATTGGACAAGATTAGTTGTATTCAAAATTGGTCAAACAATTCTAACATGTAAAATTTTAACAGGTGACAAGATAGGTAATGTAGTACATGTTCCGCGGATAACATTAGACACCATATGCCATTTGTATTAAAATGTTTACAGTTTCCTGTTAGAATAGCTTTTTCTATGACAATTAACAAATCACAGAGACAAACATTTGAAAAAGTTGGTTTATTTATTAGAGAGAAAGAAAAAAAATTCACTTACAGGCAGTCATACGTTTCTTTGTCACGATGTAAGTCCAAACACAGGATCAGCATTGAATGCAATATTCACACTGCAAAAAATCAGTGTGAAAAAATGAGAAAAAATAAATAAAAAACAAGAAAAATGTATTAGAATCAAGCAAAATTATCTGCCAATATAGTGAGAAAGTTTAACTTGTTAACTTGTTAAATTTTCTAAAAATGAGATTATATATCTTACACATACAAATCTACTCAAGTCAGTTATTCTTAAAATAAAAAAAACAAGATCTATTATTTCTTTTCAAGATTGTCTGGCTTGTTAAGATTTCATTTTTTGCAGTGCAAGAAAAGCTAATTCAAAATATTGTTTTTACTGAAGTTTTACAGCAAAAGTGTAAGTTTAAAAAGCATTTGCGTGTTAATTTCAAAGCCAAACAGAACAAAAACATGTAACACAACGAATATCTCTAACTCAACATGAAACACAATTTTCTTTCAATTTATTACGTTTTATTATTTTTTACTATTATTAATTACTCGCTGTAATGTAAAATAGTTAGTCATATTATGCATATGTAACAATTCCCATGAAAATAACAATCTGTTTAAATTGTACATCTGCTTCCCCATACGCATGTGGCAGAGGCGCAAAGTGGCTAGCATGTAGCGCCCGCATGGGGGTTGGCAAGCAAAGTGAGCAGAGGGCAGAGCCCCGTAGTCTTTGAAAAAACAGGTAAAAGATGGTCTGAGACTGCAATTTAATTCAACATGCCCAGTAAATGCCTATTCGGTTGGTAGGTGATCTATGGATTCACATCGAATGGTAGACAAAATGAGTTGATCTTTCAATAGTTTTGTACCATAATGCTAGACTTGGAACCGTGATTGTGTGCATCATATATGCGCTACATTGTGTGGGGATCATGTAATCAGTCATCCACTCGACGATAGATAGATAGATAGATAGATAGATAGATAGATAGATAGATAGATAGATAGATAGATAGATAGATAGATAGATAGATTGCATCATATATACATACCAGTGGATCAACCTGCAGGCTCATCAGAATTATGTAATACCACTCTGGGATGAGAGGGGGCACTGGCACTAATCATATTCTCTTCCATTCTCTTCAAAGTTCTGCGAATTCCCCCCCCCCGCCCCCCCCCAATCCAGTCCCTCACTATAAATCACGATGTTGCCAAAATGAGGTGTCACTGTGTGAACATAGCACACCGCAGGATGAAGCTCCTATATTGTGACCGTACAAAACCTGATGGTCAGGCAAAGACGACTTCCTTTTTTTTTGTTCAATTTTGATTTAATTAAATGGGGACAACCGGGTAGGCACCCCATCATTTATCACTTGGACTTTTCATTCCTCTCTCAGCCACAATCGATATATAGATTGATAGTATTTTATTTGTCCAAAGCAGGGAATTTAGCTTTTAACAGAATTTCAAGAAATATGACAACCAACAATACCCCAATACCCCCTTCCCCCAAATATGCACAAAGAATTACAAAAGAATAAAATGTCTGACTTGGCTAAAGGTTAAAAGAGCAATTACAGTGAGGTATTATGCAGGTGTATTACCTTTGTTATAAAGGAACCCCAGTAGGATTTAGTGACGCACTTCTGCAGAAGAATTTGTTGACCAAAAGTAGTTAATGATAGTGTGTCATGAAGGGGATGTGCAGAATTCATTGTTCACATAGTTTGACTTCCCCAGAAACAATGAGATTCAGTAGCTGCAGTCATTTCATTGGACATGTCTACTAACTAGAAACAGAGTCAAGTCGTGTGTTGTGATGCTGGCTTACCTTTAAAAAAATATCAGAGCATTCGACTAAAACTCGGAACTCGTAATTTCCAATCTTCGATTCAGATAATGGATATTAAATGCACCCCAAACTCTGAACTCGCACTCTTCGGCCTGGTCTCTAAAGTCCGAGTTTGTCCCACTTCAGATTATGATATCAATCCACAATGGCGACACACACTGCGGCCAGGAAGTACAGTAACACTTTGCAAATTTAATTTGTTTATTAGAAGAATGCACCTGAAATGAATCACCTCAGTCTATAATACTGAAAAAATGAGAAGGCAAAGGTTAACATTACCTGAACGAACAGCAGCGATCTAACAGATGTTAACTTAATACATTCTACTATTCATACATAGCACTTAATGGTTGCTTTGTACAGTTTTTTTAACTGCAGCTTCCAAGCAGAAATAGTATTGTTTATTGTGGCCAAGAACATAAAAATCTTTTTTTAGACGCAACAACATACTTTTTGCACCATTTTTTGTAGATCAGTTTGTCCTTCGATCCAAACTATAGAACTATTTAGTTAGCAGGAATACATATTTACTTTGCCAGTTGGGTAGCGCAAAGGCTTGAAGGTTTGCAAATGACACAGTTGTGACTTCCAAATTACCAGCTCCACAGAATGACAAACACAGCATAAATTGACCTGTTATGAGTGAGTGTGCTGTGTGATAAGAGAGGTTCCTGCTTGTGCTTAGTTCTGCTTTGAATGAATTAATGAACGAATGGAATACCACGGTAATAACAAAATCCCAAGACTACAATACTCAAAATTTTACTCTACACCAACAGCAATGAGAAGCTAATAAGCCTGCGTGAGAACCAACGCTTACTTACCTGTCTGTCTGAGAGAGTCAGTCTTTAGGAATACTGATACTGCAAGGGCCAGTAAGTTAAGGTTACATTTATAGAAGTTCTGTTTTTGCTTAGTTATGATAAAATGTCTGGTGTTATGTAGCTGCATGGAATGCATAGTTAAATAGATAATAGGAGGTTCTACCTCATCTTTTACCATAAAACATGTAAATGGCCTGTTCCAGCACATTTCCATGCTTATAATACTGATGGAACAGTAAAACTGATTCCATTTGTTTGTGAATATAAGAAATGAGGGTTATACAGCTTTCACATTACAGCTGTAATTTTGCAGTCATGCAGCAACATAGCAGGCAGCATTATGCTAGCATTACGTAACAGACACAGACATGAAACATTATAGAGAAGAAATTTGTTTTGTGTTATAATGAGATGTGAAGCAAAATGACACCTTGTATCGGCTAACCGAAGAAATTACAATATGTAAGCTTTTGAGACAGTTCAGGACCCTTCTTTAGGCAAGTAGTAGTCTGATACTGATTATATTATATTATATTATATTATATTATATTATATTATATTATATTATATTATATTATATTATATTATATTATATTATATACCAGTAATGGTGCACTGCACGTGAATACACCTGACTTGAGCATTAATACTTTTCCTACTCTTTCTCTGTACATTTAGCGTTCGTTTGCTCAGAGGTTGATGATCTTGCTTCTTCCTGAGCAGCTCTTCTTTTCTCCACCCTAGCGGCCCACTTCTTCTCTTCTTTCGTTTTCAAATTAAAACAATTTCAGAACAAATACACACATGCAGAAACTAATACAGAGTGCAATATATATGTACAGTAGCAACCTGTACTTGAGCAATTATATTTTTATGTTAAATAAACATTTTAGCCCTACATAATGTGTCTAAAACTGCACTACCTTCTTCATATAAATCTATCAGATTATGGTAGAAAACAAACAGAAGTCTAAATAAAGTGCTCCCCGATTCCTGCCTGCAGGAAGACATGACATCCATTAGGGAATTGTGTCAGAACCAATTTTTTAAGTCTTTTCTGTTAAGGCCAGCAGCATACTACAAAATTTTGTTAGACAGCATGTTAACCTTAACAAGTACAGCTAGTTGATGTCAGAATGTATGAATAGGAAATCGTGTTAGTGATGGATGGTATGAATGCCGAACGGCTTCTCATCACTGTTTAAAATTTCCAAAGTAATGGAATATTGCCACATTTTTGCCACCCAACTAATTTGCCATTTGACAGCACCGGTGGCTTCACCAATGTTGTCCCTGTATGTTGAATTCAGCCACAGTCTCTGTCTGTCTTTTTCTTTTTTCAAACAGGAGACATCAGACAGACAGGCCATTCTTCTGTTTTTGTGAGTCAAAACACCCACTTTTCTTCTTTCCTTGCAGTCATACTGTATGCATCGTACTGCAGGTTGAGAACCACTGGATGTCCACTCTTTCACATACATACATAAGAATTCTAGCCATATAATTAAAGACAAAAACAAAAAAAAAAACAAACCTGCTTGATTTTTTGTGACTAGTCACAGATTTCGATGACTGAGTCATTGGGGTTGACATACTAAGTGACTGGATGTCAGAGAAAGCCACTGTAACTGTATCAGACTAAGATTGTGTAAATGAAGGTTATGACTGAAAATCATTGAAAAAGTCAGCGTTTGTGTTGCAATTGCTTAGTACAATTTCTTTAATTTTTCACTTAAGCTGGCACTTAACTCTTCAATCTGCCTCAAGAATGATTTAAGATATGAAGAGATAGAGGAAGTGATGGCGAAGGTGGTAGGGATGAGAATGGAGCCCATAAACATGCACCGCACGGCCGCCCTGCTGGCTGCTGCCGAGGGTTGATTCTACAATAAAATACAATAAAAATGAAAAGAGGGATAACCTTGGAGGTCAATCATCACCCCCAAAAGTGGATAGTAGACGTCAGGTAGTTTATGTGTACCAAATTTCAGATCAACAGGTTTGCGAGCTACAGGTGATTTAAAATCCTGGACAGACAAACAAACGGCCATGGTAGCGTATTATATATAAAGCATCACACACATGTGAGTAGGAGGCAGCTAAAGTGCTTAAGTAACAGTAATACCACACCCGACCAGGGGGTGACGGGGTGCACTGACTGTCTTTCTCAGTTCCCTGCAGATCTTTCCTGAGAAATCCTGCCAGGTTCCGGCGCCTCAGAAGATGTCACTTCCAGTTCTGGGCCCTTAGATGATATCATTTCCAGTTTTGGGCCTTCGAGGATGTCACTTCCCATAAAGACCTTTAAAGCCACCATCTTAAAATCAATGAGTCAGTTTTATCTTGGACTCAGTTGAATGAACAACTCTGTTCTATTCTAAAGCCTTTTGCAGCAAGGGAGATCACACGGATGGCTGCCCAAAACCTTTTTCACGATGTCTGGTCTCAGATATTATCACAAAAGATTATATTATATCCCTCTATTATATAAAAAAAATTCTGGGATGAGATGAGACTTTTTAGTTTGGGAAGAGACGTGACTTTTTCACAGAGATACTTTCAACTCCCGCGAGACGAAACTTTGTGCCAAGAGATTTAACCACGCCCGGGGCCAGAAATAAAAGACAAAGAGTAGACGACAAAGTAGAATATCGTAAAGAGGCTCAAATACGTTGACGCGATACACATGCAGAGCAAGTTAGAGATAATGGAAGTACGAAAATTTGAAAGATTCTAAAAAATGATAGTAAAGATCACATTAGCACAAACAAACAGAAATTATTACTCATTGAAATAACGTAACAGCGAAAAGAGATTGAATATATTGTTTGGATTTTAAGTTTAAGGTGGAGACGTGTAGATCGTCTAATTCTTATTGCCATCAGGGAAAAGTAGTGTTTCTTCCCAATGAAGATGCATAGAATGAAAAGATTTGTTGTTTGGTGAAAGTGAAATCCACATACGTGAGCGGCAGAGACACAAAGTGGCTGGTATGTAGCGCAGGCTGGAGGGTTATATTATATTATATTATATTATATTATATTATATTATATTATATTATATTATATTATATTATATTATATTATGTCCTCACAGGTGGCGCAGTGGTAGTGCTGCTGCTTTGCAGTAAGGAGACTGTGGAAGATCGTGGGGTCGGTTCCTCCCTGTGTGGATAGCGCTTTGAGTGCTGAGAAAAGCGCTATATAAATGTAATGAATTATTATTATATTATATTATAGTCTGACACTGATGTATGTTTTAATTTTTATCTTTTATGGGCATTCATAATGGTTAACGCTTTGGCATGCAAACCCTGAGATTGTGGGTTCAAATCCTACTACTGACACTAGTTGGCCACAAGCATGTCATTTCACCTGTCTTTGCTGCAATTGTAAGCCCAAATCTCCTTATAAGTAATAATAATATTTTGAAATTTTACTAAAATGTTAAACATGAAGCTACTTCACATGATTTTCAAAGCCTGAACATTTGTCATCTCAGTAGCTGTAGAATTCTGGAAATATCGAAGAAATGCAAGCCCTGAAGGTAACACACAGAAATCAATTTATGTCTTGTGGCTGTAACTGCTGACAAACACCAAAGATTGCTGATCTCAAACTGGACTGGCAGGAATGCATGCCACACTGGCACTGCGGCTCTTTACTTTCTGAAGTGTATGAGGCTGTCACAGCAGAGGCCATTCATCTGCCAGCCAGTTCACATGAATTCAGGTAGCCAAGGCTCCAGCAATCCACTAGAAATGTAAAATATCTTAAAGCTCCCAAACAAAATTTCCACCTTATGGTGATTTTGAAAGACAACTTTATTGGCACATGGCATTTTACAAATGGAGCATGTTCTTGTAAATAAATCCTCAATTTAATGCCATGAACTCAACCTCTTGAATAATAATTCTCCAATAAAAGTCAGGCAATTAGATTTCTAAAAAAGTTTATTGGCTTTTGATTCAATATAAAAAATGGTGGAAAAGTAGAGCTGTGAATCAGTCATCAATTCCAGTGCATTTTAATTTTTTGAGTAATATTTTATATTCTAGCAAAGCAATAATTTCAATGCTAGGAGAGAGATGAGTGACAGATACATGCAAATTTTTGCAGAGGAATATTTGGCAGTCTATAATGTGTCACTGAGCAAGCAGTGAAGGTGTGAGGAACAGCCGTGTCACAATCACTCAGACTTCTCTAAGATGAACATTCTCAGACGTTTGTCATGTAGGGCCCACTAGGAGGCAGTAGCCTTGCCTTACCGCATGTGCACTAATGGATGAACAGGGTGGGGAGTTTGAGTTTGACTATTTGCCTTTAAGCATACTGAGGATGAGAAAAATAACTATTTTCTTAATAAACTCTAAAAATAGGTGAAGCATCCCTGTGTCTGCGTGGGTTTCCTCCGGGTGCTCCGGTTTTCTCCTGCAGTCCAAAGACATGCAGGTTAGGTCGATTGGCGATTCTAAATTGGCCCTAGTGTGTTCTTGGTGTGTGGGGGGGTGTGTGTGTGTGTGTGTTTGTGTCCTGCGGTGGGTTGGCGCCCTGCCCGGGATTGGTTCCCTGCCTTGCGCCCTGTGTTGGCTGAGGATTGGCTCCAGCAGACCCCTGTGACCCTGTGTTCGGATTCAGCGGGTTGGAAAATGGATGGATGGATAGGTGAAGCATTGCCTCCTGTTCCAAAGCAAATGTGATTCTCCTGAAGAGGCATTATTGTCTAATAGCCCCTGAATTCATTCAGTCGTTCATTCATTATTTTTCTGAACCCACATATTCCAATACAGGGTCAAGTGGAGCTCTGTACTCAGTTATGCACATTGTAAAGGAAGACAGGAACTGGCTGGAATCCCTGGGATGGATGTGTTCCCTTATCCAGCCAGGGAGCCAATATAATGGATGGACAACCGGCCGGGTCATGTGATCCTCTGGTACACTCCCTCTAGTGGAGCTCCCATTTGGACTGTTTGGAAGTTGTAGCTGGGTCAGGCTGGAAGGAGTAGTTGGAAGGGGGTTCCTGGAATTGCTTCCTAGATGCAATATTATTGTACCAGATGTTCTGCCAGTTCTGGCATGAAAAGGAGCGAGAGTTTGAGTCAGGTTTGGGGTGGGGCAAAAGTCATAGGGTGAGGAGTGGAGAAGGTAGGAAGATGAATATTATTGTGTTTAATAGTGCGGACTATTGTTCCATCCATCCTTTTTCCAACCCACTGAATCTGAACACAGGGCCACGGGGGTCTGCTGGAGCCAATTCCAGCCAACACAAGGCACAAGGCAGGAATCAATCCCGGGCAGGGTGCCAACCCACCGCAGGACACACACAAACACACCCACACACCAAGCACACACTAGGGCCAATTTAGAATCGCCAATTCACCTAACCTGCATGTCTTTGGACTATTGTTCTAACACTTAAATCTAAGGGCAAGGGTGTCTTCTAATTGAAATTAATTCAACAGTGTGAAACTGCAGTTCATAACATTTACAATGTCACTTCTGACATGTTCACTCAAGAGTGTCATTCTCAACACACCCACTCTGATAGCTTTCCTGCATGTACTAATACAATGCTTTGCATTTTTCATTCCAACAGATGGCATACACAACCACTACTATAACCCAATAAAGGAAAATTTAAACAGAAAAAAAATAATAGGTTTCAAAAAAGGATGATAACAGGAATATTAATCCCATTGGAGCCCAATGAATGCCACACAAAGAGAAGTAGTGGGTGGTAGCTGTTAAAGGATTCATTTTGTTGCATTCATGAGGATGGATCACTAGAATGTTTAATGGGCTCAAATGAAATGAGTGTGCCCTCTATTGTCCTTTTTTACTGCCTATATTTTTTTTCTCTTTAAATATTGCTTTTTAACACTAGAATCCTTGAAGACTATGAAAAAACTCGTAATCCCGGGCCACCTTGAATTCCCACCTCTCCATCAGCATCTTTTGTTTGTAAATGTGTTGATCAGCACAAGCAGCCTGCTATCCCATTCCCCTACCGCCGTAGCTCAAGTCGGACAAAAAGTTCTCCCAGCTCAAGTCTGTTTATCTGTGTGTGAGGTCCTGTGACAAATAAAAGTGTCTTTGAGCCCTTAGTATTTTCGTGATTTAGTTTCTTAAAGTTTCTAATTGTAAAATATGTCTGCAATATACAGTACATACCAATATCCTGACTTGTTACTCATTGTGCATAAGGTAAATTTACTGACAGCATGCATATCATTTAGCTACTTTTTAGTTATAGTTCCAAGCAACAAAAACTAAAAGAAGCCTAACATGAATCTGTGTATTAGTGAAATTATCATTTTTTTCAGAATTTCAAGAATGATTAGCCATAGGCAGCAGGGGTTTTACTGTGTACTGTAAGTCAAGAGTTCTATGGGGAAATCAGCTCTTGAAACTTTAGGACACATTAATCTGATAAATCTTTACTGTTCTCAATAACCTACTGTATGTAACACCTCTTAAATGTGTAAATCAAAATCTTTATAAAAGTAAAAATATCATCAATATACTGTAGTCTGAAACTAATATACCCTAAGCATCACTAAAAACATAATTTACAAATACTGAAACATTGCTGATGTTTTTGCTAGACAACAAGGCATTATAAAATACTAGTCATGGTACCTGTCAAAGACAAGTAATTGAGTAAGATAAAAATATCTGTTGCCCTGTGTGTGTGAATGTCTCTTCACCGGCGCTGTGTCTCTTGAGCACGCTCCTGTAAAGCCTGCTTCTCAGACTCATTATTTTCAAGGCGCCCTTCTTGCCTCCTTCCTGGTTTTATACTTTCTGTCATTGAAGGCAACTCTCTCAGCATGTGCTTTTACCCCTCTTCGTGTGTCTCACACTCGCAGTTTCTCTTTCGTTACATCAGCAAAACCAAACTGACTAATCACAGCAAAGCCTAACTGACCAATCATATTGCTCTGAGGGACTAGACACACAGACCTTTGTGTTTTATAAAATAGTAGACATGAAAAATTCTGAAGCTGTGTTAAATTAGATTTACCATTCTTCTGCTTCTCTTATTTGAATTAAGTTATGGGATTTTCTTAAATCTAATTTTGTAAATAGAGTGGCCAATGATGAAAAGAGGTAGTTATTCTTAACTGTAGTTTTATTTAACTCTCTGTAATTTATAAAAGGAAAATGGGTACCATCCTCCTTCTCCACAGAAAAAAATCTAGATCCAATAGTACGTTTAGGTAATCTAATAAATCCCTTGACTAGGTTCTCTTCAATCTGTAATCTTCAATGGCTGTGGATTCAGAGTGCAAAAGAGCAAAAATTCTTCTGTCTGGCATTGGGACAACAGAAAGTAACAAAATAGCACAGTTATTCTGTATATGAGGTGGGACTTCCAGTGACTTCCTCCTTCTGAATATATCCTTTGTAATGAAAGACAGAGAGATGTCAAAAATGTTTGGGGATCCACCATGTACATTATACTTGACAATTTAGGGAAAAATAATCTCAGAGTAGTCTTAAAAGATTGTGTCCAAAATGGGACTGTCAGGGAACTGAAGAGGTTGGAATGTTACAGATGAAAAGGAGAAAAAGGCGAGTCTACTGAAAGTGATGTCAGAGCCTGGTTGTAGTTGTAGTCTGGAAGTGGAGTCTGTGGAAGAACCAGATGTAGAATTAGAGCGGCTTCCCTTCCGGGGATCTGCTGGTGAAGGAGATAAAACATCAGTGCCCCCAGTCAATCCTTGTCCCGGCATACTGTACAACATTTCATTTAATCCCATGGCTCCTATGCACACGTGTGTGACACCTTACAATCTTCATACTGTGTTGGTAATGACTCAGCTGCAAAACACTTCATGAATGGATGTATGACAGATCTTAAACTATTTATAGAGCAAAAGGCTTCCAAAGTCTTCAGTTTTCCAGTGACCCAATTTATTTTTGGGATCTGATATCTGAACCAAGGGAAGCCTAAAAATATTCTTGGAACTGAACAAAACAATCATATTTAAATTGCTAACTAACTGAGAAGGTTTTATCCACAATATTAGACAATGTGCCACATGTTGACGCTAATGTTTATGTTGTCTGCTAATTATTTCACAGCGTGCATCACTTGGTGGACACTTCACTGGCAATGAATCATAGATACAGCTTTGGAAAAGTTGGAGTCTGTTTTGGTCCACCACTACCTCATGTGAGCCAAAAGTGAATCTTTATATTGTTATAATAACATCATACTCAGCAGTTTCTCATCTTTATATATGAACAATCCAACATCTGTCTGTCTGTCTGTCTGTCTGTCTGTCCACTACTTATCGGATTTAGATCGGGTTTTTTTCTATAATTTGTTTGAATATTCCGGTTGATTTTGCGACTTCTCTCATTGTGTTATGTATTATAGTTCGCTTGTGGTACTGATTTATTTGCGCAAATCCGAGAGAGACACAGCAGACCAAGGGGAGGGGGGGGCGGGGTCCTCCTCACTCACGTGTCAGCCTCCATTCAAGTCGGTCAACCTCTGCGTTTTGGAGTGTACCTGTTTATTTATTGATTTTTAAAGTTTGTCCTGTTTCACTACTATGTGTACCAGAGACACAGGGGACAGCTAGTACTGTATAAATAAAGGACTCTGAAGCCATGCTGACTCTAGATCCCCTTGACCAGTAAAGGTGCAGAAAATCAAATACTAGTTTTTTTGTCTCATTGAGAATAACAGTCCATATGTTTTATGATGGATTAATCACAATTGTCTGCCTTTAAACAAGCAGTAATTTACCTGAAGCTACCTTTCTACAACTGTAATTATCTGACTGAGATTGAGATTATTCATCGTTCACAGACGCTAACAAAGAACAACAGAAGACACAAATCCTGAGGCTACCACTGATCATTCAGAGAAAAATAACCAAAGCTGTCTTCAGACAATTGATTCAGTAAATTGCTGTCCAGTTCTGCAGTGTTTAAATGATTTATAAAAATGCGGTTTATATGTGGTTTGCATAACATTTGCTTTGCACAAATAATTACATTTCACATATAGATTTTGTGAGATTGGTTTGCTGATGACAGACTTTTGTGTTTCTCTTCACAAATTATAACTAAGTCTGAGTACAAGAATGAGTTCAAATAGTGTAATCTAAATGATCTGGAAATAAATGTCAAAAAAAGCTAATGTCGTTTATCAGCCCATTATACATGTGTAGTGGTCGGAAGGATGCTAACTTTCACACCATCTGAAGATCGTGATTTACTTATCTTACTACGGGGACAGCAGGAACACACCCAGCCTTGACCCAGCACACACACACTCACACAAAGTATGTATTAAGCAGATAATGAAGAAAAAAAAAACAATTATTAAACAAACAATGCATAGGCAGAAGCCATCCCCAATTCCCTCATGGTGAACAAACACAACATAATGAAACCTGATGAAGCATTAAGCAGTAGATGAGAAACAATCAACACTTACAACACAGTCCAAAATACAGTCCAGTACAACAGGTGCAGGTGATGGAGAAAATGTATCGAGATGCCAAGTGAACAGTTTTCTTAATGTTATGAAAGTTTTGTCCTACCATGTTCCAGATATTGAGTAACAATCTATAGAAATTGGGACCACTCCTGGATGAAGATGATAACCAACCAAGATGAAATCACAAAAACAAGCAGGTATAGGGAAAGCACATAAATCCAGCATGAAACTAATCCAACAGTGAGTGATGCATAGAAACAAACATGTACAGATGATCACAATCCCCTTGGCATCTTTTTGGTTTCCTATTTAAGAGACCTCTTAATTATCTTTCTTCCCAGCAAACCCTGTGTTCTCTGAATTTGCCCAATGCCATAATACTGCCAGGGATGCTGGGAGTTGTAGGCAATTTAAGTAGCTGGTACATGTGAATGACAATATTACACAGTTAAGTGGAGAATTTCAAATTCCTGTGTACTATCATGAGAGGTATCGCGTCTGTTAAAATCAAGAAAGCTTATTAAACTCTATTCTTTCCGAGACAGTTTCATTCAGGGTGCCACAGGAAGTAATAACTGTTTTCTACAAGTAAACAAAGTAAAGTAAAGAAATACAAAGTGTTATGGAGAATACAACGGAAAAAGTGTTCATCTTTACCACTAATTTTGGAAGTGAAAAAAAGAAGTTTTGTTCTGCATAGCATTTCACAAAATTGAAACTAAAATTCATTTTTTCATGTGACTTCACAATCATGAAATGTGAAACTCGTTAAAAGAGGTCCATGGCCTGAGTACAAACACTCCTCCACCCACCCTTGATATTTGAGGCACAGTTACTTGAGCAGAACAGAAAGTTTTATTTTCTGTTGCTCCTGTTAATAGTGGCATTAGTTTAAATTCAAATGCACTGTTACAACCTGTGCTTAAATCTTACCCAATGCAGCTATTTCATGAGAGAATTCATTTTCTACACTGAGTGCATTTACATGCCCCTTATTTTCAGAAACCTGGTTTCTAAAATGCCATGTAGACCATTAGGGAAACCGGGTTATTGATCTCTGAGAAATCAAGTTAACAGAGGCAGATTTCTTGGTACATACCTCTGTTTTGTGGCCATGTAAACTCTTAACTGGGTTACTGTTAAAGATTTTGTAGTCTGTGCATGTCCTTTGTACTTTGTCAACCTGTGCCATGTATTTGCATTGCACACACGTCCAGCAGCCACAGATGGAAGACAGAGGAAGCATCCACAAGTCAAATTTCCAGAGGTAGTTGCTTGGGCGATCACTTAATTGTTTCTCCTGACTAAAATGACCTGTCTCAATATTTCAGAAATCACTCAACTTATGCTGATGAACTGAACACACTGCGCTAAGCGCAGCAGCACAATCTTGAGAGTTGTAGGATACTGTAACGCATAAAAAGTAATGTGTGTTGAGTAGTCTGATTACTTTTTAAAGTAATGTATAGCCTAACATAATATGTACTGTATTTTGTTGAACTAAAAATACCTGCATTATTATTATTATTATTACAGCCGCATTGGGTGTAAGTCAAGAAGCACACATCCTTTACAGGGCTTATTCACAAAGCTAAAAGAAAGAGTGTGCTGCATGCAATCCAGTAACAGAAACATATAAGTAAAGCATCAATTTATATCTATAAAATACAAAAGAGATATCACGGTTTTCATGGATTTATGGTGGCTGATGAATGCATTTTTTTATACAGTTTAATGCCAGCAGAGCATTTTGACAAAGGAGAACTCCAACCTTCAGTCTTGTTTTGGACTCCATCAAGGGACATTATGCAGGTGGCTGCGCCAAACCTTTTTAAGTGTGTCAAGTCCGATCTTTTCACAGCACAAAAGCACCTGTGGTCTAACACTATGGTTCATGAGAAAGAACAGAATTTGGTTATTCTGGCTCATGAGAAGGTGATAACTAATACTCTAAACATGAATAAACTTGTAGTTTTTCCAAAAAACACACACGAGTGATAATACTGTGATATGTAAAAATAAAAGAGGTCATAAAAAGTTAAAAAAAAATTCTTGTAAACGGAATTAAAATTCATATTTCCTAATTAAAAAAAATACATAGTTTGATATGGAGATATGTAAAAGCAAAGGTCATTGGTCACATTAAAGTAAAAAACTAGCAAAAAGACTTCTTAATAAATAGTAAATAATAAAAATGTGAGCACTCCAGTGATATGGAAATGTCACATGAAAACAGTAAAATACTTCATAGTCAACAGAAGGAATATTTTTAAAAGTTCATAGTTCGAAGAGTAAGACATTGAGATGGGTGGGTAGGTAGGAGGTAGGGAATCCATTCCCGGACATTTTTCATTCCCGCATTCCCAGGAATGAAACTGCTGTAATTCCCGGGAAAACAGGAACGGCCAAGCTTGCATATATAGCGTGTAAATGTGTAAAAATCGATTAAGAAATAACAGAGTTATAGTTGAAAATAATTAAGTGGCACAGTTTTTTGGCCCACAGTGTAGTGTGTTGCTCATTAATTCATTCAACAACAGACCAGCAGCAGTCAGTCTCCCGGCTCCCACTTAGACTGAGCACAGTGGACTGGGAGGAGTCTGCACTCTGCAGTTCACTAATGCCGGGACGGGGCAGAGTTCATTGAACTCTGTGCTGTTGACAGCTTTGAACAGCAACTTGAAATTGCAATGCGTCAGTCTGTTGCATCCGCATTATCTGTGCCAAGAAACTTGCCATCACAGAATGATGACAAGAAACTAGATGCATCAGTGAAAAGCTGAAATGGCGATGTTTTAGAGCAACGGCAAGCGCGGGCGTTGTTTAGAACAAGTGTATCAGTATCTGATGACTGTGCAGCCTACTTCAGTGGAGGCAGAGAGTGCTATCTCAGTGGCTGGCGTACTCTGCACGAAGATGTGCTCTCGCCTGGACAACCACACGCTGGACACGTTGTGCTTTCTATGCTCTTATTACCGCAACTAACTAGATACATGTACTTATATGACAGCATGAACTGCTTAAATTTAAGGTTAGTCTTTTATTGGTGTCAACATATTGCAGTAGTTTTATTAAAAATAAGTGTTGGTCGTTCTAAAACCGTTCACATGTGAGATGCCCGTGCACTGTGTCATCCCCGGGAGCCCGGGATTCAGAAATCCCACATGTCATTCCCGGGAATGGATTCCCTAGTAGGAGGTTAACACAGCATTCCTGTTAGTAATTCATGATGATGTGGAAATCAGTTAAAAACATCTGGACGATGTTCAATTCAAACATGTTAAAATTAAATTTCATTATCATTGTGTCTAAACAAATATGCATTGACATGTAGATTCAATGAGTGTGCCGTGGCATATGAACAGATAGTTAAGAAAAACGAGAAACTGTTAAAATCCTCAAATGGCCAGCCACATCAAAGCGCCAGGATAAGACCATAAAGTGCGTGTTCACTCTAAGGGCTCATTTATATGTCACGCTCAGAACGCGTACGCGTTCCCATTGTTCATTTGACACGTCCTCTGAGCAGGTCCTCAGAAATTAACGCGATGCGTGCGCGAGTTGCAGTATCAGCAAAAAGTGGGGGGGTGCAGCGTGATAAAAGTCGGAACGTGACGTCAGAGTCTCTGTTTACTATCTACATGTGACGGAAAGCCTCTCTGTGGATCCTATGGGATCGATGTGCACACTTCAATGTTTGATGAATGGTTCGATGTTGCCGACATACAGATGCATTCATGGTGCTTTTATATTCAAGTGTCACATATTCCTGATCTTAATGACACGATACATTTTAAAAGTCTCACATACCATCTTTTGTGCTGTCTTTTTTTCCTGGGGCTTCCTCCTGACCTGACAGCAGCAGCAAACAGCAATAGATCACCACACTGAGCACATTAAATGTATGATATTCCAACTCTCTGCACATTTAGAATCCTTAGATTTATACTTGATATCACTTTCATGATGAAATACATTCCAGTATATATGTTACATTTTATAGATAAATCGTTAATTTCGTTTAAATAATGAACACTGTTAATAATTACATAAATGGGGTGACACGGTGGCGGGACGGTAGCACTTCTGCGTCGCAGGGAGTCACGTCGCTGGTATTCCCTGCCTGGAGTTTATATGTTTCCCTGGTGAGTTTCCAGATTGTGCTCCGGTTTCCTTCCAAAGATATGCAGATTTGGTGACACTAAAATGACGCCAGTGTATGTGAGTGCTTGTATTCACCTTGCGATGAGCTGATGCCTCGTGCCCAATGCTAGCTGGAATGGACACATCCCTGGATTGATGGATTTTATCATTAAACATCCTTTTCAGAGATATTGCGGTAAGGTGTCATCGGAATTTAATGGGTGTCCCAGGCAATTCACAACACAGCGAAGCCGAACCTGTTCTCACCGTGATAATATCTCACACTGCCACCTGGTGGATTCCTCCAGATTTACATAAAGTATGCGCACAAGCATTGACAGCACGTCGCGTGAAGTATAAACCCGGCCTAACAAGACGCCCTTCTGATATTTTCGACTGCACCCTCAGACAAGGCAAGCAAAAACCAGCTCTGACATAAGAGAGGAATGGGACTGCCAAGAGAAAGACAAGTTAGGTTTAAGAAGGTTTTATAGGTTTTATTTATTTATATAGCACATTTAAAACAGCCAGAAGTTGACCAAAATGCTTTACATAAAATAAAAGGTAACAGTATGAAATAAAAGCAAGATAAGGAATTATTAACAAGAAAAACAAAAGGAAACATTATACATACATGAACACACAGACATAAGCAGCAATATAAAATTATGCAAAATAAAAATACATACATAGAAAGATTTAACCACTGAAACTCACAAGCTAAAAAACGAGTGCATAAAAGTGTTTTTAGCAAATCTTAAAACTATGAAGTGTGGGAGCCGACCTTATTACGAGAGGCAGACTGTTCCACAATTTAGGACCAGTCACTGCAAAAGCGCAATCGCCCCTCAGCTTCAACCATGTGCATTGGACAGTGAGCAATATACAGTAGCTGATCTGAAGACCTCGGACCTGGCTGACAAATATGGAACAATAAGAGCAGCCAAATACACAGTGATGCCAACCCAAGAAGAATACGAAAGCTTTAAATCATTGGTCTTCATCTCCTGTCCTGGATCTCATCTGTGGTTGCAGGCTTTCATTCCAACCCTTTTCTTAATTAGCGTCTGTTTTTTTGCCCTAATTTTAACTGACTTCAAATTGAAGACTCAGACCCCTCAACTGTTCTTTTTTCCTTAATTAGCAGCCACACAATAGTCAAGTCAAGTTGGGGAGCTTGCACTGGTACAGTGCGGTGCCGCACCCACTACACGACGAAACAAGTAGGGATCCCGGTTAGCAACCCCTCAGGCAAACACGTGGTCCAGTCCCACCCTCCAGAAATGACCTTCTATCTGCCGCAGCCAGGTGTTACGTGGGTGACCCCTTGGCCTGGTCCAGCCACTCTGGTTCCCAACAATGAGGATCTTACGAGCTGGATCACTCGCTGGAAAATGACGCTCCCTCACAATGCAGGTAACGTGCCTCATTCGGGACTCCATGAGCAACCGATCATTCGACACAAAGTCAAACCAACGGTACCCAAGGATTTTCCAGAAAGTCACAGTACCAATGGAGTCCAGTCTTCGTCTCAGGTCACTGGATAGCGTCCATGTCTCGCAACCATATAGCAAAACAAGAGAGCACCAGGACTCTAAAGACTTGGACCTTCGTCCTTTTGCATAGATATTGGGAGCGCCACACACCCCTTTCCAGTGACATCATGACCCCCCGTGCTCTCCCAATCCGTCTACTGACTTCATAGGAAGAGTCACCAGAGACATGAATGCCACTGCCAAGGTAAGTAAGTCAAGTAAAGCCACACAATAATGAGATACAAAACAGGGCAACATTACCAGCAACTTGTGTCCATCATACAATATCTGAAAATTGAGAAAATTGAAGGTCTCGGTAATGTTGATCTGCTCAGGTCAGCAAATTCATTATGACAGTGCTCTTAGAAAAAAGGAACTTAACAGTTTTGGAAATGTCGGCTGTGGCAGAACAAGAGTACCAACAAATGATGGAATTAAACACCAGATTGAATTAGATTCTAATTAGAACTGGAGTGACATTCGATGAAGTTTGAGTCACAGTCTTAGCTGGACATCTGTTGGCTCACCTTATGCCCCCGTTTAGGAAAAGGGGAATTAGGGTAAGGATTAGAATAAAAACTTGAAGCCATAGTAGCACTCCTGTGCCAGAGTTGGAGACCCCTGCTCTAAACAGAATGTAGTCAGGCTTTGAGATACAGTAAATACTGCACTACAAGGCCATCCGTTTTGCATGGCGTACAAAATAATGTACAACTACTGCTTAAGTCTCTGTAATATCTCCCTGCTTTTCGATTAATAAGCGTTATCGAATAATGAAGATGAGATATCTTTTTCTGAGGTGCCTTGTACATGCTACTCTTATTCTGAAATGTTCTGTGTGTGTGTGTGTGTGTGTGTGTGTGTGTGTGTGTGTGTGTGTGTGTGTGTGTGTGAATTGGGTTCTTTTATGCTGCACTATAAAGATGTGTGTGTTCTCATTATCTTGGTAGTTCTATCCTCTGAGGTAAAGCAGTGAACAGTGACCGCCTTGTATATTCTGTTGTTATTAAATGTATGCTGTTGTAGCTTCATTCTCTTTTTAAATGTTATAATACCCTGGACATAACAAGTCCTTCATGATGAAATATTTTACAACAAAGTGTAAACAACCACAGGGGCTCATGCATAACGTGGGCATCAATACTCGAAATGCTTTGCTTAACATTGGACTTCCTCATTAATACCAAACACCAAATCCCACCTGTATACTACTGTATAAAGAAATAATTCTCTCAGGAAAATAGAAGTAGAAGAACAGCAGGTGCCATCTTACTGTCATACATTTACAAAAGGAAAAGCATTGACTTACATTTTCAATGCCAAAATCTTCAGTCTGTACCAACAGTAAGTAATTCACTAGGCTTACATTAATGACAGTATTAGCTTATGATTTTAGTAATAATAGAGTAGATCTGGGATGTTTACCAGGCTACAGGAAACAGAAAATACTTTTGTCTACTTCCAGGCTTCCCTTGATTCAAAAAACAGCCATATGCCTGCATGCTGTTATAACCTCCTGTTCAGCAAGGCAGGTGTCCATGTGAGGATAACTTCTTCTTCTTCTTCTTTTTCTTCTTCTTCTTCTTGTTCTTCTTCTTCTTCTTGTTCTTGTTCTTCTTCTTCTTCTTCTTTCAGCTGTTCCCATTAGGGGTTGCCACAGTGGATCATCCAAAATTGTTGTCCGCATATTGGTTTGGCAAAATTTTACATCGGATGCCCTTCCTGACGTAACCCTCCCCATTTATTCGGACTTGGGACCGGCATGAAGAAACACACTGGTTTGTGCATCCTCTGTGGCTGAGTTCCATGTGAGGTTAACTAATGTGAGGCAATAATTACATAAATTATGAAGGGTGGCACACTGCTAAGGTTGAATCTTTGTCTGTGTGTATTTGCATGTGCTCCCCGTGTCTGCTTTGACTTTCCATTCAATGCTTCGGTTTCCACTCACACAAGCACAAAGATGCATGTGATTAGTGTGAGTGGTTATTTTAACCTGAACTTGTATGACAGTACAGGAATCAAAAGTGTCCCCATTCAAAGATGGATATGTGGCAACTCCTGGTAGGCACTAAGACAACATCTCTGGGAGACCCCTTCCTGATGAGAGTTCAGGCAAAAGTTCAAATGTGGCTCCTCCTGGGGTCATGAACAAAGACGCTGGCACACACATTGGCGCAGCCCTTGAAGTAAGTGGGGCGGGAAAACTGGTGTGATCTTCTCCAAAGATGTGTCAGGCAGCTCAGGCTTATGGACAAAATCCAGGAGGTTCAACAGCAGCAGTGGAGAAGATCAGAACTGATGGCTCAATAGCAACTGTGGCAAAGGACTGCAGACTCTTTCTTTTATAGTTTCTTACTTGCGAGTTTTCTATTTTTATTGGCATTTTGCTTATGCAACACCAGAACTACACCCACCATTAAATAAAACAATTGTAAATAGCAAGTTGGATGGTATGATTCAGCATGGCCTTAACATTTCTAAAACGTTTTGCTAAATGATTCCCCAGTCCACCTAAACATTTTCCTAATTATCACAAACTTAAAAACTTTGTAAGCCTGGCAGACCTCAGATGGTCCAAGTGGGTGGTCACACTTCATCATCCCTCATTCTCAACACAGGGGCTCCACAGGGCTGTGTTCTGAGCCCTCTGCAGTGCCCTCTCTACACATATGACTGCCCAGCTGCACATGACTCACTTTTCCTGAATACACAACTGTAGTAGGCCTGATCTTTAACAACAATGAGCAGACTTACCTGGATAAAGTAGTGAGTGTGCCACACTGGTGTCAGAACAACAGTCTATTCCTGAGTGTCAGCAAGACAAATGAGCTGATTGTCAACTTTAGGAGAAAACAGCAGAGACACTACCAGCCCCTTAGTATTAACAGCACTCAGGTGGAGAGGTGGACAGTTTCAAATACTTCAGTGTCCACAAGACAGAGGACTTGTCCTATTCCAAACACACTGACGCCATGGTGAAGACGGCACAACAGTATCTCAGATGCCTCAGGGATGTCAGGCCGTCCTCTCAGATCCTAAATAACTTCTACACAACCACCATTGAAAGTATCCTGACAGGAAGTATCACCGACTGGTTTTGGATCAGCACGCAGCAGAACCTGCAAGACTCTGGAGAGAGTGGCACCGTCCGCTGAATACATCACTGTGTATGCACTCTCCAAATTCCAGGACACCTACACCAATTAATGTCAAACAGGGCAAAGAAAATGATCAGAGGTACCAGCCATCCCAACAATAGACTCTTCTCCCCTGTGCTGCGGTCAGGGAAACACTACCAGTGCCTGAAGAGCAATTCAGGGACACTGAGATGGAGTGTCCGCCAACAGTCCGTCCACATCCTAAATGAGGACAGCGCCTAAAAGTACATGATACCTTATTGTTAACTCTCTTACATTTAGTTATTTAAGGTAAGGCTATTTATTTAGTCATTATTTATTATGTATCACATATTTATAAATCTGTTAATGATTTTTGAATATTTATAAAGTCATATATTGTTATTGCCCTTTTATATTCTTCTTAACTGCACAATCATTGGAGTTTGTGACTAAGCATTTTGATGCATATTGTACTGCATGTGTAATTTGTATATAACACAAAAATTCAATTTGATTGATTTTTATTAGATTTAATTTGAGTGCCCCCATCAACCTTTCCTAAATCTTCCCTCAAATGCAGCAACTAGGCTAATGTAGTTATTGCATATAATTGATCGATAAGTGATAGGACAGTTTCTGTGATCTTCCTTCTTCTTCTTCTTCTTCTTTTGGCTGTTCCCATTAGGGGTTGCCACAGCGGATCATCTTGTTCCATATCTTCCTGTTCTCTACATCTTCCTCTGTCACACCCATCACCTGCATGTCCTCTCTCGTCACATCCATAAATCTTCTCTTGGCCCTTCCTCTTCTGCTCTTGCCTGGCAGCTCTATCCTTAGCATCCTTCTTCCAATATACTCAGCATCTCTCCTCTGCACATGTCCAAACCATTGCAATCTTGCCTCTCTGACTTTGTCTCCCAACCATCCAACTTGAGCTGACCCTCTAATGTATTCATTTCTAATCCTGTCCATCCTCATCACACCCAATGAAAATCTTAGCATCTTTAACTCTGCTACCTCCAGCTCTGTCTCCTGCTTCCTGGTCAGTGCCACCGTCTCTAACCCATATAGCATAGCTGGTCTCACTACCGTCCTGTAGACCTTCCCTTATACTCTTGCTGATACCCGTCTGTCACAAATCACTCCTGACACTCTTCTCCACCCATTCCACCCTGCCTGCACTCTCTTTTTCACCTCTCTTCTAAAATCCCCATTACTCTGTACTGTTGATACCAAGTATTTAAACTCATCCACCTTTGCCATCTCTACTCCTTGCATCCTCACCATTCCACTGACCTCCCTCTCATTTACAAACGTGTATTCTGTCTTGTTCCTACTGACCTTCATTACTCTCCTCTCTAGAGCATATCTCCACCTCTCCAGGGTCTCCTCAACCTGCTCCCCACTCTCGTTACAGATCACAATGTCATTAGCAAACAGCATAGTCCACGGGGACTCCTATCTAATCTCGTCTGTCAACCTGTCCATCACCTTTGCAAATAAGAAAGGACTCAGAGCTGATCCCTGATGTAATCCCACCTTCACGTTCAATACATCCGTCACTCCTACCGCAGACCTCACCACTGTCACAATTCCCTCGTACATACTGTATCCTGTACAACTCTTACATACTTTTCTGCCACTCCCGACTTCCTCATACAATACCACAGCTCCACTTGAGGCACCCAGTCATATGCTTTCTCCAGGTCCACAAAGACGCAATGCAACTTCTTCAGGCCTTCTCAAAACTTCTCCATCGACAGACACCCTCGGAGCAAACATTGCATCTGTGGTGGTCTTTCCTGGCATTAAACCACACTGCTGCTCATTAATAATCACCTCACTTCTTAACATAGCTTCCACTACTCTTTCCCATAACTTCATGCTGTGGCTCATCAATTTTATCCCCCTGTAGTTACTACAGCTCTGCACATCCCCCTTATTCTTAAAAATCGGAAACAAGGACAGTTTCTGTAATATTATCTAGAAATTATGAATAGTGTTAACGTCAGGCTGCAAATAGCCTTGCCAACTTTTTAGGCAAGGGCTTGACATTTTTTTATTCATGTAAGTGCATCTTTTCTAGGTTCCTGAAGTCGAGCTGCTATTCATTTTGCAAAGTAGGATCCAGCATGAGTCAAACTCATAAGAAAAGAAATTTCTCAGTCCAATAAGTTTGTTTTTAAAAAGGTTTTGTGAAAATATGAAAAAGGAGCAAATCAAAAATTTCAGAAAAAAGTCATTACACACTCAGAATAAAAGGCAAAAGGTTTCTCCTCTGTTTCATTACAATGTCAGCTTTGTCCTGTTAAACTTCTGTTACTTTCTATACTTAAAGGTTTAGTACCTCAGAACATTCAATACATTCATTATGTTCAGTACGTTCAGTACGGTGTGAAACTGTTTGCCCTCCATGCATCCCCTGCTTCAAGGCAGATTTTAAACTGAACTAGTCTGTAGTCAGAATGATACGAAATATTATGAATATTCCATTTTCAGTTTAGCTTGAGGGGGTTATAACATAACCTCATATTGACTATGCACTAATACATTTAGGCAAACATTTAAACATAACTACGAAAATACTTCTATCAACTTAACATAACCTAACTAACAAATGACTTTTACAACGCGTATTGTCATAGGTGGAAGGAAAAAATGTCAAAAAGTATGGGCACCCAAAAATAATTCTTATTAAAAAAAAATGACATTTTAAAACCACGATTCAAAATACAAACTTAAAAATAACTTAATTACCAGCTAGATAAAGATAAAGACAATAACCACAAGTTTATTCCCTAAGCAAGATCAGAAAACAGAGCCAACATCATAAAACCTAACCAGACCCAAGCTCAATGAGCCAAATGTCACAAACTTACAAACCTGTGGGGACAATAATAATAATAATAATAACTTTAATAAGTTTGTTAATATAGCACATTTCATACATTAAAATGTAGCTCAATGTGCTTTACAAGTGCTAATAAAATAAGAATTAAAACATGAGACTTAAAACAGTACAAAGACAAAACCCAAAATAAAAAAAATGGAATAAAAGATAAGATTAGTTAAATGCTCACGTAAAGTGGTATGTTTTGTGTTTGATTTTAGTAATGACAAGAGTCAGGTGGTAGTGTGTCACAGATCTTTGGAGCATTAAAGCTAAAAGCTGCTTCACCACGCTGCTTGAGTCTAACTCTGGGCACAATGAATAGATAGATAGATAGATAGATAGATAGATAGATAGATAGATAGATAGATAGATAGATAGATAGATAGATAGATAGATAGATAGATAGATAGATAGATAGATAGATAGATAGATAGACTTTATTAATCCCAAGGGGAAATTCACAAATAGACTGGCACATAGAGCACAGTGAATAGACTGGCACATACAGGGATACGGGCACCCAATGAAACTCAAGGCAATCCACCCTTGGAGAGACTGATTGTTGTTGGTATAGTACCCAGGTGCTGCAAAGATGACAATTACTGTACACCTCCAAAGTTTACAAGGCGTCCCAAGGAGTAGACAGGGATGCAAATGCAGAGTAGTAATAAGTAGTAATAAGTTCTTTATTTTCACTATTTTTGTGCTTTCAACTACTTCTTATTTTAGGCCTCCCATGTGTGATTATTTTTATAAAGAACCAACATTATATGTACGTATTTGGCCTCCTTGGCATTATTTGGGCTTGATACAGCCTGAAAATGTCCCCTGCTCACTAATCATGGCACTGGACAGTGATTACATACTGCACGTTTATTAGCTCACTAGTCATTTAGCCCGTTACAATAACGGGCGCTAGAACAGTAGTGCATAAACATTAGTAGGAACAGTCTATATTAAATGGCAAGGGACTTTGACCTCATTCTTTTTGTTGGTCGTATTTTTCTTTCTTTCAGCCTTTCTTTTGTTGATGTTTACTTGCTGAGCTGACTGTTCTTCGTGGGCTGCCGCCATGTATTGTGTGTCTTTAATTTTCTGTGACAGTAATACCGTCTTGTATGTCCGCTGGCTTGTACATCCATAATATATCTTTAATTTTCTCTGGCGGTAATACAGGCGTGCGCGTCGGTAATATGCCTTTAATCTCCTCTGACAGTAATACTGGCTTGTATGTGGCTGTAATATGCATCACTGTATTGTGTACCTTTAATGTCCTCTCACAGTAATACTGGTTTGTATTTCTGTAAAATGCCTGTAACTTTCTCTGACAGTAATATCGCGCATCGCACCGTGCCCCCGCGCATGCGCACTTCACCAGAAGACACACACACACGAACACCTGGACGCACACAGGGATTTTATTAAAGAGGATGCAAGTAATAATTTCACTGAACTCTGTCCACTTGACAATAAAGACCCAATAAGCCCACTGTTTACCTCCTGCCAAGTCATTCAAAGTGTCCCTGCCTCCCTGTGTCCCCACATCTGTTTAATTCCTAAATACGTGTGCAGGTGAGTGCCAACTCCTAATTTGACTGGTGTGTACTCCAGTGTGCTGTGTGATGGGTGGGCACACAATTTAGGATTAGCTTGTTCCGTGATTCTGATATTGCCCATCCAGAACTGGATTACACAAGTTTTATATTGGACAGGTGGCTTTCTCTAACTGTTCAGCAGAAGCAAAACACCACTTTCTATTTACTTGCTCTTGTTTCAGAAGAATCTTTCTATTCTATTCTATTCAAAATCTACAAGGTATATTCTTTCTGTACACTGTGGACATAAATTTGGTGATATTTGGCACTTTGCTTCTCATTGCTTTTCCTGGGAGCTAATGATCAGCTGCTTAGGGGCTGGTGTAGTATATACATAAATAATAATGATTCAGAGAATAAATGGCTCTTTCATTATGCATGCGGTGTGTATGTACAGTAGAAATATATAAAAACTAATATGTATAATTTACACATCCAGCTCATGAGAGAAATAGTTTTTCTCCTTTTTTCACTCCTCTATAGTACCAATTAAATGGGGGCCCCCCGCTGGTATCCACTTAGTCTTGCTGCAAATTAGAAATCACTGTGACACTAAAATGTGCAGACCTGTCAGAACACATTATTTTTAATGTGAGCCAAGATTTCCACCATAAATGTTGCACTTTGATTTTCTGACAGTCGTAGGAGTTTTTCACTTAGAAAATGGCAACAATAAAATTGCAGCTATCTGTTAGGGAGCAGTTTAAGATGGAGCCTGTCGGCTATTTGGGCTCAGGTCATGCCTCAGCCACATTTTGTATGATTTGCTCACAAGAACGTGAAAGCTTTTTCAACTATTAATAACTATAAATTCATATTGCCACCCCCACTCTCAACACAATGGACCAAAGCAGCCCTGTTTCATTATGGTTAACTGTCTGTGTGTCTGTCTGTGTGTCCGTCCAGTTGCTGTGTCTCTGTCATTCCAAAAGATGGTGCATCACAAACATTATTAGTAATGAAATTAATTTTGTTTGTCATTCCAACAGATGGTGCATCACAAAAATTAACATTGCTTTTATGAATCCCATACCAAATGGCATAAAACAGAGACTTATTCACTTCATGGTGCACTGCAAATGTTAACACTGGTGTCCATATGGATTGTGTAGGTTTCAACCCGTCTTAGATGCATAGCACAGCTAGTAACAAATTAAACCTGAAACATCAAAAATGAAAAGAGCTATCCCTATAATAATAATAATAATAATAATAATAATAATGGGGCGGCACAGTGGCGCAGTTAGGAGACCCGGGTTCGCTTCCCAGGTCCTCCCTGCGTGGAGTTTGCATGTTCTCCCCGTGTCTGCGTGGGTTTCCTCCGGGCGCTCCGGTTTCCTCCCACAGTCCAAAGACATGCAGGTTAGGTGGATTGGCGATTCTAAATTGGCCCTAGTGTGTGCTTGGTGTGTGGGTGTGTTTGTGTGTGTCCTGCGGTGGGTTGGCACCCTGCCCGGGATTTGTTCCCTGCCTTGTGCCCTGTGTTGGCTGGGATTGGCTCTAGCAGACCCCCGTGACCCTGTGTTCGGATTCAGTGGGTTGGAAAATGGATGGATGGATAATAATAATAATAATAATGCACAGTCTAGCATGTTCGTCTTTTCATGCCTAACATCCTGAGTGGGGTGATACTGAGCTGGACATCATTTGACAATGTGAGATGATCTTGACAAATGCCACTTTGTTGCTGGCCTTGCTTAGGACACTGGCATTGAGATGAATGGATAACATTGTCTGAGAGATCTAGTCTGAACTTGAGAAAAATGACAATTGAATAACAGGTCAGTTTTCAAAGATGTGAGCGGTCTGTCTTGCTGCTCATTATTAGAGTGCCCTGGCCCTTTCAAGTCCTTAAAAAGTATTCTGTTGGCACTGCAAATTTATACTGATATTTTCAGTTTTATTTTTCCTGATTTGTGGCATACTTACATTTTTGGGGCTGTGATGGAGGTCCTTTCGCAACCAGCCATGAGGTCTGGGTAACCACTGTTACGTTCTTCAAAGGGGTTGTTCTACAACAGATCACTACTAATTTAAAAAAAAATGTAACCACTACGTCTTTAAATTGATTTAAATTGTTGTACTGGATTATCTTACATGTCAAAGTCACTGGTGTGAATAAAAATTTCCTATGCCTTATAGCTTTTGAGTTATCTTCTTCTTGCTCTGAGGATGTTGATGGAGAAGTATAGAGAAGGCCAGAAGGAGATGCATTGCGTCCTTGTGGACCTGGAGGAAGCATATGACAGGGTGCCTCGAGAGGAGTTGTGGTATTGTATGAGGAAGTCGGGAGTGGCAGAGAAGTACGTAAGAGTTGTACAGGATATGTACGAGGGAAGTGTGACAGTGGATTATGGGGAATGAAAATTAAAGTCGCTTCTAGGGGCCCTCCAGAATTCGTGGCCCTGAAGATTAACCTTCTTTAGTTTACTTTATTATCTTTTCCGCCTGCCCTTTGAAGGTCAGAGCACAGGGCCAGCCACTGTACAGCATGCCTGGAGCAATCTTCAGGTTAAGGGTCTTGCTCAAGGACCCAACAGAGTAGGATCCCTTCTGCCAGTAACAGGATTTGAACCAGCAGCCTTCCAGACACCAACACAGATCCTTAGCCTCACAGCCCCTAGTTTCATAGCGGATCTGCCCCTGCTCCTGATGTGACATCCATTTTTAATTTCTGAGTGCTTTTATCTTCCTTTTAGGCATTTTCTTTCTTTTCTATATATGAGTCACTTGCCTGACTTGCTGATTTATACATCCAGAATGTACCTTATCCTCCTTATCTAAAGAACTAGGGGGCTCCGCCCCCTGCTCGCTTCACTCGCCAACCCCTGGTTTTGGGTAATTATAAATAGCGTAATGAATGTATGAGATATAGCCTAGTGTGAAGGTGTAGATGACGCATATAGGAAGCCAAGAATAAATTGCAAGGCACAGTGTAAAGATTTATCGGAAAATTTCTTTGTACACAACATTAGTAGTAAAGATGGTGTCTTGTTCTTGAATGAGTTTCTCTTGGCATGGATCATTTATAACCTTAACTTTAACGTCAGATGAACGTCGAACTCGTGAGAAGGCCACATAAAGTTGTGCATGTCCAAAAACGGGGTCAGAGAGGTAGATGCCAACCTTGTTCATGGTTTGGCCTTGTGATTTGTTGATGGTCATGGCAAATGCAGGTTTAATGGGGAACTGTCGCCGTTTAAGTGTAAAAGGTAATTCTAGGTCAGAACTTGTAAGGTCAATTGTAGGAATCAGAACAGTATTGTTAGCATGTGATCCTGTAAGAACTGTCGCTTGAATAACATTGTGTGTCATGGTGTTGACGACTAAACGTGTACCATTGCATAAACCCTGTTTAGTGTTAAGGTTTCTTAATAGCATGATTATTGTTCCGATTGTAAGGTTAAGATTGTGTTGTGGTAATCCGGCTGGGTTAATAGTGTTCAAATATTCTAAGGGGAAATTAAGATGGTCATTGTTGTCAGCAGAGTCAACTTTGTCAGAGCTTAGAAAGAGCCGTGCCTCCACAGGAAGTAATGCAATGACCTGGTTATTAATGTGATCAACATTAATATTTTTTGGACATAATATAGTCCGTTGTGTTAAAAGGGGTATTTGGTCTAATGAGATTGCTGTTCCAAATATCTCTGTAACTAAGTCGTTGCAGATATAGGCTTGAGGAATTGTAATAATATCTGGGTGAAGTCCATCTGTATTGGTGAGTGTACCATCTGCCAGTTGTAAAAACCAATTGTTATATTCTGGATCTGGACATCGCATGTTTTGTACCAAATGTATCTTTTGAAAGCAATGCCAATTGTCCGCGTAACATTTTTTGTTCCGCAGTTTTAGAAGCGCGTTGTAGGCACCGACGTTTATTGTTTTTATTGATGCGGGTTCGTGTTTGTGGTCCCGTTACTCGAGCCGTCTCGTTCTGTACCCGTGATCGTGAATTCATGACTTGTTTGATCTTTATCGTTAGGAAAATGGATAAGTAATAAGGAGGATCGCACTCACTGTTAATATGCGGACTGTTCGTTTCTTCGTATTATCACCAATCAGGTCTCGCGCCTGTATATGTATTGTAGTTCGCTCTGTTGTTGTTTATGTATGACGTCGTCCGCGTATTTTAAGGTGAACTGAACAATAGCTGAGCGCATGGCATGTGGAGCAATAGCTAAGCACTGTCTAAAATCTCCTCCTAATAAAAGTACCTTTCCTCCAAAGGGAATATTATTATTCATCAACGCAATGCCAATTATCCACGTATTTTAAGGTGGACTGAACAATAGCTGAGCGCATTGCATGTGGAGCAATAGCTAAGCACTGTGTAAAATCTCCTCCTAATAAAAGTACCTTTCCTCCAAAGGGAATATTATTATTCATCAACGTTTGTAGAAGTTTATCAATGGTGTTGAGTAAGTGACTGGATGCCATTGTACATTCATCTATAATTAATAGTTTTGCAAGACGGATGTCACGTGCATTGTTACTGTTCATTTTCATAGTGGATACCGATGATTCTGTGATTGGGACCGGTATTTTGAATAAGGAGTGACATGTGTTTTTGGAGCCGAGACATTTTTTCTTCCGCGGTTTCAGAAGCGCATTGTAGGCGCCGACGTGTATTGTTTTTTTTCATGCGGGTTCGTGTTTGTGGTCCCGTTACTCGAGCCGTATTGTTTTGTACCCGTGATCGTGATTTCACGACTTGTTTGTTCATCATCGTTAGTAATATGGATAAGCAATAAGGAGGATCGCACTGACTGTTAATATGGAGCCTTTTCTGATCGTGAATTCATGACTTGTTTGTTCTTTATCGTTAGTAATATGGATAAGTAATAAGGAGGATCGCACTCACTGTTACGTCGTTTGTTAGCGTGCGTTTTTTTTGAGGGGCGCATTGCCTCATTTTTTATTTCTGTTAGTGGAGGGGGGCTTTGTGTGTCGTGGGTCTGAATCCTCTTTTTTGTGTGTGTCCTGTTTCGTGTGGTATGGGCTTCGTCTGGTGGTTTGTTGCATGGGTCTGTTGCTATGGGCGCGGCGCATGATTTCTCATTTTCCGGTGCTTGGAGGGTTTCTTCGTATTATTACCCATCGGGTGTCGCGCCTGTATATGTATTGTAGTCCGGTCTCTTGTTGTCTATGTATGACGTCGTTTGTTGGTGTGCGTTTTCTTTGAGGGGCGCGTTGCCTCATTTTTTATTTCTGTTAGTGGAGGGGGGTTTGTGTGTCGTGGGTGTGAATCCTCATTTCTGTGTGCATACCGTTTCGTGTGCTATGTGGCGCTTGCGTCTGACTCCTTTGTTTTTGGTGTGCTAGGGGCGCGTTGCCTCATTTCTTATTTCTGTTAGTGGAGGGGTGCTTTGTGTGTCGTGGGTCTGAATCCTCTTTTTTGTGTGTGTCCTGTTTCGTGTGGTATGGCCTTCGTGTGGCGCTTCGTTGCATGGGTCTGTTGCTATGGGCGTGGCGCATCATTTCTCATTTTCCAGTGCTTGGAGGGGGGCATTGTGTGGCGCCTGCGCACTACGTCTTTTGCGTCCACGGCCCATGTCCCTGCGTCCATCCGGTTTACCATTCTCGTTTAGTAATATGGATATTCTGGTGGGTTTATGTTTGCACGTCATATGGTCTCCGGTAACTTTGCCTCCCAAGGGATTCTCCTACACTGATGATCTGGAGCACTCAGATGAATCGGATCTTTGGAAATGCCTTTCCTATTACTATTTATCCCTCTGATCCAGTGTGAAGTCATCATCTGTCATCCACAACCGTGCTGTGAAAGACACTTATGATTCTGTGCAAAATCTGAATCAAATAAGGAGTTTTTTTTTTCATTTTCTTCATTTGAATGTCTCGAGACAACAAATCAATGCTCAGAGTTTAGTTGGAGTAATGTACATGGCTAGCAGAAAGACATTTCCAAGAAAACTGATATTTAGTGGAAAGTCTACATCCCTAAAATTGGACTGGCTAAATGCGTAAGCTGCGTTCTATGATGCAATATATTCTAACCAGGAAGGCTGGACACGACTCCTCAATGTTAGGCAAATTGCTCCTGACAAGGCAACTTTTTGTAGAAAGTTCTGCAAAATGAAAGACAACTAAACATGCGGTCTGTCTCAGGTTCAGCAGCTTGTAAACTTCCAAGGTTGCATGATAAGTAAAAGAGAGCACAGCTGCATTGAAACTGAGGGTTTTATTTATGAACTTCTTCACAGAGTTCTTTCTTGCAATAAACTCTGGGCTGCTTCAGTATCTCATTCCAGAAGATCTCAGAGTCTTCTTTAGACAAAATGGATGTCACTGAATTCTCCTCAAGCCTGCATTTTGGTGGCCACCCTGCTGAGATTCAGCCACTGTGAATTAAACTTTTTAATTATTCTGTTTTAATAATAATACTAATACATTTTGTTTTCCTATTCTAAAGGCATTTTTTCCTAACCAGGGGCCTCCTGTATAAATGGTGCGTACGCACAGAAATGTTGCGTAAGAACGTTAACACGTTCAAATCGCGATGTATAAAACCTACACTTGGCGTAAAGCCACGCACTTTTCCACGGTACCTCATACCCTGTTGTACGCAAGTTCTCCGCTCGGTTTTGCAGACTGGAGGCACCCAGCGTCAAAGCAGTGCTACTGCTCCTTTGTGGTTACCCTTTCTTAGATCCACATCCACGACGGTGGCTTTATCAAATACACTGAAATTAACCGCATATCGTTCATAAATTTAATGCATCTGATTGTAATTAACCTGTAACAATATAATGGTCCACAGAATGGTCAAACTATTCTAAATACCATAACTGCTTTAGCGTTGTTATTCTCATTGCACCTTCTTCTTATTCTGTCAGCTGCTCCCGTTAGGGGTTGCCACAGCGGATTATCTTTTTCCATATTACTCGCACTGCACCACTCGGAGTATTTATATCACTGTATCTGAGTGTGAATCACAGATCTACAGCGATTCGGAAGAGAATGATCGGTATACAGCATCAAACACTCTCTGCCTCAGCCATTAGCTATTTGAACTGTTCTCATCCGACCAACGCTTCAGAGCCTTTCCTGTTCGGACCTCGCAGTTCACAAACAGTTTCATCCCAAGAACTATAAATACACTCAATCATTCCATCAAGTGCTCCTTGTAGAACTGTTTGTACTTGCAAGTTACCGTGAGGTAATTGTACTTAGGATACAGTTATAATATTGCACAACCTGAGCCACTTTATAAAGCGAGTACAATATTTACATATGATGATGATATAATTTTTAAGATGAAATGCAGCAAAATATGTTAATTATATTATACAGATAAAACTTTAACTTTAACTACATGGTGCCGCAGTGCTAGCAAGGAGCTGGCTCTCCGTTCACGGATTGTTCCTACCTCGCACTGTTTTCATGCTGTGGCTGGTGCGACACTAGAAGGATAGATGGATAGAATAATTAAACACTACGAAGTTATTTCGATGTTCCTTAAAAGTTTTGAAAAATAGGCGTTCTAAGCTTACAGAATGCTTAACGTCTATTACAGAGCTGATTGAGTGGCGATTGGGTATTTGGAGAAAGAAAAGTAAGGACAGGAATTGGGGGTTAGTACGTTTGAAAAAGACAGTACTTCTGTAATAAAGCATTTCATTGAAGGTCGTGCATGATGCAGCAAGCATCTTGTTGCTGTAAGACATGAACAATCACTCAACCACCGTGTTCCCATATTTAATAACATGCTTTAACGCATATCATCATGAAAATGATATCACGTATACTTCTCAGTATATGTGATATCATTTGAATTACTCAGAGAGCTGTAATATTACGAATGTAATGGATTCTGTGTCCTGTCGGAGGAAGAGCACGTAGTGATTCAGGCACATAGAGCACATATAAGATCAAATACAGTACACAACAAAACATTTAACGTGCTACTTTAGTTACGATGGGATTTGAGAAACTAGTAAATTAAACGATTTTAAGATGAAGTTTATGATGCTCTGTTTTAATGACAAAATAAACTGCATGATTAAAGTGGAAATTTCGAGATTAAAGTTGACATTTTGTGCTTTTTTCACACTGTGTGCCTTTTTTTTCACTGTACCCTAATAAGCTTTCATATGACACTCAGAGAGGGATTTATGTAGCGGAAGAACGCGGAAGTTGGCGAACGCACATATTCCTGCATCTGGATTTTTCTGTGCGTAAGCACATTTCGGCTTTTGTGCTTACGTCATGTTATAGTGCGAATTCTACGCACGGCGTTATGCATGAGGCCCCAGGTGCTGAGCTTTAAAGGATAAAGTGCGAGGCTGGGACCATTTGGCCTAGGCCTCCAGGACTGTGACTGTGGGTCCCCCCCCGAGGTTGATTTTCTCCAGGGATGCTGCTGACTGGATTTTTTGTTTTCCACCCCTCTGTTATCAACTGGCCATATTTCAACAATTTTTGAATAGGCTTATAAAGGGCAATAAAGAGTTCAGCAGTTTTCCATATGCCCCCTGGCAGTGACCATGAGCCCCAACAGGATTCACCTTCTAAGCTTCAAGCCTGTGGTGGTGGTGGGGGGGGGGTGTTACCCTTTGCAAGCTCTCTCCCCAGGTCGTTCCATCAGGTAAGAGCCCGGGCGTCTGTCACAAGGGGCACAAGAGCCCCTGCTGACCCAAGCTAAGCAGCTGAGGTAGATGAGTGCTTTTTGTGGCAGACATTTTCTGTGTAAAGTGTCAAATGAATACATGCTGTTAGACTGATCAAACGCCTGGGAAGAAGACTAGTGATGAGAATTAAATTTAACGTAAAGAGCCTATTTTTTTTCATCTTTTCATTTGGTCATGCTCACTTGAGGCATCCTTCTTTCAGTTACAATTCTTTTCATAAAGCAACCATAGAAATTGCTTGGTCCAGAAAATTGCATTCTGTTGATTTTCAAAGAAATAGCAAACTGCCATTATCGTTTAACTTAAAAAGAATAAAGCATAGTAAATGTGGTAAGCTTAATATAATTACATTTATGTTACTCTTTTCTCAAAGTAGCATAAAATCACAAAATGATAAACTCAATTATTCTGATCTTCTTTTTAAACAAGTATACCAATAAATGCTGCAGCTGTCCATCAGTGCTGTGGTGGGACTCCTTCTGTGCTTTCTTCTCTTCAGCTGAGTGCTTTGTTTCTTTCAGGGCCACATTCAGCTTTTATTTTCTCTAAATTCATTTCAGATCCATTAATATTTTTTTGACTGGCATCGCTGAGGAAGTGAAGCAATTGGTGTCACTCCTGAGGACCGATATCAGCCTGGCTGGGAACCTTAAGTAGAATGTTTTGATCATCAGCTTACTAGAGTGATACATGTAAGGAGCCAGAAGCAGGAGATGTAGCTCATAAAATGATAACACCCTACGGAGCTCCTCCAATAACGTCAAGCAAACCGAAAAGATCAATTTTAGCGTTTCAGATTTAAACATGTCCAATCAAGAAAAAGCAAGCTAGGAAGAAAATATTACTGTCCTGGTGTTGGAAGAAGTCCACGTAGTATCAGGTGTGAAAGGATCAGACTCGACACACTTAAAAAGGTTTGGGGCAGCCACCCGTATATTATCCCTGGCTGCAATGGTTTTTGGAAATAAGACAGTAGTGTCTTTGAAGGAGTCCAAACAAGAACTGGTGATTAGTGGTTAAGATGGCAGCTTTAAATACCAAGACCACAAGTGATGTAAGGGAGCCGGAAGTGACATTCTTCTAGGCGCCAGAACCGGAAGCGACATCTTTAGGGATGAGTCAGACAGGTTTTCCTGTGTTTCATCTGTAGGGGTAAGAGAAGAAGGTTTAGTGCACCCTGCCACCCCCTGGTCTAGCGTGGAATTACCATCACTTGGTCCATACAGCTTCTTCCTACTCGCATGTGTGTGACACAGGGTAAGTGGTAGGTGTTTTACTCACTTCTTATACAGCAGTATGGATTAGAGATAGATCAATGAATATCCTTTAATGGCAAGAAAGAATTCACATGGGTCATTGAGAGGCACCTGCCTTAATATTCGGACCGTGATGAACAATGGTATTAAACAAACAATGACACCAGGAAGATACTTGTGTGATGCATGGTCAGAAATATCTCTGTTAATGGCAGTAATATGGATAGTCTACTTTCTTACATCCACCTATCTAGTGCCAGGTAGGACCTTCCTTTCCATCCGAAGAGTGAGAATCATTTGAGTCAGGGATTGAGTCCAGAGGGAAGTGCTGCGTTGGGAGGCACACAATTGTGAGGCACACCAGGAAGGCTGGAGTTAGACTACACAGGATGGGTTTCACTAAACCAGTACTTAGGTCCAAAACCTGGTATTGATACCATAATCAAAATTTTGGTACCAATCCAACACTACTAAGGTATGAAAAGAGGCTTAAAAGTGATACTGTACCGTAAAAAATCAAAACCTTTAATATCTGTAGTTTGTAATCAGAAATGGCTGCTGCCATCCATTTACTGTATATACTTGCATTTAAGTTTTCCCGTGGATAAGTATACAGTTTAGTTTCTAGTATTTTATAATATTGGTTGTATAAGTCGAATGCAGAAAATTCACACTATTGGTCCAAGAGATTATGATACGCTAACGCCCACCTGAGAGAGTAACCATGGAGCTCACGGCCTTTTTCTACTATGTATTATGCCTATGTGTTCATACCCAAACTATTCCGAAGCAACGTTTGCACTGTTTTGTGTGTTTTGTATCTCACACCCTCATACACCTTTATCATAAGAGCATTCCTTATCTACGGTGGAGAGTTCGATCAGAAGAAAATATGAAGCTGGTTTTAAATTAAAAGTCAATGAAGAGGCGAAAGAAATTGGTAACTGTGCTGTTGCAAAAAATTCAATGTATCTGAGAAACTGATGCGAGATTGGAGGAGGCAAGAAGATGTAAGAAAAGAAAAATTGAAGTGTCGTATTTTTGAACGGACGTATAAGTCGGGGTCTGATTTTATGATCGATTTTTTGGGTTTCAAGACCCGACTTATACGCGAGTATATACGGTAATCGTCCTTTTAAGTTATCCAAGGTATTATTGGTCCACATTACCTCAGATTATCTACTCTAACTAATAGCACCTAATTGTTGCCACTTTGCAACAACATAAATAATAATACTGCAATGAACACTCACATGCAAAGGCCAAGACACGAACTGAATGAGAGTAAAGTCCAAAAGCAGGCATGTTTATTAAACAATAAATGCTCCAGTGATTGTTCTTGTCTTGTGTCTTATGCTTACAGGGACAAGCTCCAACTTCCCCTTAACCCTGCTCAGGATAAAACAGGTTTAGAAAATCGATGGATGGATGGATGGATGGATGGATGGATGGATGGATGGATGGATGGATGGATGGATGGATGGATGGATGGATGGATGGATGATCCAAAATGGTACTGTCAGATGAATCACTTTTCTGCTATATCTTCTACACCTAGTAAAGTAACAGTTATACTAAAACTAGCCACTGAGTAGTTTCTGAAGTCACCTTGGCTCTTTCATTGTTCCCAATCGTCTTCCACTGTGGAGTGCCGTGCCTCTCTCTCCATGATTCCCCCTTATCTTCTGCGAGGCTCTGTTTATCTAATCATCAACCTTCCTGGGCTTGTAAAATGTAATGGTAATGTCCCCAGGTTTGTGGAAGTGCTCCCATATGATATTTCTCTATTAATTACCCATGAGCACTGGCTATCTTCAGGGTGATATCTACTACAATACATTTCACACCCATGACCTCCTGAGTTGCTACTGTGATATTGTTTGTGATTCACATATAAGGTGTGTTCTCATTCACACTTGGGGCGATGATCATTCTGTACATGCCACTTGGCATGAAGGCAGCTTGCCTTAACATTACCACACATGGGTTGGTGAAGAATTGTTTAAATTGTTTAAATTACCTCATGGGTTTTAAGGGTGTTGAAGGTTTGGTGCAAACTTCAAGAAACAGTTGCTAGTGACATACCTAGGACATACCTAAATCCTCACTATTGTAAAGCTGCATTTAACACAAATAATTGCTAACACTTTCATTTCAGATGACAGTGCACAGTTTCTCCATGTAAATGGGGTGATCACATAACTTGCAAAAATTTGTTAAGAATATTATTCCATCTCCGTCAAAAATCGATATCTGTTTACAAATTCACTATTCTCCACAGCATTCCAAAAACATTCCGCCTTTCCCGAAATATATGTGTCGATCTCTGCCAGAATGCCATCTTTGAGCAGCTTCTAGCAAGTCAGGACAGTTCATAAGCTCTCCTAAATCCTGGTGAAGAGTAAGAATAGGACCAAGATTTTTGAGTCAGGTAAGACAATTTTTCTACTCTCAGATGCTTTATAAAAATGGGCCCAGCTTTACTGCGGCCCTGCTCTGAATAAGGGAGGTTTGAAAATGGATGGGTTGATGGACTCTGGGATACCTGACTGCAGTGCCCTCTGGTGATCCCTAAAAGCACTGTATCTGTGCACCTTCTAGGGCAATTGGGCTAAAATGCAGAGCAGAGGTGACCAGATATCTTTTACCCCAACACCCATCTTCAGCTCTTCCTGTGGAATGAACAGACATTGTTAAGCCATCTGAGTTCTATAAACTGTTTGGTGCGTCCAGGGTCTGCAATTTACAAAATGGGGGGGCTGCTTATGGTCAAGTATGCCCTCTTACCAGCAACATGCTTGATTATGTATGATCTCAACAATATTACTTTAAGTGATGGGATCTTTTATTCAGTTGGTGTGAAAAATAACTCCAGATACAGTACTAGTAAAACATCAAGTTAAGAGGGTGTGCATTACAGGGTTATATTACGGTTACAATAAAATACAAAATAAGTGACACTTATAATTTAAAATTACCAAAATTGAGTCTATTTACACAATCCACTATAAACACTCTGCTTAGAATAACAAGAGGCCTACCAGTGTTTTGCAAGATAAAATCTATTCAAACAGTTTCCTCATCCATTCAGCTCCTTGGCTGATATCGGTAAATCTCTTGTATGGAACAGTTCACATTAAAAGACCAAACCAGGCACCATCCAGCAGGGATCCCACACAAGTTCTTGAAATCCAAAAATAAAAGCATTATAAAAAAGGGAGCAAGATATAAACAAACAAAAAAAAAGAGCATAAAAAAATCCAAAGAATGGCAGACCCACAACCTGATACAGCCTGCTCCTAAAAAAAATTAAGAATAAAAGGCGCACACTGAGGAATAAACAAAATCCAATTGATTTATTTACTGCTCCTGTCTTTTCCCAACACTAAGGGTAGACGCTGCCTTTCACTGCACCCGCCGTGTCCCAGCGGGAGAGCCAAGCTCTAAAGCAGCATGGCAGAGTAAAAGCATACAATCATTAGATACCAAATGCAATAACAAGAGACTAGCTGTCGTAATTAAAAACAGAACTCAAAATGTTCTTCTTGACTACTTTTTATCCGTAAAGTGTGCCGGTTGCTCTCTCCCTCATTAAATAGGCAGCCACCAGGTAATTATGGAAGTCACCTGTGGCCCAATCCCAAGGTCTTCACTCTAAATAAGAAGTGACCCCTGGGTAATTACTGCCCCCTGGGGCCACATGGACCGTTAATCCGACATTGAGGAAGAGACTGAAGATTACTTTATTCTTTGTTCATCCCCCTGATGTGACCCCCTTATTCCTTGAACTGTCATCAGTCCTGCTTTTAGCTGGCAGGGGCTCTCCACAATTCAAGGTGAAAAGGAAGAGCCTGAAATCATGTCAGATGATACTTCAAAGGGGCTGGTGTCCTTTGAGAGTGGTGGGCAGTTTGAAGGGATGCCACCTAGGCAGTAGGCAGAGAACGGTTAGTGATGAGAGATTAAAAATTGGTAGTAAACAGAGACTTGATCCCTAACAGATTACAGAGAAAGTTAGGACACAAACAGTGACAACTTTGCTGGAACAATACATTTGTATCTCATGAGTGGCACCGAGTATTCAAGTCAGCTTCTGCTTTTGGGACATCTTCAGCATCCAATGGACAGTTAGACTGCCAGGGATATGAGGTTGTGGTACAAGAAGAGGAAACTCGTCCCTGTATTCAATGGTACCCTACAAAACTGGACCTCAAGCTGGTCAACCAGCAGGAAACCAAGAGAACTGGAGTAAACAAACAAAGGGATGAGGGTTGGGGTCCCAGAGGATGACCCGTTTAATGAAAATGTCCAAAAGACGAAAAATGAGTAGAGTTGTGCCAAAAAGAAAGTAAACAGCATCTGAGATTTAATAAGGAATCTTCCATGTGGTGGAGCACCAGTGTCCTTAGAAGATCTAGTGTGAGTTAACACCAATTTACATAATGGAGAGACCGATGTGACATCAGTGGTCCTCTGCTGGTTCCTCTTCTCTGTTCTAAAGAAATAAGCAGTGTCTCACTTAATCCCTCCTTCATATGCGTACAGCACAAACACATAAAATTCTCCTAATGCTCACTTTTCTGACGGTGCAGATAAAAGGAAAATGGTCTATGTGGGGTGAAGTCATGAGTGGAGTGTCCCAAGATCATTATTTTTTTCTGATTTAAATTAATCACACTGATTTCTGAATTGTTAGTACACTTTTCTTCTTCTGTTAAGTGCACACTTAACAGCGTGTCATGGAAATGCAGCTGCAGTTTGCAAATACACTTGTTGTCATCGTCAGGATGAACCAGGGTCAAATGACTCTATGGCTGAAATACTTTCTCCCTTCTCTTATATCTAGATTGCAGGTGGTTTATTAGAAAACATTCAAAGCAAGCAGAAAATCACATTCAAACTTCAAACTATTATTCACTCAATATAGAATAACATTTTCTAAACTAACATTTTTAATGTGCCAAATGCAGAAGCAAAGCAAATGGATGTGACAACTCTTAACTGTACAACCTGGATGGATTACAGCTCTTCTTGCTAGAGGTCGGGGGTATCTGGTGGCTCTCTTAATCTTGAATTACTTTTCTAAGTCTGAACAGACATTTCTTTGATCCTGCATGGAAATCGATGGAAGGAGAGACCGGCAGCTGATGCCATGCTCTATACTGTATTTGTACCACCATTCTTCTTCCTTAATGTATCCCTGACTAATTGGGTGCCATAATTTAGGGAAGAGCTCCCTTTTCATGTGCAGGTATCTCATACCCTTGAAGCAGCCCTGGCTAGGCATGACCGATGTTCTTGAACCTTCTACCAATCAGTGTTCGAATCACAGTCCTGGGGCAGTGCAAAGCATGTCTTTCATCTTTGCAGTTCCAACTTGTGTTTGAATGTGTCTGTTCAGATAACCTCACATTCCTCTTCTGACTGGTTCTGACCTGTTATGTGGAGAGCAGAGAAAGCAAGCAAGTTCTTTTTACATATTAATTAAAATAACACAGTGCAATGTTTAATTTTATACCTTAAAGTTTTTTTAGTACATACTTTATCACTATAAGGTGTCACACAAGTGCGCTCAGGAGACAGCCAACAAGCCCTAAGGTGAGTGATCTATTACGAGTTGAAGGGTTGATTTCGGGTACTATCGCATCTCTGCCTCCTTTACCAAACCCAAAGAAGACAAGTAACAATTCCACGCACTTACCCTTCATTACTTCCAGATTCTCAAAATGGCCACTCCACATCAATTCTTTTTATTCCGTCTCCCAGTGATGATGTCACTTCCGGTCCCACCGTGATGACGTCACTTTCCAGCTCCTAATGATGAAGTCACTTCCATTTCTGCCATGATGACATCACTTACGGCTCCCATTGATGATGTTGCTTATGACTCCTTCATGATGACATCACTTCCGACCTACTGTTTTGATGTAATTTTCTGCCAAATCACATCTTGTCACCATTTTGTGTATAAATATCCTCATTGCAATACTGTATGTTGTCAAATTCTTTGGTTTTTGATCCAACTTCATTTATTTTTCACCACGTCTGATAGACATTATACGGGACCATTTTGTCAATTCTTTTTGATGTTTCCTGAGTCCAATTTTTTTATTACAAAGGATATCAGTGAAATAGCCTGTTACAATATGAAAGCAGATGCACCAAACAATTGTTCCAAGTCAATCCACCTGCCAACGCCGCTGTGCTTCATTTCTGCACTGTGCTTGCTCCTCTCTTGTTTGGCATAATTCTGAGGTGCCTTTTCCTTATTTTGTGCTTTTGGCTTAACTTTCTGATTCCTTTTTGCTTTGTTTTTGGTTACTTTTTAATATATTTGTCTAAATATAATGGAACCCTTAATTTGTTATCTTCTTATATAATACGCTATCGTGGCTGTTCGTTTGTCTGTCCAGGATTTTAAATCACCTGTAGCTCGCAAATCGTTTGACCTATTGACCAGAAATTTGGTACACATATACTATGTGACATCTACTATCTGCTTTTGGGGTGATGATTGACCTCCAAGGTTATCCATCCATCCATTATCCAACCCGCTGAATCCAAACACAGGGTCACAGGGGTCTGCTGGAGCCAATCCCAGCCAACAAAGGGCACAAGGCAGGAACCAGTCCCGGTCAGGGTGTCAACCCACCGCAGCCTCCAAGGTTATTCCTCTTTTTATTTTTATTTTATTTTATTGCAGAATCAACTCAACAGGGCAGTTGTCATTCCTACCGTCACTTCCCTACCTCTTCATATCTTAAATCTTGAGGCAAATTGAAGACTTTAGTGCCAGCTTAAGTGAAAAATTAAATACAGTAAAACGTTCTAAGTAATTGCAACACAAACACTGACTTGATCAGTTTTAATGTAAAAAGATGCTGACGAAAGAAGAGAAGAAACGGGCCGCTAGGGTGGAGAAAAGAAGATCTGCTCGGGAAGCAGCAAGCACATCAACCTCTGAGCAAACGAATGCTAAACGTACAGAGAAAGAGAATGAAAACTAGGAATGCTCAAGTCAAGTGGATTCACTGCACATTATCTTGCAGTGTGCCTTTACTATTTTTTTGATAATCTTCATCCACACACACAAGTTACTTATAATGCTCGTCCCGTTCTGGAACAGAAAATACTGCATGCTATGTTGAACCAATAAGGGACGTGATCCATCCTGTATCTTCGTACACATCGTTTCATATATCCACTAGCTCTTCAACGTGCAGAAAATAACAAGAACAGTAAAGATCAAAACAGTTATACAAGCATAGCCAATTAGTTTAATTTCTGTGGTGTGCTAATGTTACAGACAGATAGGCTCTGCGCTCTCCGTGAGAATGCGCTTCAGTGTTAGTTGTGCTGCGTTCACACATTGTCTCATATTAGGTAATCCCTGGGCCACATGTCCATCACAACATTCACAGTGGAACAATATGGAGTTACTAAACAAACTTAGAATTTAATTTTTTGGGATGTGAGAGGAAGCCAGAGTATGTAGAAGAAAACCCACATTGATATGAGGTGAAAGAGCAACTCCATGCAGACATTAAGTGTAGTGTGAGTGTGGTGTAGGCTTTAGCCTTCAAACTCTGAGGTCATGGACTCAGATTTCACTACTGACATTGTGTGACCATGACCAAGTCACTTCATCTGCATGTGTTCCAGTTGGAAAAAAAACAAAAGAAGTGTACCCAATTGTATCTCAAATGATGTCACAATGTGTGTCTGTGGTCACAGTGACAAAGTTTCAACCTGGATCGGTCAGTTTCTCTTGTTGTTTTCAAGGGGTAAACCATTTGCACCAAAGAAGAGCAGTGTGCAGTGATCCATAATTCATTGGCTGAATGAGTACCAGGGTTTAAAATACTTGTTGTAAAATATTTTGGTTCTGCTAATTCTTTTGTTTTTGAATATTAAAGGATTTACAGTAATCCCTCGCTATATCGCGCTTCGCCGTTCGTGGCTTCACTCCATCGTGGATTTTATATGTAAGCATATTTAAATATATATCGCGGATTTTTTGCTGGTTCGCGGATTTCTGCGGACAATGGGTCTTTTAATTTCTGGTACATGCTTCCTCAGTTGGTTTGCCCAGTTGATTTCATACAAGGGATGCTATTGGCAGATGGCTGAGAAGCTACCCAGCTAACTTTTCTCTCTCTCTTGCGCTGACTTTCTCTGATCCTGACGTAGGGGGATTGAGCAGGGGGGCTGTTCGCACACCTAGACGATACGGACGCTCGTCTAAAAATGCTGAAAGATTATCTTCACGTTGATATCTTTTGTGCAGCTGCTTCCTGAAACAACATGCTGCACGGTGCTTCGCATACTTAAAAGCTCGAAGGGTACGTATTGATTTTTGATTGAAAAACAAACTCTGTCTCTCTCTCTCTCTCTCTCTCTCTCTCTCTCCCTGCTCCTGACGAAGGGGGTGTGAGCTGCCGCCCTCAACAGCTTTGTGCCGAGGTGCTTCACATACTTAAAAGCCAAACAGCCCTATTGATTTGTTTGCTTTTCTCTATCTCTGTGACATGATCTGCTCCTGATGCGCACTCCTTTGAAGAGGAAGATATGTTTGCATTCTTTTAATTGTGAGACGGAACTGTCATCTCTGTCTTGTCATGGAGCACAGTTTAAACTTTTGAAAAAGAGACAAATGTTTGTTTGCAGTGTTTGAATAACGTTCCTGTCTCTCTACAACCTCCTGTGTTTCTGCGCAAATCTGTGACCCAAGCATGACAATATAAAAATAACCATATAAACATATGGTTTCTACTTCGCGGATTTTCTTATTTCGCGGGTGGCTCTGGAACGCAACCCCCGCGATGGAGGAGGGATTACTGTATATCTTTTTGTTGGGCCTATGCAGGCTGAAAGCCTGCTTCTATAATTTGGGGCAAAGCTCAGTTTTGGTAATAGTCTTCATTTAAAGCCTGATATCAACTCCCAGAGGCCAAGCTTGAGGTTTAACAAACCACAACATCAGGCAATTGGTGGAAGTAAAAAATCTGGGAGGAAAAAAGAAGGATCTGTGGAGTGACATTTCTTAGTCTGGGTCTTCCTTGTTGAATACAGAAAGGACAAAATAAGTGAGTGGTTGTGTTACATCATAATGGTCCTTCAATGTCCCCTTTAAAACTGGTCCCCGTAAGAGGCACACCAAACTTGGTGTTGACCAGAGCTACTTTGTGAGATTATACCATGCTTTATATGTGCATTTTGTCCCCTTTAGTATACTCAGTGCTTTGATTTGTTTTGATTAATCTTTTTTTGTATTCCTTTTAATTTTGTTTTGTTTATATAATGCATAGTGGACGCAGCACGTGACCGTGAACATTGTGATAATCACATCAGGGAAGTGACGGTATAAATATGTCACCAATTTCTTTTTTTTTTTTTTTTTTATATTTTTATTTTATTAATTTTCATTGTAATCATTCCATACAAACAGATCAATTTATAACCCAACAAATTTGAAGACAAATCAAACCCCACCCCTGAGAAGGAGAGCTTAGCTAAAGGAAAATTGCTTAAGGCTTTTTAATACAGCAACATTAAACAAAAGAAAGGGAGAAGTAAATATCTATGTAAATAAGAGATGGAGAAGGGAGTTAAATGCGGTAATAGTTATTTCTCTTATTCTAAAATAATATTGATTAAATCCTGCCAGGTTTTGAAAAAAATTTGTACAGATCCTCTAACTGAGAATTTGATTTTTTCCAATTTCAAATAATATAAAACATCGGTTTCCCACTGACTTATGAGAGGAGAATTAGGATTCTTCCAATTTAACAAAATAAGTCTGCGTGCCAAAAGTGTAGTGAATGCAATCACCGTTTGCTTGTCCTTCTCCAATTCAAGTCCATCTGGAAGAACACCGAACACAGCTGTTAGTGGGTTAGGAGGGATTGTGATACCAAGGCTGTCTGAGAGGCACTTAAAAATTTTTGTCCAAAATGATGTTAGTTTGGTGCAGGCCCAGAACATGTGACCCAGTGAGGCAGGAGCTTGGTTGCAGCGCTTGCAGGTTGGATCCTGCCCTGGAAACATTTTGGACAGTTTTAAGCGAGACAGATGTCACCAATTTCAGTATCCGCTATGTCTCAGTGGATAAACATTAGAAGAACATTTGAACAATGCAGACGACAACAGACCATTCATCCTAACAAAGCCTGCCAGTCCTATCCACTTAATTCTTCCAAAATAACATCAAGCTGAGTTTTGAAAATCTCTAAAGTCCTAATGTCTACCACACAACTTGGTAACTTTTATCTGACTCTATGGTTCTTTGTGTGAAGAAAAACTTCCTAATGTTTGTGTGAAATTTACCCTTAACAAGTTTCCAAGTGTCCCCGTGTTCTTGATGAGCTCATTTTAAAATAACAGTCCGATCCACTGGACTAATTCCCTTTATAATGTTAAACTCTTCAATCAGGTCTCCTCTTAATCTTCTTTTGCTTAAACAATGTCTTTGAAATCTTTAGTACAGTTAGCTTTGTTCCCGAGTAGGCCGAGTGCTAGGCTTGATTATGACTCTGCTTTTGTTTTTGACTCTTGAATCTCTTCTCATCCTTCCGTTCATGGCCGCCAGTTATCATCGCTCTCCCAGTTTAGACCCTGCTTATCCTGACTACATTTTTCTTGGTTTTGTTGCTTACTCATAAAATACTTGGGAACTCTCGTGTACCATAACACAACTTTTATGGCCAAGCCAATAGTCAAAAAAAGTGCCCTTCTGCTTCTTCTCTTTATTGGGCAGCACTCCACAGAATCACAGAACTTCTAGCCATCCTTCTTTATCCAGTTCAGGATCACAGGGCATGAGACAACCATGGGCGGGCATAAATTTCTCCTTGAGCCCCCTGAAATCTGTAATTAGCTCTGCTAGGTGTGACCTCTTGACAACATCCATACCCCAGATCTTTTTTCTGAAGACCCCAAGAGTGCAAATTTCTGTATATAACGTATCTCCCCACCTATGCGCTCCCATAGATTTTCTGTTCACAATAGTTAATACAGTTTCTAAACTTTTGAAATATTTTATATTGTTTGCAATGCAGGTAATATTACTGTATCTTTGAGGAATACATTTATTGCTAGGAACAGAACAAAAATAAAATTTATTTAAAGCCAATGGCAGTCCTACACAGAATAAGCAATTACTGTACCTTTATTGCTGCAGACACTGAAGAGATTTACGTAGCATAACTGGCTTGAGCTAAGTCCATAAGACAGGCTAAATACGCACACATTTAACACATCTGAACTTATCTTATAACATGTCAACCGCAGGAAGCGCGTCAATGCATTGGAAACAAAGCCTCACTCAGCAAAGCTCAGCTGCAGAGCTCCTGAAAAAGATAAACTGAAAACAAAAAGATCCAGAACATTGAGAGGTTTCCATTGAGCAAAGGGAACAAAAAGAAGAAAAGACGGGAAGAGAAAAAGGAGAGAGGTGCGTGTGAATGCAGTCCTCCAGAAAGCGGGCTTTATACTGTATGTTCAAACAGAAAGAAACTTAAGGCACATTAATACAATATAAAGAAGTGATTCCAGGGATTGGGAGGTGCCTTTGGAAATGTCATTATTTGTAGAAATGCTTTGTTTTATGGGATGAATGTGTCAAAGAAGCTGTGAAAATCTCACTGTGAATGAAAAGACTATTGTCTTTGTTATTAATTAATTGCAATACTATATAGAGATATATATCACTGAAATGCAGCGCTCAATACTGGGACAGTGATTTTATCCCCTCATGCACAGGAGGGGATAAGAAGATTATTTTCCATCATCCTTTCACCCCTCCACTTCCCCAGCACTTTCTTTAATAAAGGTTGCATGGAGCCAACGCCTGTGCCAGCACTTCTGGGCACAAAGCGGCAGTCCACTATAGACGACACCAGATCACCACAGAGAACATATCTACACTATTTCATACTTGACCAAAAGTATCCAGCAGGGGGTGCTAGCTCCCTTGTTGGAATGAGTTCTTTTTTAATTGTGGCGTGTTACATAACCTGAAACTACATAGATATAATATGAAAAGTCAATACCCCTCCCTTAGTGATGCGGCGGTAAGAAATCACAAAGGAGAAATAACTTAGCTTTCTTTAATGATGAATTACGCAGCATAAGAGACGAAGAAAGCCATAACAAGACTGTCACTGAAGTGGAAGTTCAATGTATAGAGTCTGCCATTTCCGTTGCTGCGTTGGAAGGATTTTCCAGATCAGATGACGGTATCTCCCATCCATCCGTCAACTTCAAAGGTGTGCCGGGCAATGTTTCATGGCTTTATACTCTTTCTTCATGTGCAGACCCCAACTTAGGTGAATCATGCCATTCCCAACAAGGGAAAGAGGATACAGTTTCATGCTGAGTTTGACACACAGAAATAGTATACAATACCCATTTTGTAGTTGTCCTTATCTTGTCTTCTAATGCTTGCCTAGCAGTTCTTGTATGGTGAACTCCTGTGTGCTAAATCTGGCTTTGTGTTAGCTGTACATGTGAGTAGAAAGAAAAGTAGATTTATAAAATATTTTTGTACAGAGCACAGTGACATATTAAACATATTACAGACATATTATCATGTGATGAAGACCATGGGGCGGCTGCTGCTTCACCACCTGAGGCCACAGGTACGTGATGCCCTCGACCCTCTGCAGTTCGCATACCAGGAGAAGGTGGGAGCGAAGGCTGCCATCATCTATATGCTACACCAATCCCTCTCCCACTTGGACAGAGGCAATGGTGCAGTAAGAATTATGTTTCTAGACTTCTCTAGCGCCTTCAACACCATCCAACCTCTGCTCCTTAGGGACAAGCTGACAGAGATGGGAGTAGATTCATACCTGGTGGCATGGATCGTGGACTATCTTACAGACAGACCTCAGTATGTGCATCTCGGGAACTGCAGGTCTGACATTGTGGTCAGCAACACAGGAGCGCCGCAGGGGACTGTACTTTCTCCGGTCCTGTTTAGCCAATATACATCGGACTTCCAATACAACTCAGAGTCCTGCCACGTGCAAAAGTTCGCTGACGACACTGCTATCGTGGGCTGCATCAGGAGTGGGCAGGAGGAGGAGTATAGGAACCTCATCAAGGGCTTTGTTAAATGGTGCGACTCAAACCACCTACACCTGAACACCAGCAAAACCAAGGAGCTGGTGATGGATTTTAGGAGGCCCAGGCCACTCATGGACCCCGTGATCGTCAGAGGTGACTGTGTGCAGAGGGTGCAGACCTATAAATACCTGGGAGTGCAGCTGGATGATAAGTTGGACTGGACTGCCAATACTGATGCTCTGTGCAAGAGAGGACAGAGCCAACTATACATCCTTAGAAGACTGGCGTCCTTCAACATCTGCAATAAGATGCTGCAGATGTTTTATCAGACGGTTATGGCGAGCACCCTCTTCTAAGCGGTGGTGTGCTGGGGAAGGCAGCATTAAGAAGAAGGATGCCTCATGCCTGGACAAACTAGTGATGAAAGCACGCTCTATTGTAGGTACGGAGCTAGACAGTTTGACATCCATGGCAGAGCGACGGGCACTGAGCAGGCTCCTATCAATTATGGAGAATCCACTTCATCCACTGAACAGTATCATCTCCAGACAGAGGAGCAGCTTCAGCGACAGACTGCTGTCACCATCCTGCTCCACTGACAGACTGAGGAAATCGTACCTCCCCCAAACTATGCGACTCTTCAATTCCACCCAGGGGGATAAACGTTAACATTTAACATTATACAAAGTTATTGTCTGTTTTTACCTGCATTTTTATTACTCTTTAATTTAATATTGCTTTTTGTATCAGTATGCTGCTGCTGGAGTATGTGAATTTCCCCTTGGGATTAATAAAGTATCTATCTATCTATCTATCTATCTATCTATCTATCTATCTATCTATCTATCTATCTATCTATCTATCTATCTATCTATCTATCTATCAAACATATTACACCAAACTAACACGATGTGGCAAGAAGTCCTGGGGAGTCTCGATAAACTGAAAACAAAAAATTGAACACCAAGTCCTGGAGTTGTGAGGCAGTAGAGCTAACCGCTGGGCCATTGTACTTGCCATTTTAAAATATTCATGCAGAAATCTACATAGATGAATGACAGAAAACCGTCATAATACATCACTCTGCTCTTGGAGTACCGTTCCTCTTCTTATCTAAGCTATCTTCCCATCTGTCCCTATCCCTGTCTGACAAGTCCATTTTAAAGTCCATTCATTAGCCCATCTTATTCTTACATGGGAAGCCAACTTCTTTTAGAAAAACTTCTCTGTTTCAGATTAGAGTATCTGAGCATTAGTTGATTTTTCAAGAAATTGTAGAAATTATGGATTTGGAGTAAAAGCTTTCATAAATATTAGAACTTGTCTCAAATATAGAATGGTGTGAGCCTGTGACTGGACTTGCTCTGACTTTGTCCAGAGGTGGATCGTACCTTACTCTCGGTTTTGCTGGGATGAGTTGCGTAGCTAGGGGCGGGCGGAATGGACGGTCCGCCCCAGGTGGCACATTTTTGGGGGGCGGCATTATTAGATAGATAGATAGATAGATAGATAGATAGATAGATAGATAGATAGATACTTTATTAATCCCAAGGGGAAATTCACAAAAAAGGCTTAGTACAATTCGTGTGTAACCTGCAGGGTTCGGAAAAATATCACTCATGAATGAAAAAAGTAAAATTCTATGATTTTTATCAACAAATAATTTTCAGACTGTCCTTCTGTGATGGCATCAGACACAGCAGTTGAAATTTATGAGGCAATAACAAAAATAAACATAAACATTACACCGATAATAATTTCTAGGAAGGTAACTCATTTACAATTTATAATTTCGTTTTGTTATCAATCCAAATGCATTCTTGCTCTGTGCAGAAAACATCCCCACATTGTATACTAAATTGGTTCTGGTTTTCACAGCATAATTATATTAAAATAATAATTAGAACACGGCTTATCAGACATCTATACTATATTCTTTACTAGTTGACGTGTATAAATAATTATATGTAAAAAATTATTGCTGTTTCTCTATATATGAATAAATCTATGCAAAATTTATTTTAATTTTTCACTATACGTCATTTAAGTAGGTTAACATATTCAGATATGTTGGAGGGTAGCAAATTGAAGCACTGCCCGCCCCAAGCGGCATGAACTCGAGCTACGCCACTGGCTGGGATAAGCATGATCAGTTGAGACTGATTGTTGATTGATGATATTCATTTATGATAACTACATCTTGTGTGATGCTGACTTCAAAAGTTATTTTAATATTACTTAATTTTGATACTGGGTCATTATGGTTTGTGTGACGTACTGTGTGGGCGTCTTTCATCATGTTAAGTAGGCAGTTTGTCTTGTCAGCTTTTCCTATTGTGTTTTAAATTTAAATGAGAAAAATGCACACATTACTGTAGGGATAATATACCTTGTCTGTGCCAGTTGTCTGTCCGTTGTGTAATAATAGAAGGAGTAAGCCATATGACATGTTTCACAGGGCCTCTCCTGATGCTGCTCACTTACTTCCGACTGGCTCTAATTGCCCCTTAATACAATTGGTACTGTTATTTTGAGGTAACAGTAACTCAAATAAAGCACTCGTTACATCCAAGGTATGCAGAAGAGCATCTCAGAATGCACAACACGTTGAACCTTGAAGTAGATGCACTACAGCAGCAGCAGACCACACCAGGAGCCACTCCTGTCAACTAAGAACAGGCAACTGAGGCTACAATTCATAAGGGCTCACCAAAATTGGACAATAGAAGATTGGAAAAATGTTGCCTGGTCTGATGAGTCTCGATTTCTGCTGCAACATTCAAATGGTAGGGTCAGAATTTCGAATCAATAGCATGAAAGCATGGATCCATCCTGCCTTGTATCAATGGTTCAGGCTGGTAGTGGTGGTGTAATGGTGTGGGGGTTATTTTCTTGGCACACTTTGGGCTTCTTAATACAAGCTGAGCTCATTTAAATGCCACAACCTACCCGAGTATTGTTGCTGACCATGTCGACCCCTTTATGACCACAGTGTACCCATGTCACAAAACTCAAATCATCTCAAACTGGTTGAATAAATGGCTTGAACATGACAGTGAGTTCACTGTAAGTAAATGGCGTCCAAAGTCACCAGATCGCAATCCAGTAGAACACCTTTGGAATGTGGTGGAACGGGAGATTAGCATCATGGATGTGCAGCTGACAAATCTGCAGCAACTGCGTGATGATATCATGTCAATAGGAGCCAAAATCCATGAGGAGTGTTTTCAGCACTTTATTGAATCTATGCCATGAAGAATTAAGGCAGTTCTGAAGGCAAAAAAGGGTTCAACCTGATACTACTAAAGGTGTACCTAATAAAGTGGTTGGTAAGTGTATATAGAGTGACTCCTTTTATCCAACACCCAGGAGTACTTGTGGTGCCAGGAAATACTTCCTCATCAAGCAGAATCATAAGTCCCTGCCGCACCCCCTGGCGGCACACATGGAACACAGTAGGGCTGCTCTGAGGCACTATAATTCCCAGCATGGCCTGCTGTGTCCATTTCAGGAGTCTTCCCTGATTGCTTCATTATGTTGTCCTCCCGGCCAGGTAAGTGTCCTTTATCAAACCCCTGCTGGGATGCTGACACCCTCCACAAATTGTTGGCTCGTCCTACCAACTTCGCAGCAAAGACAGAAAGTCTCCTTCCTTTTCTTTTCTCCTAGTCTGCCAGTGAGGTAATGGTAATGATTTACTAAAGAAAAAGTAAGTCCAACCTTGGTGGTATTGCACCCCTTAGCAGAAATGTCTTCTTATAGGAATTTTGCATAACTGCCCATCAGTCTCTGGTATCAACTCAGTGAAATTTCTGACCACTCCATCCCTGCAAAATTCCTTCAGTTGCAAGATGTTTGTGGGTTTTCTTGCACGTACTGCCTGTTTCAAATCCCCCAACAACATTTCAATGGGATCCAAATCAGGGCTTTGACAAGGCCAGTGCATAACCCTCCATTTGTTCCTGTTTCTTCCAAACTTGTCTACTGTTCCTGTGGCCAAACAACTCTATGTTTGATTCATCTGTCCAGAACACATTGTTCCAGAAGGCCTGGTCTTTGCCTAGATTTTCAGTGGAAAACTTTTGTCATTCTCTAAGGTCCTTTTCTTTTTGGACAGCAACATCTTTTCCATGACACACCTCTCATGCAGGTCAGATTGATGCAATCCCTTTCTGTCTAGGTAGACAGTGTGGTGCCGTGGTTAAGGCTTTGGACTTCAAACCCTAAGGCTGTGGGTTCAAATCCTGGCACTGTGTGACCCTGAGCAAGTCACTTCACCTGTCTGCGCTCCAAATGAAAAATAAAATGTAACCAATTGTATCTCAAATGTTGTGAGTTACTTTGGATAAAGACATCAGCCAAGTATATAATCGACTGCAGATGCATGTTCTTTTACAATAACTATTGCACAAGTTAGCTGCAGATCAATTAGACTGATTCAGTTTTGGGATTCTTGGAGTCTTCTTTTAGAATCAAAAGCTCAGCTCTTGTGCTGAATTTGCTGGGCTCACCAGTGCTGAACAAATTAGCAGTCGTTTGAAATCTATGCCACTTGTAGATGATTTTCTTCCTAGTGGAATGAATAATTGCAAATAAAATGATGATCTTTTTAAATCCGGGCGGCACGGTGGCGCAGTGGGTAGCGCTGCTGCCTCGCAGTTGGGAGATCTGGGGACCTGGGTTCGATTCCCGGGTCCTCCCTGCGTGGGTTTCCTCCGGGCGCTCCGGTTTCCTCCCACAGTCCAAAGACATGCTGGTTAGGTGGATTGGCGAGTCTAAATTGGCCCTAGTGTGTGCTTGGTGTGTGGGTGTGTTTGTGTGTGTCCTGCGGTGGGTTGGCACCCTGCCCAGGATTGTTTCCTGCCTTGTGCCCTGTGTTGGCTGGGATTGGCTCCAGCAGACCCCCGTGACCCTGTGTTCGGATTCAGCGGGTTGGAAAATGGATGGATGGATCTTTTTAAATCCTTTGCCAGACCCATAGGCATCCATATCATTCATTCCGAGGGCCTTAGAGAGCTCTTGATATTGAAATGATGACACCAATTACATAAAATAGTGACGGGCCAATCAATATTGACATGTCTACATCAGGGGTGGGCAAATTCATTCCTGGAGGGCTGCAGTGGCTGCAGGTTTTTGTTCCAACCCAATTGCTTAATAAGAAGCACTTATTGCTCTAGAAGCACTTCTGCTTCATTTTAGTTGTCTCCCTCGTTAAGATTATGAACCCTTATTGCTTATTTAAATCTTAAACAGCTGCATTCTTGGTTTTTAATTGCTCCTTATTAGCAATAACAAAATGACAAAAGAAACCAGCAGTTATCCATTTTGCTTGTTACCCTTTACACCTGTGTGTATTTATCGTGCACTATTTGGTTTAATTAAATACTTGGAAGGAAAGAGAAGAGAAAAAAGTGAAGGATTGAGAATTACCCATCCGTTTTACACTTCAAAGTATTTGGATGATATCTTTAGAATGGAAAAAAAAATCTAGGATATGAGAATGACTTGACATAGCAGAGTTAAAGCACTAACAAGCCATGAAATGTAATTATTGGCAAGGATTGTTTTCTAATTAAGCAACTGGGTTGGAACAAAAACCCGCAGCCACTGCGGCCCTCCAGGAATGAATTTGCCCACCCCTGGTCTACACAGTGTCGAGCTTTTGAAACGTTAGTGTTCAAAGTTCACGTCATGTGAGCAAAAATAAAGATTTTTTAAAAACAGTTATGTAGTACTTATCTTATAAAATGTTAAAACAGAATCTCTCATATCTCTCAGGATCTCTGACTCAACATTTCAGAAAAGATATGGAAGGCAGTGATGCACAGAATTCACTCGAGCTCCATATGCACAAAGCATTCAATTGTTCGACTTAGAATTTTATATGAAGCACATCTCTCTCGCTTAAAATTGTCCAAAATGTTTCCAGGGCAAAATCCAACCTGTGAATGTTACAATCGAGCTCCAGCCTCACTGGGTCACATGTTCTGGGCCTGCACCAAATTAACATCATTCTGGACCAAAATGTTTAAATGCCTTTCATACAGCCTTGGAGTCACAATCCTCCCTAACCCATTAACAGCTGTGTTTGGTGGGCTCACAGAGGGGCTTAAAGTGCAGAAGGACAAGCAAACTGTTATTGCCTTTACTACACTATTGGCACGTAGACTTATCTTGCTCAACTGGAAGAATCCTAACCCACCTCTTCTAAGTCATTGGATAACTGATGTTATATACTATTTGAAATTGGAAAAAATCAAATTCTCACTTAGAGGGTCTGTGTATAACTTTTTCAAAATCTGGCAGGATGTAATCAATAACATTTTAGAATAAGCATTAAAATTGAGAAAGTGGATTCTCTTCCCTTATTTATTTATTTATCCTACTACTAAAGTTTTACTCTGTTGGCCTAGCTTTGATGTAGACTTAGTTTTGTAAAATTTGACTTGCTTGTATGGAATTTTATTTATAAATAAAACAATCTCAATAAAGCAAGACTCATAAGTAGTAATGAATAATACTATTATAATGTGTAATAACGGAAACAAGTAAAAATCATGACTTCCTCAAATGCACAGTGTAAATGTAGCGAATTCAGTATATAATTTAAAATGTGTGTGTATTTCCATATCGATTTAAAAACTGCAAACCATCTGTTACAGTAAATAGTAACTCAAACAATATTCAACAGCAAATAACCCAACAGCTCAATCCAAGTAAATGAAATGCTCATCTGACACTGCTAACAATGAAGGTTCACACTGTCATGTTGAATGTTTGGAAGGTGCTGATTGGCTGAAACTATTTATCATGATTTGTCCTGAAAGGGAAGTGGCGTATAGCGATCAGAAACGAATGCACACATTTAAGCATGCTGGACAGAAGTTTATGTTATGTTTTTCTACAATATGAATTCAGTACAACACCAGTGTCTCCAAAAACTCAAATATGAAGTTTAATATGTTTTACAGTGAAACTCTTAATATATATAATATGTAATATATCTTATATATAAACATCTACACGTGGAAGCGTGTGTGTCTATCCGGCCCGGAAGTGAGAGGTGGATTCAGGGTAAGAGCTTCAAGGGCCTCCAAGGAAACAGAAAACTAGCTTAGCCGCTAATAACACAAGCGAGGCGAGCACATCAGTAAAACGAAACCTCAGAAGAAAGATAGAGTCGTATAGCCACTAACATTGGCAAAACGGTATCCTTTTTATTTTTCCTCCTACCGCTAACGCACAAGCCAGGCGAGCACATCTGCAAAACGAATCCTCGTAGGAGAGAGATGCCCAGAGTAGCTCCTTTCAATTACCTGACATCTCTACATTTCAATTTTTTCTCTGACGATTTCAATAGTCTCTAGGACCCCGGACTTTTTACTGCACGGGCTTACACAGCAAGCAATATATAATATTATAACTTTGACACTAAGTATCAGACAAAGGAAATCACCGCAAGCCACAATAACAACAATGAATTGTTAACAACTACCTGAATTGTTTTTTCAGTCACTGAACTATATCAACCGAAGTGTGTAATGTCAACACAAATTACAAAATATTAATAGAGGGTTAAGTGTCAAATGTTTGGTAGACTTGCAACAATGCACAGCACAATCGCTTCAAATGTGTCGAGTCTTCACAAAGTGTCCTTTGAACTGCGCACATCAGTTCAGTGCTTCGAACCGCACTTCACGCTTTATTTCCATTTCCACTGTGCATGTCTGCTTACTGCTTCGAACCACACTGGGTGGAGGGTTGGGGGGTCACTTCCAGTGCGCATGTCAGCCCAGCATTTCGAACCCTTATTCATCAAGCTTTGTTTGAACTATGCATAGCATCACCAGATTTCAAAAACTCGACAGAATTGTCAGGCAAAATGAATATTTGTGGATCATTAATGCATTTTAGATGATTGTGCCTGATAATACTTAGTGTCAAGAAACAAAACTATAAATTATACATCTTACAAATGCCGAATGGTACAATGCAAAATGCTGCAAAGAGGAGCTTTAGTAATATGGGTCAAGACACCTCACTTGCCATAATACTCTCTTCTCATAAATAACCCTTCTTTGCCCCTTATTATTAATTGATAAAGATACATCAAAAATAAAGGTGAATCTTGTTTCATGTGTATAACAAAATGAAACATTTGACAGACGATTTCAATTGTTGTTATTGGTAATGATTGCAGGTTTAGGTGTTTGATTTATTAAATATTAAATTAATCAGGTGGAATGTGTTCTTACTTTAATTGTTTATGGGGGGGGGGGGGGCATGTTAAATGTGTTAGTGACTGGGATTATGTTTATCTAACTGGGAGATTGGTTAGGAATGGTACAGACAGGAGAACTGCCATTTTGATTTAAGGAAATATTTTATTATTTTACTGGGCTGTAACTAAAACAACTGTGTACTGATCGCCTATCTGGACCTTGAAGAATGTGTTTGTGAGGGAGGGATGCTGCTGGTAAAACCAGATGCTTTTTTTGAAAGCAGGTCCAGATGTGTTTATCCCGCTGCTCTTTGTTGTTGCCAGCACTAAAGTGGATCTTTAATGCCAATCTCCATATCGCAGAGTTCTCTTTTCACCACACAGATGTCTGCTGTTGATGTTCATGTAGCTGTTTCTGATCTACCTGATCTACCACAGTGGGTTTATTATCATCTTTTAAATTAAGGGATTCATAGACATCAGTGGCAATTGGTAGAAGATGGATTATTGTAAACTCATGAGTTGCCTTTTACAAATTAGTCATTGCATTTTGATGGTGATTCTAAGTGGGAATGGTTCCAGAATAGATCTCTTGTGCGATCCTTCCTTGGCATCTCTCAAAATTATTTTATCAATTTAGGTTATAAACATCCATCCATCTATTATCCAACCTGCTATTTCCTAACTACAGGGTCACGGGGGTCTGCTGGAGCCAATCCCAGCCAACACAGGGCGCAAGGCAGGAAACAAACCCCAGGCAGGACGCTAGCGCACCGCAGAGGTTATAAACATTTCACTCCTAATTTTTTTTTTTTTAATTTAGATGATTCTTTAATCTGACTTGACCCCAGGTTTGCACTACTTGCAGAATATGAAAGCAACTGCCTTAGTCAATCAAGCCATAGGATAACACAATTAGCACGTCTGACAGATTTGAAAGTGACGGTGTCTTTTCTTCATTGCAAATTCGTTAAGTTTGAGCTCCACAAAATATTGTAAAGTATTAATAAATGAAATATCTGATTACTTGATGGAATAACATCTGTTAATTTAAGGATTTCAGGCTTCTTTCTCAAATGTGCTTGCCTCTGTTATTGTAAAGTGGAGGGTTAAACCTTTATTTTCCATCTACTTGGTTTGAAATAAGTCAGGACAACGAAAGCATTTGTGGACAAATGGCAAGGCTCGATTTTTTTCTTTTTTAACTTACAACATTAGGGCTGTGGGACCCCAAATGACAGTCGATTAAATTCGATCTCAAGAAGTGAAGAGAGCTAATAATAATACTCATAATAGGAGAAATAATTAAGGTACAACGTAAAAGGGAAATATTTATTAAAAGAGCCACACTGTAAAAAATGTTTTGTTGGATCAACCTAAATAAATTACTTCACAAGGTAACAAGCAATTTAATTGATTTCTTTCAAATTTTAAAAAGTGTTTGAGTAAATGTAATTCATTTGAGTTTGTTTTAACCTTTTCAAAAACTTGAATAAAAGCAAAAAATGTATTTAGCTCAAACAAAATTTCTTTAAAAACTCAAATTAACTACAGTGGGCTGGCGCCCTGCCCGGGGTTTGTTTCCTGCCTTACGCCCTGTGTTGGCTGGGATTGGCTCCAGCAGACCCCCGTCACCCTGTAGTTAGGATATAGCGGGTCGGATAATGGATGGATGAACTCAAATTAAAATTTTGTCCATTATTGTATTCACTGTAATGCCAACTTAAATTCTTAATGGGACTCAACTAAATATGTTCTTTATATGGTGTTGAATTCACTGTTTGTTAGGGTGAAATTGTTTTTAATAAAACAAACCACAACAATGTTTTGCTTTAAACAATGGAAGCAAATTTATTTTAAAATTAGTGCTACATTTTGTACAGTGCCTTCAAACATGGGGCAGCCACCCGTATAATTTGGTTTCCTGGCTGCAAAGTTGCTTTTCAAAATAATACAGCACTGATGTGCACAAAACCGAGTCCAAACAGAACTGAGGGAATAGGGAAAAGGTGGAGGCTTTTAAAGGGGGAGACAGGAAGTGAAGTCAAAGGGGTCGGGCTCATGTAGGTCTTCTGCCATTGGTGTGAGCCCGGACGTGACATCACAGGGGTCGGAGCTGGCAATATCTCCAAAGCGATTTTTTGCTTTAGACTAAATAGAAGAAGTCACATTAAGTGACTGCAAGGTTTTTCAATTTGAAGTAAGGCAAAAAATTATGTTAGGTGAACAAACATATTAATATAGTTCATTACAACTACTAAAATTACCTTAAATCAAAAAGAGCCCTTTTTCTCTTTTTAGAGTGCAGGGCTGCATGAGTGAGGCATGTGATTTCGTTTTATTTAAACTCTTGTTATCATATAGTACATTCTGCCTGTTGGCATTAATTATATTTTAATAGTCATCAGAAAATGGAAGCTGCTGTTGGACCCTTCTCTTTGTTGCCAATCCATAGAGGTGAAAGATAAAAGAAATTAGAGATGTTATTGAAGTTGATCATGAGATTGTGTTACATTAATGTAAATGGCCATAAGATGTCACTAGAGAGGTGAGTGGCAAATGCTTGGAAGCTCTGACACGATTTTTGACACAATTGCTTCAAACATTTTGGGGCTTTGTGAGGTTTCACTCCACCCATCACTAACGTGAATGCCAAAGAGAACACCATACGCTTCACATCTGTGAATTAAATACAACAGGGTTCATCTGCACACTTCCTAAGGAGGCTCTAATCATTGACACCTAATCTGGAGCAGCGATTATGGATTCAAAGTGGTGATACATGTAGGGGTGCACTTGCTTGTTCCGTGTGACAAATCTGTGGCTTTTTTCATGTAGATTATGATAATGAATTCACCATTTCAATGTGTCACTCAGTCAAGTATTTCACCTTTATCTGTAGGCACTGTTTGCATGAAGATCTAATATTTGCCTGATCAAATATGTCAACAGTTTTCAGAGGGTGTACTTTCTTTTTCACATCGCAATATGTATTTTTTTGGTATTATTATCAGTAGTAGCAGAATTAGTGCCATATCTTTTCTTTGGTGCAGCTGCAACGTCACTTTCCTAGCTGATTCTTTGTACAATAGATTGCAATTCCTGTTGCTTTTACAAGAAAGAGGATACTTGATCTAGTATCTTGTTATTATTCGTATCTGCATGCTAATATGTATACAAATTCTACACTTAGAGGGATAATAGGATATTAAAGAAGACAAGCACAAACATAAGAAACATGGCACCACCTAATCCCTATCTAAACAGCTATGAATGAGCAATCCAGTGTTCTTTCTGTTTCCTTTGCAGCACCAGCAGTCAGGGCATCATGGACGTGCACAGCAATTGCTCCTTTTATTTGGCCAGTGAAAAGCCAAGTAGAATACTTTCACTTTGTTTGCTGAGTGTTTCATTCATGCTCTTTCTATCTATTGTCAGCAGTTTGTAAAACGGTTTATTTAAACGTTTACCAATGGCTTCAGGCCCTGTTTCTCATCAAATAGTGTGCTTAAGTGAAGCACTGAGGTGGATGAATGCTCCATGCATTAAAGATCTCCAGTGACCTAGGCTCACAACACACGAGTCGTCTAAGTTATGATATTTTGTTCATTATTGTATTCTTTCTTTTGTGTTGTGTTTTTGTTTCCTCAGATCATGGTGGTATATATAGCAGGCTTATGCTTATGAATTCTTTTTCATGCATTGCAATTTATACCCCTATGATTCCAGTACTATTACCATTTTATTGACATAGTGCAAGATTGTATAGAAATTCCATCATGTTTAACACATAAATTTAAACTGTAATAGTTAGAAACATTTCATTGTTTATAGATGAGACATCAAAAAGACTTCACAAAACCTATCTGACAGAGAAATGCTAAAGATACAAGTAAAGAGAAATTTATACAAGCATAGCTCTTGTTTCATCTCTTTCTTAACAACATATACACACATAAAAGAGAACAAGGACCGGACATTTCACAGATTCACCGTAATCTTGAAGACGTAATTAAGTACGGGTGCGCGAATGTGCTTCACTCCCGGGATGGACAGGTGGGTGCCAGTCTAATTGTGTAAGCACATGCCAGCGCGTGCATCAGGCATTTACTTTATTAATTTCTTAGAGGAAGTGGCGCATGCACAGCTGTGTCCCATTAGGAGTGGCAGGGTAGAAAAGGAGCCCACACGGGTACAGGGGGGAGACACAAAAAGACAATGAACAAAAAAAGAGCAGAAATGCTGTAAGGACAGTATCTGGAAGAGACAGGAGGAGCCAGCCCGCCTGTGCATGAAAGGCAGTGTGGTCCCACAATAGAGCAAAGGATCGGCACTCTAGAGGTGGATCATCCCCAGTGATTGTCCAGAGGAGTGGATACAATCGAGGTGGTGTCCTCTCTCGGTATCCAATGTATCCAAGGTAGAGTGGTCTAGCCAACGCTGCTCGTGGCAGCCAAGACGGGGGTTGCGATGGTGAGGACTGTGGCTGCTGGAGTCTCCGCCGGTTGAGCAAGTAATGGGGAAATCCGGGGAGATAAAGAGGGAGTTGTGCTGGGCTCATCCAAGAATGGAAGTAACATTGACTTTTATTTTCATTTTAAGTCTTGCTTTTTAACTCACGGATTGTCACTGTTTTAATGGGTTATTTTATTTTTTGGAGATTTTGCACTGCACTTTGTACACTTTGATTTGAATTGTTTTAATAAAAGCACTTTCTTCACTTGTGCACGTACCCCTTGCTTTGAGTGAGTGTTATCATTTGCTGGGCTCATCACTCAGGGACATTATCGGCGGTAGCAGGTTCTTGAGCAGGGGTGGGCAAAGCCATTTCTGGAGGGCCGCAGTGGCTGCGGGTTTTTGTTCCAACCCAATTGCTTAATAAGAAGCACTTATTGCTCAAAGTAACACTTCTGCTTCATTTTCGATGTCCCGATCCTTAAGATTTTGAACCCTTATTGCTTATTGTAGCCTTAAACAGCTATAGTCTCGGTTTTCAATTGCTCCTTATTAGCAATAAGATGCAAATGACAAAAGAAACCAGTAGTTCTCCATTTAGCTTGTTACCATTTACACCAGTGTGTATTTATCATGCGCTATTGGGTTTAATTAAATACTTGGAAGGAAAGTAAAGAAACAAAAGTGAAGGACTGATATCCTTGGAAAGGAAAAAAAAAACTAGGAAATGAGAATGACCTGACATGGCAGAGTTAAAGCACTAACAAGCCATGAAAGTAAATTATTGGCAACAGTTGTTTTCCAATTAAGCAACTGGGTTGGAACAAAAACCTGCAACCACTGTGGCGCCACAGGACTGACTTTGCCCACCCCTGTTCTAGAGGCTCCTGGGATACAACAGGTAATGTGGAGCCAACTCACACTGTCACAATAAGGACCTTCTTTCTTCTTCTTCTTCTTTCGGCTGCTCCCGTTAGGGGTTGCCACAGCGGATCATGTTCTTCCATATCTTTCTGTCCTCTGCATCTTGTTCTGTTACACCCAACACCTGCATGTCCTCTCTCACCACATCCATAAACCTCCTCTTAGGCCTTCCTCTTTTCCTCTTCCCTGGCAGCTCTATCCTTGACATCCTTCTCCCAATATACCCAGCATCTCTCCTATGCACATGTCCAAACCAACGCAATCTCGCCTCTCTCACTTTGTCTCCCAACCTTCCAACTTGAGCTGACCCTCTAATGTTCTCATTTCTAATTCTATCCATCCTCGTCACACCCAGTGCAAATCTTAACATCTTTAACTCTGCTATCTCCAGCTCTGTCTCCTACTTTCTGGTCAATGCCACCATCTCCAACCCATATAACATAGCTGGTCTCACTACTGTCCTGTAGACCTTCCCTTTCACTCTTGCTTATACCCATCTGTCACAAATCACTCCTGACACTCTTCTCCACGCACTCCACCCTGCCTATACTCTCTTCCACAATCCCCATTACTCTGTACTGTTGATCCCAAGTATTTAAACTCATCCACTTTCGCCAACTCTACTCCTTGCATCCTCACCATTCCACTGACCTCCCTCTCATTTACACACATGTATTCTGTCTTGTTCCTACTAACCTTCATTCCTCTCCTTTCCTCTCTAGAGCATATCTCCACCTCTCCAGGGTCTCCTCAACCTGCTCCCTACTATCGCTACATATCACAATGTCAGCAAACATCATAGTCCACGGGGACTCCTGTCTAATCTCGTCTGTCAATCTGTCCATCACCGTTGCAAATAAGAAAGGGCTCAGAGCCGATCCCTGATGTAATCCCACCTCCAATTTGAATGCATCCGTCACTCCTACCGCAGACCTCACCATTGTCACACTTCCCTGGTACATATCCTGTACAACTCTTACGTACTTCTCTGCCACTCCTGACTTCCTCATACAATATCACAACTCCTCTCGAGGCACCCTGTCATATGCTTTCTCCAAGTCCACAAAGACACAATGCAACTCCTTCTGGCCTTCTCTATATTTCTCTATCAACACCCTCAGAGCAAACATTGCATCTGTGGTGCTGTAGTGTAAATGATGTCATCTCCATTACAGGCCTCACCACAGTATGCTTAGCAATATTTAGAGTAACAGTTCAGTAGAAAATGTGTCTGAAATCTTGTGCTTCTCTCTGTCTTTTTTCCCCCATTTTATTCTGATTTTTTCATCCCTAGCTTTCAATGGAGACTTGCACATGGTGTTTGACAGGCTCTGCCGCAATGCGCTATAAGCATTTTCTGATTGATATACAATGTATTCAGACCCTTTCACTTTCTGAGCACTTTATTTTGTTGTAAGATTAATTTTAAATAGATTCATTTGCCATTTTGGCCCATCAATCAACACTTAATGACCCATAATGACAAAGTGAACATTTGTTTTCAGAAAGATTTGCAAATGTATTAAAAATCAAAAAGTGAAATCTCTCATTCATATCCGTATTCAGACCCTTTGCACTCCACATTGTGGTCAGGTGCACCTAGTGTGCTTTAATTCTCCTTGAGACGATTTCTAGAACTTGATTTGAGTCCACTTGTGGCAAACATTTAGAAAAATTACATACCTGTGTATATGACATCCTAAAACTCACACTGCATGTCAGAAGAAAAACCAACCATGAAGTCGAAGGAACTCCCTGGAGACCTCCATGACCAATTTTTTAGAGCTTTGTGTTTTCCCAGCAGCACAATGGCCACCAGTAATTATGAAACAGAAGAAGTTTTGAACCACTAGGATTTTTTCTAGAGTTGGCCATTCTGGCCAAACTGAGTAACTGGGCAAGAAGGGCATTGGTCAGGAAGGTGACCAAGAACCCAATGGCTACTCTAATAGAGCTTCAAAAGTCCTCTGCTGAGACAGGAGGACCTGTTGGGGAGTTAACTATTTCAGAAGCACTCCATCAATCAGATGTTTATGGTAGAGTGGCTAGACAGAAGCCACTCTTGTTCAAAAGGAATATGAGTGCATTTAAAGGAGCCTGAGAACATGAGGAAAAATATTCTCTGGTCAGATTAGACAAAAAATGATATTTTTGTACAGAATTCTGAGCACTATGTCTGGTAAAGACCAGGCACAGTTCATCAGCTACCTGATATCATCTTAAAGGTAAAGCAGTCGGTGGCAGCATCATGTTATAGGGGTGTTTCTCAGTGGCAGAATTGAGGGAAATATGAAATTGTCCTTGAAGAAAACCTCTGGAGTGTGTGTGACCTCAGACTCAGATGACAGTTCATCTTTCAGCATAACAATGACCAAAAGTATACAGCGAAGACAACACTAGAGTGGCTTGGGGACAAGTCTTTGAGTGGCCCAGACTTAAACCCCATAGGTGGCGAGACCTGAAGATGGCAGGTTACAGACACTTAACAGCCAATCTAATGGAGCTTCAGAGGGTCCAGTTGTGTAAAGCCTGTCGAGACTTACAGTATCTAAAAAGCTTCTCCAAAGTACTGAATTAAGGCTCTGAATGCTATATGAATGAGAGATTTCAGTTTTTGATTTTTAGGAAATTTGCAAATCTTTCTGAAAAGATGTTTTTACTTTGTTGTTATGGGTTATTGGGTATAGATTCATGGGAAAAAATGGAAAATGCATGCATTTAAAGTGAAATTTACAATGCAAAGTGCATAGAAAGTGAAGGGGTCTGAATACTTTCTGAATCCATGAGAGGTAAGGGGCACACGCTGATACAGTGCATTGCCGCACCCACCACATGACAAACCAACTCAGGATCCCAGATTAGGACCCGAGTGCAGCCATGCGGGTGACACCTCAGCACCACACTAGTTCAGAAGGAATGGAACCAATGTGAGGTCTTTTATGGTGGCTGGAGTGCCAATATTCCTTCTCGAAAGGTCCTTTATTATCAAGAAGGGGCGCGTCGACATCATACAGCGGTCGCCGGTGGGTACGATCTCGGATCTAGCTGCTTTGAGTTTGAACTCCATTTCCGTCATCCATCGAACCGTGGGAAAATGCAAGGCCGAGAGCTTCAGCGGCATTCTCATAAAGGCTGTCCCGTGTCCGTCATCAAGATAAAATACGCAAGTCGGAATGACTACCGGTGGCGGTGCAGCAATGTTTATGTTTAGTCTCCACCTTTTGCCTTCGCGAATCGTGGAAGTTATTCATTCAATGCTGGACAGTCGCACTCACAGTCGTGTGAGTATTAAGAGTTAGGGCCTACTGTTCCGTGCACGCTTAGAGTTAGACTTTACAAAAGCTTATAATTTGGCATTATTTCATTATTATGTGAACAGTGAAGAGAAGCGCCTATCTGCGTTAATTTTGTATTTGGACTTTTGGTCTTAACAGCGGCTGTCATCAGACTCACTCAGCAGTCAGAGACAGGTACGTGCGCTATTGTACAATACATGCATTGTAATTTAATTTTGTTTAGTTCACCAGTCCAGTAACACGGACAAGATATAAATTGAACTAGCGTGTTTTGTTTACAATATATTTCTAATACCACCATCGCTTATCGTTATTTTACATATAGGATCCAGATCGTAAAAAGTACAGTATGCCCTACCAACATAAATCTGGGTGCCAAAAGCGAAAGGAAAAAAAAAAGAGCAGAAGAAAAAAGATGAAGAATTAAAAGACAAAAACTTACTTCTCCGGTATTTTGAAAAACCTGTGTCATCGTAACAATTAAAATTAGAAAATGGTCAGCAAAGTGTTAAGGGATTAACCCACCAGCCAATAACTGCTGATTACCATGATGTTTACACAATATGGAGAGATATTTTATATTCAGAATGAGTTTTTCAGAATAAACTATTCCTAGTTAACCATTGACTTTCAAAACCTTTCGTCAAAAACCAGGTTTTTGAAATTAAGTGGCGTTTTAAAATATACGCACATATTTGAAACACGAAAGGGGCCCGAACTCTGTCAGCTGCCTGGGGCCCAGAATTTCCTAGGTGCGGGCCTGCATCAACCCCCAGGTTTTTCCCTGCAGGATGGAGGGAGATTAACGTCATACCCAGGACAGAATCCATGGTATTTATAAAAAGAAAATCTTGCGTGGAGATCTCTCCCTTTCATGGTTGTTGAAATGGTCAGTAATTGATACACTGCAGCCAAGAAGAGCTTAAGATCAGAAAAGATGAAAGATGATATGATAAAATTCCATCACAAAAGATCTTTTCCTTAGATAGATTCTACACAATGATGGGCATCAGCCAGGGGGATAAGCCAGCAGGTTATTCCAGGTAGACAAGACAAAGAAAATAAGGAGAAAAAACAGAAAATATGAAGCTGACTAGCTGCTGGCATTAAAGATCAATTGTGCGGAAACCTCTGCATATCAAGGCTCACTAGGAAGACACATTCTGATTGTTTATTGTTCTTTTATTTTTTTTATATTTTCCTGTAAATTATATTATACTGCACACCAAGTCAAAGATGCTTAATGACGCTTGGCTGCTCGTAAATTGTGATATCTCAGTCGTATTGTTATGTACCTGTGTAACATATTTTATTTATATCATTGTTCTTTCCTTTTTAATATTTTTTAAATCTGGGTAGTGATGCTGTGTCAGGTGAAACAGAGCTAAGCCTTAAAGTAACAAATGATGTCCAACGTGATTCAGACAAAGTACAACTTGAAGTACTAGAGCATTTTGTTGTTGACATCAACCCGGTGCCACAGGGTTTAGAAAAGACTTGACGTAAGGGGGAAAGAGAAGAAAGGTGGAAAATAGTGGTGAAATGTGGGAGTTCGTGTGTTTCTTAAGGGAAGCTGCTTGTAATTTTGACTGGATAGTATTTACATCGATTTCAAGGAGGAAAAGCGTCACCATATGTTGTCGTGTTCATGGCTGAGATACAAAGGGGTGTTTTGTATATGTAACAATAGCAGAGAGAAATTTTCCTTCCAAGGACAGTGGAAGAAAATAAGCATGTTTTTCACTTTCTATTATGGGAAGTCGTTGCAATTTAATCGTACTGTACTAAAACCGAGTTTGCCATCTGTGTACATTGACAAAGGATGACATTTCAACAAACACATTGACTGCCTTCTTATCATTATGGACTTGTTTACTTTTCTGCTATGAAATAATTGGTTAGTGTGAATCTTGGGTTTATTCTTATTGTATTTATGGTTATTTTGTGTTTGCTGTTTAATGATATATATTTCTTTTAAAAGCACAGTTGGAAAGGATTTGAGGGAGTGCATTATTGTGGAGGAACTGCATATCTAATGATAGGCTTGCTAGCACATCCTCACCACAATTGTCTGATCATTTTATTTATAGTGCGCTGTTCTGTATATTATCTATTTAAATATATCTTCAGTTTTCCATATATTTGTCCATTGTTTTATGTATTTTCTCATCCTTTGAGATAGGCCTACTAGGTGCTCGCCTATTTCCAAAGAGTTAAGTGAGTTATTCTGGTTAAGGATTGCAAGGGACAAATGTCAACACTAAATCCTGAATAATATCCAGGGACTTTTAAAAGTCTGCTTATACTCTTCAGTGTTATCACCTGTAACACATCAGTCGATCATTTAATCCAGTTGATTATTTATTGTTGATTGATCATTTGATTATTTATGTATTTATTGTATATTATTATATATTACTGGATAAAGACAATCATGTTCTTCATCAGTCCATCTTGATCTTAATCTCAATACAAAGGGCTGTCATCTGTACTCTTCTGCAAGACAAAGATGGCCATCCTCCTTAAAGCCCTGTGTCTACTTGGGGATGATGTCCATTTTCATTTATAATAATCTTATATCACCATTAGTACCACAAAATGACAAGATGGATATATTCTATAACATCCATTCTTGGTGAGGTGCAAGATGAAGGTGGTCATTTTATTACCTCAGTTGTTTGTAGTCTTTATGAAATGAAAATACTGCAACGCTCCTCTCACTTATCCTTTTTGGGTCTTATCTATATTACTAAACGACAGTTGTATATATGCATGGACGCAGGATGACGGACGCAGGACGACAGATGCATCGAAGCGCACGCGCACTGCGACACAGCGCCCCAGAGTCAAACCCAGTGGCTTCCCAGACTCAGTAGGTAGCGCCCAAACAACACAACACAACCTGTAAACTAAACTTCAGGTCACAATACAACCGCCGCCTGAACGCGCACACCACCGCATATAAAACCTTCGTTTAGTAATGTTTACGAAGGTTGTATATATACACGGAAGCCAGATGCAACCCGTGCCAAAAGCGCACGCGCACTCGCACAGTCAAACCCAGCGGCGTCCCAAAGTCAGTAAGTGGTGCCCAAACAACACAACACAACCTGTAAACTAAACTTGACGTAAAGCGTGTACGCCAACAAGTTGCCATGGTGACATATTTAAACATTGACATAGAGTAACTAGACACCTCATGACTAGCAGAATTGTACGTCAACGTCGCCGCCATATTGTGAGTGGCACTGCTGTGGAGTGAAGTAATGAATAATGTGCTGCTTGGGATTGTACAAACCGCTGTACGCTCCAAACCAGATCCTGGGGGATTACATTTCATAGGTAAGGCTGAACAATTGTTTTGCTTATATTTGGCCGTTAGAAAATCCCATTTTATAATCTTTACTTTAGCTAAGCCAGGCTAAGCTAGCAAAGCTACACATTTATGTGCTCAAGTGAGCCTCCAAACAAAGTTTTGGCTAAAAGTATTTAGTCAAAATGTAGATTGTTGTTAGCTGTTAACATGTCTCAAACTTGATAATGTTTTTTCTCAAGGAGCACACAGTTTGAAATTGACAACCATCATTTCATGCTCATGTCTTTAGTTGTGTCTGTCTTCCACAAACTAAGGCTGCACCATATTGCCAGACTGAATACTCTCAAAGTACAAGATCTGAGTGAGCGAGAGGAGTGTGAAGGCAGTCCCCGAAATGTTACTTATATGGGAGGAATGGTTAATAATGATAATAATTATAATTATTATTATTTAATAATTGCCATTATTAGTGTATAAATGGATATTAATAATTGCATTTAAACGATTCGCCAAAATCTGTTGTATGTAAACTATACTGTTTTAAACGTTATTGCTTTTTCATCAGAAAACCCGGTTTCCACGTCTAACTGTATTAGTTTAAATGGCACTTTTGCCACTCGCAATACGGCTCACGTATCGTGTCTACTGGGAAACACAGTGAATGCAGCGTCTATCTATATATGTGTATGTATTTAAACTTGAGGTAGTGGTGACTACTGACAGTGCCAGCAGTCAGCTACTCCACAGTGCCTGCGGTTAGGGGTTCAATTATGATTCCTAACAGCAAACGACATCTAGCTAACAACACACCCATAGAAAAACAAAAACCAGACTGCATGGATAAAAACAATGAACGAAGGCGCCTACAACGAGCTTCTGAAACACCAGAACCAAACGAGTCATGGCTCCAAAAAGAAACAGATTTACTACAAATATATTTCTTTCATTAAATGAAAACTTTCCCAGGACGCTCCCACCCTCCATGATCTTACATCCCTACAAAGATTGGAGGGAACAGAAAGTAATTGCCATTCTTGGATTTGTGATTCTTTAGAGAATCGGGGGTTTACTGGTTCTTGATAAAAGCTATTCTTCTACAAACCTTAGGAGAACAAACAGCTTTACCTATTTAGGCACTGACAACCTAAACATAGAACATTTACTATGGCATGAGGACAGTAACCCTGCATATCAACCATTTGTAGCTTAGTGCAGAATGAGAGCATGCAATGTTATGTACAGCAAAATTGTGTGACAAAACTAAATTTTATGGTAGTCTGTTATCATGTGGTGAGAGGGATCAACCAGGTTCTTTATGGTTTGGCCTACATTTGCAAACCATTAGCTTGACACATTAGCTTAGTCAAAAAGACACACACAACCTGTCCACTTAAGTGCTAATGACAAGTGATGCCTGCATCGTCTATCACTCCTCAGCACTGTACATAAGGACTCACTAGTTTTGTCAGATTCCCCAGATATACCTTAGACCAGGGGTCTCCAACTCCAGTCCTGGAGAGCTACTGTGGCTGCAGGTTTTCATTCTAGCCATTTTCTTAATTAGTTACCAGATTTTGCGGCTGATTAACTCTTTGCCTTAATTTTAATTGATGCACATTTTAAGACTCAGACCCCTTAATTCTTTTTTCCTTAATTAGCAACCCAACCAATATTAAGACACAAAATATACCAACACATAAACAACAACCTGCGTACATCACGCAATAACTGAAAATAAAGAAAGGTGAAGGCCTCAGTAATGTTGATCTCCTCAAGTCCACAAAACATTTTGACAGCGCTCTTAAAAAAGAAAATCAAAAGTTTTGGAAATGTCTGCCATGGGAGAATGAGTGAATTAAATAACGGGTTTAATTAGCAACAAGAATTGGCTTCAAATTGAGAAATTGAATGAAGGTTGGAGTTTGAGGCCCCAACTTAGTTGCTCATCTGTTGGCTCACTTCACATCAAATTTATGTTTAGGTGTTGTTTAAGGAAAAAAGAATCAATTCAGCGGTCAGAGTCTAAAGAAAAGTCAATGAAAATAAAGGGAAATAGTTAATTAGCATCAAAAACTGGTCACTAATTAAGAAAAGAGTTAGAATGAAAACTTGCAGCCACAGTAGCTCTCCAGGACTGGAGCTGGAGACCCCTGCCTTAGACACTACAGGCTACCAGACATTACTTAGACACATGGAAACTGATACAACTTTGTGAATTTCCCTTTGGGATTAATAAAGTATCTATCTATCTATCTATCTATCTATCTATCTATCTATCTATCTATCTATCTATCTATCTATCTATCTATCTATCTATCTATCTATCTATCTATCTATCTATCTATCTAATGCCACTTACGCAAACAGTGCAAAACCCCTTTCTGGCTGCTGTCTATGGGAAAGAACCATCAATCTCCCCACACCAGGGGCCTCATGTACGCACAGAAATGTTGTGTATGAACATTTCCACGCTCAAATCGCAATGTATAAAACCTAAACTTGGCGTAAAGCCACGCACATTTCCACAGTAACTCAAACCCTGGCGTACGCAAGTTCTCCGCTCGGTTTTGCGGACTGGCGGCACCCAGCGTCAAAGCAGTGCTACTGTTCCTGTGTGGTTTCCCTTTCATTTTTAGAACGACATCCCTGACGCGGCTTTATCATATACACTGAAACTAACTGCATATCGTTGATAAATTTAAGGCACCTGATTGTAATCAATTTGTAACAATATAATTGTGCACAGAATGGCCAAACTATTCCACTGCCATGGCTGCTTTAGCATTGTTAGAGGACATCGCAAATGGAAAGATTAGAAGAGAACGCGTATTCAGAGATCATACTTTTCAGCGTGAACTGGTTGACCGATCCGGTATTTCTCAGTCATCACTTAGTCGTGCCATGCCAGCTGTATAGGATGGTATTATCCGCTTGTCAAGCAGATATATCAGATTTCAGTACACTCTGGTTGAACAGGCAAACATCAAAGTGCATTTTGCAGCAATGTCCGGTTTTCCAAATGTCATCGGAGTGGTCGACTGCACACACATTGCTATAAAGGCACCTTCACAGAATGAATTTGTTTATGTAAATAGAAAGCATTTTCACTCTATTAATGTGCAAATCATCAGTGATGCGAAAATGCGCCTCACTAATGTTGTTGCGAGATGGCCTGGCTCAACTCATGATTCATTCATCCTGAGAAATAGTAGTGTGGGGAACAAACTTGAAAATGGTGCGGTGCGTGATGGCTGGCTTCTCGGTAAGATAAGACATTTATTACCTTTTAATCACAGTCGTACGTTTTCTGTACGATGTACCCATATAACACGATTACTTAGATGACAGTGGGTACCCGCTGAAGACATGGCTCCTCACCCCTCTCGCCAACCCACTGACTGAACAAGAGCAACGTTATACTGACCTCCACTCTCGGGCTCGGGCGGTGGTAGAATGTGCTATAGGGCAGCTTAAGGGCCATTGGCGCTGCCTGGATAAGACTGGTGAAGTGCTGCTCTATAGTCCACAGAAAGTTTGTCGCTTCGTGCAAGCATGTAGCATTCTACATAATATGGCACTCATTTGTTGCTTGCCCGTACCTGAAGAGATGCGGTATGATGAACCGGACCCTGGTCCACCAAATGAGCAACCACACCGGACAGCATTACAATGTCAAATGAATGTAATTAACAGAATGTAAAAACAGGTAAGCAGGTGCATCATTTATTTATTCACAAATTCATTTAATTTTTGATTAATATCACACAATACTGCCTTTATATTTTGTAGTTCATTGGCTACATCCCGTTGTGCATTGACTACATCTCTCACCGCATCCACCAATGCATTTTGGGATTCCAGAACTGCATCAGTCAGCACACGGCCAGATGATCGAACAGTGGTTTCCGAGGCAGGGGTGTGTGAGCAGCCAGCGCCTGAAGATGTGGTCGGCACAGACGCACCACCATCATCGCCTGGAGCCACGTCCTCAGCATTGGGGTCAGCTTTTGTACTGTTGTCTGGAATTAATTAAACAGTAATTAATACAGCATCTGCAGCCTGATTGTCTTATTTCACATACAAATTATTTACACGAGTATGGATAATGGTATTCAAAAAAGAAATGGTAACTCACCATCACCTGCGGTGATGTCAGAATCACCCTCCCCTGCTGGTACAATGCTGGCAATGAGTGTGTCGCCAATAATTGCAGCAACTCGCTGCTCAAATGGTGTGAGCTCCGGGAGTTCACTACCTCCTCCAGTTGTGCTGACATGCAGATGATGAGCTGCAACTCTCCTTTTCACGCAACTTTGATGTCGGACCACTTCTTTTTTATTTCGGTCACAGTGAGAGTTTCTGCTCCAGCACTTTTGAGTGCATCCACCATGCTATGCCATTCCATCAATTTCCTTTTGTTACTAATTCCACTTCCTAAGCTACCAAATAAAACATTTTTTCTGGCTTCTACTTCTCTTAGCAAGACCTCCATTTTGCATTCGCTGAAGTTTTTTTGTTTTTTTCCCGTGCTTTTGCCATTGTCATCCTGAAGCGCTGAAGGTAAGGGGCTATTTATATTGATTTGCATATTCAAAGAGGAGTAATTCTGGGAGGAGTTGGGGTGGGGCAGCAAGCACGTGCACGTGCGTTACTTTTCACGCTGATCGGGATTTATGTAGCGGAAGAACGTGGAGGTTTGCGTACGTACAGATTCCTGCGTCTGGATTTTTCTGTGCGTACGCACATTCCCGCTTTTGTGCTTACACCATGTTATAGTGTGAGTTCTACGCACGGCATTATACATGAGGCCCCAGGTGTCCTGTATCATCTTTATTACTTCACTTACTCAAAATGTAAAGACAAATTCTAAAAATTTAAAAGCAAATGTCTCACATGAGAATCAGAGGATCACCTTACAGGTTAATCAGAAATACCACCCTAAGGCAAAAGGGGACACTGTCGCTAACACAGTTGTCTCGGTTTTCACCCACAACTGCAAAAAGATGCCCAAGGAGGAGAAATGACTCCACCTCTTATGGCTAGAGCCCTATAAACAACAAGATGCCCCAGAGAGAGGTAATCTTTACCCAAACCTCCACCAGAATGGAACTCCCAAGAAAGACCTGCTCAATCAAGCTGCTAACACTAGTGAAATGGAGAAATTCATCAAGACTGCATTTTGTTTTTGTTTAACTGCCTTTTGTTCTATCAGGTGCTCTTTTATTTGACATTATTTTTATTAGGATTGAAAGGGGTGATCCTCCAGGCACCCAACACTTCCTTGACATCCATGCGTCTCCTTCCATTAGAACAGAATAATACCAACAGAAAATATACATGAAATAGATGACAGAAATTATAAATGAATAGCAACATCAAGATATAAAGTGGTAATAAGCATAGACCCTTGTTTCAAAGTTGAAAAGTGAATACTTTCCATACAGGATGTGGAAGGTGAAAAGTAGCACCAAAGGAAACATTTGTTTCCATAGAGAGAGAAAGAAGGGAGAAGGCTGGTATTTCAGGCAACTTATCTTGACTCTGATGTCAGACTTATGCAAGGATGGGGTCTTTGATGTTCATTTGGATGGTCTTTCTCTCTCTCTCTCTCTCTCTCTCTCTCTCTCTCTCTCTCTCTCTCTCTCTCTCTCTCTCTCTCTCTTTCTCTCTCTCTCTCTCTCTCTCTCTCTCTCTCTCTCTTTGCCAAATTGCCTGCACAGGGTTCTTAGATAGCCAGATAATTGTTATCTAGGTTTGTTATCTATGCAGTATTAAATACCCTTGGTGTTCTGGTGTGCAAAATCTGCAGATGTTTGTCTATATTTTCATTATATTTTGCTCAAGACATATCAAAGCATATCTTCTTCCAAAATTGTACCTCACTTTTAAAATGGCTGTTCAATCAAAAAGAGGAAGACATGGCAATGCCTCAGGCTATCAATTACTTTATAACCTGAGAAGGGAAGGGCACCAGGGCTAAATTTGTTTACAGCTTGGGAAAGGAAGACATGCTATGGTTCAAGCTGTATCCGATTACTTTTCAAACTGTGACCAAAAGGAGATGCCATGGGACTAGCAATTACAGCTTGAGATAGGAGATTGTTAAAACATTAGAAGCTTTATTGCTTGGAAATCCATTCATCATATTGACAGCCAGCCAATCAGGTGCATGTAGCAATCACATCTTGAGCAACCCCCATTGTAAAAATTTGTAGTAAATATGTCTCATCTGAAGAGCGACATCAGAAAAAAAGAACAGAGCAACATCAGAAGAGGGTGCCTGCAAAGTGCAGCCGTTTCCATCTTTTCGTCAGCAAAGCATTTAATGAACAGCTTCAAGTGCTAGATCACAAGCCGCCTGCGACATTCATCCTTGACATCTTTACTTTTTCATAAGCTTTTTCTAAAGACTATATATATTCAGACTTTACTATTAATTTTATTTTCTATTATTCTTTGTTCTATTTAGTATTATTATTCATGTAATAAATACCATGCTGCTTTTAACTTTCTGTGCTTTGTCTTCATGTCTATAGTGATTTAAGTAAAAAGATAGATTTCTTTGAGTGCCTGGTGCAGCTGGAAGTTTGCCATACGCTCCGTGCTGCAAGGTTTATTAAGACTGAGGGTGAGAGCTCCACCCAATAGTAGGGAACAGTATGTAAAGTAAGACATTCTTGGTTGATGGATGGCGTATATCCAAGGATGTTGAGCCTTTGTATGTTTGAATATATTCCTAGAAACTAAAGTAATTTTTACATCTGAGATATATCTAAAACGTTGTATGTTGTCCGTGTCAACAATAAGTAAGTCTGTTGAAGTGCCAGAAGAGTGACAGGCTGTGTTATGCATTCTTAAGGCACTTGCGTGGTTTAAAGTGCTAGAGGTTAACCAGCTGTATGTGTGTCATTCATGGGGCACTGTTGTGGTTAGGGTCTGCGTTTATGCATATATCTATGTATGTATGTGTTAATCTTAAGGTGTGACAGTAGAACCACAAACCTGATGAGTACACTTACCCCTAGGTAAAGTGTAAGTACAGGGAAATATCACAATAATACAATTGGCAATAGGATACTCTAATCAGGCATTTAAGTAATAGACTGAGCGGTCATTCTAACCAAAGATTATAATATCAGTTATACACTAAGATAAATTAAAAGGAAATGTGTATATACTTAAAAGTAGAATAAACAGAATGAATTTTACAGGTGTTGTATAATTATGTGTTATGCAGCTGCAGAAAAGAATACAGGTAAACATATTGTGACAAGGCTTTAGGGAGCATTTCTTATTTTCCACCCAAAAAACTTTTTAGTGGGTTTTGTGGTTTACAATTATTTCACAAAAATGTATGTAAGTCAAATCTTGCTTGTTTCACTCATCACTAGTTATTTAAGTTGTCCTCCTGTGGTTCCTGCAGGGTTTTACAACAGAACCCTTCTGGTCAGGAAGCACAAAAACAGTCACTTTGGCACTTGTTTGCATCAGCTGCAGAACAGTAACTGACCCAACTAAAAGCCAATCACAGTGTTTATTGTTCTTAGATTCTCCACACAAAGAAGTCTTTTTCAATTCACTAGTGTGATATTAACATGTGTGGCCACTAGGGGTATGGAGGACTATTTCGGACAAAATTAAATAAATAAATAAATGCGCAAATAAATTAAAGTTCTGTGAAATGTGAGCATAAATAAATAAATGTATCATGAAATGAAGCCTTAATAAATAAATTTGCCATGAAATGAGAGCATAAATAAATAAATGTGTCACGAAATATGTTTTTTGTTGCTTGTTTATTTATTTCATTTTGTCCGTAACATTCCTCCAAACCATCATGAAATACGACTTGAAATAAAACTGTCACTTTCACTCGTCAAAGTTGAGAGGGTGGGCTCTAACACACCCTCTAGTTATTGATTTGTTGAGTGTTACCGTCAGCCTAGAGTAATCGAACTATGAGCCATATGATTCTCAAGGTACCAAAGCGCATGCTTAAAGTTGTGCTTGTGAGTGTCCATGGCGAATATGACTGCTACAAAAAGTTGCCCAGAGTTGCTACGTGAAGCGGCAGTTTTAATTCAGGAAGCTCTAACCTCTTCATCCCCTCAGGAATCAGCACATGAGGTTTCAGCTGTAAGTGCCCCACTTGATAGCCGAAGACCTACCCCCACTTTGTCGAGTACTCACTCTACTCCTGTTCAAGATATACTACTGTATTTTAGGTGGCTGTGCTAATAGCGCTGTAAATTTGCAATAGTTATTTGTCTGCAAAATACAAACCTGCCTACAAGTAAACAGAAAGACCTGACGGTAGCCACATCACAAACGAAATATCAGTTGCTGAATACTGAAGAGCTATTAAATCTAACAGAAATATTTTGTGAATGTCGCACAATAGTTGAGTTGGAGCCATCATTTTATAAACATACTCGCCTCTTTATATTCACTTTGTTACACTAGCCAGGTTTCCATCCAAGGAGTTTTTGCGAAAAAATATTTAGCGCTTCAAATTTTTTTACCGATATAGCCGATGGAAATGCTAATTATCGATAAAATGTTGTACATGTCGACATAATATTTTTCCGTTTAACTTTAGCGCATAAATTCTATATCGATACTTCAGATGTCGCAAAAACTACATTGGAAACAGTTTTTGTCGGAAAAAAGGGCTTTAACGCAAATAAATGTGTCACATTTTCATCACGTGCAATCAAAACGAGAATGGCGGAGCGGTTCGCATGGTCTGATGAAGAGAGTTTTTTTTTTTGATTAAACGTCGTTATTTTGTATTAATTCAAATTTCAGTTTTAATTAAAAACCTTAAGGGAAGCAGGTTAATTCAGTTGTTATCGCACTGTGAAGGGATGTTGAAAGGTAGGCTCTCCTGTACAGATCCGATGCTGCAAACACAGCTGCATCATGGGCACTTCCAGGAGTGCCAACGCAAATGTCTCGTATCATGCACCTGTCATCAACAAGGGCCTGGAGAACAATAGATGGCCACCCTTTGCGATTAATGTAATCGCGGTAGCCTTCCGTCGGGGGAAGAATAGGCACAAGCGTGCCATCCAGCGCACCGTAAATCTGTGGCACAAGATGCACCAAGGAATTGCGGTATGCAATTTCATTGGCCTCCGCTTCAGTCGGAAGTCTGATATAACGCCGCATTATTTTTTCTTTAATAGCGGTGCACACAGCATATACACATCGATGGACGGTAGTTTTACTAACCCCGAAAGTTTCTCCAACTACTCTATACTCGGCGCAGGTTGCCAGCTTGTAAAGGGCGATGGCAATCCGCTTTTGGGTTGGAACCGGTGGTCGGTGGCAACCTGTGATGGGCGCAACATCAGGACTGATGAATCCACACAACATCTCAAACATCGGCCGTGTCATTATAAAATGTTGCAGCCAGAGATTTTCTGTTAAGTCTCTCCACCACCTCCTCCCAGAAGGTCTTATTCCGTCGTCTCTCCCATACCCGTGGGTTTCGTCGCACTGGGGTACTTTCTTCGAGCTCTAGGGCTATCAGACAAGCAACTGCTTCATTCTGCTGTCGTCTTCGGATATTATGTACAATTCCAATTATTTGTGAAACTGAAATAACAGTAAGCTGGCAAATTTCAAAAAACTGTCTGAATAATCTCTCCATTTCTTTGTTTAGTGGAGGGGGTGTAACGTGGAAAACAAAAGGTAGATAATTTGCGACATATGTATGGAAACGGCTCAAGGGCAGATTTTTTTCGCAATACAACAAAAGTTATGCGACAGTTCGGTTTGGGGGGGATGACGTCATCACGCACACCATTTTATCGATAAAAAGCCAGTTTGATGGAAACAGGCTGGAGACAGCAAATTTCGCAAATTTTTTTTACGTATATTCTGTTTGTCGATAACAAAACCTCGCAAAAAACTGGATGGAAACTTAATGAGTATAATTGAACAGTGGTTATCTTAAAATGCAGTTTTCACCTACTGTCAAGTGATTTTGGTAGACTGAGAATGCAGAAATTAATTTGATGCAAAGGATGTGGAGGAAACAAAACAGGTTTATGTGCATTTTTAGGATAATAAACTTTAATATGAACAGTTGTTTTTCTTCTCACTTAACGGTATGTTATACACATATATCGTTGCAAGTGTTTGTTTTAGTACATTCAGTAACCCACAGCAGAAAGACTGTGGAAACAATTTTGAGTTAATTTTTCATGCTATTAAATAGCTTTCCGTTACTAATTTCCTATGTTGTTATGCATGTATTTTTCCTTGATTTCTCAATATGTGACTGTATTTCATTTTTTACTTTTTTCTTAATTATTTTTCTATGTTTACCAATATGTTCTATTTTCTTATATCACATTGTTTATATTTTTCATGTAATTGTATTTTTAATTTTTTATTCTATGTAATTGTTAGTCTACTACCTTTGCCTTTTTCTGCTTTTTCTACCACTTTTTATATATAAAAATTTGATTCATTTTCATTTCAGTTTGTATTCTTCATACAATTGGTTTCTGGGGGTTTTTTTGTTGTTGTTTTACCTGTTTTTCCCCCCCTTTTCGTAATTAAACAACACCTTTCTTTGTTTTTCACCACCCCCCATAATTACTGTTTAAAGTAGGTTTTAAACATTTATTTATACTGTCTCTCTCTTTCTCTAAGACCTGTGGTTCCTTGCAGTTTAGTGAGCATATTTTTTATAGTGTTTCCTGGTATCCTGATTCAGTTTTACCCTTCTGTAGTTATTTGTAGTATGTTGCTACTTCTAGCTTTCCTAAACAATCCTCAAAACATGGTGCCCACATTCCAGAAAGGATGATTCTCCTCTACATTTAACTGGGCTTTCAGTGTTGCAGTGAAAGAAATACAGTGATGAGCACATTTATTGAACACATTCAATTTTATCTTGTTAAAAACTATATTGCTGCATGTCAAAAATTAAATGTGTTGCTTCTTTTAATTAACAGCAGAGGTAGCACGGCTATTTGCCCGGTATGGGGGCTCAAACAACCCAAGGAGGCAATTTAGGTCTACTAGAAGGATGCCTTCTCCAAGCCTAGTACATCACATAATGTACACACATAATTTCTGTTGTCTAAGTGACCAGACTTCTACCAAAATACCAAGTGTGTTTGTCAAAGCAAGCCTTGCTGCCTCTGGACTTGGAGAAAAGAGGATCTCCTTCACAGGTATGTAATATTATTAGACCACAAATAAGTAACCCAGTTAACATAATGTAAAGTATGGAAGGAGAGAAATAATTTGGGTTTTGCAGAATAATGTCAGCAGTGTGAAAAGATCATAAATGTGAAATTACATGGTTAAGTAAAATGTGTGATATTTAATTCAAACTGGAACGTCGGTCTTCTTGCATTCTTCCATTTCTCTGCAACAATTCTCTCTCTGAAATATGTGATATCTTCGGCAGAATCCATTTCATCGGCAGTAGTAAGCATTTTTCTAATTAATTCTTGTGCTATCTCGTTTACTTCCATCTCACACACAGCCATGTTGAATTAGGCATAGCCAATCTACAGAAGTCGATTAACCAATCAATAACTAGATGGTGTGTTAGAGCCCACCCTCTCAACTTTGACGAGTGAAAGTGATAGTTTTATTTCAGGTCGTATTTCATGATGGTTTGGAGGAATGTTACGGACAAAATGAAATAAATAAATAAGCAACAAAAAACATATTTCGTGACACATTTATTTATTTATGCTCTCATTTCATGGCACATTTATTTATTAAGGCTTCATTTCATGATACATTTATTTATGTATGCTCACATTTCACAGAACTTTAATTTATTTGCGCATTTATTTATTTATTTCATTTTGTCCGAAATAGTCCTCCATATTGGGGTTGTCACCGAGCCCCAAACCCCAGATGAAACTACCAGCTCTGGGTCAATAAAAGGATTTTTATTTTCACAGTGTGCATTTTATAGGCTTCTTTTTGCATTTGCCCAACAGAAACAGAACATTCTCCTATATGTTGTGTTGCATTGTGTTCTCCTTCACTCCTCCCAATTGAATGTTGCCTAACCTCTGTCTTGGCTCCTACTCTCCTGGTCAAGTGGCGGGCTCCCTTTTAAATCCTGACCTGAGAGTACTTCAAGTGCCCAGTATATTGCTCTCAGGATGCACTTCCAGGTCAGACAGGACCAAAATGGTTTTTCTTTCATTAATATAAGCTCCCCCTTGCGGCACCCACAGAACCCAACAGGGCAGCCCCATTGGACTACAACTCTCATTCTGCACTTCGGCTTGCCAAACAGGATACTGCTGCTACATAGAGTACAGTAATCCCTCCTCGATCACGGGTGTTGCGTTCCAGAACCCCCCGCGAAAAGTGAAAATCCGCGAAGTAGAAACCATATGTTTATATGGTTATTTTTATATTGTCATGCTTGGGTCACTGATTTGCACAGAAACACAGGAAGTTGTAGAGAGACAGGAACGTTATTCAAACACTGCAAAGAAACATTTGTCTCTTTTTCAAAAGTTTAAACTGTGCTCCATGACAAGACAGAGATGACAGTTCCGTCTCATAATTAAAAGAATGCAAACATATCTTCCTCTTCAAAGGAGTGTGCATCAGGAGCAGAGAATGTCAGAAAGAGAGAGAAAAGCAAACAAATCAATAGGGCTGTTTGGCTTTTAAGTATGCGAAGCACCGCTGGACAAAGCAGTTGCAATGAAGGCAGCAGCTCACACCCCCTCCGTCAGGAGCAGAGAATGTCAGAGAGAGAGAGAGAGACAGAGAAAAACAAACAATCAAAAATCAATACGTGCCCTTCGAGCTTTTAAGTATGCGAAGCACCGTGCAGCCTGTCGCTTCACGGAGCAGCTGCACAGAAGGGAGCAACATGAAGGTAATCTTTCAGCATTTTTAGACGAGCGTCTGTATCGTCTAGGTGTGTGAACAGCCCCCCTGCTCACACCCCCTCCGTCAGGATCACAGATAGTCAGCGCAAGAGAGAGAGAAATGTAAGTTGGGTAGCTTCTCAGCCATCTGCCAATAGCGTCCCTTGTATGAAATCAACTGGGCAAACCAACTGAGGAAGCATGTACCAGAAATTAAAAGACCCATTGTCCGCAGAAATCCGTGAACCAGCAAAAAATCTGCGATATATATTTAAATATGCTTACATATAAAATCCACGATAAAGTGAAGCCGCGAAAGGTGAAGCGCGATATAGCGAGGGATTACTGTATAGAGGAATGCTCTGCCCTTAGCAGGTAGTCACCTACTGTCCTTTACTTCTGCAGCTGCTGGGAAGCCAGCTGTGGTGTAGCTGCTGCTGCTACCAAAGGGTAGTATCACAGCACCCTCGCTGACTTTCCTATATCAAGGCCTCCGGGGAAGGCAAGGGAGCAGGGTCCATCCCAGCTAGGATGCCAATCAATCCGTCACGCATGATGGCCTTCATGATAACACTGCATAATTCTCCAAAGTGTCTGCTCCAATTTGGAGTCAGCAGAGCACTGCAGACTATCCTGGCAGCACTGGGCACAAGTCAGAAACAAGGTGCCAGTCCATTGCAGGGCCCACTCAATTACCCAAACATACACATCTTTGGCATGTTAGGGAGAAAACCAAAGTGGCAAAAGAAAAATCAATACACACAAAGGGAAAAGGAACAAATTCTACACTAAAAACTACCAGACGAAGGGATTTAAGTGAAAGATGATGGATTTGTCAGGCAATCATACTAACCACTGTGCTTTCAGACTGACCCTGCTCTGTGTTTCCTTCTAAATTCTTTTTTTTTTTATTTCAGTCTTTGTGGTTATTGTGGTGGCTGTGAGGGGACAGAAGTTTTCCCGTCTGTTTCAGATGTTCTCAAGTCGGGGGCCATGTTAAAGCTTAAATATGACATATACTCGAAACCACTGGCAATTATGAAAAAGAATCCACTTCCTGCTCCAGCAGTCTGTTCCCAATCCCAAGACCACCCTTTATAAACAGAAATACTTTCCTGTTCAGCCACAGAGCTTCATGAAAAAGAAGCATTTCTACCACTTGCATGATATAGAGCTATGAAATCCATACAAAGAGCACCTGCCTTTACATGATGAGTGGCTGCTATTAGTCCGCACATATCTGATCGACTGTCAGGGCCTTAAGATCCGATAGATTATCGTTCTTTGAAGTGCAACAATTCCCTCAGTGCAAATTTATGGCTTGCTTCAGTGTTGGCAGCACAGTAAGTAATGCAAGACCATAAAAAAGCAATCTAAGAGGGACTGCCCCGTCACCGCGGCAGGCTAATCATGAATATAACTTAGCAGAAAGGCACGCCACTGTAGGCCGGAGTGATTCATTTTCTAATTAATACAACCATTTCTCTATGAAGACAGACGTTCTGGATCTGTTGGTATCTCCACTAGTCTATGCTTGACAATACAAAGGACTGACAGACTCGATACCTCTGCTCGCTCCTCATCATATCCTTATGCTCTGCACCTTCAGTTTTGTTTAGCTTTTGTAATATATGGTTCCCAACTGCCCAATTTATGTTACTTTATGGGGTCTTAATGAGTTAACTAGGAATTAGGTATTTAGGTAATGTGTCTCCAAAGAGTAAGCCCAACAGAAGCCAAGCTAATGAGCAATTATCATAAAGATCATTAAATAATAAAAGATCATAAAGATACCAAAGCCGCATTCTTCTGAAACTCAGCAGCCTCCTACCACAAAGTCAAAGTTTACTAACTTATGTCACCAATAATTAATACTGTTTTTCCACCTGAGAATAAGCAGATGGCAGAGAAGTCCCCAATATGCATCGATCTGCAAAAAGATGGCTAAAAATGGTACCACCCTGTCCAAACAATTAGGCAAAAATGTCCAAACATACTGCTATAGTCAGTCATTTTCCAGCCCACTTTGAGCAGGGTAATGGGCAGGGTTGCTGGAGCCCATCCCTGGTAGTACAGGCTGCAAGGCAAGGACAAACCCTGTACAGGGTGCCAGTCCATCGCAGGGCATAGTGCAATTGCCTAAAAAGAGTCAACTGCCTTAAGGGGTCACCCCACCAATTTCCTCTCCTAGGATGCCCTTACAGAAGAAGGTCGCTTTGATGCCTCTCTCGGAGGCTCTGCTCTACCACTATTCACTCCTGTCAGCTCCAACTGCTACAGCTGGTATCCTACATGAACGGCAGCCCACCTAAGCACAAATATGAATGTCCTGATTGAAATTCTGCCCCTGCCTAACGAGGCACTTGCTAATCCCAAGACTTGTGCGATAAGCCCCACATTTTCAATTCACCAGAGAAGTGATAAAGTAAAACAAAGCAAAGATAATCGGGCTGTGCCCTCAAGGTTAAGTACCTGCTGCAAAGGCCCAATTACAAGAAATCGTGTCTGTCGACAATGACAAAGGGCTACTTAACCTGAGCAGCCTGGCCAATTTAACATAGAGATTCCAGGCAGCGCTCTGGCCTTGGGCGTGGGCACGCACCAGCAGACCCACGTTTCACCGTTGGCTTTCTCATTATCTTGCAATGGATGAGCTGCAGGGACGTTGTCTGACCTCTGCCGTCTGAATTTTGCTCCATTTAGTGCTTTTATTAATACCACTCAGTTCATTTGTATAATCTTTGCTGCATGAAGACCACAGATGTGGCTCACTTAAGATCTTAAATTGAAATCTAACTAGAGGCTCATAGTTGATTCCATCAAATCAGTCCACTGCTCCCAAAACAGATAATGAATGTGCCTGTAGAATGAATGCAAAAGGTCCGCCATGAAGGGAGAGGGGACAGGCTGGGTCATGCTGCTGTACCGAGAGTACTTCATTGTGTTGACTTCTGCTCTCGGAACTTTTTATACCTTATGATGCTTTGATGACATTGGTTGGTGTGTTAGCATTGTTGAGATTTACCTGGGAGAAGTTCACAACACTTTTTGGTACTTCTACAGGTGAAGTTAACATCAAAAATGCTTAGCTACCAGCAGAAACTACAGCAACTACTTGAGCTTCTTGAAATTGTTTGTCTTCTTGATGGTATTCCCTGGTGGCAATACAGAGCATACACATTATTGGAAACCAATGTGCATCTTCAGCAAGTACCTCAGGGTCACAAGCGTTTCACCCCTTAACCTGAGTGGGGCAACGATGGCAAAATTAGCCCTCACTTGCAAATCGGTTCCAACTTCAAGCTCTTCTTAACGACAACCATCTTAAGTTGGTCTCAGCTGTCATGGCTATCTCCCTTGTGATTTTCTTCAGGCATTTAGGCTCCAAACCAATCTTCTATAAGAAATGGGGCACTGATGTCGCCACAGCAGCCAACTTCGATGGGAAATAAGATTGTATGCCATCCTTTGACTAGACCTTCATCAATCAAATCCTGGTACTTGACCTTCTTGAACTGATGGGAGATGGCTAGCCTGTCCTCCCAGGAAAGTGTTAGTTCGACCACCACAACAGTTTTCTTGCTCCTGGATAGAAGAACCATGTCTGGTCAGAGTGAGGTTAATGCCACCACTTCTGGAAAAATATATTTCTTCTTCAAGTCGACCTGCATTCCCAGTCTGAAGCCTGATGCAAGATGGAGGGTGGGTTGTTAGCAGCTGTTCTTGCCTTTGAAATCTTATGTCCTTGCCTTTGAAAATGGATAATCTCAGGTGGTTTTGCCTCTTGTTCCTCAGCTACATCTTGTCCTTACTGAAGTGTCGCACTCAATGGGATCAAACCTGACAAGCTGCTATGATGTGAATGCTTTATTCATTTTTCTTGAGTTCCTGATTCCTCTTAGCAATGCATGTGAGATGAATTCTGTTTTTTGTATTATGAAGAACCAATTTCTGACACTTAAATTTAGTTTAAACGTCATTTTGATGGTGGTGTTAAATAATTTTTGTGTCTTCCTGCAATGTCATTTATTTCCATGGACCCTGACATTTTCTGGATGTTTGTTAACATGTTCCTAAGCATGGAGATCCAGAGGTGTATGAGACGTGCCTGTAATCATCAACTTGTATTGCTAATTTTTGGTGTGTCCCCCTGTATGAATATTTAATATGGACAAGGTGTGACAATTTAATTCCTGGAAGAGCTGTGTAGTGTCGCTCGTGCTACAGAGTGCTACTGAAACATTGGAGCTGTTGGAAATGGCGCATGGTGTGGATACTACAGTATGAAAAGGTCAAGTGTCTGTGAGTGGCTTAAGAAGTTTAAGAAGGGGCATGAAGATGTGAAGTGGATTGTGCATCATGACAATGTCCCAAGCCAAGCAACTCTTGATCTTGTGAGAGCTTTTGAAGCATTTTCTAAACAAAAAACAAATTTCATTCAATGCAATATAATACATCCATCCAAACTTAATTTTGTTGAACCCCAGCATGCTACTTTCAGTGAGTTAAACTGCTTCCCTGAAATAGGTCTACCTGACCTCTGTGGAATAAGTTCTCAATTTAAACCTTCCACTTGGATCCTTGACCCAGTCTCAAACTGACTTTTTCAGTGATGTCTCTGATGTGCTTATTGATGGTGTACTAGACGTATTTAACACATCATTAGACACTCAGGTTTTTCTGGATTGTCTGAAAACTGCAGTATTTCAAACAACTGCTCAAATCCTTTATCTTTGACATGATTCTGATGTACCTTTCAGGAGTTAAATTCTAGAAAATGTTGTTTTCAACAGTTAAATTATTGTGTAAACAAACATTCTATTCTTGATAAGTTTCTGCCAGGTCTTAGAACAAATAATAATACAGAAACTGCACTGATTAAAGAAATAAATGTGGACACAGGGTCTTTTCTCTTGGACTTGAGTGCAGCATTTGACACCATAGACTGCAGGCTCCTTATAAATCACTTTAGACCCTGGCTGGGTTTATCTGGTTGTGTCTTAAGCTGGTTTCAGTCTTATTTAACAGGTAGAAAATTCTTTGTTAGTTGTGGTGATTGTAGTTTGGAGGTCCATGATATTGTATACAGTGTACCACAAGGATCTCTATTGGGCCCACTGCTTTTGTTTAGCCTAAATGCCTCCATTAAGTAAGGTTATTTCAAAAAACAAAGTGAGCTGCCATGGGTAAATAACAAGAAAACTGAAATGTTAGTCGTCATCATCATAGCATTATAAAAATCAGTGCCGTGCACATGCTGGTGTCTCAAGATTGTTGATAGAACTAACCTCTCATGTGATTTATGTAGCATTAACTGGTTTCAAATTCTGCCTCTTAATTTCTTGAAGATGATTAGTTTAGCATTTCTTTTTCCATTGCCAGATTTTGGTGCAGGTTTTATGACGTCATTCCCTGATCACTTTCCTCCATCTATCTGCTTCATTCTCCTTTTTGTTAGAGCACATTCAGCAAGTTTATCTTCTTAGAAAAATGAACATCTTTATTTAGCCAGCAGCCAACCTGGTTTTTACACTGCAGAGCAGTGATGACCCTCTAGTGGTCATTTTTCAGTCTTTTTGGGACTTATTGTGCTGATGACTCCATCAAGTAAAAATCAAAAACAGAGCAGAAACTCAAAAAAAATCACAAATAAATCAAGAAACGGCAGTACTCATGGTAAATAAGATAACAAACCCAAAAGCCTGCTACTGGATCCTTTCTCTGGCCTAATTAGAAAGCCAGAGGGAGAACCCAGCAACAGTGATGCCAAGATGGCCCGACCTTCTGGGATTCCACTAACAAAGTGCGTGGAATGACCAACACTTAAAAAGACCACATTGTAGAAACTGCAAAATATGGGAACGTGATTCCTACACTTCACAACCCGACCGGGGAGTGGAGGATGTTTGAAGGTTACAATAGCATTACCATATTCGGTCCTCGTCCCCTCTTGCCCCTATGCCCCCTTAAATAATTGGCAAAAAATAAAACACAACAGGAAGTGGGACTGATAAATATATTAACATTTGCTGTTTACATTTACTTGCCCGGTGCCTGAGTGCTCATTAGTGAACCCCTTCCCCAGACGCCCTCCCCAGCACCCAAATCCTAACCCGCGGTTTGACACAGACAATAAAAAAAAAGTAAATAATAAAAAAACTATTCTTTGAGAACGCAAAAGAAAGATTTAACTTAGTCCACAATATAAGAAAACAAGAAACCCTGCAGTTCAGTTCCTCCTGTATGGCAGGAGGAAACACAACAGTCCTTTTGCGAAACGGCTTCTCCGCGGACTATCATGAAGAATGCAAACTCAGGGATCCGACTCACCAGACGGTAGCACCCGGAGAACACCAGTACCTGGCCTCTCCTCGGGGATTCGTCACATGATTATTTCTTCGGGGTGGCCACCCGTAAATAGCAGACGTCCCTGGGTGAAGTAAGATCCTGAATAATTCTTTGAGCGTGGATAGTCGACGCCTTGCCTTCAGCCTTATCCTTCCTTTTTCTCCCTCTCTCCTTGATTCGCCATTCCCCTTAAAAAGAAAAAGTTTCCCGCCGAAAATCCTTGCCCCTTTCGGTTGCTATGGAAACCTCACGCCGGCAACAGGCAGCTGGAAAATTTACCTGGGCGGGATCCTCTCAGACTGGGACATCACGAAAGGTGCCTGAAGGGCTATTTAAAACACTCTCCCAGCCAACATTATAAACTGACGGACAATCCAGAAGGCCAACCCGACTGTCCATTATGTAGCCTTGCTACAACATCATTAAGGAATAATAGATAGATAGATAGATAGATAGATAGATAGATAGATAGATAGATAGATAGATAGATAGATAGATAGATAGATAGATAGATAGATAGATACTTTATTAATCCCAATGATGAACAAAACTAAAAGAAATTAGGCAAAATATGAACAATTATTCCATATTGACAAAAACAACAATAAAACAGTAGATAAATACCAGTTAGGGAAAAATCCTTCCTGTAAGATAGCAGATCCCCTTGGCTTTGCTGAGCCCTGCACTTGTCTGATATGTCCCAGTGTTTCTAGAATATGTGTGCGCTGCTCACACCAGAATATACAGTATTTAGCTTAAATATGGTGTTTGTTGAAGGGTTGGTTACGGCCTTATACACCCAGAGCTTCTATGACAATCGATGGAAAGACAGACGGATTGGCACATTTACTTATTATGTTAAAAGTACCTAGTTTCAGATAGAAACATTAATGATCATGTTACATAATTGTGTTACGTAAACCTGGAGGTTATGCTAGGCAAATTCATGTATTAATGTAAATGTTGTGGATGCAGCAGGAGCGTAAGGTAAAACAAGGACACCATCATAAAACTGTTATTCAACTAAATAGTGTCAGGGAGGCTGTAAAAGCGCATACATTACAGAGATTACACCTGTCAGTTTGTAAACTGGCTGAAACAGATAGAAAGAATAAGCATATGACTAGTAAGAAATGAAGCACTTTTTGATTTGTTTAAGTTTTTGAAAACAAAGAATTCAAAATGTTTCTAAAAACTGCCGCCGCATCTTGGACTCCTGTTTACATCTTGTTGTAAGCTTAGAGTCAGAACTGGAGAGTCTGCTAATTGAAACTGGCACAAACAGAGCAAGTGGGCAAGATGAGCAACTACTCATACAATCATTGAAGTGAACAGAGAGCCCCAGTTATGTTTTCGGTTTGTATGCCGCTACTTTGTGAGGCCTGCATCATTGTTCTACTAATAAATTTTACAAACTCCTCATTGTACTTGCACAGTCATCTTATAGACTCGTATTGTTTTGCTCTCATGCCTGCAAACTTCAAAAACACTAAAAAAAAAAAAAAAAAAAAAAGCAAAAGCCCGGAACCTCGCAGTTAGGAGACCTGGGTTCGCTTCCCGGGTCCTCCCTGCGTGGAGTTTGCATGTTCTCCCCGTGTCTGCGTGGGTTTCCTCCGGGCGCTCCGGTTTCCTCCCACAGTCCAAAGACATGCAGGTTAGGTGGATTGGAGATTCTAAATTGGCCCTAGTGTGTGCTTGGTGTGTGGGTGTGTTTGTGTGTGTCCTGTGGTGGGTTGGTTCCTGCCTTGTGCCCTGTGTTGGCTGGGATTGTCTCCAGCAGACCCTGTGTTTGGATTCAGCGGGTTGGAAAATGGATGGATGGAAAAGCCCGGAGCATACACTCTCAAATATTTCTGAGGCCTACAACATCACTAAATGGTAGAAGGGAACCATAACCCCCGGCCCAGAATAACAAAGCCTTGAAAATTACATGTAATGTAGCACTACTCTGCTGCCAAGTGCTAATGGATTCTTTACCTATTTACATCACTCTTTTGAGTAGCTTTCCATCCTTAAAAGGACCACAAGCTATTGCCACACTAGATGGTTATATGGGGCTTTGTCAGGCTTGCCATTTTAATAGGCTCCCTTGCAGCTAGCTCTGAAGCCTCTCATTTACATGATGGAATGGCAGCTCATTTTGTTGTTGACTTATTCCCTGGGTGATGCAGCTCCTTGTGACGATGCAGGTTCACTCCACGCTCCCATCTTGCTTCTGGGAGCCCTGTTGAACGCAACACCGTCAGTAATGTCACCGAGATGAACTGACAAATGAGGACAATTCTCAAATGAAGCCAGGGGATATTTCCAAAAGTGCCAATGTGCTTTTTTTAAAACAAAAATCACAGTGTCCAAACAACAAGTGAAGTTCATCTGGTCTCAATAAATAATCCATAAAAACCAGTGTTCAGTGGGGATAAAAACAATAAATAAATCCTTTAAAATCAGAGGTTAAAAATGCAGTCTCACTCTCCACGACGATCTTAGTAGACCTCCTTCTCTCATTCTCTCCGGCTCACCCATAACTCGCGTAGCGGAGACCCAACAGCAACAAGCTCCTTTCAGCTGACCTCCATCTTGACTGCCTCCAGACATCGCTGCCCGAGGTCGGCTCTCCACCCTTCTTCTTTGGCGCTCATGTAGTTGCCCCTCAGATCCCTCGGGAGGACACCTGCCTTGCACACCCCACTCACCCGAACATTCAGTGGGGTGGACTAGCCCCTGGAATGCCACAACCAAACACTCCTTCGCGGGGCTCCAGCTTGTGCTGTCTCCTCCTTACAGGTTGCCAGATCGTAGCTGCTAAGATGGCTCTTTCACGTCCTTTAACCTCCTTTTTCTTCCTCTATACATCTATCCCCCTTCCTGCTGCCGAACCGTATATATAGCGCCGTCTCCGTGAGTGCAGCGCCTTAATCACACACCACAGGAAGCCAATGAAGCAATTGAGAATGATCGCACCCACACGTGCAGGTGCGACTCGCTCCAACTACCCCATTAACTCCCCGTGGTCGCGCAATCGCGCCCATGGAGAATGACACGGCTATACAGATTTAAAACATGGCCCTTTTTTTTTTGAAGTCACGGACCCGCTATACCACACTCTTCAGTGCCATTACATAGCAGCCCTTCAAAGCTGCAGTCCCCAGTATCCTCTTCCAACTCCTTGAAAGGGTGGGCAACTCCTTGAAACAGCAGAGTGATCATTATTTCTGCTGTAGACTTATGGCTGGTGACAAAGACCCATCAGCAGAGATCTTGAGAGTTTCAATGGCAGGTGACACAGTAAGAATGATGAGTACCACATTCTGGAGTGGCTGCATTATCAGTGATTTGTCGATTATATATGGGTAGGTGAACCTCCTTGTGTGGAGCTGCAGATGTAGTTGTGTCTTAGCTGTCTTTTTCACTGAGATGATGCTACAAATGACATTCCAGGTGCGGTTCTCAGCTTTGAGATTCTCCCTCCATTGCTACTCTGTAACACCTCTACAATCAGCCCATCATTCTTTGCCTGTGCAGTTTTACCACTGGCCTTGCATCACACTTTTTGCCAGCTCCATAAGCCTGAAGCTCCACCTATGACTGTGCATTCATACTGAAGTGAGGAAACACAGGGGTAAAAGTTGCTCAGCTGTCTCCATCCTCCAGTACTGCTGCTGCAAATGACACTCCAGATACCAGAACTTAGCATCAACACTTCCCAGCAACTCTTCAGAAGAACCCAGAAAGTTCATTTTAAGTTTAGGCCCTCAGATTTTGCACTTGCTAAATCGAATGGTGGGTCTTACCCTTGTTCTGTTTCTGACACCAATATAGCACAATGATGTTGCTTTTCTCCCAGGTTTAAATATTGGTGGATTCTTTGCCCTTTACATCACTCCTTTGAATAGCTTGCCATCTTTAAAAGGACCGCTCATGTTGCGACAATAGAGTGAATTCTTGTGTGACTTTGGCAGATAGACAATTTTCTTTTGGTTCTGAAGCTCATTTACATGACAGAATACCAAAACAAAAGAACTCAACCTCAGAACAAATACAATGAATCCTTCAAAAAAGTAATCAACGCTAGATCCAAAATAGGAAATCCGTAGCGCTAAGCCAAAAGTCAAAAAGGAGGTAATCTAATGCTGTTGGTGTCTCATCCCCAGGGTGATGCCACTTGTCAGCACCGTCACAATTTTTATGGATTGTGGACAATAGGGGTCACTGTTGCCCCTTTAAACCCAATAGAAAGACACTCAGGACACCAGGTAAAAGCACCAAGAAGTATTTCAATTCTTTTTCTTCTTGTATAGTGCCCCTAAGCACCACAGCCACCAATAAACAATCAAGTAGCACAATAATACTAAACACAATAATTATCTCTCTCTATCTTCTCCACACCTCCCAGCAAGCTTTGTCCACCTCCATCAGACTTCGGCTCCCTCGCTGGGTTTTCAGCAGTCCTTTATATATTGTCTGACCCAGAAATGATTCTGCTCTTCCATCCATGTGACTTGCCAGCACTTCCAGGTAAGATGGAGAAGTCACGTTTTCCATCAGCCCAGAAATACTTCTGAATTTCCATCCCCATGACTCGATAGCATTTCGGGGCCATGTAGAAAGTAGAAGTCCCCAGGTCCTCCTGCAGCATCTCCATGGTACCCAGCAGGGCTGTGAAGCCAAACTCCAGATCCGGGGCACTGCTTTGCTGCAAGGAAATCGCCATCTAGCGTCTTGGGGTAGGCAGTGTCCCAAAGTAGCTGCCCTACCCAATCCTTCCACTCTTTGGGCATCCCGGCCAGGTTGAGCTGCCAGTCGTTCAACACAGTATATACTGCATATATAACAATGGTGATATATATATATATATATATATATATATATATATATATATATATATATATATATACAGCAATAGCTAATAGGAGCTCTGTCCTCTACTGTAGTCAGTATAGCATCTGATATCTCCTCCTCCTCCTCCTTCTTCTTCTTCTTCTTCTTCTTCTTCTTCTTCTTCTTCTTCTTTTTCTTCTTCTTTTATTTAACGGTGATTGGCAATCCAACTTAAGGTGCATTACTGTCACCTACTAAGACTGGAATGTGATGCAGAAAGGGAAAAAAAACACTATGACTCGAAATACCTATATTCCCAATTAAATGTTCTCAAATAATCTTAAAGTTTTTAAATAACTGAATATGGATCTATGAATTACTTTAAATCCATCTCCATACCTTGATTATTCATCTACCACTAATTTACCCATTCCCAGGAATTTAAAATGTTGACTTCATTGTAATTTATACTCCAAGCACCCTAATAATACATGTTCTACTGTTTCCAGTTGATTACATGATCTACAAACTCCAGGCTGATGCTGCCCTGTCTTGAATTGCGTATAACTTCCAGAAACAGGCCAGTTATATACAGTATGGCGTAGGCTGGAGGACGCTGTGTTTTTCTGAGGCAGTGAGGCGGGGTCAGTCATCCGTTTTATCTTGGCTGCTGAGGAGGAAAGAGAAGATAATGTTAGCATCAGCGCCCTCTGTTGTCCTGGAGAAGTATTGCTTACCTCATGAGAATCAGGAAGGTGGTTTCCAGATGCATATATGATATGATATACTATATCATTCGCATCTCTGCCCCTTGCGTTGTGAAGAGGGGGGCTGAACGCACCTCAAGGAGACGCGGTTGCTCATCCGAAACCCCCTCTTAAATAGTGATATAATGGGAAACAAATACAGTTTTTTTTTTATCTCCTCTTTGCTCCATCAGCTGCTGGCTTGCTGCTGCTGCCATGCCGCGTGATCTGCATCTCACATGCCTCTTCAAATATTTAAAAGCCTGTACAGCAGTTGTCCTTTTGTCTCACTGCCTTGTCCCTCTTCTCCCCCAGACATCCTCTGATCCTGTTGGGGGTTCCCTCTTGAGTGCACGCCCCTATGAAGAGGAAGATTTTCTATTCCTTTAATTGAGAGATGGAACTGTCCCCTCCGACTACACACGGATTCACTCCTGAAAGAGGCTTCTATTGGTTTGAAGTGTTTAAATAACGTGTTAGTCTCTAAAATCTCCTCAGTATTTGTGCAATTCTGTGACCCAAGCGTGACAGCGTATGTGGATTTCACTTTCACCAAACAAGAAATCTTTTAATTCTCATGGATACGCCTCTTCATTGGGAAGAAACACTACTTTTCCCTGATGGGAACATGAATTAGACGATCTACAAGTCTCCGACTTAAAGTTTAAAATAAAGCTATTCTGTTATTTCACTGAGTAATAATTTCCGTTTGTTTGCACTAATGCGATCTTTACTATCATTTTTTTGAGACTTTCGAATTTTAGTACTTTTTATTATCTCTAACCTGCTCTGCATGTGTACCGCGCCAATGTTTTTGAATTCTTTATGACGTTCTACTTTGTCATCTACTCTTTGTCTTTTACTTCCGGCTCCTGGCCTGGATAAATCTCTTGGCACAAAGTCTTGTCTCCCAGGACGTGAAAGTGTCTCGCTGAGAAAGTCACGTCTCGTCTCTCTTCCCCAGATTTTTTTATTATAATAGAGAGATATACACATGTAATTTTAAAAATTTAATTTAGTAAATTGATCATAAAGGGTCCAGTCATAGGAAAGCACAAGATCTCCGACCTAAAAACATCAGAACAAATGCAATAAATCCCTCAAAGAAGTAGTCAACCGTAGATTTGAAATAGGAAATCAATAACAGGCCAAAAGTCAAAAAGCAGGTAATCAAAAAAAAAAATCTGAAAAAGTTCAAACCTGAAGACACAAAAGGAGGTAAAGAAAGCAAATTCCTCAGCTGAGAACTGAAGCAAGCAGGCTGACTATATATAGGGCTCTTCAGATTAATGTTTCTCAACTTTTTAGTGTTGCAACCCACTTTTTCCCATTTTAGTGTCTTCACCACCCCTGGCAAATTGAATGCAATCATCAGAGCAAGAGAAGGTCTTTGTTGGTGAACGGAGCATGATCATCAGAGCAGGAAGGGGTTCAACCTGCCATGACCCACTTCACAAACCACTAACGACCCACTACCAATATAAACAATAGCAAATCATGATCCACCAGTGGTAGGCTGAAACTTAGATCATATCTGAGGGTTAATTATCAAGTGAAATCAAGTGAGGAAAGGGGCTGTGGAAAAACTACAGATATTAAGTAAAACAGATGGCAGTTGACTGGGGGTGGGGGGGAGGGGGGGGATTTAAAAAAATTAAAAACAAAGCAAAGAGACAAGCTTAGCAAGTATCTACCCCACCATTGATATATGATCATTCTTTTTTTTTCATTTTCTAAAAATTGTGGTTCGCCCATCTCTCATAAGTTTGGTCCTTCTTGAACTTAATCTCTTATAGGTTCCTGTGACATCCAGAGTGCCTCATTTCAAATCTTGTGTCAGTGCTAAGGTCTCATGCAGTTATGACAGCCTTTGGATAATGTTGCACCAGCCACGTTGGCAGAGTTGGAGAACATACTGTACTCCAGGGTGGGTTAGTTTGAAAACACCGTAATAAAGAGATTTACCCGAAGTTGAAGGCTGAGACCAAACATGAGAGTGGACATTACAAAGTTGAATGATCTTTTTGTAAGAACAGAGAGTCTCGTTGGTTCTGCAGGCTTACACAGGTAAGCAGTGAACTTACGGTTTACCCAGGGATCTTAAAAGGGATTCCAGTTTACTCTGTTTGTTCCTTACATGAAGCCATGTGGTAAACAGACAGGGTCATGTTGAAATCTCTACAGAGGTCAGTTTTACTTACTCTTTGTTTGGTTGCCTCTTTAATGTGCTCTTCTGCCTTCTGGGGTCCCCATCTGCCCCATGATATTAAAGTTACAGACCAGAAGATCAGTTTAGGGTGGCAATCTATTTTAAAACTGACCTAAATTATAAAATTGATATAGGCAGATGAGAAGAGGCCCCTGCAGTCAAGACAAAACAGAGCACCATTTATGTTAGTGTACAGGTACTGTATCAAGTCAGCTCAGCTCCTAGCAAGCCATTATTAACAAGACCTGCCAGCGGGGAGTTCAAAAAGCTCATTTTCAAAGAGGAAGCAGCCCAGCAAAATAATCAAGGCAGAAAATAAAGAAAAAAAGAAACATGTATTCAATCAGACAGAAATAAGCCAAAGGAATCCTACAAGACTATAGCAGCAGGTCAAAAAAGAGCAGAGCAGAGATGCCACCTTGTCTGATGGGATGGCCCCACATGCTTTGCAGTGAGGCACAGTATGAAGTGCAGTGGGATGGAGCTAGACCTGGCATCTGCTTCTTTTTCCCAATCTCTGGGGTCTTTTCAGAGCTCTCTGTATCTTGTTAGCTCTGCTCAAGACCCCTGCTCAGTTGTATTTCTTGTGTCTAAACACATAAGATCTCATTTTATAAGAAGATATGTGGCATGGCATCATGGTCCAGGATTGAGAGAGCAAACATCATGGCAGAAGGTCCCATTTGACTTATGAGCAGATTATTTAACCTGCCTGTGCCAGTTATGGACAACTTACCATTTTAAGCACTTAGGGGTGCTTGCTTGTTTTTGACTTGGGTGGCAGGGTAGTGCCGCACGCCTCACCATGTTCTGACCGCAGTTCAACTAGAGTACCTTCTGTGTGGAATAAGTGTCAATATTTGGGCAATGCATTGCTGTCCCTTAACTCTTTTAGGGCTAATTCTTTTCCTCCTTTTCTCCCAGGGCTGAATATTTTTCAAAAAAACTAAACTAAAAAGCGCACAAAGCAATGGTTTAACACATAAATCAATATGAAATACTTATTTATGACAAATGTCCCTCTTTTTTATGTTCCATGACCCTTTACAGTGTATAAATTCACATATTTATTATGTATTTATTAGGACTGGGCAAGTTAACGCATTATTATCACTGTGACAAATAGACGCACTATTGACCCCTTGAACCCTCAGACCAGACGTCAGACACCAGATAAAAGTCCAAAAATGAATATTTATTACAATAATAAATGTACACAAAGCACCACTACTCCAAACTACTCCAATAATCAATAATAAACAATCCTCCACTCCCAGACACTTAGCCACTCTGCCTCCCAACTCAGCTCAACGCTCTGGTGTTTCACTGTCCTTTTTATAGTCCTTGACCCGGAAGCGTTTCACCCTCTCTGTCCATGTGACCTGGAACACTTCTGGGTCAGATAAAAAATCCTTCTTTTCTTCACCCAGGAAGCACATCGTTCCCTTTGTCCACGTGACTCTGACGTACTTCCTGGGCGTAAGGCAAATAGTCTCTGTGCCTCCCTGCAGCGTCCTCCAGCGGGCCCCAAGGTATCCAGCAGGGCTGAGAATAAAAACTACATTGTCCAGTATTCCCTGCTGGCATTCGGGGTACCTCCATGCTGTAGGAAGGGCTTCACCTGGCGGCCTGGGGGTATTGGCCGGGATGAAAGGCTGGCCACATATCACATCACGTTAACGCATTAATTAATTAACATCGACAATTATTTTGTCACATGTTAACGCAGTTTTTGTTATTATTATTATTATTTTGAAAGCCTCAGTCTTACTAGCGATCGATAGAGATCAGTGATCTTCTTGTTACAGCACTTTTCGATATGCTTATGCTAGAAGGGAAGTTAGATTTATTGATTTGACCTCGATTCCCTGCACGTGTGTGAGTAGCAAAGAGCAAACAGCTTCTAAAATGGCATGTGGAGAGATAACAAAGTGAATGCTCAAAGCAAAACTTTGTCGCTGATTCGGACTCTGATTTTGATGCAAGTGATCTGGAGATGTAGGTCGAAAATGAAAGTGAGGTATCAGCTGATCGTGGTGCTGAACACGTTCATGTAGCTGATGCACCTATGGCAATGTTCGCCTGGGAGGACAGACACTTATGATGACAGGAGGTACAAACCATATTGCGTCTCACTGCAACTGCCACCCCCACACACCTGTCTCACAAAGACAGCCAGGCAGCCAGCCCACCGTGCATTCCTGCTGGCCATCGAGCCGCTTCTGCCGCAAACTGCATACAGGCGACAACAGAAGGCACAACAGGCAGCAACAGACGTTTTATGTTGATTTATGTGTGAAACTATTGTTTTGTGCGCTTTACAGAAAACTGATTTTTTTATTGGAAAAATAATAGGCCTCAAAGAGTTGTTACTGAACATGGACTGTTTTTGCTGCTCCCTGATAAAAGAAAATGTTTCTGCTGTTATCTGTTCAGATAAAAAAGAAAACAGATTTAGAAATGCTATCTTGCTGGTGCTCGGAAGGTGCTTGTTCTAATGTTGTGATCATGGCTCTGGACACTGACAAATAGCTTTGGTTTTATATTTGATTTGATTACATTAATGTTTAAGTTGAGATTTACAAGAAATATTTTAACTGCTACTATGTAAAGGGAATACTGCTGTTAAAAAGCACTTTATTTGTTTAAAGTGTTTGCAAACCAAATACACGCAATACACTACATTTGAGTTCATTATTGAATTCTCCGCTTAACAATGTGATTGATTAATTGCACATAATCATGAGATTAATCACGATTAAAAATTTTAATCGTTGCCCAGCACTAGTATTTATTATATACCTGTTTGTCTCATCTCTCATAAGGTGAAAGGCAATTTCTGAAAAAAAAACAAACAAAAAAAACAGCTACCTGTCTTCGTTTTTGATTTCCAGATCACCTACATATCCAAATCAGAGTCCAAATCAACAATAATACACAAAAAACAAAATAAACAAATGAATAATACACGTAGAGTATTTTGCTTTGTGCGTTTGCTTCACTCTCTCGCCGGATGTCGATGCTATTCTAGATGTTGTTTCACTACTCGCACATATGCAGGGATTCAACGTCAAGTCTAACAGTTCTCCTAGAAAAGATGGTCTGCCTATAATGTAACGGTGAATTTTATTGATGTTTACATCTGATTATCGCTCTCTACATCCACCCTCAACCCCTGCTGTCGACAAAACTCGACATCCGCCCTAAAAGAGTTAAAGCCCTGCTCTAAATAAATTTGATTCCATGAACAGATGGAGATTATAGCTAACTGTGCCAGCTTCTAATAAGCAACATGAAACATTAAATAAAGCCAGTACAATACAATACAATTCATTTTTGTATAGCCCAAAATCACACAAGAAGTGCCGCAATGGGCTTTACCTCAAAACGTTTTTATATGTGATCTGCACTCCCTAGTGAATGACAACTTCATGAGTGAGTGCTTTCCCTTTTCCTATTTTCCATGCTTATCCAAAGCAAAGTCATGGTAAACCAGGAGCCTATTCCTGCAAGCATCAGGTGCAAGGCAGAAACAATCCGTGGACTGTGCGCCAGTCCATCACAGTGTGATAATTCCACACACATAAACACACACCAAGGAAAATTTAAAATCGCCAGTCCACCTAACCTGCACGGCTTTGGACTATAGGTGGAAACAAGAGCACCCGGGGGGAAAAGTCACTGTGAAAAGTCAAGAAAGCCGGAACAGAAGAACCAGTTAAAAGAGAATCAATTTCAGATGAGGCTGCCTCTCAAAGCAAAAAAAAAAACAGAACTGGAGGATCAATTGAAAGTTTTAAAGGTCAGATGTTGTAATGCCAAGACGAGCTAAAGGCAGATCATGGAGGCAATTAATGATGGGTCAGAAGAAGAAATGTTGGGGAAAGCAGTCGTAACTTTTATCTAAACCAGAATGTAAACCAAAATCATAGTCAGAAATTGTTGTAATTAAACAGTAGCCTTATTTTAAAACCCAAAATACTTCCAAAATTACTTAGTAAAGGTGAATATTTGGACGATGTTTGCCTGCTATAGTCAGTTTATAAACCGTCGTGCTAATTATGCCACCCAATGCTACTCTTGAGGACAAGCCCTCAGCAACCGTGCACTGCGCAGTGTCAGCGGAAACACTAAACGACACGATTCCAAGAATAACTGTAAATCCTTTTCATAATGATACAGCAAAGCTTCATAACAAAATATCACGCATATTATGAATCTTCTTATTCAACAATACAAGGAACTACCCAGAATAACATTAAGAAACATATGCAATTATATAAAAGATATTTACAAATGAGCTTATTCACAACAGATGTGAGTGTCCAAAAAAGGGTGCCCATTAAGAAATTGTATTATGATAGGGTGAGTGGGACCCTCCAAGTTCATTATGGATTGGCCTACTCTTGCACACCACATGAGCACTGATTCTACTCACTAGCTTGGCATGATTAGACTAGATGGGTGACCCCCCCCCTAGACTTCAGAGGCACATACACCTCGGTCATTGCTGCTTCCTCAAATGGTGCGTTACTGCTGCTCACTATTGGAGGTGCACCTCCTCAGTCGCTATCTTTGTGGCAAAGAAGTGGCGAAATCCCAGGTGCCCTGTATCTACTTTATTACTTCAATCACTCAAGATATCCGGAGAAAGAATAGCAGAGAAATGTTTATTAAAGTACAATAATAGATGTGAAAAGGAATAACAGCAGCAAACAATATACTGTATATGAATTAAGGGACAATGAATAATAACAATTTCTAGATTTAGACCCCTAATCACACACAACCATCCATTCATTTTCCAAACATGCTTATCCTGAGCTGGAGGGTGACAGTCCATGACAGGGTGAACACTCAGATACACACACACACAGGTCAGTGAAGCAATCGATTCATCCTAACTTGAATGTCTTTGGACTGTGCGAGGAAATCAGAGCGCTCAGAGGAAGCCCATGTGGACACAGGGACAACATGCCAGCTCCATGTAAGGAGTGCTCAAGATTCACGGTTTCTTTGTTGTACTGTAAAGTATCAGGGCTACCACAGTGCCACTCTGAATACACCCTTTTCCCAAAATCAAAAACCTTCAATAATTCTTTCCATAAGAATACTGAAAATGAAGAGTATCGCCAAAGGAAACATCTGTGAGGGACAGCAAGAGAGGAAGAGAGGGAGAAGGTTTGTCTTTTATATGGCTTGTTTTGACTCAGATGTCAGGCTGTTGTGAGGATGGGTGTCTCTCTCTCTATCTCTCACCCTCGGTTGGTCTGTGTTTCATACGAAAAAGCACCATGTGGGGTTTTAGGACTTATGACGTTATGCACAGATAACTGACTAATTACTCTGATGATGGACAGCTTGTGCCAGAAGTGTCAATCATAAAAATATGTCAAAGAATCTTATCTTGTGGAGATTGTTTACTTATGCCGTGTTCAATTCCCTTGGGATAGTTATGTTCCATCTAACAATTGAGCCGTGAATTGACGGATCATTTTAACCTAAGATTATGATTGTTTCTACACTAACATTACAAACTGCCTGAAGAAGAGGCATGAGTTGGCACGAAAGCTTGCATATTGTAATATTTTTATTTAGCCAATAAAAGGTTTTATTTTGCTTGACTTCTCATTACACTAACATAAGATAAAGGAAAAACGTGTATAAACATAAGCCCTATTTGTACAAGATTAATTTGACAGGAGTTGGGGTAAAGTAATTATTACTGGAGGACCTAAGATACTCCTCTTAACCTATAAGGCACTAAATGGTCTAGCCCCTGCCTACTTGAGTGTCTTGCTCCATCGTCACAATCCCCCTCGTGTTCTTAGATCTGCAGATCAGCTGCTCCTAACCGTTCCCAAGGCACATTTTAAAGTTCGTGGTGAAAGGGCTTTTTCTGTCTGTGCACCCAGGCTCTGGAACTCCTTACCTTTAGTGGTTAGGCAAGCCACTTCAGTCACCACATTCAAATCACACCTAAAAACTCACTTCTTCACATTGGCTTTTAATTCTTAACCTGTCTTATTTCCACTTGCTTTTTGCTATTTCTCTGTTTTATTGGGTCCCCTGACCTGTTTTTTAGTGTCTGTTTTAATTCTCTCCTAATGTTTGTTTTTAATATTTTGCTTTTAGTCTTGCTTGTTTTAACTGTACAGCGCTTCGGTCAGTTGTAATGCTGTGTTTTTAAGCGCTTAACAAATAAAAATGGTATGGATGGTATGGACCTCTGTAAAGAATGACTACAGAGCCTTTTGCCTTCTATAAAATGTCTGTAAAAAAACCACAGGTTAAAATGATCCTGTGCAAATGGACATGTTAATAAAATTATGTTATTTGAGATATTTGGGTGGGGCTAAAATTACAAAGGTCCTTAAGATTTCTTTTGTCTCATACATAGTTATACACATTGTCACACACGTGTGCATGGAAGACAACGTCAGGGCTCATCTACTGGCAATTACACTCCAAGTCAGTGGTTGGCACTGTCGCTTAATGCCTTTTTGTTCCTCCATCTGCAAAATGTATGATTGAAGGACTATTCAGCAATAATGTCAAGTTTGCCTTCAGGCCTATTGAACCTCTCTTTTCCACCTCATTTTCCTGAAAGTTGGCTCTGCTGCCATCTTAGAGCCAGTCCCAAAAAGACTCTTGCCTCTCTATGTAAGTTGCTGTTATTGTGTTTTTTGATTCAACTGCAATTCTCAATTATATGGAGGATCACCTACTGTAGGTACCCCAACCCTTTATGATTTGTTGTCTCATTTATTTACAACGTTTAGCAAACCAAGTTGACATTTCACTCTTTGTGGTACATGTATAACTGTTGTAGTGGAGATGCCAGGAAGAAAGGACAGGCATCCTGGCCAGGATAAAGAAAGTATTCATACTTAATCAGGAGGCCATAATGGAAGAAGCAGGTAAACAAGCCCATCAGGAGCAGCTCAATGCCCCACACAACAGGCTGGACCACTTAAGGACACCTGCAGGGTAGCATGAGAGTTGAAGTATGGAGACGCCACTCTGTCATCCTACTATATAAATGTAATGAATTATTATTATTATTATTATTATATACTTCAATAGGATGTTGTACCATGTTAGCCATTATGGATGAAATGAGAAGTCAAGTAAAATGACACCTTTTATTGACTAACTGAACAGATTACAATATGTAAGCTTATGAGTCTTCTTCAGGCATGTTAAGGCCAAATTATTCCGGGGGACAAATCTATCTATCTATCTATCTATCTATCTATCTATCTATCTATCTATCTATCTATCTATCTATCTATCTATCTATCTATCTATCTATCTATCTATCTATCTATCTATCTATCTATCTATCTATCTATCTATCTAATCAGAATCACAGAAAGCTGATGCCTATTTCAGAAGAAATGGGTTCAGTCCTGTTTGGGGTGCCAGTCCATCACAGGCCCATGAAATCTTTTAAATTTATCAATCAACTTAAAGCACAGGTCATTACTTACAAACCAGAAAGCACATTAAGATCTCAAGATGCCAGCTTGCTTATGGTTCCAAGTATCTACTACATAAAAGCGGTCGGGATTGTTCTTCCGTCCCGTGAGTGCTACGCAGGCGCAGAGTTTCTCGCACGCCCCGTCCATTTTGCAATGCACGATGGGATTTGTAGTTTCGTTTTTCCAGGTAAAAGATGATTTTCTACTCCAGACTGTGCGATATATCTACTATATAAAAGCAGTCGGGATTGTCCTTCCGTCCCGTGAGTGCAAAGCGTAGCAGTATTCACAGAATACTATCACAGGCTATCACAGAATTACTACTTGCGGTACGAAGCGACGCGATGTGAGCAGAGTTCTGGTGCTCCCATCGTTCCCTTGCGTTTGTGCGCCATGCGCTGGAAAAATAGACAAAATTATGTCTCTGGAAATATTTAATGTTGATGGAGTACAAATGCCACAACACATAGTAAATATCAGGGGAGATGGTGCTTGCTTATTCTCAGCACTTTGGGATTGCTAAAATATAAAGTGCAATATAAATAAAATTTATTATTATTATTATTATCTATAGCTTATTTAGTGCATGAAACTCCATCTTTAGCGGTACAGATTCGGGCTAACATTGTATGACTTTGGACAGGCACTCGAGGGGATAAAAAAACTTAGGTTTTCGGGAGATGTTATGAATGGGCACTTTGATATTCTCATTTCCTACACTTACATGCCTGATGTACACATGGAGTGCACACAAATTGAGGATAAAAGTCGGTCGCCTTAAAAGGCGGGTGAGCCTAGTTAATAAAATAACAGTGAAATGTTGAACTTTTAGTTACAAGGTCCTGAAGCTGTGTAGTGGTCTGCCTGCTACTATAAGAGGTGTCCCTTCAGTCTCCAATTTCTTTTCTTCATTATGTAAAGCACTTTGAGCTACATTATTTGTAGAAAATGTGCTATATAAATAAATGTTGTTGTTGTTGTTGTTTAATCCTGGCTGAAGACTCACTACTTCAGTTTAGCATACCCTGAGTAGAGCTGCTGATTAGCTGTGCATACTGTATCTTTGTTGTTAGTCATCAGTACTAAAATATAAGTAATATGATATTTATTAACTTTTGCTAATCCTCCCCTATTCTGTTTCTCTTCTCGGCATCCTCATGTGGCACTTGGTGCCACTGCTCTCATGCCAAGTTGTTTGCCTGCCATTGAAAAGTCATCTCAGATAAAGGTGCACTGGAATTATCAGGTAGAAAGCTCCTTCCATCAGATTGGTTGGCCCAGCACTGACTCATCTGTAGAATAGCCAATAGGGAGGAGGTAGACTGATGGAAGAGATCTCAAGGACTCTGACTGAGTCCAACTTATCTGTCTTTTCTACAATCTGCTGTAGTTCTACTATTAACATATGGACAGATGTTGTTGTTTTTCATTTATGTTACTTACAATAGTTTCTACTTTGTTTTTGATGTATTTGAACAAATCTGTATCCTTCAGTATTTAGTGAGTGGTATAATCTATTCTTGCATTTTGCCTTGAGAGTTGTCATGGAACTCTGCACTTGCACTTGGTGAGGAGTGCTGTGCGAGAACAAAGTAGTTTGTCCTATTGTATTGTATTTCTGAAGTGTAAATGCTAGATTGGCCATCTAGCTCTTTAAAGAATTTAATAGTTTATTCTTGTCTTCTTAGTGAGTCAAGTTTGGGGGCTGTCAATAAACAGGGGATGGTAAAGCCTGTTTAGGCATCACTTGTGTGATTTTGGGCTATACAAGAAATAAATTGTTGAGTCGCTCCTGTTGTCTTTGGGATGTGGAAGAAAAATGAGAATATCTGGAGAAAACCTATACAGACATGAGGAGAGGGTACAAACTCTACACAAGATGTGCTCAGGACTGGAGTTGTAAAGCAATACTAAGCCTTGTGCCACGGTGATCTCCATAAGTACAGGGCAGGGTATCTCATAAGTCTGGAATCATAAAGAAAAATAAAAAAATGGCAATACAAACATGATTATTCACAGAATGTGCTCAATATGTATACCATTATTCCTGATTCACAAATCCAGATGTGACACCCAGTAGGCAATAAAATGTGTAAGTTTTGTTACATGTATCAATAAGGCAGAACCACAAATGTTCAACCCTATGAATCTTCTCTACACAGTGCCTTTAAGTAGCTTTAAATATGAAATATATAGTAGGATCCTGGCTTCTCATTGGCCATTCCAGTCCTTTAGGACATTTTGTCCCTTAAATACATGTATACAACACATAGTGCCATTCTGTCCTGGAGCAAGAAGTGCCATAGAATTCAAGGAGGAATTATTAAAGGGGTGAAGCAGTCCACTATGAATGGTTCTGCCTAAAACCATCTTGCACGGAGAGATCCTGAATGGGATAAATGAATGGATAAAGGCAGAGCATGGACATAAACCCTAAAACCCTTAATGTATTTCCTAAAACAAAGTAACAAAATAAATTCTTTCTTTCTTTCTTTCTTTCTTTCTTTCTTTCTTTCTTTCTTTCTTTCTTTCTTTGCATGTCACTGCTAAATAAACAAACCTGCAGTTTTATGAAGAAAGCAGTTGCTTCATTTTTAACACTGTCAGCAGAATATTGTCTACATATTTGTTCTTCTCTCTTTTCCACAAAGCTTAGAATTCCCAGCAGGTGATGGATCAGGAATGTCAGAAACAGTTACTAATGAATGTAAATGCTTTGTAAATGGCACCGAAGGCCGCTCGAGGTCATTAGCCAAACTGACACCGCTGACAGGCGGTGCAATGTCTCGGTGACGCATTGCCGTTTCACCTGCAGCGAGGGGAGCACGCCGAATATCAATGTTATTAACCAGTCATGTGGAAGCAGCTAGCTTTCCTGCATGAGGCCACCCTGCCACGATAATTATTGTGATTATCATCCAAGTTCTGTCTGCATTACTCCTGCAATGCCAACACTGCAGGCAGCACCTGGGCAGAAAAAGTAGAACTGTGCTTTATAATGCTCATTTTCTCTGACTGTTTATAGTGCCTTTATAAGTTGATGGCCACAGTTGCAGAGTGATGTATATTTTCTTTGTTATTCCATCTGACTTATACTTCCTAATCCTTTTTCTTCCTGGTGTCTCATCTTGTCATATCTTAGATGGCTGCGCCTTCATTTCATGGTGTCTCAGTTGCTCAGACCTTACTATCCTGCGACATCATTAAATAGTCATTACTCACAAACCTAAGACTTTCCTCTCCATGATGGCTTATGCTTTGATTTCTAAGTGATCTTATTATGATCTGATCATCCTGACCTCAGCCAAAGGAGCTGCTTAATATTTCCAATCTTAACTGGCCTGCCCCAGGAGAAAATAAAGACCACAATGTCTTTATCTCTTCATAATAAATACATAAGTGCCCTGAGAAGAGATGAAGGAGAAAGCAACTTGACTTTAGGGGTCAGTGAAGGCTTACAGCTATTTAACATCTACTGTAGTTCAAAAGAGACAAAGAAATATCATGTGCTCATGTTGGCAGTGATGTTAAACAGAATAAGTTTAAAAAAAGGTTTGGAGTAGGCTGATACAATGCCCTCCAAGACAGTGGTCAAAGAAGTGACACTGACTTCCTATGTCAGATGGAAGAAAAGGAGCTGCACTGAGAGTATGAGTGATTCCACTGTTCTTCTTTAGGGACATTTTCCTCCAGGCTGAAGGTGGAAATGGAAAGTTGGTCAGTACAACAACATTCTGATTCCCCTAGGCCCCCATAAGAAACTCAACAGATTCCTGTGTGTAGTACCGCAACAAATATTATTTAATTTACAGGCAGACTATTTAGAAACACTGAAATGGGAGCTGCCTTAATAATGTAGGTTTTCAATCCAGTATAGAAGCATCATCTGGTTTCATGCCTTGAGGACAAAGCTCCATATTGAAATCTTGTCACATCCACAGATCCTGCACCTTTAACTTCTAGTATCCTGAAGCCTAATTTTGTTATGCTAGCAAGGAATAGCAGAAACAACAACAACAAAAAAAAAAAACTGAGAAATTCCTTAGGTTTTAGCAGGAGGGGTTTCTGAAAGAACACATCCCTAAAGTCACTGCCAGTGTTCAACTACTTATAAGTTATTTCATTACAGTAACATTTGGAGACAGTATGTCTCTTGCACTGTCACTCTTGTGTGCTTGGGAGACAATTTCAAGGCTTACCTAATGCTAACTCCACCCCAAGTCAAGGGTCAGCACTATTGACTGAATGCCTGTCCTCTCTTTTCTCCATCAATCCTGACAACCAGCGACGCAAAGGTGAGTGACATAACTTCCAGGTTCTGGCCCTCAGAACCAGCCTCTTCCATCTTGCCCACCTCTTAACCAGCTCCTGTGAGAGTTGACTTTTACTGATAAATATGATTTTCACTATTTGATTACCGTATATACTCGCGTATAAGTCGGGTCTTGAAACCCGAAAAATCGATCATAAATTCAGACCCCGACTTATTCAAAAATGTGACACTTAATTTTTTTTTTTACATCTTCTTGCTTTCTCCAATCTTGCATCAGTTTATCAGACACATCGAATTTTGTGGTAGCAGCGCAGTTACCAATTTATTTCGCCACTTCCAACAACTTTTCATTTAAAACCAGCTTCATATTTTCTTATGATCTGATGTTCCATCGTAGATAAGAGTTGCTCTTACAATAAAGGTGTATGAGGGTGTGAGATACAAAAAACATAAAACAATGCAAACGTCACTTCGGAATAGTTTGGGTATTACCGTGTGGTCACGTAGGCACAATACATAGAAAACAAAGGCAGAGTGCTCCGTGGTTACTCTCTCAGGTGGGCATTAGCATATCTTGGACCAATAGTGTTAGTTTTCCGCATACGACTTATACGACTGACATTATAAAATACCAGAAATTATACGGTAAAATCAAGCTCTGACTTATATGCGGGAGAACTTGAACACGAGTACAGTGGAACCTCAGTTTGCGAGTAACTTGGTTTATGAGTGTTTTGCAAGACGAGCAAAAATTTTTAATAAATTTTCACTTGATAAACGAACGAGCGTACTGTATACGCTTTGTCTGCTGAGCATCATGTGATCACAACTGAGTTGATGGTTCTTCCCTCTCTCTCACTGCGGGATTGTGGGCAATCGTCTCCTATTCTCCATCTGAGTCGGCGTGCCTCACTCATATAGTCAACATCCATACGAGAGTATAGTGTTTACTACAGCCTTTGCATTGTGACTGTGTGTGCGCGCACTCGTGTGTGTGCGTGTGTGTGTGTGTATGTGTGCTCGCACGCGCTCGTGTGTGTGCTCACGCGCACGCGTGTGCTGTGACGTGCGAGTCCCCGTCTTGCACCCTAAAACACGAAGCTGAGTCTCAGTACTTTAGCAACACCAGCATTATTCAGCTTGAAACAGCAACAGCGCAGTTATTTATACACAGACACAGCAGTCAGGCAGGGCCCTGCACATTTATAATGTTCCTTGTTCCTTGTATCACCCATTGACAGCAGGCGCTTATAGTATGTCCGCGACCTTTTCGGATTCGCTTTTACAGAGAACTGCTACAGTGCTGGGAGATTGCAATTGCTTTAGGACACTCTTCTGCGTGTCGTCCAGTTGGGTGGAATCCCACAAGAGTTTAGAAACTCACTCACACCAGCCATGATTCTTTTCAAAGGTAAAGGTCAAGTTAATTTGTTTTATGTATTTTTACTTTATATTTTGTATTAATCATTTTTATATGAATAGTTTTGGGGTGTGGAACAAATCATCTGAGTTTCCATTATTTCTTATGGGGAAATTCACTTTGATAAACGAGTGCTTTGGATTATGAGCACGTTTCCTGAACGAATTATGCTTGCAAACCGAGGTTCCACTGTATATACGGTACCTTTAGCACTCTATGAAAGCATTTTAATTAAAGCCTCCTGATCTGTGACCCAGTCCCACTGCTACTTTAGCACAAGATTAAGTATTGATGAGAGAATCCTGACTTCAAGGGTCCTGTTTATCAATAACTAGCAAAGACATGAAAAATGAAATTATACATACTTCTGTAATTGACAAGTATATTTAACAAGTATAACTAGCAGCTGTAATTCAGTCATCTCCTTTCATGTACTGAGTGACTTCAAGTACATGTCAATAAAGAAATTCTTCCCATCATGAACTGACTGCTGAAACTGACTTTGGCACTCTATTGTCATTTGTGCCAGTTGCATTTTTGACTTGCGCCCTGGGAAGACCTTGTGTTGCTCCTCATTTGTGTTTATTGTTTTTAATCATCAGTCGTACAGCAATCACAGGCTGGTGTCCCAACCCTTCATGCTTTGTTTTTGTCTTACATGCACATACTCTTGCACCTTATAAGTTTTTCTGGTAACCCAAACAAATTCAGAAGGTTCATATATCAATATGAACTTTTCTTTGATCCACAATCACACACATATTCTACTGAAAGGACTACAGTAGCTTTTACAATTTCAGTGTTGGTGAAGGAGTAAAATGCACGTCTGATGGTTAACTAAGAATGAGATGTGGTCAGCCAAAGCAAAGGGTCAAAACTGTGAGATCAGAATTACTTGAAAACTAAAACAAAATGGGTAAGACGTTGATCAGCAGTCAGGAGCAAAATGAAGTCAGAACCAGAAGCACAAGGGCCTACTACAATTCAGAAACACGAAAATGTCACTGTTGCGTTGTGCTTTTTTGCCTTAATGGCCAGCATGTGTAGGCAGAGGAAAAAGATGATAGCCTATACATACCTATACAAGGCTAATGATTGACAGCGGCACCCTTTAAGATGGGATACCTAGTTGTACATCCAGTTTCTGGGATCTGACTGGCAATTTGCATAAATCAGGCTATTTTTGAAATGCTAAAGAAGAACAGCAATCAGAGGATAAAGGATTTCAGAATACGTAAACAGACGGGCAACTGTTTGGGCCATTTAAGCATCTGCAGGTATTTTTTGACATGTCTGGATAACTGAAGATCAGCAAATACCACCAGCAACGATAATCTCTTAATGCCTGGATCACTCTGATTAAATCTAGTGGATCCACAGTGAGGTGGTTTGAAGTTTCTTTATTATGGTTGTGGACACTTTTTGTGACTGAAGACAGAGAAGAAATTAAAATTAGTAAAAACCTTTTATTGATACATACCAGGCAAGGGTAAAATGACAGAGAAATACAGTCCTAGGACACCGTACTTCATCTGCCTCGAGCGCAGATATCCTTGCTCTTTTATAGCTTTTCTAGTCTCCTGATTGTTGACCACGTAAGCAATAAAAATAGCGTCCTGACTCATTTTGTATTATTCCAATTGGTAAAGTCTTTACCCTAAAGGTATATTTTCTTGTCACACACATCATTGAAAGGAAAACTACAGAAAGTATATATGCTTTTTGTCACGTACACAAAACACAAACAAGTTTGATCATTCTGTCCTATTTTCTGTACTTACACATACATTTTGTTCAATTACATCATTTTATGTTTTAACACTCCTCCCTTTTTGAACAAAATGATGTGGGCGGTAGAATTAAATTGAAATGGTTGATGAAGGGGAAGGGGGGAAAAAGGGGATGGGGAGGAGAAAATGGAAGAAGCTATACAAGACATGTGCTCCTCATGTAGCATATATGCCCTTTCCATAGAGGCGGTAAAGTACTTAGATAGAGATCACCACCCATCCTTGGGTAGCCTGAGAGGGTGCGGGTAACAGTCAACAGAAAAAGTATTTTTAAGATAGCCATTTCTTGCAATGCGATGCGTGGATCCAGGCAGGCAGTCCTTCAACTTTCACGGCATGTGGTGTGGATAGAAGAATTTGGAATGGTCCTCTCCACCTAGGCTGATGCCAGTGTTTCCTCCGAGTATCTCGAACCAGGATCCAGGTGCCCAAGGGAATTGGTAAATCCTTAGAAGGTGGGCTGGTCCTCCAGGCTTGATTAACCTGCTGGTGGACTTCCTTCAACGAGGTTTTGAGACCTGCAAGACTAGAGAGAAGATCATTGTCCACAGTATGCAAATTCACATTTCCTACAATCATGCCAATGGGCATGGGACATCCGGTCAGAATCTCAAACGGCAATAGTCCCAGTTGTCGGTGTGTCCGTCCCCTTAGTCCCATTAAAGCTAAGGGTAGTGCATCCGGCCATGATAAATTAATTTGTTCACAAATTTTTGCGAGTTTAGCTTTTAAAGTGCCATTGCATCGTTCTACGATGCCTCCGCTTTGGGGATGGTATTTACAATAATGGTGCACATTAATTTGGAGCCAGGTGGTTAATTCATTTATAACGGAATTCACAAAATGAGTGCCATTATCTGTTTGTAACTTTTGAGGGATACCCCATCTTGGAATAATCTCTTTAATTAGTGCTTTAGCTACTGTTTTGGCATCGTTGTGTTTTGAAGGGAAAGCCTCTACCCATCGGGAGAACACATCGACAATCACAAGGCAATATCAGTACCCTTTAGACGGGGTTAGTTCAATGAAATCCACTTGGAGGTGTTCAAACGGACCCATTGGATTAGGGGTAACGGCGGGACTTACCTGGGTACCTTTTCCCACATTAAACTTTTGACATATTGCACAGCGTCTGCAAAATTGCTCTGCATATGTAGAGAAACCTACAGCTTCCCAATGTTTTTCAACATCTCGAACCATGGCATCTCTACCTGTGTGATCGAGGCCATGGGCGATCTTTGCCATTCCTGGGAAAGAGGCTTTTGGGAGAAAAGGTTTGTTAGTTTGTTTATGAGTCCAGACTTCATCAGAGAGGGACCCTTCTTTGGACCATTTTCTCCTTTCGATATCCGTGGCTGCACTCTGTAAAGAAATAATTTGATTATCAGGGTCCTGGTCATTTCTCTGTTGGAATAAAGAAATTGGTGTGTTATTATATGCAGCCTCTTTAGCAAAGTGGTCAGCTAATTCATTTCCTTTGCTAACAGGATCCTGTTTTCCTGTGTGAGCTTGACATTTAACAATCGCTAGCTTCGATGGTTTGGTTATAGCTTCTAAAAGGGATTCGATCAATTTCTGATGTTGGATGGGTTTGCCAGTACTGGTCTTAAATCCCCTTAGTTTCCATAGTGCTCCATGATCATGGCAGACTCCAAAAGCATACCTGGAATCCGTATAAATTGTTACGATCTTCCCTTCGAACAGCTGACACACTCGAGTGAGTGCTATGAGTTCAGCTGCTTGTGCACTCAAGCTTGATGAAATTCGATTTGCTTCCAGCAGGCGGTCCCCTTGGACCACTGCGTAACTGGTTGAGGGTGCTCCATTTTTCAATCGCAAGGAACATCCATCCACAAAAATCATTTCTCCAGTTTCTAAAGGTGTTTCCTGTAGATCTACTCTAGGTTTTACAACCTTTGCTATTTCATCATGGCAATTATGTGGTTCTCCTTCGTTGTTAATTGGGAGAAGAGTGGCTAGATTTAAAGTGGAGCATCTTTCAATTGTAACATTTGACAAAGTACAGAGTACATTCTGATAGTGTATTGCCCTAGCAGTAGTGAGATGTGAAGTTTTGGCTTGTACTAGGATAGAATGTACAGCGTGAGGCACTTTAACTGTTAGGGGGCTCATGAGAACTACATCCGTGCTTGCTAATACAGCTTCTGTTGTTGCAGCCACAGCACGAAGACACGGAGGAAGTGCTGCGGCCACTGGATCCAGTTTTTTAGAAAAATAAGCCACCGGTCTCTGTTTATCTCCGTGTTGTTGCGTCAGCACTGCATTCATAAATCCCTGCTTTTCATCCACGAACAAAGTGAATGGACGAGTATGATCAGGCAAACCAAACGCGGACGCAGATAGAAGAGCAGTTTTTAAGTCACAGAGAGCCTTCTCAGCCTGTTCATTCCATTGGACCTGGCCAGAAAGGGGGGTGCCAGGAGTATTAGCCAACTGTTGCAACAGCTGTGCTCTTTCAGTAAAATTTAGAACCCACTGTCTGCAGTAGCCCAGAATACCTAAAACAGACATAACCTGTTGTTTTGTGACCGGTCTAGGAAGATTTTGGATGGCTGTAATGCGATCGCTAGAGAGAGCTCTTGTTCCACACGTAATGTCATGACCTAGATATTTTACAGTTGTTTTGATTAGCTGCAGCTTAACTTTATAAACTTTATGGCCATTGTCCCCCAAAAACAGCAACAATTTCTGGGTATCTTTTGCACAATCTTCTTCCGTAGCGCTACATAGCATTATGTCATCTACATACTGTATCAATGTACTACCTTTGTCCGGCCAAAAGCCTTCTAAATTTTGGTCAAGAGCTTGTCCATATACACAAGGGGCTTCAGTGTATCCCTGAGGCATGACGGTCCATGTCCAATGGCGGTTTTGGAAAGTAAAAGCAAACCAAAATTGAGAATCAGGGTGTACAGGGATAGAAAAGAAAGCATTAGCTAGGTCAATAACGGAGAAATACCGAGCGGAAGGAGGGATAGTAGAGAGGATAGTGGAAGGATTAGGGACGATAGGGGCCCTAGGGAAGATGGCAGAATTTACTTGTCGCAAGTCTTGTACGAAACGCCATGAACCGTCAGCCTTTTTTTACAGGTAGAATGGGGGAATTGACTGGAGAGTATTCAATTGGAATAATGGCACCGCGTTTGACGAGATCGGAATGTACGGCGGAGATGCCAGCCTCTGCTTCGGGAGACAGAGAATATTGGGCATGGTGCGGGCGGAAGGAGGATTTTGGGTGGATCACCAGAGGGTCACAATGGGCTATCCTTCCATAATCATTCTTTCCCTGGGACCATAGTGAATCAGGGAGCATAGAGAGCCAAGAAGGGAAAGTGGTTTGCAATGAACAAGCAAAAGAGGAAGGACGGCACAAAGCGCGATGTACTAAACAATCAGTTTGAAACACCACTTTAGTTATTAAACGGTCAGGAGTATCAAAAATACCTGGAGTAACTTGTAACCAGTCTGTTCTTTTAAGGCATTTTTCTACCCATGGTCCTATTTCCCCCCATTTAACAGTGCGTGATTTAGCTAAGGAAATATGAGGCACTGAGTCGCCAAAATAAAATATATGTTGTGAGCATGTAAGATGAACAGAAGCAGCTGCCTTTGTGGATGAAATAAAAACACAGGAGATGTGAAAGGTTTCGGGGCGAGTATCAGAAGTAAGGAAAGATTCTAGCCAGGGGGTGTCTACTTCTATAGGGAAGTATTGGGCAGTACAGTGTAAAATGTCAGGGGCCTGTAAATTGGGAAAGAGACAGGGGGAAAAAGAGTGTAGGGCTTTGAGGAGAGTCCAAGCTGCAAAAGAGGGTTTGGGGTAAGGGGCAATTTGACACAACAACTTGGGGGTAGAACAGAAAAAACCTTTGTCAGTCATAGAAATAGAAAGAAAAAGTTTTGTCATGAGATCTCTTCCTAAAAGGTTAACTGGACAGAGCTGATTGAAAAGAAAACGATGCAGTAAGGTATGTCCGCCAGGACGTGACTGGACTTGAAGAGGTTTTGATACTTGGAGAAGGTGAGGTTGTCCAGAAGCAGTAAGCACAGTAACAGTCTCGTTCAAGGCAGGGACCTTTGCCAGCGAGAGGGTAGATCGAGTGGCACCAGTGTCGATTAAGAAAATAGTCTCAGTGCCATCAACGAACAATGTCAGTAAAGGATCAGTCTCTGAATTATGGGTGAGCAAAGGTAGTTGAAAAGAGTGGCTGGAGGTCCCTGCGTTTTCCTATGGCCAGTATTGTTGGTCAGGAGTGTCAGAAAAAGCAGGTGGAATAGGGGGAGGCGGGGGCTGTTGCTGTCTGTGAGGGCACTCCCGACGAAAATGTCCAGTTTCACCACAGGCGTAGCAAGAGTAGGAATTAACATTGGGATTAAAGGGAGAGGGAATAAAAGGATTCTTATTGTGGTCAGCAGGAGGAGCTCCAAAACCACCTCGTCCTCTTCCTCGTCCTCGTCCCCTTCCTCTAAGGCCATATCCTCGGCCTCAGTCAGGAGTATTCCTGGTATAATAGTTCATCTGTGCTGCCAATAATTTGGCATGAGAGTCCGATTCCTTCTGCTTAGTTTGTTTTTCGGCATGTTCAGCATGTCGTTTGACTTCATCAAACGCGGCACTTTCCCACCTAATACAGGAAGTGCGGACCTTGTTTTGTATATCAAGGCGCAAACCGGAAACAAAAGGTGGAACTGCAGCTCGGGTGCGGTCATCAACATTTTCCAAGCCCGAGTGATTAGCCATAAGGTCTTGAATCAGCCGTCTCATCTCTCTTTTGTTTTGCAGCAGAAATAAGGGACCAGTCCGTTCCTTTTTTATATTTTTCTGCAATATTTTGTCTCAACGCCTCCCATTGTGGGTTAAATTCGCCTTCTCCACCAATCCCCTGTCCTCGAGTTAAAGCTGGGTTCCATACCCATAGAACGTCATTGCGGACACCCTTGCAAACAGTGGCCCATGTGGTCCCAAGCTTTTGACGAAGTACCTGGGTCCATTCAGCAGCGTTAGGCTTATACATGCTATCTAACTGATAAAGTTGTTCAGCAAATTTTAGTCCTCCTACTTCCTTTGGATCTGGAAGTGCATTCACGACATCCTTTAGTTCTTGGATGTCCCAGTTCCAATTTATCATAACTGTTGTGGGATTTTGGGGTCCGGCTGGATGGGCAGGGTTATAATGGGGATTGGGAACTTCTATTAAAGGGCAAGTAAGTAAAGGTGAAGGATCAGAAGAGGTTGGAGAGAAAAAAGTTGGAGCTGGTTTGTGAGTGGAGGTTTGACTTCGAGTGCGTTGGGAGACGGGGGTTTGTCTAGTACGGGGTGGGTCATCACGATGGGTAGAGGGGTCATAGTGATCTGTGCCTGGGGGATCATCGGGGGAAACTTCTGCCAGTTGTAGTGCAGGGGGGGCAGTCAGAATGGGGGATAGAGGAGGGGATAATGGAGGTGCCTGAGGTTGGTACTGAGGAGAGGAACAAATAATAGGATAAAGGGGGTCTTTATTTGGATTATTCTTCCTTTTCCTCCCGTCTGCCTGTGGTTCCGTGCCTGTCTGAACTTTCTGTAATGTAATTAGTAATTCCTCTTTCTCCTTTTTTAGCCTTTCCCTCATTTGCCCCGCAACAATTCATTCTGTTTCTGTACTGCTTCTAAATTTCTGTCTTTTATTACTAATTCCCATCTATCGAACATATCCATTCGATACGGTCCACTATTATAACAACCCTGCTTATTCCTACACAGGATCTTCCTAGTTTCCGGTATTTCACTTGCATCTCCTGTCCCCTCTATCGGCCAACGCCCACCACTCTGTCTATTCCATTTCCTACATGCCTTCTTGAAATCTAAACCTGTCTTCTTTTCTACAAATTTCCTAGGAGACCCATTTTTACGGGGCGTCTGTTGATCCTCCGAAAATAATTCTTCCAGCATTAATGATTTTGATCCTCCTGTACGGCGATTAACAGGCTTACTGTTATAAGTTCCCATTATGTCCCCTTGCTCTTCCTGAGTTCTGTATTTAATTTTCCAACTATATACTGATTCGTCTAATCCCTTGTACGTATGAATCAGCGAGGTATTAAGTGTGCCACTCACTGTTCCCTTACTGTTCCCTTCTTTAGTCCCAAGGGGAGACACCCAACTATCGGTCCTGTCCCAGTTCCCAGGAGAACACGGTATTCCTATTAGTATGTAGATTTATTTATTCCGTCCTAACAGCAAACCTGCAATCTGTGCTCTTTTTCTGTTTATGTTTCCATATATATATATACCACCTCGTTACTCGTCCCGTTAGCCTGTCCGCTCACATCCCCGGATTCCAGCTCAGGTGACTTCGTGTCCGATTCGGTTCAGCAGAATACTACATCAATACGTCCAGCCGAGTCTAGGATATGGGTGAGGCCAGTATCCTTTCGTCAGACCTTTCGTATGCGTCAAACTGCTTGGGTCAAGTCTCCATCACCTTAAGCAACCCGTTGAGATATGAATATGACTAGACGGTCAACAGGAAACTCGCCCTCCCGTAATTTAGAAAATAAAAAAATGTTCGGAAATTCCCCGGTGCTTACCCCAGCCTGGAAGTGTGCAAACTCTGTCTGGAAATCCGTTCAGTCACCGTGGATGTAGCAAAGAGGTGACCAGGGGCACCTCACGCAAGAACTCTTTCAGGACAGGGCAGTCCTAACTTTTGCCGGAGCTGCATGCTCTGCTGCCAGAGCTCAAGTTGACGGCAGTCCGCTGGTAAGACGGATCACTGAAATGGTCTCGCCGGAGGAGTCGACCGGCCGTCTCTTGCCCCACGTTGGGCGCCAAAAAACTGTGGACACTTTTTGTGACTGAAAACAGAGAAGAAATTAAAATTAGTAAAAACCTTTTATTGATACATACCAGGCAAGGGTAAAATGACAGAGAAATACAGTCCTAGGACACCGTACTTCATCTGCCTCGAGTCAGATATCCTTGCTCTTTTATAGCTTTTCTAGTCTCCTGATCGTTGACCACGTAAGCAATAAAAATAGCGTCCTGACTCATTTTGTATTATTCCAATTTGTAAAGTCTTTACCCTAAAGGTATATTTTCTTGTCACACACATCATTGAAAGGAAAACTACAGAAAGTATATATGCTTTTTGTCACGTACACAAAACACAAACAAGTTTGATCATTCTGTCCTATTTTCTGTACTTACACACATACATTTTGTTCAATTACCTCATTTTATGTTTTAACACGGTGCACTACTGACTGTTGAAACATGACATAAAGAGAAGAGGAAAGGCCTCAAGAGAACCGTTCACCTAAGAATAGGGCTGAGCTGAAACAGTTCTGTAAAGAAGAATGGTCCAGAATTTGTCCAGAACAAGTTCTGGTCTGATTCACTGCCACCTCAGCCACTTGTCTAAGGTTATTGCTGCCATAGGAGGTTCAATCAAGTATTAAATGCAAGGGTTTACTTAGTTATGAATGTTAGATGGGAGTGTTCAATAAAGACATGAAAGATTATAACTGTTTGTGTGTTACTAGCTTAAGCATCTTGTGTCTGTCTGTCAATGTTTATGACTTAGTTGAAGATCAGAGCACATTTTATGACCAGTTAATGCACAAAACCAGGTAACTGCAAAGGGTTCAGCTACTTTTTCATGCCACTGCATTCAATGGAACACATGTTCTTCAAGGCCTCTTTCAGCACTGTAAGCCAACAGACTTTCACCTATCTACTACTCCGTACAAGTCATGTCAATCTCCATCTACTCTTGTTGGCTGTTTCTAAACACACAACCTTCATTGATTGGATGTTATTTGAAAAAGTGATCCTTTCTTGACCCATGTGGATACAAGCACCCGGCACAATTTCTGGTTCAGTAAGACTGACTTGTCTGGTGTCTACTGCCATGCTGCTGCTTCAACCTTTAATTTTGCCTCTTTTCCCTCTGAATGGCACAGTCATGTGATCCCTTGTTACCTGATGTTATATACAATTTGATATTATGATGGATTGAGTGCTCATTTACTAATAAGGTGTTTACTCGGTGGACTTTGATCTCTCCATGGCAATTGCAAATTGCATTATACTATCAATAATAGTAATAGAAAACATACAGTGCCTTACACTTGGAGTTTTACTACATGCACTTCTTATTGGAGAAGTCTGTAGTGTTACAGTACAGCAAGTTAGCAAATGCTCTGCAATTAATGATTTAATTATGTAATGAGAGTCCATCCTCACGGGACTGAAGATCGTGTTCAACATGAGCTGCTATACAGGTCCCGCGTCACTTAGCTGACACTCACTCCGACAGAGAGATCTTCTATTCAGCTGCTTCATAAATAAATCATTTCCTGATTTAATGTTTTGACAGCAACTGTAATAATTTGATTGGAAAGCTGGCCTCCAAATTATTTATGAGTCTTGAAGTGAGAAGTCGTTAGCAGAGGCCCAATGGACCTTGTTTATTGTGGTAATAGATCATTATCTTGCTTTGTATAAATTATTGAGCTTGCACTAAATTCACTGAGGGTTCTGCCAGTTGGGAGAAATATTCAAAACTGTTGTATTTCCCATGGCGGGACCCTGCTCAAAAAGGAAAACGTCATGCCTGTGCTTAAATAGGACACTTAAGCCAAGGTTATTGGCCATGATTGTTGAGGTAAGCACTGGTCAAACAAGAGTATTCAGTAACCACCTTACGTTAACTGCAAAGCCCCAAGTCTGAACCTTCATGTTTTTGACTAGGAGGTCAATAATAAAAACATAAGAAGGCATGAGAAGAGCATCTGACTTGTCCAAGTCCACTTTTCTCTTTTCTTCTTGTCAAGCAGCTTACACTGCAGCATCAAAAAGAACTCAAACTCTGAAATTGTCATAGTGGTAAGAAAAAGAGAGCCAAAAACACCTATTGGATCGCCAGATATAAACGGTGCTCCTTGAATGCATTGAGACCTTAACATTGTCACACATGTGCACATGGGAGGCAGCTAAAGGATCAAAATGAGAGTAATTCCATTCCAGACCAGGGGGTGGTGGAGTGCACTGACCTTTTATCTTACTTTCCTGTAGACCGTTCATGGGAAATTCTGCCTGGCCCAAATGACGTCACTTCCGGTTCCAGTGAAGAACATATGACTGAAGAGACTTCCTGTTCCGACTCTTTTGATGACATCTGAATCTATGGAAGAGAACCCTTCTGCTTCCGCCCTCGATGACTTCACTTCCTTTTCTGGCCGTTAAAGCTGCCATATTTGACTAACCTAATTAGTTCTGTTTTGGACTCCGTTCTGAGCACATCAGTGCTAGCAATTTATCCGTTTGTAGCCAGAGAATATTATACAGGTGGCTGCCCCAAACCTTTTTATGACTCATATATAGCAGATTTAGAAAATATTCAAACCCTTTCACTTTCTGGATAGTTCGTTATGTTGTAGATTTTATTTAAAGGGATAAATTTGACATTTTTGTCCTTCAATCTACACTCAATGGCCCATAATGACAAAGTGAAAACATGTTTTCATTGATACAAATATTCAGATTCTTTGTTGTGGAATTCCAAATTGTGTTGGCTTTAATTGTCCTTGAGATGTGTCCAGAACTTGATAAGAGTCCATCTTTTGCCAACTGAGTTGATTGAGCATCATTTAGAAAGGCAGACACCTGTGGATAAAATGTCCCACAATTCATGCTGCATTTCAGGACAAAGACCAAGCCATGAAGCCATTGGAACTCTCTGTAGACATCTGTGATCAAATAGTGGTGGGGCATTGATCAGGACAAAGCTCTGAGTGGTCCCAGGAGCACAGTATCCTCAATATTCCTGAATATGCCTGAAATTTGTAACCACCAAGAATCTACGTGGAATTGGCCATCCCGTCAGACTGAGTAACCTGTAAAGAAAGGATCTGATTAGAGAGGTGACCAAGATCCCAATTGTTACTCTAACAGAGATTCAGAAGAACCATTCAGAAGGATGGCTGTCTCAGTAGCACTCCACCAATCAGGTGCTTATGGTAGAGTGTATAGACAGAAGCCACTGCTAGAAGAAGTGGCCGGGGAGAGGGAAGTCTGGGCATCTCTGCTCAAGCTGCTGCCCCCGCGACCCGACCTCGGATAAGCGGAAGAGGATGGATGGATGGATGGATGGATGGATGGATGGATGGATGGCATATAGCAGTTTTAGGGGACTCTGTAAGCATGAGGGAAAAGATTCTCTGGTATGATGGGACAAAAATCGAACCCCAGCACTATGTCTGGCAGAAACTAGGCACTGCTCATCACCTGCCTAATACTATCCCTAAAGTGAAGTATGGTGGAGGTAGCATCATGTTATGGGGGTGCTTCTTAGTGGTAGGGACAGGGAGACTGGTCACAATTGAGGGAAGGATGAATGAAGCCAAATACAGAGAGAATTTTGTAGAATTCCGGCTCCAGAATGCACACCATCTCAGACTGGGGTGATAGTTAATCTTTCAGCATGACAATAATTCAAAGAATTTACTCAAGGTGATACTGGAGTGGCTTCAGAACAAGTGCATTGAGCATCTGGAAAGACCTGAAGACGGCAGTTTAAAGACACTTCCTATACGATCTAAATGAGCCTGAGAGGTTTTGCCAGGAAGAATGGGATAAACTGCTCAAATCTAAGTGTGTAAAGCTTTTAGTGACTTGTCCAAGAAGGATCAAGCTGTAATTGCTGCCAAAGAGACATCTACAAAGTACTGAATTAAGGGTTTTGAAACCAGTGGCATAGCTCGAGTTCGTGCCGCTCAAGACCGGCCGGTGCTTCAATTTGCCGCCCTCCAACATATCTGAATCTGTTAACCTATTTAAACAGAAAATTAAAATGACATATAGAGAAAAATTCAGATAAATTTTGCATAGATTTATTCATATATAGAGAAACAGCAATCATTTTTCACATATAATTATTTATAAGCATCAACTAGAAAAGAATATAGTATAGACGCACTGATAAGCCGTGTTCTAATTATTAGTTTAATATAATTACTCTGCGAAAACCAGAACCAGTGTAGTGTACAAGTGATAGGTGAGGATGTTTTCTGCGCAGAGCAAGAACGCATTCGGATTGATAACGAAACAAAATTATAAATTGTAAATTAGTTGTTTATCTTCCTAGAAATTATTATCGGTGTAATGTTTATTTTTGTTTTTGCCTCATAAATTTCAACTGCTGTGTCTGATGCCGTCACAGAAGGGCAGTCTGAAAATTATTCTTGAAGCATTTGTGGATAAAAATCAGAGAATTTTACTTTTCTCATTCATGATATTTTTCTGAACCCTGCTGCTTACACACGAATTGTACTGAGCCTTTAGGCCAATAATGCCGCCCCCAAAAATGTGCCACCCGGGGCAGACCGCCCCCTCCGCCCACCCCTAGCTACAATGCCACTGTTTGAAATTTATATGAATGAAAAATTTCAGATTTTAACATTAAATAAATTTGCAAACCTTTCTGAAAACAAGTTTTCACTTTGTCATTATGGGTTATTGAGTGTCATTAGTAGGCAAGAATGACAAATGTATCAATTTAAAATGAAATCTACAACACAATAAAGTGTGCAGAAAGTGAAAAGGTCTGAATGCTTCCTGAATCCACTGCATTCCTGACGAGTTGCTTCTAGAGTTACATGCCCTCAGCTTGAATATGTCAGACACTCTTCTAGACCTTCTTCTCTTGATATTTGGCATAGCTAATAATGGAAACAGGAACAACCAGTTAAGGACATACCTTTATGAAGACAAACTTTTGGGTGCCTGATCTAATTTTCCTAACTATCCTCTGTAGTTATGTTTGCTTGTTATTTCATTGATCAGTTTGAGTTTCTCAAAGTAACATAGCAGGCTAAGCAAAAGCTCTGTTTTCTCTTGCTTTCTTTCTGGACAGACATGCAATATTCTATGTAGAATTCAGCAATGATTTCCATCTGTCAGCCTCCACATGTCTCTGCTTATGTAAATTAGCAAATTATCTATTCATTATCATTGTCATGGGGCACCACACTCACTTGTTCTGCTCAGTTGTGTCACCACCATTGATAGACAAGGTTGATTAGTAAAACACTATCTGAGGTAACAATTTATTATTCAATGCTCCTGTTGGAGAAGTAAAATAAGTGTGTTTAGGGGGGATTAAGGGAAACTACAAATGACAGAACAGTCAGTTAAGGAGAGAATCCTGACCCCATCATAGCACTCATTTAAGAGTTCATGGAGGTGTCAGATACCAACAGAGGCCTAAGGCTTTAAGGTTACCATACTGTGAAGGATGCTGTAAAATCCATGCATAACATTCTCAGGCTCACTTATTGTAGTTCCAGATTTCTAAAACGTAGAGTCTACCCCAGCAGCAAACAGGCATTAGGCAGAAGTCATTCCAGAATGTGACACTAGTCCATCGCACACCCACATCCATACTCCCCAGAAAACCATGTATGGTGAACGGCTGAGGGCGTTACCCAGCCGGGACGCCCGGAAGGACCGAAGCAGGGATTACGACTCCTCTGGACCATGAGGGGGCGACCGCCCTGGTGGCTATGGGGACCACAGGAAAGGAGCATGGAAGCTCAACCCTATAGGGGTCCGTGGTCACCTCCAGGGGGCACCCAAATGCCTGAAGAGCCCTGGCCCTCAGCACTTCCGCCACACCCGGAAGTGCTGGGAGAACGAAGACCAGGGACACCCACAGTGCTTCCACGTGCACAGATGGCATTTCCGCCACACCAGGGAGTGCCGGCAGAAGCTGGAGGACATCCGGGTGAATATAAAAGGGGTCGCCTCCCATCATTCGATAGCTGGAGTCAGGTGGAAGAGGACGAAGCCTGGAGGAGAGGAGTGGAGGCGGTGAAGAGAGGCATTGTGCAAAGCCAGGATTTGAGGGTGCTTGGTGCTGGGGCACTAGGTTGTGTGCACTTGTGTATAATAATTATGTATAATAAACATGTGTGTGGTTTTGAACCTTCGGTGTCCGCCTGTCTGTGTCTGGGCCAGTCTCCACACATGATGCACAGAAGTTGGGGATATGTGAGCATAAATAGAGCACAACCCACACTGACTAAGGAGAAGATGTAGACTCGACACTGGATGGAGGATTTAATCCCAAAATGCTGGCTCTGTAAAACCATATTAAATGAGAGTGGTGCAGTATTTAACACCACTGAATCACAACTTCAAAGTCTTGGATTCAAAACCTAGACTATTTGCTGTCTGTGTGGATTGTGCAAATCCTTCTTGTATTCACCTTTTTTTTAACTCACATATCTCAAAGATGTCCAGATTAGAGAGACTGGTGATTCTAAATTAACAAGTGGGATAAACTAGTGCCCTTATATCATTCCTTATAACCTTATTTTGCCAGGTAATTAGATAGATAGATAGATAGATAGATAGATAGATAGATAGATAGATAGATAGATAGATAGATAGATAGATAGATAGATAGATAGATAGATAGATAGATAGATAGATAGATAGATAGATAGATAGATAGATAGATAGATAGATAGATAGATAGATAGATAGATTAGATAGATACTTTATTAATCCCAAGGGGAAATTCACATATCCGCAAATGCTTCAAAATAATTTTCAGACTGTCCTTCTGTGATGGCATCAGACACAGCAGTTGAAATTTATGAGGCAATAACAAAAATAAACCTAAGCATTACAATGATAATAATTTCTAGGAAGATAAACAACTAATTTACAATTTATAATTTCGTTTTTGTTATAAATCTGAATGCATTCTTGCTCTGTGCAGAAAACATCCTCACCTATCACTTGTACACTACACTGGTTCTGGTTTTCGCAGCATTATATTAAACTAATCATTAGAACATGGCTTATCAGTGTCTCTATACTATATTAGTTAGATAGATAGATAGATAGATAGATAGATAGATAGATAGATAGATAGATAGATAGATAGATAGATAGATAGATAGATAGATAGATAGATAGATAGATAGATAGATAGATAGATACTTTATTAATCCCAAGGGGAAATTCACATACTCCAGCAGCAGCATACTGATAAAAAACAATATTAAATTAAAGAGTGATAACAATGCAGGTATACAGACAGACAATAACTTTGCATAATTTTAGCGTTCACATAACCCCCCCCCGGGTGGAATTGAAGAGTCGCATAGTGTGGGGGAGGAACGATCTCCTCAGTCTGTCAGTGGAGCAGGACGGTGACAGCAGTCTGTCACTGAAGCTGTTCCTCTGTCTGGAGATGACACTGTTTAGTGGATGCAGTGGATTCTCCACGATTGACAGGAGCCTGCTCAGTGCCCGTCGCTCTGCCATGGATGTCAAACTGTCCAGCTCCGTGCCTACAATAGAGCCTGCCTTCCTCACCAGTTTGTCCAGGCGTGAGGCATCCCTCTTCTTTATGCTGCTTTCCCAGAACACTACTGCGTAGAAGAGGGCACTCGCCACAACCGTCTGATAGAACATCTGCAGCATCTTATTGCAGATGTTGAAGGACGCCAGCCTTCTAAGGAAGTATAGTCGGCTCCAGTTTCCCAGATGGATGGATTTCCTTCTAATTAATTAAAGTGACATAAGAGCAGGAGTGTTCTTTGCTCACCCGAGTTAGTGACAACACGGTCATATCTGGGCATCATAACACAGCACTCTCAAAACCACTTAATACAAATCTGGGTCAGGGGGCAAAACATATCTTAGAAGCATAGAATACAGGGCAGGAAAACAGGCACAAATAAGATGCCAGTCAATCACAGTAACATAACTTTAATATGTTACTGTCCACTGTACAAATATAATTTTATAAATCTGCTTTTCTTTCTACTCACATGCACAGCTAATACAAAGCCAGATTTAGCACAGGGGCTCATCATTTAGAACTGCTAGGCAAGCATTAGAAGACAAGAAAAGGACAACTGTGAAATGGGCATTGTATACTATTTTTGTATGTCAAAGTCAGCATGAAACTGTATCCTCTTTACCTCGTTTGGAATGGCATGATTCACCTAAGTGGAGACCTGCACATGAAGAAAGAGTATAAATCCTTGGAACATTGCTTGGCACACCTTTGAAGTCGACGCACAGAATGCAGATAACGTCATCTGATCCAGAAAATCCTCCCAACCTCCCAAGGTCTTGCTATGGGCTTCCTTTGTCTGTTATGCTGCGTAAACCGTCATTACAGAAAGGTAAGTTATTTCTCCTATGTGATTTCTTACCGCTGTATTACTAAGGGAGGGGTATTCCCTTTTAATATTATATCTATATAGTTTCGGCTTATGTAACATGCTGCAATTACAAAAGAACTTATTCCAACAAGACGGCTAGCGCCCCCTGTTGGATACTATTACATGGATGATTCTCACACACAGGCCAATTTACACTTTCCAGTTAGCCTGACCTGGGCATCTCTGGTGATGTGGGAGGAAAGCTCAAACAGATATGCAGACTCCATGTGGACATCTTCCAGGCACAGGATTTAAACCCAGGATGTGGGATCCATTAAGGCTGAAGTGCTAACCACTGCATCTCCATTTCCATCTGGGCATCATGACAAAAAGAAATTCCACCCAGATGCCTGTATTGAGCCTCTAGAAATAAGAATGAGGGTCCACAATGTGCATAAAGTAGATTGTTGTGAAATAAAGCATATTTATTAATTAAGTGCCATGACAGAATGTTCCGGACCGAGACCAGACATTATACAAGTGCAAGAAACTTCTTGTAGATTGAGCAGAATTAATCTGATGTCGGTCTTCATGTTTCAACGGGCAAGTATTGTTCTTCTTATCAGTACTTCTGTTTTTAATTTAATCGGCGCACACAGTTTTCACGCACGTTCAGGCTGTATTATGGGGAGTATTTTTTTCTTGACAGCAACTATAATTTTCTGTAAGGAAATAAGAAAATGAAAAATGGAAATAAGCTGTATAAATTTAATGGGGTTCTTTAACAGTTGTTTTACATTCTTCTTTCTTTTTGACACAATGTATTTATTTGAGGCATGAAATATTTAGAAGAGTTTATAAAATCTGAATCAGTCATTCTTCACTTTGGTATCTGACATTCCAGTTTTTTTTTAATTTTGTTTTGAGGAAGTTAAAATAACAACACCAGTGTTTAACAGTGTTTAAAGTCTCTGCATAACCGTGACCAGGGCAACACTGTCCCAAAAAAATAAAATGAAATTTTTATAGATGTCTCCCAAACTGTGCTAAGTTTTAAATTACAGCGACCGACATATGGCTGCTTATTTAGTCAAGTGGAATTTTGTATATACCTCTAGAGGATACATTTATATATGCCAGTCGACGCTACTCGTTAACTCTATAGGCAGCATAGCTGATGATCACTCCTAAGAATTTATTATATTTAAAAAAGAAAAAAGTATTACAACTAATTAGAACTAAACTTAATGGCTGTGCAGCTACACATCAGAGAAAAGTAAAGTAGTGAAAGTTGCACTGAATTGGGGCTGCACTGTAAAAACACATGAACAGCAGCAGTAGTAGTCGTATTGTAAGATGTAAAATTGTGATTTGGATGATCATGCATCAACAACAACAACAGCATTTATTTCTATAGCAGATTTCCATACAAATGGTGTAGCTCAAAGTGCTTTACAGGATGAAGAAAGAGAAAAAAGACAAAATAAATAAGAAAATAAAATTAGGCAATACTAGTTAAGTAAGGTCCAAAGGCCAGGGAGGACAGAAAATACAAAAAAAAAAACAACTTCAGAAGGCTGGAGAAAAAAAATAAAATCTGCAGGGGTTCTGAGGCCAAGAGACCACCCAGTCCCCTCTAGGCATTCTACCTAACACAAATGACCTCAATCAGTCCTCGTGGTATTCAGAGTTCACATGGAAGAACTTGATGATGACGGTCACGTGAACTTCTGGCCTTTAATCCATCAATGTAGGGGCATCACGGTGCTTTGATCGAGTGGTTGTGGCACAGAAAACTGGAAAAACAACAGCAGAGAAAGTGCGGGTTAGTACGGAGCCACCAGGAATGATATTGATAATAAATTGAATATACAGAGTATCAGGAGAAAAGCCAAGCTAAATGACACCTTTTATTGGCTAACTAAAAAGATTACAATATGCAAGCTTTCGAGGCAACTCAGGCCCCTTCTTCAGGCACATCTTGCCTGAAGAAGGGGCCTGAGTTGCCTCGAAAGCTTGCATATTGTAATCTTTTTAGTTAGCCAATAAAAGGTGTCATTTTGCTTGGCTTTTCTCTACATTCATAATGGCTAACACGGTACAACACCCTAGTACTACAGGGTATCAGGATTAAACGAAAATGAAGCTATGAGAAAGCCATGTTAAAGTAATGCGTTTTAGCAGTTTGTTAAAGTGCTCCATTTTATTAGCCTGGCAAATTTCTATTGGTAAGTTATTCCAGATTTTAGGTGCATAACAGCAGAAGGCCGCCTCACCACTTCTTTTAAGTTTAGCTCTTGGAATAATAGGCAGACATGCATTTGAGGATCTAAGCCTACGATTTGGAGTGTAAGGTGAAAGACATTCTGAAATATAGGATGGAGCAGATTATTTAAGGCTTTGTAAACCATAAGCAGGATTTTAAAGTCAATTCTAAATGACACAGGTAACCAGTGTAGTGACATCAGAACTGGAGAGATGTGCTCAGATTTTCTTTTCCTAGTTAAGATTCTAGCAGCTGCATTCTGCACTTGTTGCAGTTGATTGATATCTTTTTTAGGTTGTCCTAAGAGGAGTGCGTTACAGAAATCTAGTTGACTGAAAACAAAAGCATGAACTAATTTCTCAGCTTCTTGCAATGTTATAAGAGGTCTAACTTTTGCTCTATTTCTTAAGTGAAAAAATGCCGTCCTAGTAATTTGATTAATATGCAATTTAAAATTCAGGTCAGAGTCAATAGTTACCCCTAAATTCTTTACCTCCGTCTTGACTTTTAAGCCTAATAGATCAAGTTTATTTCTAATATCCTCATTATATCACTAAAATTTCTGTTTTCTCCTTATTTAGTTTGGGAAAATTGCTTCTCATCCATTCAGAAACACAAGTAAGACATTGGGGTCAGTGAGTCAAGAGAGTCGGGATGAGTGTGCAACAAGTCACCACTCTCCAGAACCATGATAAACAACAAAGTATTAAAATACAGTATTCCGTATTTTCTAATAGAAAACACAAATCCACTTACCTGACATACTCCTCACTCTTGTTTCAATGCTTCCATTACCTGAATCCTTGTAAAAAAAAAAAAAAAAAAAAGCAGACTCTGTTTACATCTGGTCATATTCATAAGCAATCTAGATACTGTAAGAATATCACTAACTAGCATTTCATTCTTCACATAATTAGACTTTTTTGCTCAATTTAATAGTGTTATGATAAATAATAATAATAATAATAATAATAATAATAATAATAATAATAATAATGCATTTTATTTTTAGGGCACTTTACATTAGTAGTAAATCTCAAAGTGCTACATTGTTGTGATGTGAGATTTTACATATAACTTGATGAATATTTTGTACTATATATCTTTATTTGTAATTTAGACAAAGCAGTGTAATTTAGTGTTTACCCATCCCTTAGGAATGGGTCTGTTTGAATTTTACAACAGGATTTGGGGGATGTGTGTTTTAAACCAGTTTGGCAAGTGTTTTTTTGCTAAAGTCATTTCTACCTCCGCAAATGGGCTAAGGTGTACTTTATCATATGGTTTGGTGGGAGGTGTTAAGATGTTCTATTTCCCCCATTGGTCTGAAGTATGGCTGTTTGGAATTGGCTTGTCTCAGAGGCCTTTAAGTACCATGATGTGCTATTGGCTCTCGGGGTTGGACAGAACATCTATAAATGTATGTGTTTAACCTCAGTATCTCTCTCTTACCAACCAACATCTGATGAAGAAGCATCTCTCTTGCTAGCCTGAAGAGAACACAATGAACAGCACAGCTCAGCAGCCATTTTGAACAGACATGTGGCTGAAAGCTGAGCATCAATGATGCCTTAACTAGAGACATTTAAGTAACCAGAAGACTGTGTGCCACCTGAACTACATATCATCATTTAATCAGGTTGTATGGTTGCCAATATTCAAATGTACTTTGCATTTTGTTATTATTTATGAACATTATCAATAATACTAATACATTGTTTAAACTGTAACTTAACTTCTGCTTGTCTTTTACTACATCCAATTGCCTAAGGTTATAGATATAGAAGGGAAGGTGGGGATAAGTTATATACAATAATACCTTATAAACAGTGGTAAGTCTGTGAGATTAGGCATTCTAAGGCTACATATTAATAATACAATAGGGGAAAGTAGAGCAATATATATATTACTCTACCGAGACAAAACATACATAGAAAAGTTTAAACAAAGGCAAAGCAAGATAAAACCAGAGATAAAATATCAATAATTATTGCATTCTTGTTAATAAGCTTTCCTAAATAGAAAAGTCTTTAGCTGTTTTTTAAAACAGCCCACAATCTGCTGTGTTCTCAGGCTCTCTGGTAGGATATTCCAGAGCCGTGGAGCAGCGGCTGCAAAGGCTCGGTTACCCATTGTACGAAGTTTGGTCACAGGGGGGCGAAATCAGTGGGTATTTGTAAAACGGAGGTTTCTTATAGTGGATTGTAATATAAGGAATTCCTTAAGATATTGTGGAGCATTTCCTCAGATACACTGGTGAGTAAACAAACAGTTTGTATTCAATACAGAGGTGAGTAAGGAGCCAATGAAGTGACCGAAGGATTGGTGAAATGTGTTCATATTTCCGCACCCTCATCTGGATCCTTGCAGCCAGAGGTGTGACCAGAACATCATGTGTGGGTGGGCATTTGGCTTGTCTTGGGGGGGCAAAAAATATCCATCTATCCATCCATCCCCCATTTTTGTAGGGGGGTCAAATAATAATAACAACATAGTTTTATATAACATATAAAAGCAAAAATTGTGGCATAAATCATAACCTATTGTTCAATAAAATTAAAGGCAATGGAACTTGTATTATTATTTTTTGTGAACAAATATAGAAGTACATCAACAAGGTAAATATCAATAAAGTCAAATATATACAACATATGAGAGCAAGAACAGAAACGTGGCTTATTGTAGTCATGGGAGGCTATAGGACATCAGTTTCCAGCACTTAACCTGGATATTATCTACAAGACCACTCTATGGTTACTCTTGGCAAATTCTGAAATAAATTCATTCATGTCTAGATTTTCTGTGATGTTTTTCTCATTTGCCAGAATGACTAAATTTCTCTTCCTTGAATGCAGCATTGTTTGGCGGAGTGGAGTGAGAATGCGGTTCAAAGTAGAGAAAGAGCTTTCGCATGCAGCTGAAGACACACCAATGATGAGTGCTGTGATGCAGATATGGCTCTGATGTGCGGGATACTAGACGCGTGTTTGTGGAAGCCGCCACCGTCTTTTTCTAGAGCTGTATTCCAATTAGTGTAGCCGTGTTTGGTGAATATGGCCTCACGGTACGAATTGGAAACACTAAATTTGCGGCAGGCAAAGCAAAAGCTGCCATCACAGACAACAGAATATTCAAGCCATGGTCGAGACTGATACCAGCTTGCACTAAAACATCTGAGTGTCTTTCCGAATGCGTGTTTGGGATAATTAATTAAAATGGGCTGGGATGGGCTATCCATATTTAAGTCAGGCAGACCGGACTGTATATTTTGTTGAAAGCAGAGGTTTGGAGTACCCGACACCGGCGCAGAGCTGGAGGATTGTGTAGGCTTATGTACATCGTTTGGAGTTTCAGTTCCCGACGTGGGTGCGCTGTGCTCCGTGTTGGTAGCAGCGGTGCCTGGCTCAACCATGGAGCCAGCAGCTTGCGGAGGGACAGAGGTTGAAGATGTCTGCTTTTTAATAAGCCACCTATGCATAGCCTTTGGTGTTACCAACCAGAAAATAAAAGAAGAATGGAATGTATATGCTGTTTTAATTAAAGAATACAGTCAACAAGTTCAAAACGTGCTGCAAAATGTGTGGCGAAGTGAACTGCAAGCAGCACGGTGCCTGTCTAGTGAGACACTGACGGAATATGCCCCAAATTCAAACGGGCCGATTGGAAAGCAACTCAGTTTTGAAAATCAAATGTTATTCTTCTCCGAAATTTTCATAGGACAGACAGAGCATTTCGCAAGGGGGGGCACGGCTTGTCTCTGGGGGGCAGTGCCCACCCGAGCCCCCCGGTGGTCACGCCTCTGCTTGCAGCATATTTTGAATTTGTTGGAGCTTTTGAAGGCTCTTGCTGGGGATCCCGATGAGGAGTGCGTTACAATAGTCCAGTCTGGATGAGACAAAGGCATGAACCAGCTTTTCAGCATCACAGAGGGAGAGGTAGGGACAGAGTTTGGCTATGTTTCGGAGATGAAGGAATGCAATTTTACAAAGGTGATGGATATGTGTATCAAATGACAGATAGGAGTCTAACTTGACACCCAGATTTGTAACAGAAGGGGAGAGGGTAATGGTACGGTCAGAAAAGGAAATACAATTTACAGAGGAACAAAGTTGATGTGGCAATTAAAAGAGCTTCAGTTTTAGTGCTGTTCAGCTTGAGGAAGTTCTTGGACATCCAGGCCTCAATCTCATCCAAGCAAGATGAAAGAGTTGAGCTCCAGCAGTTGCGATGGCAAATACCGAAGCATGCCAGTGAGTGGAGGAGATATGGTCCCAATGTAAATAGTCGGCTGTAGTCCTTATGTGCACAGTTGGATAGCTGTGGTGCAAATTGCAAAGGACTCCAGAAGCAAGACAATCACCAAGATCCCCAACGACAAAACCGACATCCAGGAAATGTAATAGCGGGCAGAACACTGGCGGATGAAATGCGGGCAGTTTGCAATCAACTCCAGAAGCCTTAGTTCAGATGACAACATTAAGAGGTATTCTGCAAGCAATCTCAAATGCCATCCACAGAAATCTCAAGTGGTATCAGTCAGTATCAGTCAGTTGGAGATGAGACTAGCACAGATGACACAACGCAAGTCGGGCCAACAACTGCTGCAGGTAGGATATCTCCCAAAAATAACGATATTAAAAGCTGTAAGACGTTAACAGCAAATTACAGCCACTAAATGTTAAAGTCCTGTATAATATCCAGAAAAGAGCTACAATCAAACGACATTCGAGTAATACAAATACTTAAATAATTAATAAAATACTTAAATAATAAATATAGCGTGGAGAAGCGGTGAACAGCCAGCGCCTGCGTCCTCTCCCCTGCTAGGCCCTAGGCAGCACACTCCTTAAGATGTCGTGATGCAGGTTCATATGAATAATGACTCTGAACTGGCCCAGAATTGCAGTGATGTTCAGATAGCCCACTGTATGTGCCTGCAGCAAACACAAATTCACAGGGTTGATGAGGGGTCTGCAGCAACATCAAAGGGATGCACTAACACGATGAGCCAATCAAGGCAGAAAAATCATCTGATTGGAGCAGTGGTCAAAGTAGGCTCAAGGATCATAGGCTAGTGAGGCCTATGCCCAGATGACTTGAGATACCACATACACCTGTGACTCTTTGGCCTGGCACAAGACCCTTCACTGTTCTGGGTGTACACAGATTAGAACTTCAAAAGCCATCAAAGATAGGACTGTGAAACTGTTGGTGATGGACTTACGTCATCTGCTGATAAACTGAGAGTGTTAGTTCTTCTCAGTAAGGACTTGCCAGTTCACTATCCTTTGGTGTTGTATCCATTTTATTCTAGCAAGAATGTCTGAAAAGGTTTACTTACAAATACTCTTTTAAATGCAGTGAAAGCTCCAGTAACATTGGTAAGGATAGAAACATTTTTGAGCATATGGAGCACTTCAGCTCCATATACTCAAAACGCTCAATTATTCAGCTTAAAATTTTCTGTCGAGTGCATTTATCCCCATTAAAACTGTCCAAAATGTTTCTGGGGCAAGATTCAACCTGTGAAAGTTGCACTCAAGCTCAAGCCTCACTGGGTCACATGTTTTGGGCCTGCACCAAATTAACATAATTTTGCACCAGAATTTTTAAATGCCTTTCAGACAGCCTTGGAGTCACAATCCCTCCTAATCCACTAATAGCTGTGTTTGGTGGGCTCCCAGATGGGTTTAAAGTGGAGAAGGACAAACAAACTGTAATTGCCTTTATTTCACTATTGGCACGTAGACTTATCTTGCTCAACTGGAAGAATCCCAACTCACGACTTTTAAGTTAGTGGGAAACTGATGTTATATACACTGTGTATATATACACATATATATATATATTTGCAAACTGTTTCTTCTTCATTGAGGTTTTATCTTGGAGAGCTTTTTTCATTTCATTGAAAATTAAAGCAGCAGCTGCCAAATTATGTAGCTTTGTTATTAATTTTTCAACATTGTGTAAAATAACTTTATAAAGTAACATAAAAGGTTTAAATACTGGTTATCCTTTTACACTAAAATATTACTAAAGAGATACAAAAAAAGTAAAATGCATATGTTCTTTTTCTTTAAGGAGATTAAATATTACTGAAGAAAGAAAAAAAAAAGCTAAAACAGCCAAATGGGGCTATGCATACAAACTTAAAAGGTTTAAATAAAACAGAAATATACACTTTTATTTGTACTTCCTTAACTTGTGGAGGGTGTATCCTGTAGCAAAGCCCTAACTATTTTTGTGAAAGCCCGTTTCAGTCAATAAGTCTTAAAAACAGGTGTAAAGATATTGACAATAAGCTACGCAAACCCACCAAGACATGGAATCGTTAAAATCAAGTATCATTACATCTTCCTTTCTTAAAGAGAAGTAAGGCAGTACTTATAAGACATACATACACATATATATATATATATATATATATATATATATATATATATATATATATATCTATATCTATATATGTATATCTATATATATCTAAATCTATATATATATATATCTATCTCTCTCTCTCTCTATATATATATATATATATATATATATATATAATCCCCGCGAAGTACTGCTTTTAAATTTTTATGAAGAAGAAAAGCTTTTTAAATTGAGGGAAAATATCCCAATAGCAATTTGTTAAGGATCTGTTTTTTTGTGAAGCAGCAACACTCATAACAATGACAACACAATTACATTGACAATCATGTTACGTTATTTTAAAAATGTTTCCTTTACTTTTTCATAACCTCTTTAACACACTATTTCTCCGCTGTGAAGCGCGGGTATTTTGCTAGTTGACAATAAGCTACGCAAACCCACCAAGACATGCAATCGTTTAAATCAAGGCATGAGTCGAAAAACACCATCCCATAATATTAGTTAACGATTAACACATTTCTATATGTATTGTAAGCATACAATACAACTGATAATATGTTGCGCTTATTTATCGGGTGTACTGACATTTTTGCGCGTTTAACGGCTGAAATCTAACGTGGTTTGTCCCCTTCAGAATGAAAAGAGTTTGCATTTACCTTTTTAATAAAAGGCGAGCTTTTAAGCCTGAGAAATCACCCCGTAAATGCACACGTTTAATTGCACATGTTAATATGTATGGTTACACAGTATTAAAAGACACTCAACAATTACACAGTATTAAAAGACAGTCAACAATTAACGTCATTTACCTTCGTTCCCGCGTTTGACTTGTGCTGTAAATCTCTTCCTCGTTTTCAGTTCACGTGATTACGTAGGAGGCGTAATACGTAATGACGCAATACGTGACTCCACCTCCTCCATTAGAGTATATGGACAAAAAACAGGTTCCAGTTATGACCATTACGCGAAGAATTTCGAAATGAAACCTGCCTAACTTTTGTAAGTAAGCTGTAAGGAATGAGCCTGCCAAATTTCAGCCTTCTACCTACACGGGAAGTTGGAGAATTAGTGATGAGTGAGTCAGTCAAACAAGTTCCAGTTATGACCATTACGCGTAGAATTTCGAAATGAAACCTGCCTAACTTTTGTAAGTAAGCTGTAAGGAATGAGCCTGCCAAATTTCAGCCTTCTACCTACACGGGAAGTTGGAGAATTAGTGATGAGTGAGTCAGTCAAACAAGTTCCAGTTATGACCATTACGCTTAGAATTTCGAAATGAAACCTGCCTAACTTTTGTAAGTAAGCTGTAAGGAATGAGCCTGCCAAATTTCAGCCTTCTACCTACACGGGAAGTTGGAGAATTAGTGATGAGTCAGTCAGTCAGTCAGTCAGTGAGTCAGTGAGGGCTTTGCCTTTTATTAGTATAGATTTATATATAAAGCACTTTAAAAACAACATCAAGGCTGACCAAAGAGCTGTACAATAAAACCCAACATATCAGACACACAATAACCAAAGGGTAAAAGAAACAGAAACATATAAGAGATGAAAAATTCATAATAAAAAGTACAGAGATAGTCAACATTTCATACTGGGTTAAAGGCCAGGGAGTAAAAGTGTGTTTTTAAATAAGATTTAAAGACAGCTTGTGAAGGAGCCTGCCTAATGTGCAACAGCAAATTGTTCCAGAGTTTTGGAGCTGCCACTGAAAAAGTCTCTATGGGAGATTCTCGGAGTTTGCATCGTGTATTAGGCACACGTAAAAGCATCTAGTCTGCTGACATGAGAGAGTGAAACAGTACACAAGGGTGCAGCAGTTCCGACAAATAAAATGGAGCACAACCATTAAAGGAACAAATACAAGGATCTCAAATTGGATTTGAAAACGAAGTGGAAGCCAGTGAAGGGAAGCCAAGATTGGGGTAAGGTGCTCATGCTTGCTTATACCAGTTAAAAATCGTGGCATTTTTCACCAGCTGTAGGCAAGAAATGGAGGCCTGACTAATTCCAAAAGAAGCACATTGCAGTAATCAAGACGAGAGGTTATAAAAGCACGTATCACTGTTTCAAGGTTGTGTTTAAACAAAACAGGCTTGATTTTTGACAGCCACCTCAACTGGAAAAAGCGAGATTTTACCACTGCGTTCACATGGCTATCAAGTTTTAAAGTAGAATCCATTTTCACACCTAAATTTGTGATCATGGATTTCTCATATTGAGCCACAGTAGAAGGGTCGATGCAGAGGGTTCCGTTGGTGCCATTGAGTCTAAATAGCATGACTTATGTCTTGTTCTCATTAAAATTTAGAAAATGTAATGCCATCCAACTCTTTGTGTCAATAAGGCAATCAAGCAGAGCATGGACCAGGGTGCTTCAGAGGGAAATAAACCTGACAGTCGTCCACTTAAAGATGAAAGGAAATACAGTGTTTCCGTAAAATAGCGCAGAGTGGCAGCAGGTACAAGGAGGACAGAAGAGGACCCAGGATGGAGTCCTGTGGTACCCCCAAGGGGAGGGAAACAGAGGTGGAGATAAAATCATCAATGCTGACATAAAACCTTCTATCTGAGAGATAGGACCTTAACCATTGGAGAGCTGAACCTGTGATGCCCACCCACTGCTCCAGCCTGGAGATGAGGATCTCATCGTCTATTGCAGCGTTTCTGAACCTTTAAGTATTTGTGACCCGAGCTGTCATAACAGTTTTAATCGCGCCCACCTAACATTTTTTTGAAAGGAGCCCACTAATACCAATTTGTTCTTTTTTAATTAATGATATATCATAGATGGATATTTTATTATACCTACTTAACTTTTATCGACATTTATCTAACTCTATATTTATTTTTCTAGTATCAGAATGTAGTTTAAGTTAATTTGTTTTGGTTTCAATAGATGTATTTTTCATATTTCGATTCTTGTTTTCTTTTTCTCACATCTTCGCACCCCCCCTTTTTGTTACTTCGTGCCCCCCTAGGGGAGCCCGTCCCACAGGTTGAGAACCACTGGTCTATAGTGTCTAAGACAGCTGTTAAATCCAGAAGCATAAGTAGTACACAGTTTCCAGAGTCCACTGTAAACAGAATATCATTAAAAACCCTTAACAGAGTGGACTCAGTGCTGTGGTGAGTTTTAAACCCAGACTCTCTATATACTGTATAGTGTTTTAAATATTGAAAATGTATCTTGAATCTTTTTTATTTGTAAATCAAGAAACTCTTATCTTGCTGCTAGCTCATTGGAATTCACTTTTTTTCTCCAGATTACTCAAAGGATGTGTTATAGAATATGAGGAACTTTTGAGCATTTTTTCAATACCACGTATGAAATTCCACTGGGGACCAGAGCAGTGCCAGATCTTGTTTGAGCTGCTGCCTCTTTTATTTCATCAAAGGAAGGGTCATTTGTAGGTAATCTGAATTATGGAAAGGGCATTGCATTCAGACATTCACAATGTGCTGTGATCAGAGTGGTCTAAATTGAGGAACTTGTGAATCATCTCCATGCAATATTTGATGGAGCTCAATCATCTTTTCTCTAATAGCACTTTCAAAAATCTGTATGGATTGAGGACAGAGCTGTTGTTTGCCACAAGCCTCCTTTATGTTCTAAAGTTTTCTGTTCTTCTTATTTATTGGATCTCTTCTGAAAGATTCACAAAATTGCGATAATCAAAATCTCTCTTCCTCAGGAGAATACCTGGAACTATTTTTTACTAACTTCAATTTTCTCCATAGATTTGCTATGTTCCTTAGGTTTCTATAAGGTTTTTTTGGCATCTTTCCTCTCTTCCATTGCTTTGGCCACACCAAAACATTTATAACAGATTGTGTAAATATTAATCATAGTATTTAGTCTCATTTATTCTGTAAGAGGTGATCCTAAATTGTTCTTAGTGTGCGCTTGGTGTGTGGGTGTGTGTGTGTGTGTCCTGCGGTGGGTTGGCACCCTGCCCGGGATTTGTTCCTGCCTTGCACCCTGTGTTGGCTGGGATTGGCTCCAGCAGACCCCTGTGACCCTGTGTTAGGATATAGCGAGTTGGATAATGGATGGATGGATGGATATTCTGTAAGAGCCATTTGTCATTTATTAAAGTTATGTTAAATTGATGGAAGAAAGATGATCTGCTGTGGCAACCCCTAACGGGAGCAGCCGAAAGAGAGTAAGAAGAAGATGGTTAAATTAATGGAAGTATTTACTTGGTCATTTTAAAATGTTGCCTATATATTAATGGATAGTCTATGGGAGATTCTAATTTAACCCCCTGTAAATGTGTGGACGCTAGGGGTCACTGTTGCCCCTTTTATCCCCAACAGACAGACACAGGCTAAAACACCAAGAAATTATTTAATTTCTTCCTTTGAAGTGCCCACAAGCACCATATCCACAAATAAACAGACAAGTAATCATTAAATCTCTCAATATAATTCTCTCTTTTCTCTACCACTCCTCCCAACTCCAGCCTTTATATAGTTCTTGACCCGGAAGTGCTTCTGTTCTTCCTCCCATGTGATTTGCCAGCACTTTTTCGTCAACCCGGAAGTACTTCTGGATTTCTGTCCTCATGACTCGACAGTACTTCTGGGCTATAAGGAAAGCACGACTCCCCCGGTCCTTCCATAGCGCCCGCTGGCGCCACCCACGGCATCCAACAGGGCTGAGATAGTGAACTCCAAGTCCCAGGATGCCCTGTGGGCACCGCTATATTCCAGGGGAGCTGCCATCTAGCGTCTTGAGGAGGCAGTGTCCAAACGTAACTGCCTTCCTCCATCCTTTCATTGTCGGGGCGTCCTGGCCATCCATCACACACCACAAGCTTAGCTGAAATTGAATATTCTAATTATTTCTTGTCCCTCTGAGTATAGATTAGTCCCAGTTTATGATCTGCCTTGCAGCTCGTAAAGTATGGTGGGCAAACAGTTTTCAAATGTATCATATTGAACGTATTGACCATATTGAATGTGCCATAAGTATAGAATGTATAGAATGTATTAAGTTTGCCATAGAGATATAACATAACCTTTAAAGTATTGAAAGCAATTGAAGTTTAACAAGAAAAAGATAAGTTTGTAGAAGAAACTTTTATCCTTTTTTCTCTATTTTTGTGTTACCTTTTTTGCTTTGAATTTTCAATAAACTTTTTTAAAACAAACTTTACTGGACTGAGAAATTTTGTGAAACTGGAAAAGACGGAGCTATATCTTCTGTTTCTTGAAGTGACGTGGAAAAGATGTCAGCTAAGATTGCATCAAAATTTTCTCTGTGAAACAAGGGTTGTTGCCAGGAAGCCATTAAATTCTCTTTCTTGTGGTGGCTTGACTGTTGTCTAGCTTGTCATGTCGATAATGTTGTACCTGTCATTGCCGTGTGGAGGTGGACAGCCAGCTGAAAGTTGTGCGTCAGTTGTTGAGAGGTCCCCTACACTGTGGTATGACTCCTGCCAGGGCCTTCCTGGAACTCACTACCTGATAAAATCGAGCACTGCTCCTGAGCCTTTTATGGTAGGCACTTACTTTTAGCTTCATGTATATTTAATCTACATTCTCAAAATGAAATGCAGAAATTTGTCTCCCTCTGGTCAGTGTTTTTGAATATGTCAAGTCAATCCCAGTATGCCTGTCTGGCTGAGTCTATCTTCTGGCCTCTCCTCTGAAAACTCGAGAGATGTTTATCCTCTAACATGCAGCCTGTTGTTTGACAGGTGTCACTTCATGGAGACTAAGCTACAGGGTGTCAACTCTCTGTGCCCCAGGAGTTCCAGTCTCTTCCAGTGTGTCAGTGGCCGACCATTAAATTAATAAAAAAATCCTACAAACCACCAGCATTCTGAATTAACAGTGAGAAGTTAGGAGCACACGCTGATACAGCGCATTGCTGCACCCACCACATGGCAAACCAACTCAGATCCCAGATTAGGACCCGAGTGCAGCCATGCGACAGGTGACACCTCAGTACCACGCTAGTTCAGATGGAGTGGAGCAGTGTGAGGTTTTTAATGGTGGCTGGAGTACCAATTTTGCTACCAACCCCCAGGTTTTCCCTGTAGGTTGGACAGCCTACATGCAGGGTTGGATGCAGATTCACGTCATACCCAGGACAGAGCAATTGCAGGTTAAATGCCTTGCTCAAGGGCCCAACACAGTAGAGACACTTTTGGCATTTTATGGGATTCGAACCCAGATCCCTAGCCACAGAGCATCCACTCCACCATTAATTCTGAATTAAGCTCCAGCTAAACTCATGTGTAGGCAAGCTCTGCAGGATTTAGTTTATTGGGATACTTTGTGTTTCTTCTTTACTCGTTCCTTGCAAATTTTACTGAAAAAGCAAGCCATTTCCAGGTACCTGAGGGCTCCCGAGTGCAAGGAAATGCCAGGAGGCACTCCCCTTATAGTCAGTGTATATCACTGTATAATCACTCTGCACTTGGAAAGCATTCACTATTTAAAAGCATTATATTAAAACATTTTGACTTTTTTTAAATACTTCAGACAGTTTTGACCGTTGAGTCCTTGATAATCATGTTGCTCCATTTCACAGTTTAGTTCATCTAATTTCTGTTGTTGATTATATAAGAAGATTTTCAAATCAAGCCAGTAATTACTTAAAAGTAAATGTAAAAAAGCTTTCTGATATTAGCATGACTATTAAATAGACTTATTTTCCTGGGATATAAGAGGTGCTAGCATGCTCTGACTTGAAAGTCACGTATGAGTCAATGAATATTCTAAGATATGATAACTTTCCACTACCCATCCATCTTCATAACCCACATATCCAGGGCAGAGTGGCGGGGCAACTGGAGCTTTTCTCAGCAATCATAGCACGCAAGGCAGGAACCGGTCCATTGCAGGGCGAACACTCACCCACCTACACATGCTAAATCTCTCTTTGTGGGCGATCAGCATCTCTTCTAATATAAATAACAACATCTTTACATTTTGTAATAATAACTTGTACTAAAGACTTGTTGTACTAGCTGTAATGATGAAAAAGGGACAAGATGAAGGGTTTGAAAGCCGACTTCTGGTTCCTGCATCCCTTAAACACGTAATGGTGGGAAGAGACAGGACTTCCTAGTCCAGAAAGGAAGTGAAGTCACAGGATTTCTAGGAGTTTGTAATTTTGTTCTATAGGCAAAAAGGGAGAAGGAGTCAACAATTGTGCTTCCCCATTCCTGCTGTCCTTACCGCATTACAGCCCTAAAGTTGCTTCCAAAGTGCATGTGTCTGGCACAGCTTACACAATTATCCACCATGACACATTTCATTCACCTTCAATAGGCTCATTATTATTGATGACTGAAACAACTGCTTTTGTACTAAAGCTTAGAGTCTCAACTCACAATAAAATTCTCCAAACAAATGGTGTATGCCACAAGTGAAATTCTCAATGTTTGCATAAATATTTCATCCCATCTGCAGTGTTTTTCTCCATGTGTAAAAGCAAGTCAAAATGTATGTTGAAGCAGAGCATATAAAAAGGTGGGGTGCAGCTAGAAAGCACATGCCTGCAATTACTTTGGATAAGCTTTCCTCCAATAAAATCATTTCGGCTGGGTATGTGGCCACCCGCGAGTCTCTGGAAGGATCTTGGCTTGGATCAGCTAAATGAGTTGGGGAAAGTGAGCACAGCTGGTGCTACCTTTGACCCCAAATGAGCCGTGCAAAACAGTGAGAATGTGAGAATGTACAAACAGGCAGTGTATGAAGTAGATGAGAGGATGTGGAAATGCACAGAATATTCTGTAGAAGACCGGGATGGCACTGGAGCATGGCCGAGGAAGGAGACAACTGTTTTGGTTGTGGAATAACCCTTTAGGAATGATATTTCAGAAGCAGAATATCTTTATTGCCATTGTAACAAATACAACGAAATTAGGTGCAGTCCCTGCAGTATCAAAGTATAAATAAATATAATTACAAAAGGATAAGAAGAAATAAGGTAGAACACAAACATTCAACATAAGACCTTAATTGCACATGAACATTATTGCACAAGATGTCATCTATTGCACTGCTGCATTGGAGGTGATTAGGTGGCATTCATTGCCTTAATAGCAACAGGGTAGAAACTGTTATTCAGTCTATTTGTCTTTGTTTTGATGCTCCTTTATCTTTTGTCTGATGGCAACAGTTGGAACATGTCCTGAGCGGGGTGTGAGGAGACTTTTAAGATGTTTTCCGCTTTCCTGAGGCAGCGAGAGCTGTGCGGTTCATCCAGAGAGGGTAAAGTGCAGCCGATGATCTGCTGGGCAGTCTTTACAATCTGCTGAAGTGTTTTCCTCTGTGCTGTTGTGCAACTGGAAAACCCTACGCAGAGGCAGTAGCACAGGATACTCTCAATAGAGCAGCGATAGAAGGACACCAGCAGTTTTGGGGGGATGTTATTTTTCCTGAGGACTCTCAGGAAATAAAGTCTCTGCTGAGCATTCATCGCCAGCTCAGCAGTGTTCTCACCCCAGGACAGGTCTTCCATGGTGTGGACTCCCAGAAAGCAGAAGTCTGACACCCTCTCCACACGGTTCCCTCCGATGTAAAATGGTTTAATGTCCGTTTTCATTTTGCAGAAGTCCACAACAAGCTCCTTGGTCTTAATTGTGTTTAGGATCAGGTTGTTGTCAGTGCATCATGCTGTCAGCCACTCCACTTTGTCCCTGTAGCACCCAGCACAGTGGTGTCGTCTGCAAATTTGACAATGGTGTTGCTGTGGTAGGTGGGGGCGCAGTCATGTGTACAATGTGAAGAGCAGGGGGCTCAGCACACAGCTCTGAGGAGAGCCGGTACTGATGCTGATGGCCGAGGAGATGTGAGGGCCCACCCTAACCCTTTGTGTGCAGTCTGTCAGGAAGTCTTTAATCTACTGTATATATAGATGGAATACGGGAGTCCCAGGGCAAGCAGCTTGCACACAAATCTGTGAGGGAGAATGGTGTTAAGAGCAGAGCTAAAATCAATAAAGAGGAGACGTGCGTAGCTCCCCTGGTGCTCCAGATGGCAAGACAAGGAGGAACTGAGGCCTGGGACTGTGACAGGTTAAAGATCTTTGTAAAGACCCCAGCCAGCTGCTCTGCACAGCTCCTCAACACACATCCAGGGACACCATCGGGACCTGCTGCCTTCCTAGGATTGACAGCCTGGAGTAAGCGTCTCACCTCATGTTCTGCCACCCTAAGGGAGGGGTGATGTTGTTGTGAGCTGCTGCTGCGTGTGTAACAGCTGCCTCTGGTAGTTCCACCTCAAAGCGAGCAAAGAAGTAGTTCAGCTCCTCTGCCATTGAGGTGTTACCTTCAGCAGCTCCATGGCTGGCCCTATAGTTGGTAAAGTGCTGGACTCCCTGCCAAACCTGCCTGCTGTTATTACTGTCCAGGTGCTCCTCAATCCTTCTCCTGTAGTCCCTCTTAGCCTTTCTGATGCCTCTCCTCAAGTTGGACCGTGTCATGATGTAGAGAGCCTTGTCAGCACACCTGTGGTATATTGTGAATTAAGGTTTTAAATAAAGTTGTTATAAACCAGATAACCAAGGTAAATATAAGAATAAATAAGGGGTGTGGTTAGTAACAGAGAGTAATGGAGACAGAAGTCTTCTGTAAAGTTCTGTTTCATGTGCTCTAATAAATTAAACCATCTGCCTTGCACTGAATCATTTACGAAGCTTCCAGAGCAAATAAAGAATATTACATGGTGACAGAGGTGGAGAGAGTTCATCCTGTAGAAAACTTCGCAAACTTTTCAAGCCGAACCACAGTGAGAGCTGCCTGTTGCGAGATAAAGAGACCCGCAGAACTTATGACGGCCAACGGCGCTGGCAGTAAGTTATTTCATTTGCTTTTAATTCCGCACCTTTGAAATGGACCAGTTTAAGCCGCCGCTAGTCCTAACCAGCAATGTTAGTAAAAACTGGCGTAGATGGGTACAGAAATATAGGCTGTACATGACTACGGTGGAAATAAACAAGAAGACTAAAGAAGTGCAAATCGCCATTTTGTTGCATACATTAGAAGAGGAAGCAGTGGAAGTTTACAATACATTTGAAATAGCCAAGGCAGATTCCGAAACGATTACAGTAGAGGCCATTTTGGAATTTTTAAAAAAACTATTGCACACCCAAGAAAAATTTGGTATTTGAAAAACATCAGTTCTGGACTTACGATATGCAGGAGCCGCTGCAAATAGACAGGTTTGTTACCGAACTCAGACAACAGAGCAGAAACTGTGAATTTGGCCCTACAGACAATGATATGATAAGGGATAAAATTGTCTTCAGTGTTAAAGACAAGCATGTGAAAGAAAAACTTCTCAGAGAGCCTGGTCTTCCTTTAGCAGCCGCTGAACCTCTCGTGTCATCCAGGTCTTCTGGTTTGGATAGACACAGATATGTTTCTCCAATGTGACAGTGTCAATGCAGGTTTTGATGTAGCACAATACACTGTCGGTGTTCCAGGTCTGGATTTTCAAAAATGTCCCAGTTAGTCCTGTTGAAGCAGTCCTGCAGCTGCAGAGAGGCGTTATCAGGCCAGGTTGTGATGAATCTTGTGGTGGTAAGAGCAGATTTGCGGAGACGGGTGTATGCAGGAATCATCAGCAATGACATGTGGTCAGACTAGGCCAGGTGTGGAAGCTGTTTAGCTCTGTAGCCCAGCTTGATGTTTCAGTAGACCTTGTCTAGTGTGTTGGCTGGTGGAGTTTGAGGAGCACTGCTTTTAAATCCACATGATTAAAGTCCCCTGCGATAATGAACACTGCATCAGGGTAACGGCTCTGTTGGCTGCTAATGCTGTTGTATAAATGTCTCAGAGCCAAGTTAGCATTGGTGGTATGTAAACAACGGTGATCATTACCACATTGAACTCCCGCGGTAAACAGATAGGTCGACATTTCACAGTCATGTACTCCAAGTCAGGGGAGCAATAGCTATCCACTATCACTGCGTCCGTGCACCAGTTATTATTGATGCACACACACACCCTCCTCTGCTCTTACCAGAGTCTCTAGTCCTGTCATAGCGCCGCGATGTATAGCCTGTTAGCTCAATAAGCAAGATTGGTATGCATGAATGAAGCCAGGTTTCCGTGAACACAAACAAGCAACTGTCTTTGATCATGCGGTCTGATGCAACCTGAAGTCTCAGTTCATCCATCTTGTTAACAATAGATCTGGAAAAAGGCGAGGAAAAGGCTTGGAAGTGGAGGTTTGTGAGGCTGTCTCCATAGTCTAGCTAGTGCGCCGGCCCTGCAGCCTCGCTTCTGCTTCCTCTCTCTGCGCCATTCTCGTCATTGCACTCCGGGGATGGTAATCCACGGGGAGCCGGATGTCCTGGCTATATCCACCGGAACGCTCCCCTCATAGCAGACTCCAATCTTGAGAAGATCGTCTCGGTTGTAGTATATGTTCGCCCAACAGGATGTAGAACGAACTAAAATCAACACACACACACTTTAAACAAAACTCTGAAGGGGAGAGCACCAACCCGCTGCAACTATGTGCACCGCCATACTTTACTCATCATCATTTTTAGCGTTTTTCTAGCATTCCATTCCAAAAACAAAAAACCAAAAATCTCATTTTTGTGTTAGGTTTCATAATTGCATAAACAATACCAAAGTTAATTTTGTGAAATCATGAAATGAAACCTGGTTGTTTTGTGCATCACTATTTTCTATCACTGATACATGTGCAAATTTAAAAAATGTCCCCATGCACCATTTTTCTACTATACCATGTAAAAAAAAATAAAATAAAATAAACATAGAAAAGCTTTGGAAATGTTGCCATTGCAAACAATAAAAGAACTTTTACTGTCAGGGTTTGGTAGCTGTGCTAAGATACTATCAACATTAGTAAACTCTCAGTATGCAAAGTTAAGTCCTGAGCCACTAACAATGTAAGACAGCTTCTTAAGCATGGCAGTGTCCTTTTAAAGAAGGACCGAGTAGGTAATGTGCCTGGCAGGCATTGCCAGTTCAAAGAAAAAAGTTTGTTAAGACTTACAATCAGTAAAGTAAAGGCATTAACCTTTTTAAAATATTAGATGTGAAAGCGTGTGCTTCCGCAAACATTTTAATTTTGCTCCTGCAGCGATTTGAGACACCAGTGGCTGGGCATACACCAGTTCAGTAAAGACCTGGACTTCAAGTGTGTCCAATCAAAATGCAAACACCTTCATAGCCACCTGATTCTGCATAACAGTAAGCATGGAGTGTTAATTTATGGTTTTGTAAGGCATGCATTGTTTCAGTGAAGGGGATCCCAAGTTAAGACAAAAGTGTAACTTACTATAGTGGTTGGAGGAAGTGTTAGCATGTCCAAGTGAAGCGCTTCATGGGTTTGCACACACACGGAAGACCACCATATAATTTAATAGAGGCCTTGCAGAGGCATGGCGTAGCCTGCAATTGGAACGAGTCTGCATCAGTCACAATTTGAAGGGGAAAGTGATGTGCTGCAGGACTGGATGACGGTAACCCTTCCCAATTATAAAGGCTCTTTCTACCTGCCAAGGTTGTCTTTCTGTCTTTTGACTGAGTTATGAGTGAAGTAGTAACATTGCACAGCATTTTGGAGTGCAGTAGTTGCTATTGGCTTGTGCCTATTTTTGTATATATTTTTCGTTTTGCTTTATTATAGATATCTCCTAGTAACAGCGAAGGTTTGGGGAAGGTATTTATATTGATTTTGTTTTAGTTTTGTATCAGCAAATGTGTGATTCTCGAAAGAATCGCAAATCCAAGAATGGCAATCACTTTCTGTTCCTTCCGATATTTGGAGGGAAGAAAAATCATGGATGGTGGGTGCGTCGTGCCAAAGTTTACATTTAATTAAATAAATATATTTGTACTAAAGCGTTTTCTTTTTGGAGCAGTGACTCATCTGGTTCTGATGTTTCAGAAGCGCATTGTAGGCGCCTGCGTTCATTGTTTTTATCCATGCGGTCTCGTTTTTGTTCTTCTACGGCTGTGTCGTGAGCTAGAAGTCATTTGCTGACGGCGCGGATTCGCGTGCTGAAGTGACCATGGCGGCGGATCCGGGCTTGGAGGGCTACATTACTAAACGAAGGTGGTGCATGCGGTGGTGTGCATGGTTGCGTTTGGACGGCAGTTGTACTGTGTACGGCTTGATTATGGCCTCTGGCATCTGTGCATATATACAACCTGGTGTGCACACTTCACCTCAAGTTTAGTTTACAGGTTGTGTTGTGTTGTTTGGGCGCCACCTACTGACTCTGGGAAGTCGCTGGGTTTGACTCAGGGGCGCTGAGGCGCAGTGCGCATGCGCTTTCAGTGCTTCTTCCTTGAATATATACAAACATCACTAAACTAAGGTTGTATATGCGGTGGTGTTCGCGTTCGGGCGGCAGTTGTATTGTGACGTGAAGTTTAGTTTACAGGTCGTGTTGTGTTGTTTGGGCGCCACTTACTGACTCTGGGAAGCCGCTGGGTTTGACTCTGGGGCGCTGAAGCGCAGTGCGCATGCGCTTTCGGTGCGCATGGCATCCGTGCATATATACAACCTTCGTTTAGTAATATAGATATACACTTGATTTTTCCTTTTGTAAATATTTTTTGTAGATTATTTTTGGGGCTGTGAATTGATTTGTGTTTCATGGGACAACTTCCTGAACAGTACATTAATAGAGGAAGACTGCCTTTCGTGGTGACTGTTAATTTTTTCTTTTGATTTCGGGGACATTGGATTTCACTGTAATTTCTTTAAATAAGTACCATTTTTTCTTTATTGGTCTTTGTGACAATGATATAAAGCCCAAATGACACTGTTTTGTCCCTACACTTGCAAATAAACGGCACCGTTACATTAAAACCCTAGATTTTTATCTGTGGCGTCGTATCATACATTTCTCCTGCTGGCTACAATGATACCCAGTATGTAGTTTGGAATCCACATTCCCATTACACAGGGTGCCAGACAGAGGATATGGATTAGACAGCGTTAGCCTGAGGTTGCAGATCATCTGCTGGGCTGGTGACTTCCAAAAAATGGAGGAAGCAGACAAATATGTAGTTCCCTTGTGTCTTTTTACCGGTTTCCTTTGATTCATTTTGCTTAACATACCCTTGATATTCCATTTAATAATAAAGGAGGTTAGTGGTTGCAGCCTCAGGGAGATCTTGCAGATAAGGACAAAACATCAAAGAGGCAAAAATTCAAAGTTACCATTCAGGTCCCTTCTTTTAAAAAGCTGACCCACAGGCATGTAGTGTTAAAACCAGTGACAGGGAGTTCTGCAGTAAGGTGAGACTGGAGGGGACGTGTGCCTGTTGGGAACATATTTCAGAGCATTATGGGCTTATTTTTACCCCTTATGATCTTTGCCATGGCTGTTACAACTATGATTCACAATTGTAATTTATATGGGGATAAAAAAAGAAGATAAAACCTAAATGCTTAAACAATGGAGAAAAAATGAATCAAATGAAGAAAAACGGCCCACGTCTGTATAGTATATTACAACAAAACAACTGCAAATATCTCAAGGATTTTTTTTAGCCATGAGTATTCCATATATTGAAATTCGTTTTTATGTTTATTTCTCAAAGTAACAATAAAACTGAAAGGGAAATAAATTAAAAAAGAGAAAAGAGTGCATTGAAAAGACATTCAGCAAACAGCAGTGTATAAAAATAAGCAGCATACAGCATAGTGATAATTCATTCTGCTTCCTTCTCTATTAAGAACTGCAGTCACACAATGAGGTTTCCCCGTTATTCATGGCACATACAATTTAGGGATAAAAAACTCTTTTTGAGCCTTGGTGGTTTGGAGTGTGGTGATATATTATAAAGTCGAGGCTGAAATTTTATGTTATGGCTTAGGCTTTATTTCAGCAATGTTCAAAACGTGATTTTTCTCTGAAGTTGCTGCTACAGGATACTGGGAAGACAACGAGAAAGACATAACTGGCAATTATGAGAATTTTAAGAAGTTACATGTGAAGAAGTATGCTATTAATGAACAGAGTTGGGATACTAACTTGTTTTGTTGGGGTAGGGTCCTAGGGTGGCCCTACATTCCCTTTCAGACTCTTTACTAATGTGAACTTTAACAGAATGTCCCAAATCCCACCAATAGCCCATGTATGTTTACTCTTACAAACCTGGCCGCTGTTTGTTACTGTTGTCAAATATTTTCCCCTTTCTTTTACATCACGGGTTATTGAACTCTGATCCTGGAGGGCCACAGCATCAATGAAATGATACTGATTTGAGTATGACTCGAGCGCCGCCGCGAGTGGCAGCCTTTCCAGCAGCTCCGTGTATGACTTTATCTTTTTACCTTTTTTCTGTATTTTTCTCTATTTCACTGTCAACGCCTACCACTTTCTTTTATGTGGACTAGTTCCCTGGACACGTTTTACACTTTTTTACTACTCTTTACTACTTGGAAATGGATTTTTACATGCCGAGACTCATCTATTTAAGTAGTCAACTTCAAGTGCAGAGAACAAATGCCCGCGCCGGTGTGGTTCCCTTTTTACCTGACGAGGTAAGAAGTTGGTATCGTGGCAGCAGAGCCGGCGCTAAGATAAAAGCCAAGCGTCTAGAGAGAAAGTGGCGCTACAAACCTTTGGTGCCTTCTGTTATTCTGGGAAATGTGAACTCGCTACCAAATAAGATTGACAAACTGGCTGCGCTGGTGAAAAATGTCAGGACCTACAGAGAATGCAGTTTGTTGTGTTTTAGTGAAACGTGGCTAACCACTAACATCCCAGATGCTAGTGTGGAGCTATCCGGGTTTAGCACAGTTAGAGCGGACAGAGACGCAAGTACCTGCAGGAAGCACAAAGGAGGTGGACTTGCTCTCTATGTCAATACAAGATGGTGCAACTCTGGACATGTAAATGTTAAAATCTCCTCTTTCTGCAGGGACATAGAACTGTTGGCCATAAGTTTGTGTCCCTATTACTTGCCCAGAGAGTTTGGAAACGTCATTGTTGTTACTGTTTACATCCCTCCTCGGGCGGATGTGGAGATAGCAAGTGACATCATCCACTCAGCTGTTGCTAAACTGCAAACGCAGCACCCTGAAGCACTTGTGCTAATTGCTGGAGACTTTAACCATGTAACGATGTTCAAAACATTACCTGCCTTCTCCCAGTATTTGGATTGTAACACCCGGGGAAATAGGACTATTGACCTACTGTATGCAAACGTTAAAGACACATACAGCGCCACCCCGTTGCCTGCGCTTGGGAAAGCAGATCATAACCTGGTTCTGCTTCAGCCTCACTACAAACCAAGAGTGAGGGTCCTACCTACATTCACACGCTCATTCAAGAAGTGGTCCCCTGAGGCAGAGCAGGCTCTGAGAGACTGCTTTGGAACTACGGACTGGGACATCCTGCAGGGGTCACATAGTGAGAACATTGAGGAGGTTGTTGACTGCACTACTGATTACATCAATTTCTGTATGGACATTGTAGTTCCAGTAAGAACAGTACGCTGCTATGCTAACAACAAGCCATGGATTACAAGTGACATCAAGGGCCTTTTGAACCAGAAGAAAAGGACTTTTAAAGGTGGTGATCAGCATGAGCTCAAGCGCATGCAGAAGGAACTCCGAGTCCAGCTCAGGGTAGCGAAGGAGCAGTATAGGAGAAAGCTGGAGCAGAAGTTGCAGAACAACAGCATGAAGGAAGTGTGGGATGGGATGAAGATCATCACTGGCTGCAGCTCGAAGCGGAGTGCCACCATCGAGAGAGATGTGGAGAGAGCAAACCAGATGAACAACTTTTTTAACAGGTTTGACCACCCTAACCCACTCTCACCTCAGAGTACTGCACCTTCCACTCATCCTTCTGCTGATACCAGCATAGGAGAGAGTTTCCCCCAACCCACAATTACAGCAGTGCAGGTGAGAAAAGAGCTGAGGAGACTTTGTGCCAGCAAAGCAGTGGGTCCAGATGGAGTATCGCCACGACTGCTGAAGGACTGTGCGTTGGAGCTGGGGAGTCATCTACAGCGCATCTTCAATCTGAGCCTGGAACAGGGGAGAGTCCTGAGGCTTTGGAAAACATCTTGCAACACCCCTGTCCCAAAGATATCACATCCTAGTAAGCTGAACGACTTCCGGCCTGTCGCTCTGATGTCACATGTGATGAAGACCATGGAGCGGCTGCTGCTTCACCACCTAAGGCCACAGGTCCGCCACGCCCTCGACCCTCTGCAGTTCTCATACCAGGAGAAGGTGGGAGTGGAGGATGCCATTATCTACATACTACACCGATCCCTCTCTTACTTGGACAGAGGCAGTGGTGCTGTAAGAATTATGTTTCTAGACTTCTCTAGCGTCTTCAACACCATCCAATCTATGCTCCTTAGGGACAAGCTGACAGAGATGGGAGTAGATTCATACCTGGTGGCATGGATCGTGGACTATCTTACAGACAGATCTCAGTATATGCGTCTCGGGAACTGCAGGTCTGACATTATGGTCAGCACCACAGAAGAGCCGCAGGGAAATGTACTTTCTCTGGTCCTGTTCAGCCTATATACATCAGACTTCCAATACAACTCAGAGTCCTGCCACATGCAAAAGTTCGCTGACGACACTGCTATCGTGGGCTGCATCAGGAGTGGGCAGGAGGAGGAGTATAGGAACTTAATCAAGGACTTTGTTAAATGCTGTGACTCAAACCACCTACAACTGAACACCAGCAAAACCAAGGAGCTGGTGGTGGATTTTAGCAGAACCAGGCCCCTCATGGACCCCGTGATCATCAGAGGTGACTGTGTGCAGAGGGTGCAGACCTATAAATACCTGGGAGTGCAGCTGGATGATAAATTAGACTGGACTGCCAATACTGATGCTCTGTGCAAGAAAGGACAGAGCTGACTATACTTCCTTAGAAGGCTGGTGTCCTTCAACATCTGCAATAAGATGCTGCAGATGTTCTATCAGACGGTTGTGGCGAGCGCCCTCTTCTACGCGGTGGTGTGCTGGGGAAGAGGCATAAAGAAGAGGGACGCCTCACGCCTGGACAAACTGGTGAGGAAGGCAGGCTCTATTGTAGGCATGGAGCTGGACAGTTTGCCATCCGTGGCAGAGTGACGGGCACTGAGCAGGCTCCTGTCAATAATGGAGAATCCACTGCATCCACTAAACAGTATCATCTCCAGATAGAGGAGCAGCTTCAGCGACAGACTGCTGTCAATGTCCTGCTCCACTGACAGACTGAGGAGATCGTTCCTCCCCCACACTATGCGGCTCTTCAATTCCACCGGGGGGGTAAACGTTAAAATTATACAAAGTTATTGTCTGTCTGTATACCTGCATTGTTATCGGCATTGTTATCACTCTTTAATTTAATATTGTTCTTTATCAGTATGCTGCTGCTGGAGTATGTGAATTTCCCCTTGGGATTAATAAAGTATCTATCTATTGTAAAGGATGACAAAGGAAACGTAAAAAGGTTTGGGGTTTTCTGGCCCCATATACTGTACAGTCTGCACAATAGGTTACACGTAGGTCCAGTGAATTCAAACACATTCAACAAAAGACAACAAACAAATGGCAAACTGGGGTATTTATAGAGGAGGGACCGGAATTGCCAGAGGAATGCTGGGAAATGTTGGTGAACTGGATGCTGGGAGCCATGATGTCATCAGAGGGGAAGGCTGGGCGTAAGTGGCAAGGCGGGGTCAGAGACGAGTTGTGGTCTCATGGTGGCGACGTTTCCTTCTTTCTGGGAAAATAAAGAGAGAGATTAGTGCTCTGCCATTCCCGCTTGGCATGAGGTTGCACGAAACGTGCTCCCTAAGCACCCGTGCGTGACACTATCTATCTATCACAGTGGCTGCAGGTTTTCATTCTATCCATCTTCTTCATTAGTGACCAGTTTTTTTTGCTAACTAACTTCTTTTGCCTTAATTTTAATTAACTTGACTCGGGCCTCTTTGTTGTTTTCTTTTCCTTAATTAGCAGCCATGTGATAGTGAGACACAAAACAAGCCACCACATGACCAGCTCACCTGTGCCCATCACATAATATCTGAAATAAATAAAAGTGAAGGTCTCAGTAAGGCTAATCTCTCTGGTCACCAAAACATTTTGACAGTGCTGTGGCACATTGAGAGAAGCAACAAGCCATGGAATTAAACAATGAGTGTAATTAACAGCAAGAATCGGCTTCTCATTAAGAAAGTGATTTGGAGTGAAATTGGTTGGAGTTTTCAGCCCCAGTTTTTGCTGCTCATCTGTTGGCTCGTTTCGTGTCTCATGTCTGTTTGAATGTCATTTAATGAAGTAAAGAATCAATTGAGAGAACTGAATCCTTAAAAACAGAGCTATTAAAATGAAGGGAAAAGTAAGTTAATTAGCAGTGAAAACTGGTCACTGATTAGGAAAAGGGTTAGAATGAAAACCTGCAGCCACTGTGGCCCTCCAGGCCCGGAGTTCGACACCCTTGTTTTACATCTTTCCCCCAGGCAAGTACATAGGGTACTAAAATGGAAAGAAGAAAATGTTACACATTTATTCATGCATTATAAATAATATGCCCAAAATAAAGGGTGCAAAGAGTGTGATGATATACAAATAAAATCTGGCTCATGTTAAGCATCCAATATGTTTAGATTACCTTGTGGCTGTCTGTATTAACGGTGGCGCAGTGGTAGCACTGCTGCCTCGCAGTTAGGAGACCCGGGTTCACTTCCCGGGTCCACCCTGCGTGGAGTTTGCATGTTCTCCCCGTGTCTGCGTGGGTTTCCTCCCACAGTCCAAAGACATGCAAGTTAGGTGGATTGGTGATTCTAAATTGGCCCTAGTGTGTGCTTGGTGTGTGGGTGTGTTTGTGTGTCCTGCTGTGGGTTGGCACCCTGCCCAGGATTGGTTCCCTGCCTTGTGCCCTGTGGTGGCTGGGATTGGCTCCAGCAGACCCCCGTGACCCTGTGTTCGGATTCAGTGGGTTGGAAAATGGATGGGTGGATGGATGTCTGTATTAATATGTTGATTGTTCTTTGGTACATCATTGTCTCTTCTCCATCGTTGCCTCTGGATGGAATGAAAGAGACATGGAATTTGGATAGATGTTACAGCAGATTTCCTTTCTTAGCTTAAATGTATACAACCTCGGCTTACTTGATGTGCCTCCCTGATCAATGGAATGTCATAGTGCAGGACCAGCTGCCCTGGTTCATCCCAATCCAATTTCAGCATCCATTCCAGCCCACACATTCCTCCTGGAAGTAATAAGGGTATTCATATTTTTAAAAACCCACCCTCCTTGAACAGACTTATAAACTCACACTATCCCTACCACTCCAGGCTTTCTTCTGGGGGGAAGGGTTCATAAGAACCAAAGTGTCCCCATCTCTGATATAGGAACTCATCCAAACAAATGCAATATTTCTGATGTGTCCACACAGGAGTATAACAAAGCACCCTTGGGAAACCAGTAACAAGTAGATTGATGCAAATTCTTCAGCCTTTCATTTTCAACATGTACTCCTCCAGGCTAGCTGGCCAGTCAGTTCCTTGTTTGGAATTTCAGCTAACTGCATGCAGAAGTCTTATGCAATAAATGTCCTGATTTAAACATTATTATATTAAAAATATAAAGACACTTTTACAAAATATTACATTTTTTTTCAACTCTATATAACTCAAAGCAATTAAACGATTATAAATTACTTCTCTTGAACTGTAGCAGGATTACTTTGCTACTTCCTGGAAAAGGTATTCTTCTTCTTCTTTCGGCTACTCTCGTTAGGGGTTGCCACAGTGGATCATCTTCTTCCATATCTTTCTGTCCTCTACATCTTGTTCTGTCACACCCAACACCTGCATGTCCTCTCTCACCACATCCATAAACCTTCTCTTAGACCTTCCTCTTTTCCTCTTCCCTGGCATCTCTATCCTTAGCATCCTTCTCCCAATATACCCAGCATCTCTCCTCTGCACATGTACAAACCAACGCAATCTCGCCTCTCTGACTTTGTTGTCCAACCGACCAACTTGAGCTGACCCTCTAATGTCCTCATTTCTAATCCTGTCCATCCTTGTCACACCCAATGCAAATCTTAACATCTTTAACTCTGCTACCTCCAGTTCTGTCTCCTGCTTTCTGGTCAGTGCCACCATCTCCAACCCATTATACCATAGCTGGTCTCACTACTGTCCTGTAGACCTTCCCTTTCACTCTTGCTATAATCCGTCTGTCACAAATCACTGCTGACACTCTTCTCCACCCATTCCAACCTGCCTACACTCTCTTTTTCACCTCTCTTCTACACTCTCCGTTTCTCTGTACTGTTGATCCCAAGTATTTAAACTCATCCACCTTCGCCAACTCTACTCCTTGCATCCTCACCATTCCACTGACCTCCCTCTCATTTACACACATGTATTCTGTCTTGTTCCTACTGACCTTCATTCCTCTCCTCTCCTCTCAAGATCATATCTCCACCTCTCCAGGGTCTCCTCAACCTGCTCCCTACTATCGCTACAGATCACAATGTCATCAGCAAACATCATAGTCCACGGGGACTTCTGTCTAATCTCATCTGTCAACCTGTCCATCACCATTGCAAATAAGAAAGGGCTCAGAGCTGATCCCTGGTGTAATCCTACCTCCAACTTGAATGCATCCGTCACTCCTACCACAGACCTCACCACTGTCACACTTCCCTCGTACATATCCTGTACAACTCTTACGTACTTCTCTGCCACTCCCGAATTCCTCATACAATACCACAGCTCCTCTCGAGGCACCCTGTCATATGCTTTCTCTAGGTCCACAAAGATGCACTGCAATTCTTTCTGGCATTCTCTAAACTTCTCCATCAACACCCTCAGAGCAAACATTGCATCTGTGGTGCTTTTTCTTGGCATGAAATCATACTGCTGCTCACTAATCATCACCTCACTTCTTAACCTAGCTTCCACAACTCTTTACCATAACATCACGCTGTGGCTCATCAATTTTATCCCCTTGCAGTTACTACAGCTCTGCACATCCCCCTTATTCATAAATATCGGCACCAGTACACTTCTTCTCCACTCCTCAGGCATCCTCTCACTTTCCAAGATTCCATTAAACAATCTGGTTAAAAACTTCACTGCCATCTCTTCTAAACACCTCCATGCTTCCATAAGTATGTCATCTGGACCAATGGCCTTTCCAATCTTCATCCTCTTCATAGCTGTCCTTACTTCCTCCTTGCTAATCCATTGCACTTCCTGATTCTTTATCTCCACATCATCCAACCTCTTCTCTCTCTCGTTCTCTTCATTCATCAGCCTCTCAAAGTACTCTTTCCATCTGCTCAATACACTCTCCTCACTTGTGAGTATGTTTCCATCTTTATCCTTTATCACCCTAACCTGCTGCACATCTTTCCCAGCTCGGTCCCTCTGCCTCGCCCACCGGTCCTTTTCTCCCTCCTTAGTGTCCATCCTCTCATACAACTCATTCATACGCCTTTTCTTTAGCCTTCGCCACCTCTCTCTTCACCTTGCACCTTATCTCCTTGTACTCTTGTCTACTTTCTGCATCTCTCTGACTATCCCACTTCTTCTTTGCCATCCTCTTCCTCTGTATAATCTGCTGTTCTTCTCCATTCCACCACCAGGTTTACTTTTCCTCCTCCCTCTGTCCAGATGTCATGCCAAGCACCCTACTGTACTTCCTGGAAAAGGTATATGCATTATTAATTAATTTTACATTACTCTCTAATACATATATGTATAATTTGGAAAGTGCAAGTATAACACTTGTGTATTTTCACTGTGTGACTTATTAGGACTGTGCTGCTTTCAAATTTATGAACCACTGAATAGAGGCCTTTACTTTACAAAAAGAGTTCGTCATAAATCATAAGTCTTAATAATTACAATTAAAAAACCACTTGAGTCAGTAAACAGTAAAATTACAGAGCACTTATTGAGCATGGTGGAGCAGTGACTCTGAGGGTAGGGATTTGTACTGGCAATTAGAGGGGTTCATAAGAACTAAAGTGTCCCCATCTCTGATACAGGAACTCATACAAACAAATGCAATATTTCTGACGTGTCCACACAGGATTATAACAAAGCACCCTTGGGAAACCAGTTACAAGTAGAGTGATGCAAGTCTGGTTCAAATCCCATAAAATGCCATTAACCTGCAACTGCTCCATAATGGGTATGACATTTATGACATCCAGACTTGCAAGCAGGTCCTCCAACTTCAAGGGCAAATTTGGGTGTTGGTGGCAGGATCTGCAAATTGGATTATAAAAAGCCTCACGCTGTTCCATTCCATTTGAACTTGTCTGGTGCTGAAGCGTCACCCACTCCCTTTGGGTTCTAATTTGAGATCCTTAGCTGGTTTGTTGTGTGGTAGGTACGGTAATGTGCCGTATCACTCCCAACCCCCCTCTCTCCCTCTCTCTTACTCATCAGGTCGGTCCAACTATCTACAGTGTTCATTGTGTAAAACAATTGATATACCCATGTCTCTATGCACGTCTCTCATTTCATTTCTCTTTATGGAAAAGCATTTAGAAATCAAAAAGAATGCATTTACATTTTCTTACTAACTATCTGAAATACACATTAACAATTAAGGTAAAGATTCAGTTATTACCATAATTGTTGTACACGAACACTTCATTTATGTGGAAACGTTAAAGATATGACAGGAAAATCAAACTGCATATCCAGATACCGTGCTAAATTTTACAACATATTTCATTTGATTAGATTTCGAAGATTTTTATACCTCTGTGAATCAAGATCAAGACAATAAACAGAAATATTGATGTTACTATCATAGGTTTAATTTTAAAAGTTCCCAGACACACCCTGTGCTTTATTTTGTTCCATCATCCTTAAGCTAGAACTACATTTTCTGTTAATCATATTTTTTAAAGGCATCGTACAATTGTTATTTATCAAAGCAAAACTCAAAATCGTTATATCTTAATAAAGACAAAGTCGACCTCAATAACATCCTGAAGTAAAACAAACTATCATGTAATGTCGTGAAATAAAACACATCTCAAGTATAGATCTGACAACATCATAAAATTTATTGTGAGACAATAGTGTGCATGGGCAATGCAAATCAAGTAGGGAATGCACAACTTGTAACTAAACTTGCCTCAGTGATGTGATGCAAAGCGCCTGCCCTTCAAGACATTTGCGACATTTACATATTATTCGCTTAAAAACATACGAGGTGAGACACAAAATTAACCAGATTGGTAAAAAAAATTTATTGATGAATTACAGCATTCTAAACATTGTCACCTTCTATTTGTTCCCCCTCCTGACGTCTACACCGCTCCATACGTGTCTTCCATTGATTGAAACAGTGCTGGAAGTCTTCTTGCTTGAGGTTCTTCAACAGGCTTCATCCACTGAAGAAAAATGTGTTCCCTTCAGGTCACTTTTGATTTTCGGGAAAGGGGTAAAAATCACAGAGAGCTAAATCGAGCGAATAGGGAGGATGATTGAGGACGGGAATGTTTTGTCAGGCAAAAACTGCTTTACGGAAAAAGCAATACGATCATTTCGAACAATCTGATTCACCGTTTTGATGTTTTCATCCGTCCAAGACGAGCGTGGGCGACCTGGGCGTTGAACGTCTTCCACATTTTCTTGTCCTTCCTTGAAACGTTTGTGCCAAACTGTTATTACCATACACTGTTTTTATCATTTCATAAGTTTCTGTGGTCGTTTTGTTCAATTTTGCGAGAAATTTGATATTGATTCGCTGTTTGATTCTTTTCACCCGACATTATAGCGGCATCTCATGTAGCAGTTGTTGTACAAATATGGACTGGGCTATTTACAGGATATACCAAGCCGGTCGACAGTTTGAGAGAGCATGTAGGAGGCAATATAGTTCTATGATTCACTTTCGGCCGACTGCCAGATGGTTTTCCAGGAAAGCCCCAAGCCCAGTCGAGTTATTTTTTTGTCTCACCTCGTACATGTAATGCAAGTAGTGAAAATTCTAGTTGAGTCAGTAACAGTAATGTGAACTGTAACACATTACACGTCTCCATTACTGGGAAATGAAATAAGATTACAGTAAAAAGTTGCTTAGTACCATGATATCCCTAGCTCTATTGGTAAGTAACAGGTCATCAGTCTTAACTTAACTCAGAAAATGAGTTACGGATTAAAAACAAACCGTTTGCCTATGTTGTTTGTAAAGAAAGATAGATTTTAATCATCTTTTGAAACATCTCTGTTCCTCACAGAATTCCATTCAAACTCAGAAGTCACCTTATATGTATTATAAACCCATCCATCCATTATCCAACCCACTATATCCTAACTACAGGGTCACAGGGGTCTGTTGGAGCCAATCCCAGCGCGCAAGTCAGGAAACAAACCCCGGGCAGGGTGCCAGCCCACCGCAGGGCGTGCACACACACACTAGGGACAATTTAGAATCACCAATGCACCTAACCTGCATGTCTTTGGACTGTGGGAAGAAACCGGAGTACCCGAAGGAAACCTGCGCAGACACAGGCAGAACAGGGAGACCCGGGAAGCAAACCTGGGTCTCCTAACTGCAAGGCAGCAGCGCTACCCACTGCGCCACCGTGCCGCACCATATTAAAAATCCCAACCAGTTTAAATATAAACTATCCATGTCGTTTTTAAATATTGCATCAGTATTTAGCAATTTATTTGGTAAAGCATGATCCTTTCATAAGCCTAACAGGGCATGTTGTATGCAGCGAATAAGAATAAGAGTAAAAGGATTACATTTACGGACTGCTCTCTCTTTGTCTCTCTCTCTGTACTTCTCCACTTTGGCTATCAAATATTGTGTCCTGTATCAAATTATGGAGAATATCTAATCAAGATCTGCAAACATGACAACAAGTGTTTATCTATTTTTTGGATTAATTGCATAAATAGCGTATCTCCTGCTATCCTCTCAAATATTCTTGTGCAATAAACACTTAGATGCCAAGCTGATAGCACCACTTGGACAGATTGCTTTTCACTGAATTTAGCCCAGAACACAGACAATATCCTGACCTTTACCCTTTGCATTTAAAAATTTAAGTGTGTATTGGGTAGACTTTTTTCTGCTGCACGTTATCAATCAAATGATTAGCACGCATTCAACATCCAGCACCAAGTGTTGGGTGAATTCAGTGTAAGGGATAGCAATACAAGTTACTGAATGCCACTTGGACAATTATAATCAAACTGCATTTACATTTTTGAAAGAAACACGGATCTCATCTGTGTGTACAATTTTCCTAATAAACAAGTCTTTCTTCCATGTAGATTCATCATTGAATTTCTTTTTCAACTTGAGCAGTGAGATGAGTTATGATTGCTATACAACTGAGCCTCACTGCGATTTACCATTGAAACAGTTGCAAACTTCACAAAACAAATTGATGCTTGTTAACACGTCTAGTGCTTAAGTGCTCTCATTTAGTGTCACATCTACCGGCATGTAGAAACTGAACTTCTCATCGTTGCTGCACGTGCTTTTACTTGAACAAAATATACATCTTGAATATATTGTCAGGAATGGGATCATTCATTGGGACTTGTGGGGACCGACTGAAAGGAAACACAGGAATGGGCAGTAGCCAAAACAGGAACAGTAATATGTTTGTCTGCCTCATCCACAGCTGTTGACCCAGAAGATTTCCGGCCAATAGAAGCGGAGCTTGATCCGCTCTAGGGTTTTCTCGGTGCCCAAATGGCCACCTAGGAGGTGGGCATGTGCTAACTCACAGACCTGCTGCTGGAAGGTCTGCGGGATTAGCAGTAGCCTCCTCTCCTACCCATCATGTTCTGCTACACAATATAGAAGGTCGTTTTGGAAGACCCAAAGAGTGTCTGATTTAAAGAGAACATGCCGTAGAGCTGAGCGTAAATGGAGGAAAACTAAACTAACTATTGACTATGAAATATTAAAAGTTAAAATAACAGAATACAATAACACAGTCTGTCTTGAGAGGCGCTGCTATTTCTCTAAGATTATAAATAACAATGCTAGTAATCCCAGAGTCTTATTTTCGACAATTGATCATCTGTTAAACCCAAGTAACTCAAAGGAATTCCTCCTAAGTACTTCCAGTAAAACCTGTGAGGCTATCGCTGTATTTTTCAATCAAAAAATTAATGATATTAGAAATAACATAGTATATCTCCCCAACACTAAGGATCCTCCTAAACCCCAGTACCCCATAATAAACAAATTAAAGTCTTTCACTAGGATAGATTTACCTGATTTACATAAAATAATTTCTCAAATGAAACCCTCCACCTGTGCCCTTGACCCAATACCAACAAATTTTTTCAAAGAAGTATCGGGCGTGCTTATTGATAATGTTCTTGACATAGTAAATTCGTCATTAGATACGGGGGTCTTCCCAGACTGTCTTAAGACTGCGGTAGTTAAACCCCTACTTAAGAAAAATAATCTCGATCCCTCTGCTCTTGAAAATTATAGACCCATCTCTAACCTGCCTTTCTTAAGTAAAATTCTAGAGAAGGCAGTCATTATACAGTTAAATGAGCACCTCAATAAACATGCTATTCTTGATAAATTTCAGTCAGGTTTTAGAACAAATCACAGCACAGAAACTGCACTCGTTAAAGTAGTCAATGACTTGCGGGTAAATGCAGACAGAGGCCATTTATCTGTTCTCATCCTCTTAGATCTCAGTGCCGCATTTGACACCATTGATCATAATATTCTTAAGAATCGCCTAGTCAATGGGTGGGCCTCTCTGGCAGTGTCTTAAATTGGTTTGAATCCTACCTGGCAGGGAGAAAATTCTTTGTTAGTTGTGGTAATTATAACTCAAAGACACATGCTATTCTATATGGTGTTCCACAAGGCTCTATCCTGGGTCCACTGCTCTTCTCAATCTACATGCTTCCATTAGGTCAGATTATCTCAGGGCACAACGTGAGCTACCACAGCTATGCTGATGACACACAGCTGTATGTATCAATAGCACCTGATGACCCTAAATCTCTTGATTCGCTAACACAATGTCTAACTTGTATCTCAGAATGGATGAATAGTAACTTTCTCAAATTAAATAAAGAAAAAAATGAAATCTTAGTGATTGGCAATAATGGATACAATGAGGCTATTAGAAATAAACTGGATGCATTAGGATTAAAAGTCAAATCGGAGGTTAAAAGCTTAGGGGTAACCATTGATTGTAATCTGAATTTTACATTTTTTCACTAGGACAGCATTTTTTCACCTAAGAAACATAGCAAAAGTTAGACCTCTTATATCATCGAAAGATGCAGAGAAATTAGTTCATGCGTTTGTTTTCAGTTGGCTAGATTACTGTAACGCACTCCTCTCAGGTCTACCCAAAAAAGACATCAATCGTTTGCAAATAGTGCAGAATGCAGCTGCTAGAATCCTTACCAGGAAAAGAAAATCCGAACACATTTCTCCAGTTTTGATGTCACTACACTGGTTACCTGTGTCATTCAGAATTGACTTTAAAATTCTGCTTATGGTTTATAAAGCTTTAAATAATCTCGCCCCGGCTTATATATCGGAATGTCTGACACCTTATATTCCAAATCGTAACCTCAGATCCTCAACTGAGTGTCTCCTTAGAATTCCAAGAGCAAAACTTAAAAGAAGTGGTGAGGCGGCCTTCTGCTGTTATGCACCTAAAATCTGGAATAGCCTGCCAGTAGGAATTCGCCAGGCTAATACAGTGGAGCACTTTACAAAACTACTGAAAACACATTATTTTAACATGGCCTTCTCATAACTTCACTGTAATTTAATCCTGATACTCTGTATATCCAATTCATTATAATAACTATTCATTCAAAAACTGTACTAACCCCCTACTCTCTCTTCTGTTTCCTTTTCCGGTGTCCTGTTGGTGGTGGCGTGCGCCACCACCATCTACCCAAAGCACCATGATGTCCCAACAATGATGGATGGATTAAAAGCCAGAAGTCTGTATGACCATCAGCATCAAGTGACTCCGTGAAAAACCCGAACTACAAAGAGGACTATTTCATTTATGTTAGGTAGAATGCCCAGAGGGGACTGGGCGGTCTCGTGGCCTGGAACCCCTACAGATTTTATTTTTTTCTCCAGCCTTCTGGAGTTTTTTTTTTGTTTTTTCTGTCCACCCTGGCCATCGGACCTTACTCCTTTCTATGTTAACTAATGTTGTTTTATTTTAATTTCTTATTTTGTCTTTTATTTTTCTTCTCTTCATTATGTAAAGCACTTTGAGCTACTTTTTGTATGAAAATGTGCTATATAAATAAATGTTGTTGTTGTTGTTGTTTCTAACACAAAGTGAGGACCCTGTGGCATCGACTGGTGAGTGCGCTGGCCATTGACCAGGACCACTGCATTTTTGGCAAACTTCAGGGAATCGTCATTCCACTGCTCCCTCAAGGGGCGTGGTTTCCTCCTGTTCTTTCTTGGCGTCGGTGGATGATGTATTGGTCCGCAACAGTCCGGGAGTTGCTATGTCACTTAGGGAGGCCGCTTCGTCTCTCTCCGCCGGCTGGTTACACAGCGTGGAGGCAGCTTGAGATGGCTCATCTTCGTCTATAACTAGGCCTAAGTTAAACCCAGGAGTGGTATGTGTCTCACCGCTTTTAATTTTAGACTAGTCCCGCCCTCCTCCGTAACTAACGATACAAGTGGCGGACCTGTATCAGCGGATTTCTCCGTGGACACAGGCTATACTGGTCTTAATCTTTAACCATTCTCGCAGCAGCACAAACCGGTGGGCAACAATGGTAATGTTGCTGCCGGAATTGAACAAGGCTGTGGTTTTGTTCCCGTTTACGATCACGACGCCTGTGTGTGGGACCGCCAACGGGTTAGTCAGAGCATACCAACCCTTCCTCCCCCTCCACCTGCATCCCTCCTCAGTCTGGGGACGTCGGCACAAGCTCCAGGTTGTATGGGGGGGGGGGGGGGGCTAGATTTTGGGACGTACTCCGGCTGAGTTTGACAAAGGGACGGTTCTGCTCCCTCAGATTGTGAGGCCATCCTTTGTGTCTCCAAAAGCTCGATGAGTTCTGCCATGTTCTTAAACTGCTTACACCAGACCGGCTGGGTGAAGCCATGGGGAAGTGCTTTCAGGAGCAGGTAGCAGGCTACCTGCTCTATTATTTGGTAGGGCTTGTTCTCATGTGGCCATAACCACTGCCCTACCATTGCCCAAAAGGACCAGGCTTGTTTGTGGGTCGGCTGCTCTGGGTCCAACCTCCAGTTTCTTATTCTACTCACCTGCCAGTCTGGGGCACCCCTAGGTGGAAATCAGGGCTCTGGTTTCACAGGAAGATGGGCACTCTCCTCTGAGAGAGCATAATAAGCCCCTTTTGCCTCCTCCCTCCAGAGCAGCCCAATTCTGTGAGTCCCTCCCGCACACTCCCTGGCCTGCCTAGGTTGCCTAGTTAAACATGCCAGGAGTGGAGCCCGTACCGGGTCTTGCCAAACCACGGGACACCCTCCCCGCCTGAAAACTCGGCTCCAGTACACTCCCACCTGGGTACATTGCAGGTCCTGTCCCCTTCTCTTCTGGGACCTTTCCATCCTGGCAACTACACCACTGTCACAAAAGCCACAAAGAGCTATAGCAAGGTTTGGGGTAGCCACCCGTGTATTTAGTTTCCTGGCTGCAAATTGAGATTATTGATAGCACTGCTGTGCACAAAACCGAGTCCAAAACAAAACTGAGGGAATAGGGAAAAAGTGGAGGTTTTAAAGGGGAAGACAGGAAGTGAGGTTAAAGGGGTCGGGCTCATTAAGGTCTTCAGCCATAGGTTCGAGCCCGGATGTGACATCACAGGGGTCGGAGCCGGCAAGGTCTTCTTCCATAGGCTCGGACCCGGAAGTGACGTCAAGAGGGCTAGGTGGAATCTCTCGTGAATGGTCTGCAGGAAAGGGAGAAGAAGAGTCAGTGCACTCTGTCACATCCCGGTATGATTCGGAACTGCCCTTACTCAAGCTCTTTAGCTGCCTCCCATGCGCACGTGTGTGACAACAGAAACACATTCCGCACATCACTGGATAGAAGAAAGTTCAAAGTTTGGTCCTATGGTCCTTGTGGTTGCATGTACTCAACATGAGCACCATGAGTAGTGTGACAAACATCAAAATGGTATAACGGCCGACTCACTCTCCAAAACCGGTAGCTACACCACCAATACCCGCGGCCTGGCAAGTTGAGGACGTTAGACCCGACAAGCAGTACTTCTTCCAAATAAACTTCCCCCAATCGACAATCAAAAATAAGCCAAAAAACAAACCATATGTAAAATAATAGTGAGTATATACTGATAAAGAAAGAAATGAACAAACTCCAAACAATATACAGTATATATACTGTATATATATCACACCCCAACCAACCCCGAAATAACATTCAACCCCAAAAGTGTCCAGCGGAAAGTAATAATAAAAAGAAGTGCAGCACAAAGTTAATATACAATACAAACCCTCCTTTGGCCCCACACTGAACACGAACTCACTAAGACACACAGAAAGCACGAAACATACATAAATGTCCAGAAGATTTAATGGAAAATGAATAATGTTTGTGAACCTGGTTCAGCTGGAAAAATAGTCCTACGAAAATTACACGGATGATAATGATGGCTTGCTCCTCTCCCCAAACAACAAGAAACAGTTTCACTGTGCTTATCCTCAGTAAGTGGCATTATCCAGAACCCCGGGGTTTTGCGGCGCAAAGATGATGTTGTCTGGCGTTGAAAGTGGCAGGTAGACAAAGGTGTGAATGATTTGGATCAGTGTTTTCTCCTTTCTCTGTAATGAAATGGTGGTCTAGTAGAATGGGATGGTTTTTTCTTTTTTCTTTTTGTCCTTCCGTTTAAATAGCAAATGATCAGATGCAGGTGATGGAATTGACAAGACCAATTACTGTGAGGGGCCACCGTTCCACAGTGTTATCCTTCCCCTCATTGTTTCCAGAGGAGCATATTTACATAGATACACACACCATGTAAACAGGACAACACTACGAAAGACGGGACTCAGCACAAAATACATTTATGACGACATTAATCATGTAGCACTGCTACATTGGTAGACTATTTCTTGCCACACACGAGTTAACTGGTCCCTAGTTACTGAACTCACAGCTTCCTCAATTCGATGTTGCAAATCTTGAAGATTAACAGGCATAGGTGGAACAAACACTCTTTCTTTAATGTACCCCCTGTCACACACGTGCAAGTTGGAGGCAGTCAAAGAGCCTAAAGGTGAGTGAATTATCGCGAGACAGAGGGTCATCACGTGGTACTTACCTGAATCTCTTTCCCTCTACAGAAAATCAGAAGAAAAGTAAATATCTCCATTTCCGGGTTCAAAATGGCCACAATGACGCCACTTCTGGTCAATCACGATGATGTCACTTCCGGTTCCACAATCCTTCACTTCCGTCGACTCCTGATGACATTGGTTCCGCTTCCCGTCTCCAATCGTTACATCCCTCCAACCATTTCCTGTCCCATCATTCCTTGTACTATAAAAACGCCATTTTGTCTTCAGTAAAGGGTTCTATGTACTGAAAAAGTCTTTAGAATCAGTTTCTTTATTATTGTCTGGATGACAATATACACATCTTTATCTGCTTTGTTTGGAGTTATTTTCTTCAAGACTCTTATCTCACACCCCATAGATAAAAATGCCAGGGGGTAAGGTCTGGAGACCTGGAAGGCCATAGACGATGAGCAAGATCTTGTTGTCCACCTCTTTCAATCCATCGTCTTGGAATGGTGTCATTCAGGTAATGCTGGACCTTCAAGTGGAAATGAGGCAGGGCACCATCTTCATGAAAATGAAGTCTTTCGAATCTTCTTGAAGTTGAATTTTTAAACTTTGAACTTTCCTCTATCCTGTGATGTGCGGAATGTGTTACTGTTTTATACAGTTTGTTTGAAATAATTTTTGAAATCTGCTCTTTCATTTTGAATAGCCCTGCATTTCTCTCTGTTATCTCCTTCACCGCACATTGAGTTTAAATACTTAGGATCAACAATACAGAGTAATGGGGACTGTGGAGGAGAACTGAAAAAGAGAGTGCAGGCAGGGTGGAATGGGTGGAGATGAGTGTCAGAAGTGATTTATGACAGAAGGTATCATCAAGAGTGAAAGGGAAGGTCTACAGGACGGTAGTGAGACCAGCTATGTTATATGGGTTGGAGACGGTGGCACTGACCAGAAAGCAGGAGACAGAGCTGGAGGTGGCAGAGTTAAAGATGCTAAGAGTTGCATTGGGTGTGAGGAGGATGGATAGTATTAGAAATGAGTACATTAGAGGGTCAGCTCAAGTTGGACAGCTGGCAGACAGTCAGAGAAGCGAGATTGCGTTGGTTTGGACATGTGCAGAGGAGAGATGATGAGTATATTGGGAGAAGGGTGCTAAAGATAGAGCTGCAGGTAAGAGGAAAAGAGGAAGGCCTAAGAGGAGGTTTATGGATGTGATGAGAGAGGACATGCAGGTGATGGGTGTGACAGAGCAAGATGCAGAGGACAGGAAGATATGGAAGAAGATGATCCGCTGTGGCAACCCCTAACAGGAGCAGCCGAAAGAAGAAGAAGATCTCCTTCACCGCACATATGTATGTATGGTCAGAAAACCATATGCCCTTAATGCCTATCTGTCTAACAGTTTATTTTTTCTAGCTGTCTAACTTCAGTGTAAGGGCTATTGTACTGTCACACAGAGTTACCAATAAGAACATTCTATTAACTTTAATGTATAGAGGGTGGAACATAATCTATCATTATCTATGTTAAAGGTACATTATATTTAAATTTAAACTAAGCAAAAACTAAGGTAAATTTACCATTAACTTAGAGGATTTGGCTCTTCCATAACTTTCAAGAACAATACTAGGCCTCTTTGCAGTAGGGACAATGACTGTGATGTCGGTTTGAGTCGATGTCAGGGTGGTGTATGAAGATCCGCTATTAAACAGTGCTTCAGATAATAACTATGTGCAAGGTAAATGCCAGCAGATGACACTACATGTTCCACTTGTGCTTACGACCATAACATTCCCAAGCCCCCTTAATCTGACTTGCAACAACCATGCATGAAATCTGTACCCATGTTGCTGGATCTGAACAGTAATTGCAAAATGTTGACTTTAGGCATTTATTCTCTTTCTTTCTTTTTTTATAAACATACCGCTAGCTGTGTGGTGGCATTTCTTCTTGAAATCGCCTGCATCAAGTAAAAAAAATTCAAAAATCTAATTTTTCCTTGTGAACAGACAGCCTCTGTGATCCTCCTAACCACATTATTATTATTAAAAATGCCCTTTAAGAGAAACAGGAGACAGTCACTGGAGATTAAGAAATATTAAAAAAAATGAAAATCATGAAAGGCAAAAAAGGAATGAACAAGGGCATAAAACTCTGTGAGGAGAACCTGGCGCAAAGCACCAGTGATCATTAAACCCTGCGCTAGGATGTAATATGAAGGATATTAATTTAGTTAGAAGCTTTTGAAATGTGGGGCTCTAGCAAGGTCAGGGGCCTCTGAAGGCACCAGGCTGCTGTTCCTAATAAATATTGATGAACATCTTGTATCAAAAGTAAAACAAATATAATGATCCCCTTCATTGCAGATTGGAGGAAAGCTTAGAAAGAGAAACTCTGAAGGTCAGTATTGCTCACTGGGCAGCTCTATGGTTCTGAAGAGCTGGTGTACCACTCCTTTTGGAAAATACACAAAGACTTGTCTAAAACCAATTAGTGGCTAGGGGTGGGTGGAGGGAGCTGCCTGCCCTGGGCGGCACATTTTTGGGGGCGTCATTATTGGCCAAAAGGCTCAATACAATTTGTACGTAAGTAGCAGAGTTCGGAAAAATATCACTCGAATGAAAAAGTCTGCGGTGGGTTGGCACCCTGCCCGGGATTGGTTCCTGCCTTGTGCCCTGTGTTGGCTGGGATTGGCTCCAGCAGACCCCCGTGACCCTGTGTTTGGATTCAGCAGGTTGGAAAATGGATGGATGGATGGATGAAAAAGTAAAATTCTCTGATTTTTAGATAGATAGATAGATAGATAGATACAGTGGTGTGAAAAACTATTTGCCCCCTTCCTGATTTCTTATTCTTTTGCATGTTTGTCACACAAAATGTTTCTGATCATCAAACACATTTATCCATTAGTCAAATATAACACAAGTAAACACAAAATGCAGTTTGTAAATGGTGGTTTTTATTATTTAGGGAGAAAAAAAAATCCAAACCTACATGGCCCTGTGTGAAAAAGTAATTGCCCCCTGAACCTAATAACTGGTTGGGCCACCCTTAGCAGCAATAACTGCAATCAAGCGTTTGCGATAACTTGCAATGAGTCTATTACAGCGCTCTGGAGGAATTTTGGCCCACTCATCTTTGCAAAATTGTTGTAATTCAGCTTTATTTGAGGGTTTTCTAGCATGAACCGCCTTTTTAAGGTCATGCCATAGCATCTCAATTGGATTCAGGTCAGGACTTTGACTAGGCCACTCCAAAGTCTTCATTTTGTTTTTCTTCAGCCATTCAGAGGTGGATTTGCTGGTGTGTTTTGGGTCATTGTCCTGTTGCAGCACCCAAGATCGCTTCAGCTTGAGTTGACGAACAGATGGCCGGACATTCTCCTTCAGGATTTTTTGGTAGACAGTAGAATTCATGGTTCCATCTATCACAGCAAGCCTTCCAGGTCCTGAAGCAGCAAAACAACCCCAGACCATCACACTACCACCACCATATTTTACTGTTGGTATGATGTTCTTTTTCTGAAATGCTGTGTTCCTTTTACGCCAGATGTAACGGGACATTTGCCTTCCAAAAAGTTCAACTTTTGTCTCATCAGTCCACAAGGTATTTTCCCAAAAGTCTTGGCAATCATTGAGATGTTTCTTAGCAAAATTGAGACGAGCCCTAATGTTCTTTTTGCTTAACAGTGGTTTGCGTCTTGGAAATCTGCCATGCAGGCCATTTTTGCCCAGTCTCTTTCTTATGGTGGAGTCGTGAACACTGACCTTAATTGAGGCAAGTGAGGCCTGCAGTTCTTTAGACGTTGTCCTGGGGTCTTTTGTGACCTCTCGGATGAGTCGTCTCTGCGCTCTTGGGGTAATTTTGGTCGGCCGGCCACTCCTGGGAAGGTTCACCACTGTTCCATGTTTTTGCCATTTGTGGATAATGGCTCTCACTGTGGTTCGCTGGAGTCCCAAAGCTTTAGAAATGGCTTTATAACCTTTACCAGACTGATAGATCTCAATTACTTCTGTTCTCATTTGTTCCTGAATTTCTTTGGATCTTGGCATGATGTCTAGCTTTTGAGGTGCTTTTGGTCTACTTCTCTGTGTCAGGCAGCTCCTATTTAAGTGATTTCTTGATTGAATCAGGTGTGGCAGTAATCAGGCCTGGGGGTGGCTACGGAAATTGAACTCAGGTGTGATACACTACAGTTAGGTTATTTTTTAACAAGGGGGCAATTACTTTTTCACACAGGGCCATGTAGGTTTGGATTTTTTTTCTCCCTAAATAATAAAAACCATCATTTAAAAACTGCATTTTGTGTTTACTTGTGTTATATTTGACTAATGGTTAAATGTGTTTGATGATCAGAAACATTTTGTGTGACAAACATGCAAAAGAATAAGAAATCAGGAAGGGGGCAAATAGTTTTTCACACCACTGTAGATAGATAGATAGATAGATAGATAGATAGATAGATAGATAGATAGATAGATAGATAGATAGATAGATAGATAGATACTTTATTAATCCCAAGGGGAAATTCACATATCCGCAAATGCTTCAAAAATAATTTTCAGAATGTCCTTCTGTGATGACATCAGACACAGCAGTTGAAATTTATGAGGCAATAAGAAAAATAAACCTAAGCATTACACTGATAATAATTTCTAGGAAGATAAACAACTAATTTACAATTTATAATTTTGTTTTCTTATAAATCCGAATGCGATCTTGCTCTGTGCAGAAAACATCCCTCACTTGTACACTACACTGGTTCTGGTTTTCGCAGCGTAATTATATTAAAATAATCATTAGAACATGGCTTATCAGTGCCTCTATACTATATTCTTTTCTAGATGATGCTTATAAATAATTAAATGTGAAAATGATTGCTGTTTCTCTATATACTGTTGCAAGTGGGTGGGGAGTGGTACACAGCCGGGACTCCCAGAATGACCGGAGGAGGGCTTACGCCTCCTCCAGACCACGAGGGGGCAACCACCCTGGTGGCTTTGTGGACCAGAGCTTAGAAGCTCAACCTTATAGGGGCCCGTGGTCACCGCCAGCCCGGAAGTGCTGGGGGGAAGAAGACCAGGGACACCCGGAGTGCTTCCGTGTGCACAGCCGGCACTTCCACCACACCAGGGAGTGCCGGCAGTCGCTTATTGGGAGACACCTGGAGCACATCCGGGTGGGTATAAGAGGGGCCGCATCCCTCCATTTGATGACTGGAGTCAGTAGAGCAGAAGGACAGAGCTCGGAGGAGAGGAGTGGAGGCGGACCTGGAGAGAGAGAGAGGCATTGTGGAGTGGCCTGGACTTTGGGGTGAAAGTGGGTTGTGTGCTGTCACTTGTAAATAATAATTGTAAACAAACGTGTGTGGTGCTTAAAACGATGTCTACCTTTCTGTGTGCGGGCTGTTTACCACAATATGAATAAATCTATGCAAAATGTATCTTAATTTTTGTTTATACATTATTTTAATTTTCTATTTAAATAGGTTAACATATTCAGATATGTTGGAGGGTGGCAAATCGAAGCACCACCCTGCCTCGAGCAGCACAAACTCGAGCTACGCCACTGATTAGTGGTCTTCAGAATGGCAGGACCAGCACCTTCTCTGGTATTCTTGAGATGGGGGCAAAATGACTTGGGTGTTGTTATTGACCCCGATGTTTAGCATAGCTGCTGAAAGCCAGGCTTTCTCTTTTCGCGATAGCACTCTTGGTAGCACCACTACTAATTTTCCAGTTGATAAACTTTGGTGTCCTGTCAATTTAAACTTGTAAAGTAGCTAACCTGCCAATTAACTATGTGGCCTTTTACAACACACATCTGTCTTGCAGGGAAGCACTAAAGTCAGTGACTGGGTATCACATTTTACCGCCCATTGGTGAATGATAGCCTCCTTAACAAATCACCAGGGAGTCTAATGAGCAGGAGAGCAGGTAATGTTTTGGGAGCTATGTGGTTCAGCTTTGTTGGGACGGCTAAGGTTTAATGAAGACAAGTCATCATCCGTCATGCACTTTCATGGTGTTTGTGTCACTGGGGTTTTACTGGTCAGTGACTCAGAACCTGCCTGATTAAGAGCTAACCTAACAAGCTTATCAGAAGTATTCACATCTTGGATTTTTTCACATTTTCTTTTTATACATCCGGAATAACAATGAGTTTAATTTGGCCTTTTTGTCATTGATCAGTAGAAAAAGACTTTATAATATAAAAGTGAAAACAGACCTGTACAAAATGGTCTAAATTAATCACAAATATAAAACACAAAATAACTGATCACATAAGTATTCACCCCCTTTAATATGATGCCCCTAAATCATTACTGGTGGAGCCAACTTGTGTTTGAAGTCACAGAATTAGTTCAATGGAGACCACCTGTTTCAATTGATTGTAGTAAAAATGCCCCTTATCTGGAAGGGGGGATTCAGTACACAATGAAGGCCAAAGAACACTCTGAGCAACTCTTTGGAAGAGAATTGAAAGAAGTCAGGGGATGGAGACAAGAAAATATCCAAGTCACTGAATATCCATCCATTCATTATCCAACCCGCTATATCCTAACTACAGGGTCACGGGGGTCTGCTGGAGCCAATCCCAGCCAATACAGGGTGCAAGGCAGGAAACAAACCCTGGGCAGGGCACCAGCCCACCACAGGGCACACACATGGGACATTTTAGGATCGCCAGTGCACCTAACCTGTATGTCTTTGGACTGTGGGAGGAAACCAGAGTACCCGGAGGAAACCCACACAGACAAGGGGATAACATGAAAACTCCACGCAGGGTGGACCCGGGAAGCGAACCTGGGTCTCCTTACTGCGAGGCAGCAGCACTACCCACTGCCCCACCATGCCGCCCATCACTGAATATCCTTAAATATAATTTTAATGCTGTAAAAACAATAAGGTGAATGTCCTAGAGGGGCCGAGTCAGAGTCTGAATCTCAATCCAACTGAGAATTTGTGGCTGCCATGGCTACCAAAGGTGCATCTACTAAACACTCACTGGAAGGGGTTGAAAACTTATGTGATCCATTATTTTGTGTTTTCAATTTGTAATTAATTTAGATCACTTTCCGCTTTCATGTTGCCATTGAATGGTCTTTTTCTGTGGATCAGTGTCCAAAAAAAATGAAATCCACTGTGATTCAGTGTTATGCAACAATAAAATGTGAAAACGTCCAAGGAGAGAATACTTTTTATAGGTCTGTAGTTTACATAAAGGATACATTCAGTATTTTTCAAGTCCAAGTTATTTCTTCACAGGCCTGGTATATACCATATATACTCACATTTAAGTTCGGGGCTTGATTTTACCGTATAATTTCTGATATTTTCTAATGTCGGTCAGTAAGTCTAATGCGGAAAACTCCAAGAGATTATGATATGCTAACGCCCACTTGAGAGAGGAACCAAGGAGCTCACGGCCTTTTTTTCTATGTATTGTGCCTACGTGACCACACAGTAATTCCCAAACTATTCCGAAGTGAAGTTTGTACTATTTTGTGTTTTTTGTATCTCACACTCTCATACACCTTTAACGTAAGGGCATCCCTTATCTGCGTTGGAGCGTTCGTTCAAAAGAAAATATGAAGCTAGTTTTAAATTAAAAGTCGTTGAAGTGGCGAAAACAATTGGTAACTGCGCTGCTGCAACAAAATTCGATGTGTCTGAGAAACTGGTGTGAGATTGGAGGAGGCAAGAGGAAGAATTTTTGAATGGGCATATAAGTCGGGATCTGATTTTATGATCGATTATTCAGGTTTCAAGACCGACTTATACGCGAGTATGTACGGTATGTAATTGACACAGGAAATTGTGCTCCAAAGTGTTTTAGATAAATTAAAAAAAAAATCTTGCTCACTCTGGTGCTTTTCAATAAAGGCTAAGGGGGCACAGGGCAGCACTGGAAAATAAAAGCTTAAATACCAATCATTTCTTTTAAGAGTGAAAGGAAGAGAAGTGTTTTGACCATAAGTATGCCAGTGTCCAATGCTTGGTTCTTATTATTATGGTGTTACGTGATTTATCATGGACTCTTGGCATAAATTAAAGTTCATTGACAAGGAACAATAGTTTGGTCTGAGATCCATTCCCAGACAATCGTTTTGTAATCTTCCTTTCCCTGAAGTTTTCCTTGTGCCTAGACCTTTGCTATGCTTTGGAGACTTTGACTTTTGTACAGCCATTTTAAGCTGACTTACTTGATTTTCCACTGAACTTCTCTGCCCAAGAGAGGGCCAGCAGTACATCACCATGTAGAACTTTGTCCTTAGGGGATGGACCTGCCCTAAGTGTTCCTAATTCACTTGTTCAACCTCAACCATCCCACATCTATTGGACACAGGTTCTTGTCTTTGTCTCACCTACCATTTTCAGTTTATCAGTGCCTAAAATTATCTCAGGGTCAGCTGAGAGGTGTCCATGTTGCTTCTTCTGGTATTTTAGCACTTTTTTGCATTCAGATGGTTGATTAAATCCTCTATGTTGGGTTTTGATTTTTCTTGCATTTTCAACCCCCCTATGCATTTTAGATCACTTAATTCTTTGTCCTTTTTCATCAGTGTTCTTTCTAGCTTCCTCAATAAATGTCTACTGTCTGATCAGTATACTGACCTTGACCAAAGCTATGCCTTCTTGTCCTCTGACATCTCAATGCCTGCAAGTAAATCCTCTCTTCATAAACCACATCTCACAGGAGTGAAATCCTTCATCCCCAAACACCCCCAAGGATTCAACCCACCAGAGCAAATTAGATTTTCAACCATGGAGATGAAGACACAGCCTCCTCAGGAATGATACCTGCCAGTCTCTACCAATAGAGGTGTTTGAATGAAATGGTTTTCGGGACATCACAGCATGATCTCTTACCCATCTCAGCCATCCGTTCATGCACTCTTGTAAATCTGTGAGCTCTCAAGAAACAAACTGGCCTGTGGTGTATACTAATTTGACTTGACTCTGTAGTGACTTTTAAATTTGGATGACTCAGACAGCATGAGATATAACATTCCTTTACACGTCAAATGTGCTCATGCTACTTGTTAACAGATCAAAGAGACAAAAGATGAATTAAAAATTAAATTGAATTAATTCAAAATTTCACTTTATCCAAACAAGGAATACGTTTAGTTTAAATGAACAATCAAATCAACGTTTATTGTCCTGCTCTCTCTATGAAGTTAAAACATCCTCAAGTAATTTATGAAGGCCTCACATCAAGCCACACCCACTCCAGACTATGGCTCCCTATTGGTCTTTATTATTAGCTTGTGTGGCAGAAGTGCTTAGTTGGTGCCAACCCGACACAGACTGACACCGGAGGCACGTGAAAATGACAATAAATGATTTATTTGTTCTTCAGCCGTGGGGCACATCTTCCCTGTGTCCCACAGGCCCAACACAGTCCCAAAACAACACCCAAAATAAATCACCCCAAACCACACTCTTCTTCCTCCACTCCTCCCAGGCAGCTTTGTCCTCCTCCTCCCGACTCTGGCGCCTTGAGTAGTGGCTGCAGGTTCTTCTTATAGCCCACCCTGAAGTGCTTCAGGTGATAATTAATCTAATTCAGGCCGCATTTCCAGGTGTGGCTGCATTCTCATTAAGCTGTGCAGCTCCTCCTGGTGGTGGCCACGGAGCCCAACAGGTCTGAGCCATGAAGTCCCACACCTGTGGCCCCAGTGTAACCCAGCAGGGATGCCACCACGTGTTCCGAGAGATATAGTGTGCATCCCATGGCTGCTCCCCCGATCCCAATGTCAAAGGGGCGTCCTGGCCGGGCATGGGTTCCAGCTGTCCACCACAGTTATTACCACTGACATCAGGCTCCAGCCATCTATTGACTTCACTGCCATCATAACAGACAGCATGTCAGAAACAAGCATTGTTTCAACCTAAGCTACTCGTTTTATTGTTTGTTCCTTGTTATTGCTACTTACATCATTATGGAGAAAATCGGTTATAATGAAGGGCTCTATCCAGTGTTCAGAATTATGAACTAAATGGGAAGACAAGTGTGTAATGCCATTATATAGTGGTACAGTATCAAAGGTTTGAGGACACTGGACGCAGGTCGCAGTCTGTATGAAGTTTCTACTTTCTCCCATGTTTTCACTTAGCACTCCATTTTATATTTTCACATTACAAAGGTTAATGGGTGATTCCAAATTGCCTGTGCATAGGTGTGATTGTGGGTGAATTAGACCTGTGACGGATTGTGTGAGTGCCATACAGATTGGATGGGCATCCTGACCAAGATAGAGAAAGGTTCCTTACCCAGATGAGAGGCCCCAGGTGGATTGACGAACATTACGGCCAAGTGAGAAGAAGGTTCCTTGTCCGGAAGGGAAGCCCCAGGTGGACAGACAGGCATCCTGACTGGATATACTTGTAATACCTTTCCTGGTTGGGATAAAAGGAAAGGACCACCTCTGGGGAATGTTTGTTCCCCCAGGGCACTAGATGGCATCAGCCCTAGATATCATTTGGAAACAAGCAAGGAAAGCCGGAAATTGTAGTCCAGTAACACAGTCCTGTTGGGGTCCATGGGTGCTGCAAGGAGAAATACTCCCTGTTATTTGGGACTTCCGTATGACTCAGAGGTGCTTCCAAAGGGCAAAAGCCCTGGCACTGGAAGTACTCCTGGGTCCTCAATAAAAGGAACAACACTGCCTTCTCCAGGTCAGTCAGAGCTGCGAGTAGAGCTGGGCAACACTCGACTGGAGGAGTACAAGTAGGGTGGAGACAGGGGGAGAGAGAAAGAAGAAGAAACAACTGTTTATTGTTGATAAACGGAATTTTGTAATACAGTAATCCCTCACTTATCGCGAGAGATAGGTTCCAAGGCCGACCGCGATAAGTGAATTTCCGCGAAGTAGGGACACCATATTTATTTAATTATTTAACGTGTATTTGGACGTTTTTAAACCCTCCCTGTATTGTTTACAACCCACCCTTTACTCTATTAATAACAGGGACAACTGCTTAGCAATATGAAATCGGTAGATAAGTTTACACTTACTGTATAGCGAAGTAGGCGGCACGGTGGCGCAGTGGTAGCGCTGCTGCCTCGCAGTTAGGAGACCCGGGTTCGCTTCCCGGGTCCACCCTGCGTGGAGTTTGCATGTTCTCCCCGTGTCTGCGTGGGTTTCCTCCGGGCGCTCCGGTTTCCTCCCACAGTCCAAAGACATGCAGGTTAGGTGGATTGGCGATTCTAAATTGGCCCTAGTGTGTGCTTGGTGTGTGGATGTGTTTGCGTGTATCCTGCGGTGGGTTGGCACCCTGCCCGGGATTGGTTCCCTGCCTTGTGCCCTGTGTTGGCTGAGATTGGCTCCAGCAGACCCCCGTGACCCTGTGTTCGGATTCAGCGGGTTGGAAAATGGATGGATGGATGTATAGCGAAGTACACGTAGCTATATATGACATGATGAATATGCTGCGCAGTAAAAATGATGACGATTGAAGGTGATAATCCCCTGAATGCAGTAGCAAGAGCACGTTAATGTTGAATGAGTGAGATGAGACTTCCTGGTTAATGCAGCACTCTGTCGCTGAGCCAATCAGCAGCACACAGGAACTTAACTGCGTGCTCTGATTGGGTAGCTTCTCAGCCATCCGCCAATAGCATCTCTTGTATGAAATCAACTGGGCAAACCAACTGAGGAAGCAAATACCAGAAGTAAAAAGACGCATTGTCTGCAGAAACCCGGGAAACAGCGAAAAATCCGCGTTATATATTTAGATATGCTTACATAGTCGTGAATCCGCGAAGTCGTGAATCCGCGAAAAGTGAACCGCGAAGTAGCGAGGGATTACTGTAAACACCACTTTGATTTGAACCCAAAACTGTGTTTTTGTGTTCATACTTGTGGTTTGTGGCTCTGTGGTGCCCCCTAGTCTTCACAACTGCCATTCTGTCCAAGATCAGTTCCTGCTTTATGCCCAATGTTACTCTAGTAGACTTCAGCACCCGATGACTTTGAATTGAATTAAGTGCTTTTTTGTGTATGTTATGTTATTTATTTATTTAATTTATTTATAAAGCACTTTAAGAACAACCTCAAGGCTGACCAAAGTGCTGTACAAAGAAAAACAACACATGAACACATAAGAGCTGAAGACATTCTTAATAGAAAGTATAAAAAGTATACAAATAGCCAACATACAGTATTATACAGGGTTAAAAGCCAGAGAGTAAAAATGTGTTTTCAAAAAGGATTTAAAGGCAGCTAGCGAAGGAGCCTGCCTAACATGCAATGGCACATCGTTCCAGAGTTTTGGGGCTACAACTGAAAAAGCTCGATCACCTTGGAGTTTGCATCGTGCCTTGGGAACGCATAAAAGCATCTGGTCTGCTGACCTGAGGGAGCAAGATGGTACGTAAGGGTGCAGCAGTTCCAACAAATAAAGAGGGGCACACCCATTAAGAGATTTAAAAACAAATACAAGGATCTTAAAATGGATTCGAAAATGAATTGGAAGCCAGTGGAGGGAAGCCAAAATCGGGGTAACATGCTCATGCTTTCTTGTGCCAGTTAAAAATCACGCAGCAGCGTTTTGCACCAGCTGTAGGCGAGCCATGGAGGCCTGGCTAATTACAAAAAGAATCGCATTGCAGTAATCTAGACGAGATGTTATAAAAGCATGTATCACTGTTTCAAGGTTGCGCTTAGACAACACAGGCTTGATTTTTGACAGCCGCCTCAACTGGAAAAAGCAAGATTTTACCACTGCGTTCACATGGCTATCAAGTTTTAAAGTGGAGTCCATTTTTACACCTAAATTTGTGATCATGGATTTCTCAAATTGAGCCACAGTGGAAAGGTCGATGCAGGGGGTCCCGCTGGTGCTATGTCCCCAGCACATATTAAACCTTAGGCATCTTGTAGTTCATGAACTCAAGTGAGGGAATGAGTGACACAGAAAACAATACTTTTTTGTGCAAAAATCCAATGACTGCCCTTTATTGTATTAAGTTCTTTCTTTTTATAATAACTTATGCACTTCTGAATAAAGTACTTTAGTAATGGCTCATAAAGAAAAAAGGAAAACAAAGATACTTTTAAAGATACAGCCAGATGGAGCATCCTTTAGAAAGTATAAAAAAAGACCATGAAAATAATCGTCTCCTAACTTTGACGTCAGCTAATAGTTTAGGAATCAACATAACTCAGCACCTCCGCTCCATTCTTTCCACACCATCAGAGGCCCAATTGCTAAGCACTGTTCATTATCTTCCTTGACTTCCAAAACTTCTACCTCAGTACACCACTCCCCAGACCACATTCTAACCGTCAGTTCCACACCTTACTGCCACTCAGACATCAGTTTGTGAATGCCTCTCTCCCCTGTTCTCTCTTCAGTACGTTCAGCAGTTCCTGATCACAATCTGTAGGCCACAAGAACACAAACAGACTACAGAGAGGATACTCGCAGACTTCCCTTCTTCGGTGTCTGACATACCATGCATTACATACCATGTGGAGGAACAACAATCACCCTCAGCTCAAGATTGCTTTCTCTAATTATTCCACACACTAGCAATAATGCATACTCCCCACTGGTATCTAATAATGCTAACCAGTCTTGCCTGGGCACATTTGCGTCCGATACCTCCATCCACACTCTCTAGTTAATTCGCAACTCAGGACCTTTTCACTTACTGCTGGCAATCAACTCCACACGGGCTTAATTAACACAGACTCCTGTGCCACTCATTCCGTAACACTCTGCACCATTCCCTTCTCAGGTATGTGCTAAGTACACTAACTATTTACATTTCCTGTAGCGCGAAATAGCGTAAGAGGAGAACGGGCATCCCAACTGGGAAGGAAGAGGATCCATTACCCAGATGGGAGGCCCAAGAAGAAAGACAGATGAACTGGGTAAGAAAATAACTTTGTACCCGGCTGGTATAAATTAATAGATGAACCAGTGATAGCCAAGAATGGGAAGCAGTTCCATTCCCCATACACCAGGTGGCAGTAATCCTCACATGGCAACCCAGTCAGAATGCCCGCAGGGGTGCTTGAGATATGGAGTTCAGAAATGCAGCCCTGACAGGGAACGTATGTGCCCATTTGGGGTGCTGTCACGGAGAACCTTCCTACTTTTCTTATGCTCCTGGGTCCAGCATAAAAGAGAGCCCACTGCCTCATATCATTGTGTCAGAGTCAGGTGGCAGTGGGCAACACTCCGCAGGAGACAGAGAGGAGGAAGAATTGGTGAAGTTATTTGTATTGTTAGTGTAGCTGATTTTTGAAAGATTGTGAAGAGGTGGTTGTGAAGAACAAAAATCTTTTATTTCGTTCTAAAAATGCGTGCTGTTTTACTGTGTCTGTGGTTCAGGGCTCATTGATGCCCCCTAGTGGTTACAGTAGCTAAACTGACAAAAGCCAAGTGTGGTGTAGCAGGTCCACAGCTCAGATTGAAAAGGACAGTTTATTTTTAAATAGATAATGGCCACACTTGTGGTTTAAAGAGGGGGCGTGGTAGTGTGGCCAGAGCAATTCCCGGGCGATACGTGATGCAGACGGTCCTCACTTAAGTGCACAGGTGAGGAATCATCCGCATCAGTAATTGATGCTGGGAACTGGTAATCGCCACACCTGAACCACATCCCCATTATATATAGTAGGAGCATGAGCGCAGAAAGGAGAAAAAGAAAAAAGAAAGTGAACGGAGATTAAAGGAGAAAAAGGAGGCAGGAAGGAGAAAGCCGGTGTGTGAGCGAGTGAAGGGACGCTTGCTGTCGAGATCAGAAGGCAGCTGGACAGTAAGCCCTAGCGGGGCTGCTTGTGTGGAGCAGGAGTGACCGGGAGAAGGTTGGCTCGCCGCATAAGGCCGAGGAGGCAGTGGAAGTCGGGGACTTGGGACGTGAAAGCCCCAGCCTGAGCGCCCTGGTCGCTGGGGAGCCCTAGTCACAGTCTAGTGGAGCCCACCGGAGCCAGGGATCGGAAATGGAGAACAGACCAGCAGAACGCAGTGAAGGTCAGCTGCAGGTAAGGTGACTCCCCTGGTGCATAGCCTGGATGGGAGAAGCAGGGGAGTCGCCAGTAGAAAGAAGGCACCGGGCTTTATTTTTAAAAAAGGACTGCTTCCAGCCATTGTTTTAACCAGGTTTTTAACTGGATCTATTTATGTGATTTTAACCTCCACATTTTTCACTTGTTTTTAATGGATTATTTATTAACGTTTTGATATGCACTGCACTTGTTTTTGAACACTTTGTTTTTGTTTTTTTTTAAATAAAAGCACTTTGCACATTTTGTACTCTCCTCTTGTTTCGTTGTTGATGTGTTCACTGTCCAGCTCATCCGGTTACATTACCAACGGTGTCGGGTTCAAGAGCTTCCAAAATGGAGAGGGGAGCCTGGAGCAGAACCCACATCGTCACAGTTATGTTTTGTTATGTTCTGTTACTAAAATAGAATAGATGAATGTCATGTTGGTCAAAGCAAAACCTCCAATTAAAGAGGAAAAAATAAGGTGACATGCTGTGCAGCATCAGCCTAGCCTGTCCATTTTAAGATTACAGGATGGACACAAGCCAAGGTTCAAATTCCACTCAAGAAAACCCTGCTGCTTAGAAGTGACATCTCCAGAGTTTTTCAAACATTGGGCACCTCTGTGATCTTTAAAAATGGCATTCTGTATCATTTTGACATCTGATCACTTTGTTCTTGGTGTGAAATGGAAGCCGCATATCACCTGTGAAGCTTTATGGTAAACTTTATCGTTGGGGCAGATCCTATCAGCCAAAGTGATTATACTTACATGCATGTCGCCAGGCCCTTTATTCTGCCTTTCTCACTAAATTCTGTTAGAATTAAAAACTGTTAAGAGATAACAGCACTATGAGGCCTGCTGCCACCAAAGGTCTTGCAAGCCCTTATTACCAGATTTGCTAAGATACGCTTTAACAAAGGGAGCCTATTGAACAGGCACTGAGCTATTTCTAGAGATCCATTATCCCCTGACAAGCCTCTGACGACAGTACAAAGCTATCTAAAGCAGACCAGAGAGTTCTGTGTGCTTCAAAAAACTCCAGGCATTGCGAGTCTCCATCTGACCAGAACATGGCTGAATGGAGGTAAAAGTTCTTTAGCAGTTCCGAAATAATTTAACTTGCAAATCCAGCTCTGTGCATCAGTATAAAGAAATGCAGTCTTATGAAAGTATCCTAGATGAGAGAAATTCAGGCCAGAGCAGGTTGGTTTTGTAAATCGGACACATGAGCAACAAGTTTGTAGCCTTAAAACTTACCAACCACTGGATTTGTTGTCTAACATACATCTATGGCTTGATATGTCCAAGTATCTGAGACTCTAAAGTGCACAGACAGCCTTCACCTTCAGGGGATTCAATTTAAAAATCATTCCGGAAGGCTTTTAACCCCTTAACCGCTCTCTGCTGGATATATCCGGCATCGCAGCTTTATTGCTGACGCCTTACTGCAGGAATTATCCGGCACATTTGCCTGTGGTTATGTGAATGCCTGGCGCGTAGTACAACTGACAGTTTGGCGTGGGTATTATTACTACGTTGTATTTCGACAACTCTGCACTTGTATTGGCCGATCACATGATGTGATTCGAAAGTGAAAGTTGTGAATATGGCGAAACGTAAACTGACTTCAAGTGAGGTTTTGCAGGCAATTTTGGACAATAATTCTGATCATGATTGTAGCAGTTCTGAAGAAGATTTTAGCGACAATTATGATCAGCAACGTGCGCTGCATGATACTGTGAATGACGGCGCATCGGATGACGGCGATGAGTGGGTGTATCCCCAGCATCTCAACTGGACTGCTGCCCGAGGTGAACTACCTTTTCTGCATCCGTTTGAGGCAACGTGTGGCTTTATTGTTGATGTAAACAATTACACTGCTGAGCAGTTTTATGAGCTGTTTGTGTCACCTGATTTGATCAGACATTTTGTTCATCAGACAAATCTGTATGCAGCACAGTTTATTGAGAAAAATCCCAATTTACCTCCACATTCCCGTGTTCGTGCTTGGGTAGACACTGATGAAAACGAAATGAAAAAATTCATTGGGATTTTGATGTTGATGGGAATAATCAGAAAACCAGATATTGAGATGTACTGGTCTACAGATCCTATGTATGCAACACCTATTTTTGCATCTATCATGACACGTAACCGATTCCCTTTGCTGCTGAAATTCTTTCATTAGAATGACAACAGAAATGAGCCAGATAAGAAAGATCCAAACCGCGACCGCTTGTTCAAGCTACGTCCTTTGATTGACCATTTATTTGAAGCATTTCAGTTGCCCTACATGCCAGGACCGTCAGTTGCAGTTGATGAAAGTTTATTGTTGTGGAAGCCTGAGAAAAGGTACATTTTGTGTTTTATTATGTGTTTGCCCATTTCTAGAACTTGCACAACATTTAGTGGTCAATACTGCTTGAATAAATGTAAAAAATGTAAAAAAAATGTAAAAAAGTAAAAAAACGAAAATTGTTCAGATTTCGCCTGGCGTGGGGAATATTTAGGGAGTTGGCGGTTAAAGGGTTAAGGACTTTGGCACTAGACCGCTACCGGCACTAGATGCATACCCCCATTGTTTCTCCTACCCCTTTTTTCAGTATCCTTGTGCGTCTTAACCTTACTTGTTCCTGTCAATCCTGCTTCTCAAACTCAATTCAAGGCACGTTGCCCCTTCAGTCCAGTTTTTGACTACGACCAATGGTAGACAGGCCCCCATTACCAGCGGCGAATACTACGGTCTTTGAAGGCAACTCTCAGTGTGCCTCAACCTCTCATTCCTGATACATGTTCTGTCAATCCCATCGCCCAAGCCAAACTGACTAATCAGTTTTCATGGAGGGTCTGGACACACATGCAAACAAACGCACACACACAGACGGCAGTGTTTAAATATTGTAAGAATGCTAGAGGGCCCCATGAAACCCAACAGACAGATGTAGACACAGGGTAAAAGCAATAAGAAGATCTTTTAATTACCGGTATTCTTCTTTCTTCGAAGTGCCTTTTAAGCACCACAGCCACCATACACCAATAAACCAATAACAATAATACAATTTTCTCCTTCACACCTCCCAGCAAGCTCTGCCAACTACCTCCCAACTCTGGCTCGCTTGCTGGGTCTCCACCAGTCATTTATATAGTTCTTGACCCGGAAGTGCTCCTACTCTTCCTCACACGTGACTTGCCAGCACTTTCGGGTCAGATGGAGAATATCAGGTCTTTAATCAGTACTGTGGGGCTTCCGTCCTCATGGCTTCCAAGCACTTCCGGCATGTAAGGGAAGCATGACTCCCCAGATCCTTTAATAGCTCCCCCTGGTGGCACCCATGCACCCAACAAGGCTGAGAAACCGGACTCCAAGGTCCAGGATGCCCTGCAGGAATCCAGGGCACGGCTACACTCCAGTGAAGCTGCCATCTAGCATTTTGGGGGAGGCAGTGTCCTGAAAAAGCTGTCTTCCCCCATTCTTCCACTTCAGAGGCGTCCCGGCCGGGATAAGCTGCCGGCCATCCGCCACAATATATAGTAGATACCTTATATTAAACTACAGAGGCCAAATGTTCCAGACCATGGGAATTGAGGTAGTATGAAATGGTAAAACTGCAAAAATGCATGCGTCTGTATTCCCATAGCCACAAATCTGAAGACTTCATGAACTTTTAAACTTTCAACCTTAAAGATCTCGACATTCTGGTTGGTTGCTGGCCACTATAGCCTGACAGTGTCCATTAGTTGATTATATAAAAAAAGCAAATTACAGGTAAAACAGAGGCAGGCTCATTTTCTGCAAACTGGTGCCTCTTTCCACTTTAGCTTTCCTTTAATTCAGAAGTTTGGTCCCATGTTTTTTCTCAGCGGTTGTGCATTTCAAGATGAGGAGCGATCTGTTTGCAACAAGTATTTGTCTCATCTTAAAGTGGAAAAAAATCCAAAATGAAAGCACTCTCCACTTGTGACGTGCATCCTCTGACTGATGCCTGACAGGCAAATTGCTCACAGGCCGCAAAACACAAAACACAAAAAAAAAAAACTGGAGCTTCTGCAAGAGCATTGCAGGGCTGTATAATTTGCCTATTTTTCTGTCAGGGAAAAAAATTACCATTAATGACAATGAGTGACACTAATTATTTTAAAAGCCTCTGTATCATTGAGAGCACTGAAGCTCTGTTGCTTATAAATATACTCCGATCTTAGACTCTGTCATTCAGACATGTAGAATGCAACATTTTCAAGCCGACTGCAACATCCAATAAGATGAATGCTCAGGTGGAGTGGGGGTTGTGATGGCCAATGAACGAAATCGGGAAAATAAAGTGAAGAGGATTCATGGGCCTCTCTCTCCCGTCTTGTGACATTTTTTTAATGGCTATTCATGAAGGGGGTCTTGTGTTGCACCATATATGTTTTTTCCTGATGACACAGAGCCCATATTCTGGTTTTAGAATGTAGCAGTTACATGTGCTTAAAGTGTAATGAACTTTAGTGTGATTGGTGAAATGTGATGCCTGCTTTGCCCTCCACACCCTGCAGCTTATATGCTACACATCAAATTGCTTCCTCTTGTCTTTCAAAGTTGTGCACTTGTCTGAAATACAGTGCATCCGGAAACTATTCACAGCGCATCACTTTTTCCACATTTTGTTATGTTACAGCCTTCTTCCAAAATGGATTAAATTCATTTTTTTCCTCAGAATTCTACACACAACACCCCATAATGACAATGTGAAAAAAGTTTACTTGAGGTTTTTGCATATTTATTAAATATAAAAAAATTGACAAAGCACATGTACATAAGTATTCACAGCCTTTGCCGTGAAGCTCGAAATTGAGCTCAGGTGCATCCTGTTTCCCCTGATCATCCTTGAGATGTTTCTGCAGCTTAATTGGAGTCCACCTGTGGTAAATTCAGTTGACTGGACATGATTTGGAAAGGCACACACCTGTCTATATAAGGTCCCACAGTTGACAGTTCATGTCAGAGCACAAACCAAGCATGAAGTCAAAGGAATTGTCTGTAGACCTCCGAGACAGGATTGTCTCGAGGCACAAATCTGAGGAAGGTTACAGAAAAAATTCTACTGCTTTGAAGGTCCCAATGAGCACAGTGGCCTCCATCATCCGTAAGTGGAAGAAGTTGGAAACCACCAGGACTCTTCCTAGAGCTGGCCGGCCATCTAAACTGAGCGATCGGGGGAGAAGGACCTTAGTCAGGGAGGTGACCAAGAACCCGATAGTCACTCTGTCAGAGCTCCAGAGGTCCTCTGTGGAGAGAGGAGAACTTTCCAGAAGGACAACCATCTCTGCAGCAATCCACCAATCAGGCCTGTATGGTAGAGTGGCCAGACGGAAGCCACTCCTTAGTAAAAGGCACATGGCAGCCCACCTGGAGTTTGCCAAAAGGCACCTGAAGGACTCTCAGACCATGAGAAAGAAAATTCTCTGGTCTGATGAGACAAAGATTGAACTCTTTGGTGTGAATGCCAGACATCACGTTTGGAGGAAACCAGGCACCGCTCATCACCAGGCCAATACCATCCCTACAGTGAAGCATGGTGGTGGCAGCATCATGCTGTGGGGATGTTTTTCAGTGGCAGTAACTGGGAGACTAGTCAGGATAAAGGGAAAGATGACTGCAGCAATGTACAGAGACATCCTGGATGAAAACCTGGTCCAGAGTGCTCTTGACCTCAGACTGGGGTGACTGTTCATCTTTCAGCAGGACAACGACCCTAAGCACACAGCCAAGATATCAAAGGAGTGGCTTCAGGACAACTCTGTGAATGTCCTTGAGTGGCCCAGCCAGAGCCCAGACTTGAATCCGATTGAACATCTCTGGAGAGATCTTAAAATGGCTGTGCACCGACGCTTCCCATCCAACCTGATGGAGCTTGAGAGATGCTGCAAAGAGGAATGGGCGAAACTGGCCAAGGATAGGTGTGCCAAGCTTGTGGCATCATATTCAAAAAGACTTGAGGCTGTAATTGCTCAAAGTATTGAGCAAAGGCTGTGAATACTTATGTACATGGGATTTCTCAGTTTTTTTATTTTTAATAAATTTGCAAAAACCTCAAGTAAACTTTTTAAACGTTGTCATTATGGGGTGTTGTGTGTAGAATTCTGAGGAAAAAAATGAATTTAATCCATTTTGGAATAAGGCTGTAACATAACAAAATGTGGAAAAAGTGATGCGCTGTGAATACTTTCCGGATGCAGTGTACCAGAAAAGGAAGTTCAAATGCAAATCTCAGGAAATGTGGAAGTCCTTGTGATACCTTAATGTGATTGCATTGCAGTCGTAGATATTTAGCATTTTACAGAAACACCAATTATTTATTTCCTGAGATGATGTGAGGGTTGGCCGGCTGGAATGCCCTTAAGATGGAGGGACAGGGGGAGACAGCATTGCCTTCCCTGGACTGCTAGATGGCAGTCCCCCTGGGTTGCAGCAGCACCTCAGTTTCCCACAAGGCATCATGGGACTTTTTGTTTTGTTGGCTCAGCCCTGTTGGGCTCCTTGGGGGCTGCCAGGGGGTGCTGCTAGGACTGAGGAGCCCTACTATATCACCTCACGCGGAAGTGCTTTTGAACTATAGCTTCGGAACACTGGATGTGCTTTCGGGTGGGATATAAAAGCAGCTGCCTGGCAGGGGAGGAAAGACAACAAAACTTGAGAGGTGGATTGGAGCAGACAGTGACCAGTGGCAGAGAGAGGAAGAAAAGAGAGTGGAAGTAGCAGAGTGTTGTATTGTGCTTATTGCTTTGTGACTGTGCTTGCGCTGTGGGAAACGATTGGGTAAGAGTTTCCCATGAATAAAAGTCCTCTTGTTTTATTGAGACTTGTGTCCTCATACTGTTCCAGTGTGGTGCTAAGATGTCACCCACTGAACTCAGGCCCCAATCAAGGTGGTTCATTGTGTGGATACCTGTGCATGTGATACCTGTGATACATGTCCAGGGCCTGGCTGTGTCAGATTTGGGGAGCTGAAGCGCCTCCTGGTGACCACAACAAATGAATTCAAAATGTTAAGCTACAGCTTCAGAAGAAAAAAAAAATGAGGCTAAGCCTCCAGAAATCTAAGCCCAGGCTTGAGACTTACTGTTCAAAAAACGGTCTTTCCCCTGAACTATAAGTAGGGTTCACCCCACACAGGAACAAAAAGGGGAAAGCCTTGAAATAAATTGATCCTTCATCTTCAGAAAATCAAATGATTAATTTGGAGAGAGAGAAACCATTTAAAAACTCTGGCACTTTCAAAAATAGCGAAGGTGTATTATCAACAATAATGAATTACAACAAAAATGTCAAAAAAGGGCAATTAAAGTATGCCTATAGTGGCAACCAAAAACAAACCAAGTTAAATTTCCAATCCAGATATCGAAACGATAAAAAACAAAGCATAATGAAGTCTTAAACAACAGAAAAATGTACAAAAAAATACATATCATGATTATAGCATGGGTAAAACGCGTGCCAAAAGAAATCTCTCTGTCCAAAAGTTTATTTCAAAAGATTCCGTGAAAATTCAAAGCAAATAGTCCACACAAGAATAAAGAAAAAAGGCTGTTACACACGTAGAATAAAAGGCAAAAAAATGTTGCTTCCCTAAACTTAGCTTTTCTTTTCTAACCTCAGTTGTTTCTGTACTTAAAGATGCTTTACTTTGCCTTCAGTATGCTCTAAACGTACGGCTCTGCTTGCTCAATGCATCACATTAATTTTCATGCTATAGGACATATTAAGGCCCAGCTTAAAACCGTGTGCCGTCCATGCCTTACACACAGCAAGGCAGGTCGCTAACTGAGTCTAATCTGTAGTCAGAGGGACAAGAAGTAGTTAGAATATACTAATTCAATTCATCTTGTGGGGGATATAAGAACCTCCCATAGACTATTTACTAATATATAGGCAAACATTTAATATAACGTAAATAACTAGCAGGGCGGCACGGTGGTGCAGTGGGTAGCACTGCTGCCTCGCAGTTAGGAGACCTCCCCAGGTTCACTTCCCAGGTCCCCTCTGCATGGAGTTTACATGTTCTCCCCGTGTTTGCGTGGGTTTGCTCCCAAAGTCCAGAGACATGAAGATGAGGTGCATTGGCGATTCTAAATTGTCCCGTGTTTGTCCTGCCCAGGGTTTGTTTCCTGCCTTGTGCCCTGTGTTGACTGGGATTGGCTCCAGCAGACCCCCGTGACCCTGTAGTTAGGATATAGCAGGTTGGATAATGGATGGATGGATGGAAATAACTAGCAAATGGCTCTTACAATGATCCTTCCGGTACAAAAAAACAGTGTCAATCTGGAGGACCTCACCCTCTCCCTTTACTTATGTGGACCGATGATGGTCCTCCAACTGTACATCATGGTGGTCCTGACCCTGAAAACTCTTTCTTAAGGTGACAGGGCACATAAGTAAAAATATTATTAACACAAGAAACACTAAAAACACATAAAGACAAAAACACATGATTAAGAAACATAAGGAATTTAACAAACGAGAGGAAACCATTCAGTCCATTAGGCTTATTTATTTAGTTAATAGCAAAGCTGTCCCAGTATCTTATCCAGATACTTCTTCAAGGTGTGTCAAGGTTTCTGCTTCAACTACATGCTTCGGTGGTTTGTTCCAGATTTCCACAACTCTTTGCATGAAGAAGTGCTTCCTAGCTTCAATCCTAAACGCTCTTCTCCATAATCTCCACTGGTGACTTGGGTACATGATTCATCATTAAGTTGAAAAACGTTGGCTGGATGTACCTTATCAATGCCTTTCAGGATTTTGTAGTGCTGGATTAGGTCCCCACACAGTCTCCTCTACTCGAGACTAAACAGGTTTAATTCTCCGAGTCTGTCACAGTAAGACATGTCCTTAAGTCTTGAGATGAGATGTAACTGGTTGTTCACATCTGCACAGCTTCAAGCATGGTGACCAGAACTGCACACAACACTCCAGATGCAATCTCACTAAGGAATTATAAAGGCTGATCATAATATCCCTAGACTAATATTCAAATCAATTAATAACATCACCTATAAAATAACACCTACATAATATAACAAAAATATAACAAGAAATAAAAATTTACATGAGCCAGGGATAAAACTCAAACCTTGTTAATCTGGTTTATAATCACAGGTGCCAGAGCCTACAGAGGTAACATTGGGGGCACATTATGGCCTCCATATTTCAGGGCCCTGTCACACACAGTCACACTTACTCTGTCAGGGACAGTTTAGAGTTACATAATCACCCTAACATGAATGGTTTTTAGGATGTAGGGAGGATCCAAAGCTAAACAGACAGGGGTCATTGAGCAAAATGTTAAAATCCAGAGAGATAGCAGCCAAGCAATACATTGTCCTTATCCTTATTATTTTGTATCAGTGCATTTTGAAGATGTAGATGTCATCATTTACTGCCTGTACTAAAATCAGACTGTGACTAAGGAGAAACTGAATCCTGGGTGGCAACTAAGGAATACCGCTCAACACAAGGTACAAAGAAAGAAATCTATTCCAACCTATCAACAAACTCTGGAACCCAGGATGCAGAATACAGTGGATCTCAAAAAACATTTCTTCATCTAACCAACCCTACATAAATTGGAAATCAGCACCTAACTACACTAACTAGCTGCTCTGAGCAAAGAAAAATAATTAAAACCAAGAGGCAAAAAAAAACCACTAATTAGAAAGATCAAGAAGGAATATCAGGGTTGCAAAAATGACACACAAAATAAATGCACCACTACTGAGAAGTGAATAGTGAGGACCGCTGAGAGGATCATAGGGGTCTCCCCCTCCTCAATCCAGGACATCTTTCAGACACGCTGTCTGCATGGAGCCTACGCCATTGTGAAAGACATCTCTCACACATCATACATCATAGGTAGAAGGTACTGCTGCATTAACACCAGCACAGTCACATCCAATAGCAGCTTCTTTCCCCAAGTTGTCAGACTTCTGAACTCCTACATGTCACCCGGTACCATATCGCTATAACATTCCCCCAATTACGTACTGTCACTTTGCTCTGTGCACTTTAATATGGATATTGAGCATGGCTTTATAGTAGTATAGTTCTGTACCTTTTGTCTTGTTATATTGTATTGTTGCACTGGTTTTGGTAATGTTATGGTGTATGTTAAATGTACAGTATGTTGTTTTGCCAATGCATCGGGACTGTAAGGAGCAAAATTTCATTCAATCATATACAGTACACTCCCAAAATTCACGGGGTTACATTCCTAGAGCACCCACGAATTGTGAAAAACCATGAATTTTGGATGTGGTTAAAAAAATGCCTATAAATGCCTATTTTTTATAGTTTAAACCTTAAATATGCCCCCAAAACATTTTCATTTAATTTCAAACTCAGTAATATACATTACCTAAAAAAATATACTGTATATGTATACTGTACTGTACTGTACTGCTATGTCTTCCGCAGTGCTAGAATGTAAAATACCAATGTTACCGCCATATGTACTGTAATTCATGCGAGCGTATTTTCTTTGGTATGCGCTGTTCTTTTCTTTGTTATAATAGGGTAAATACATAATACTTTAATTTCATTTAATAAAAATACTGTAAAATGTTCAGGTACTCACCAATAATGAATGATATTGATGATGATGAATTAGCTGTGCAGTACAATGAAGAGGATTTACAGCTTCCTGCAGTCGGTGATCCACAATGCCAAGGCAGATTCCATCCTGACGATACAGTAATCCCTTCTCCATTGTGGGGGTTGCGTTCCAGAACCCCCCGCGAAAGGTGAAAATCCGCGAAGTAGAAACCATATGTTCATATGGTTATTTTTATATATTTTAAGCCCTTATAAACTCTCCCACACTATTATAACATTTCCCGCACAATTATACAGCATAAACACTTTGTATTCTCTTTGACATTAGGTAAGATTTGTTGAAATTATGGATGTAAACACAGTTTATATACAGTAAAACCTAAATATTATTTTAAAGATATCGAGTATCTCCTATATCACATGTGTTACAGCCATTACGACAGACAGGCCACCAGCAATAAATATGTACAATGCAAGAAAAAATGTATACAGTAAAATGTGTGTACAGTGACACTAAACTATGTACATGTAATAAGTACTGTACATAGATAATTAATTATGGTTACTCACCAACAATGACACGACGACTTGTCTGATAACGATGAGTTTAATTTTACTGCACAACAAAGGATAGCGTTACAGCTCTTCTAAAGGAGCCTCTTCAGGCGACTGTGTAGCACCGCCGTTGTTCTTCTTCCAGCACTCTTCAATCCAAATCCCAAAAGCAAATTCCATCCAGACTACTGCCTTATCACGTCCACTTGCAACTCGTTTTGCGCCCTGGTTAAAGGACGCTGCGGCCGTAGATCTTATATGCTTTTCCTCCTTTTTAAATAAAAAGAATCGTGGACTCATTGATGCCGTAATGGTGTCCTGCAGCAGTGTAGCTGTTCCCTTCCTTCAACATATCCAAAACTTTTACCTTTTCTGCAATCATTTGCATCTTTTGTTGGCGCTTGGACATGGCCCCTGAAGCAGTAGCAGGAGCAATGCTGAATGAGTGAGATGAGACTTCCTGGTTAATGCAACACTCCGTCGCTGAGCCAATCAGCACACAGGAACTTAACTGTGTGCTCTGATTAGGTAGCTTCTCAGTCATCCGCCAATAGCGTCCCTTGTATGAAATCAAGTGGGCAAACCAACTGAGGAAGCATGTACCAGAAGTAAAAAGACCCAATGTCCGCAGAAACCCGCGAAGCAGCGAAAAATCCGCGTTATATATTTAGATATGCTTACATATAAAATCCGCAATAGAGTGAAGCCAGAAGAGCAATATAGCGAGGGATTACTGTATACTTATTTCTTAACCTCTTTGGCACTATCACAGAAACTTACTGCTATGGTACTCCTGATCGCTGCCTCTTTCTTCTTTATGTAGCGCATGGTGCTTTCTTTGAGGCCATAATGACGCACTACTGTAGCATAACTTTTTAGTTCCCAGAGTAAATCCAGTAGTTCAACCTTCTCCCGGAGTGTCTTAAACTTCTTCTGGCACTTAGGCTCATTGCCAGAACCCTTAGAAGGTGCAGGGCGTTTCGGCAGCATCTTGGGGCTTTAAGAAGAACAAAACAGAAAACATGAGAACACTCAGCCGGAGATGCATCACAGGGCAGCAGTCAATCAGAAATACAGTAATCCCTCGCTATATCGCGCTTCGCCTTTCGCGGCTTCACTCCATCGCAGATTTTATATGTAAGCATATTTAAATATATATCGCGGATTTTTTGCTGGTTCGCGGATTTCTGCGGACAATGGATCTTTTAATTTCTTGTACATGCTTCCTCAGTTGGTTTGCCCAGTTGATTTCATACAAGGGACGCTATTGGCAGATGGCTGAGAAGCTACCCAACTTACTTTTCTCTTTCTCTTGCGCTGAGTTTCTCTGATCCTGACGTACGGGGATTGAGCAGGGGGGCTGTTCGCAAACCTAGACGATACGGACGCTCGTCTAAAAATGCTGAAAGATTATCTTCACGTTGCTACCTTCTGTGCAAGCTGTTTCCTGAAGCGACATGCTGCACAGTGCTTCGCATACTTAAAAGCTCGAAGGGCACGTATTGATTTTTCACTGTTTGTTTTTATCTGTCTCTCTCTCTCTGCTCCTGACAGAGGGGGTGTGAGCTGCCGCCTTCAACAGCTTTGTGCCACGGTGCTTCGCATACTTAAAAGCCAAACAGCCCTATTGATTTGTTTGCTTTTGTCTCTCTCTCTCTCTCTGACATGCTCTGCTCCTGACGCGCACTCCTTTGAAGAGGAAGATATGTTTGCATTCTTTTAATTGTGAGACGGTACTGTCATCTCTGTCTTGTCATGGAGCACGTTTAAACTTTTGAAAAAGAAACAAATGTTTGTTTGCAGTGTTTGAATAACGTTCCTGTCTCTCTACAACCTCCTGTGTTTCTGCGCAAATCTGTGACCCACGCATGACAATATAAAAATAACCATATAAACATATGGTTTCTACTTCGCGGATTTTCTTATTTCGCGGGTGGCTCTGGAACGCAACCCCCGCAATGGAGGAGGGATTACTGTAAGGAGAAATGAATAATGCTCTCCGATTGGCTACTTTCACCATCCCAAGCCACGTTTTCCTCTACGGTTGCTTCGTGTCCTCTCTACAGTACAGTATTGCCATGAAAAAAGCCATAAAAAATTGCGGAGGATATTTGCGGTCTCGGCTAACAATTATTAGTTAGGTTCTAAGGAAAATCTGAGGCCACGAACTCTGAACCGCAACTTCATGGGGGTCTACTCTACTATGCATGCGGGTGAATGAAGATAAAATTGAGTTTAGAGATGAGTTGAAAGAGTTGAGAAATAAACAATTACAAAGTCCTTCATTCCACTAAAACAGAAGCCATGACCACTTACCTTAGGATGAAGGGCTGTGTTTATTCTAACAAAGCTGCAACCCAAACATGCCAATGCATTTGTGCTCAGCAGAACAGTGTGGAGATGTAGGTATCAACATTGTAAAAAAGTTCTGAAATACTGCCTGAACATTAATTTTATATAACCCAAAATCCATGGGACCTTAGATAGATAGATAGATAGATAGATAGATAGATAGATAGATAGATAGATAGATAGATAGATAGATAGATAGATAGATAGATAGATAGATAGATAGATAGATAGATAGATAGATAGATAGATAGATAGATAGATAGATAGATAGATAGATAGATACTTTATTAATCCCAAGGGGAAATTCACATTATAGTGTGAATATAGTCTTTATAGTACTCCTTATAGTAGTCTTTTAAGACAAAAAAGCTATAAATCAAAATCACAAGTCTCAAGTGCAATGGAAAAACCGAGTAACTGCCATTTTTTTCACAATTGAGTTTTTTTCAGTTTTTGCAGTCACTAGGTCTTTCCTGGTGTTATAAGGAAGTGGTGATGGCCAAAGAAGTTTTCATTCTGGTCATAGCACGATGGAAGAAGCTAGTATGTACACAGTATTTTACAAAACCTAGCAATTCCGTTGACCAATGAGGAAAGACCGCCTACCAATGAAAACGTCAGATTTTGATCACATGATTTAAATGCTGCAACTGCGTGATTTAAATGGTAGGTGTTGTTGATTCATGAAAAAAAAAACAATATTGTGAATGTGAAGCTCAGCGAAAATGAAATCTAGAGATCATTAATTATAAGGGCAACATCATTTTCTCAAATCCATAGTTGGTAAGAAGTGTCAGAATGCCAGATTCTGGTGGCACAGTGGAAACACTGCTGCCTTGCAGTAAGGAGATCATGGATTCACGTCCCAGGACTCCTTATGTAGAGATATCTTTGAGTAGTGAGAAAAGTGCTATCTAAATGTAAAGAATTATTATTTTAAATCAAGATTATCAAACCGCACACGTTCTCTAGTCAAATCTGTATTTTGGATAAAGAGCCCCTGTTATTTCACTGGAAGTTATCAGCAAGACTTCAAGACATGAGTCTTTTGCAATCAGGTAAGTTCTTCTAGCAGCCCATTACCCACGTATAGAGACTTCTAAAATGGCGATGTGACACATTTAAAAATTAAAAGAAAAATTCTAGTCTTTCTCAAAGAAATTACATCTTGTCTGAAGAAAGTTTCCTCGAAAGCATGCATATTGTAATCTTTTTAGTTAGCCAATAAAACGTGTCATTTTGCTTGACTGCTCACTACTTCCTCAAAAACTTAAAACTCATAAATGAAAATATAGCTTTAAAATTAACCTTCCAAAATGTTAAAATCTATATGATCTAAAAAAATGTTATCTGCAGCAAAAAATAAATTTTCTAACTAGTCAAAACAGGTTTTTAAATTCCTAAAAGACAGTCTTGCACTCATCTTCTTCTCATATTCTAATTAAATTATATATGCCTTGCAAATATAATTTTGTGTTAATGGTTGAGCCTGTAACTTGATTAAGTAATGAGGAGAAGAGGGTAATTATATTTTATTGTAATTTTATTGAGTTTCTATAGTCGATGCAATGTCTCAGAACTCCAGCTTTCTTAGTCACAAAGAAAAATCCAGCACCAATAGGATTGTTACAAAGTCTGATAAAGCCTGTTTGTAAATTTTCCTGAATGCAATCATCAATGGTCCAGATTTCGGGACGAGACAAGCTATAAAACTTCCTTTAGGTAAAGGGGCACCTGGCTCTGGGTCAATAGACCATTATGGACTCTATGTGTCCAGTAGATTTCTACTCAGTAAAGACATCCTGGAAATCCTCATAACATTAAGGTAAAACCTGAACTGTATTACACTGAACAACAGGTGGGAAGATAAGCGTTAAACAATTTTCTTTACAAAAAGAACTTCATTCCTTAATTCTTTTTAAGCTCCAGTAAGTAACTAAATTGTGTTTTTACAGCCAAGGACAACTTAAAATTAATTGTGAAATAACACTGGGAATAACAAAACAGGTGATGGTCTCATTATGCTAGACACCTACTTGTAGGTTGATTGGTGTTTTAACCGGGTAGCAGTGCCACATGAGTGTTGTCTTTCGTGTTTGTCTCCTCGATTGACTGTGTTTACTTGCCGAAAATGGAGGTGAATGCTGCACATTTACCAGAGGGGATGTACTGAGGAACTGGCCAATTGGAAAAGGCAGGAAGTAACTTAAAAGAAAAGAGGACATCCTGAGCAGAGGAGAGAGTTTCAGATTTAGAGGACCACAACAATATGGGAGAAAGAGCAGCTTTTTTTGCCAGAAGAAACATGACTTACAGGGGTGGGGGCCTGTTCTGCACCATCCAGAGGTGAATTGTTTGCTCACACCTGAGAGCTTGACTACCAAGGGTTATCCTGGAGGGGTGGGCTGCTTGTAGGCTGTGAAAGAGGAGATGAGGAAAAAAATGCAATTTGTTTGGGAAGCTTCTCCATTTTCCATAGTGCACTTAACTGGGCTTCATCTGATTACAGAGAGAACTTTCATGTCATCAGAATTAATATTTATTGGGCTGATAGCTGTTACTTGTGTCATTTATATTGTGTTTTGCTCTTTCTTGTGTTTGTGAACTGTGCACATGTGTGTTGATCTTGTATTTTGTGTTTCGGTTTAGTTTCAATATAAGCACCATGTTGAAATGCTTACTATAAGTGTCTTGTGTCACTCATGCGTGTCAGTGGATCCTTCTCTTTTAAGGTTTGTACTACCACCCCGGGTCAAGAGGGGGCGCTGGCGCTAACCTTATCCTCTTTTATGCCCTTCATAGTGCCGAGGAGATGCACAGTGAAGACACAGTCAGTCCCCTCTGCTAAATATCCCCACAGTTCCAGGAAGGAGGTGTCACTATATATGACAGCACACTACAGGACAGAGCTCCTTCCCATAGTGACTAAAACAGGCTTTGTTAGCCAAGAAAGGTTCCTGAGACAAGGAAATCCTGATTTTCATTTGTGTTGCCATCAACTGCACCTTTTGTTTATTCTTTTGACTTGATTTAGTGGGGATGATATTAGTATCCCAACATTTCAGCTTGTGGATCTTCAATTCCTTCCATCGACCACACTTTCTATTGTCGGGAAAAGGGAACCAGGGTAGCATGGTTAGCATGACCCAATTTTTATAAGACGTAGCAATGAGTAATTGCAGACCTAACCTGACCGTTTTCGCAGCATAGTGAGGCATCAGTACAGCCTTTGGTGGAGTTCTACAGAGATTAACGTCTTTTGCATAAAGACGCTTAACACTAGAATTACCAGAGCCTATGAAAAAAATCATAAATCCGGCCCACCTTAAATCCCTTTGCTCCTCTCCATCAGCGTGTTTTGTCTTGTAAATGTGTCAATAAGCCCAAGCAGCAAGCAGCCTGCTATTCCGCTCCCACACACATCCCCGCAGAACGGGCACAAAGTTCTCCCAGTTCCTGCCTTGATTATCTGGGAGTGAGCTACCTATATAGAGTAATTAATTTCATGTGTGTTCTGTGTCTACAACAATCTATGTAAACACATCGTTAAAACAGAAACGTTTTTTATGTTTTAGTAATAAATGACAAAATGTAGACATGAACTCTATCAGTGTTTCTCAACCTTTAAGTATTTGCAACACGAGTTTTCATAACAGTTTTAATCGTGCCCCCTAACGTTTTTTTTTAAACCCTAAGAATAACGAAATTACGCCACATATGGCAACATTCGCGCCCGCTCTTTTGTTACATTCCCCCCTAGGGGGGTGCATCCCACAGTTTGAGAACCGATGAACTATATAATATGTGAAAGCTGATGGCCAAATATCAAATAAACACTTTCACAAAAGGTGCAAGTACAATACAACAGCTTCCGTGGTAAAGCGGTAAGAACTGCTGACTTATAATCCAGAGGTCGTCAGTTTGAAAACAGCTCCCCCACAACTTTACTGTTTTGAGTAGTGAGCTAATCTTATTGTTAATATTATACAATAAAAATATACATTTGATTTGTGTCTGTAACAGCCAGTGTACATTTATAGTACTTGTAAAGTTAGTGTTTTTTTTTTTACTTTTATTCTGTCAGTCACAATCACGATACAACACTCACCCCCACCCCAAATCTGATGCGGTTACTTTTTATCTGAAACTGGGAATAACTATAGATGTGAGTGGTGTTTTGAGACAATGGAACTGGAAATTCTCTGATCTGGAAGGATAAAAGCTGACACACAAATGCTGGTGAATCTGCCTTCTTTGTATCTCATTGTCACTTGAATTTTTTTTATTCAGTTTTATTGAGTGTTCCTGCTCACGCTGAATTAGTATGCACCTTATGGTCCATAATGTCAAAGCCGCACTGACCAAAAAACAGAGACATAGGTATATATGATATTTGGAATAACTCATTTTATGACCTGTATAGTACATTTCGGAAAACATTGTGGCACAGATGCAGCATTATTCATATTATTCATATTCATTCACATGCCTTCTTGCGCTTGTAATCATTAAACACGTTTTTTTGGGGTTTTTTTTCAATCTTGCCCATAAAGTCTCCACATTTTGGTCTATGGTGCTGTTTCTTTTGTACTCTGGGATATGCAGAGGAAAGAATAGTACAAAGAGGTCAGTTCTGCGCTATATGCAATCATTAGATTCAAATGTTAACAGTTCCCACACACCCAAGGACCTTCCTTCCTGCATTTTACGACATGTGTACCTGTTGCAATGTACACACTTCTCTCTGTGCTGTGGTTACTATTACACTGAAGGGGCTGGGGGAAGCGATGGTCTTGGAACAGAAGGTTTTGATGTTGCATCCTCTTTTGCTTTATCCAACAACAACAACATTTATTTATATAGCACATTTTCATACAAAAAGTAGCTCAAAGTGCTTTACATAATGAAGAAAAGAAAAATAAAAGACAAAATAAGAAATTAAAATAAGACAACATTAGTTAACATAGAAAAGGAGTAAGGTTCGATGGCCAGGGTGGACAGAAAAAACAAAAAGATAAAATCTGTAGGGGTTCCAGGCCACGAGACCGCCCAGTCCCCTCTGGGCATTCTACCTAACATAAATGAAATAGTCCTCTTTGTAGTTAGGGTTCTCATGGAGTCACTTGATGCTGATGGTCATACAGACTTGTGGCTTTTAATCCATCCATCATTTTTGGAACATCATGGTACTTAGAATAGATGGTGGTGGCAAAGGACACCGGAAAAAGAAACAGAAGAGAGAGTAGGGGTTAGTACAGATTTTAGAGCCACCATGAATAGTTATTATAATGAATTGGATATACAGAGCATCAGGATTAAATTACAGTGAAGTTATGAGAAGGCCATGTTAAAATAATGTGTTTTCAGCAGTTTTTTAAAGTGCTCCACTGTATTAGCCTGGCGAATTCCTATTGGCAGGCTATTCCAGATTTTAGGTGCATAACAGCAGAAGGCCGCCTCACCACTTCTTTTAAGTTTTGCTCTTGGAATTCTAAGGAGACACTCAGTTGAGGATCTGAGGTTGCGGTTTGGAATATAAGACGTCAGACATTCCGATATATAGGATGGGGCGAGATTATTTAAGGCTTTATAAACCATAAGCAAAATTTTAAAGTCAATCCTGAATGACACAGGTAACCAGTGTAGTGACATCAAAACTGGAGAGATGTGCTCGGATTTTCTTTTCCTGGTAAGGATTCTAGCAGCTGCATTCTGCACTAGTTGCAAACGATTTATGTCTTTTTTGGGTAGTCCTGAGAAGAGTGCGTTACAGTAATCTAGCCGACTGAAAACAAATGCGTGAACTAATTTCACAGCATCCTTCAATGATATAAGAGGTCTAACTTTTGCTATGTTTCTTAAGTGAAAAAATGCTGTCCTAGTGATCTGATTAATATGCGATTTAAAATGTAGATTACAGTCAACAGTTACCCCTAAGCTTTTTACCTTCGTTTTGACTTTTAATCCTAATGTATCCAGTTTATTTCTAATAGCCTCATTGTATCCATTATTGCCAATCATTAAGATTTCAGTTTTCTCTTTATTTAACTTGAGAAAGTTACTATTCATCCATTCTGAAATACAAGTCAGACATTGTGTTAGTGAATCAAGAGATTCGGGGTCATCAGGTGCAATTGATAAATACAGCTGTGTGTCATCAACATAGTTGTGGTAGCTCACGTTGTGCCCTGAGATAATCTGACCTAATGGAAGCATGTAGATTGAGAAGAGCAGCGGACCCAGGATAGAGCCTTGTGGAACACCATAGAGGATATCATGTGTCTTTGAGTTGTAATTACCACAACTAACAAAGAATTTTCTCCCTGCCAGGTAGGATTCAAACCAATTTCAGACACTGCCAGAGAGGTCCACCCACTGACTAAGGCGATTTTTAAGAATATTATGATCAATGGTGTCAAATGCGGCACTCAGATCTAAGAGGATGAGAACAGATAAATGGCCTCTGTCTGGATTTACCCGCAAATCATTAACTACTTTAACAAGTGCAGTTTCTGTGCTTTGATTTGTTCTAAAACCTGACTGAAATTTATCAAGAATAGCATGTTTATTAAGGTGCTCATTTAACTGCATAATGACTGCCTTCTCTAGAATTTTACTTCAGAATTTTTACTTAATTTTACTTATCCATCACCTTTTCTTGTAAGAAGCGACAATGAAGTTCCTCTGCAAGGTGAGCCATGAACGCTCTTCTTTTCTCAGTGGCCCCAGTGCATGCTTTGTACAGAACATGTGCGTTGATCGCAAGTCAAGCATGTTATAGCACAAGCAACCAGCCACCTGCGTGCTCCTGCTTGCACTGAATAAGCTCACGCCTTCTGGTGCACGATGTTAATGCAGCACCAGGGAAAAAAGGAAAGAGATAAATATACAGTACTGTGCAAAAGTTTTAGGCAGGTGTGAAAAATTGCTGTAAACAAAGAATACTTTCAGAAATATAAATAATGATTGTTTATTGTTATCAATTTACAAAATGCAAAGTGAGCGAACAAAAGAAAAATCTAAATCAAATCAATATTTGGTGTTACTACCTTTTGCCTTCAAACCAGCATCAATTCTTATAGGTACACTTGCACAAATTCAGGGATTTTGTAGGATTCTAGTCAGGTGTATGATCAACCAATTATACCAAACAGGTGCTAATGATCATCAATGTCACACGTAGGTTGAAACACAGTCATTAACTGAAACAGAAACAGCTGTGTAGGAGGCTTAAAACTGGGTGAGGAACAGCCAAACTCTGCTACCAAGGTGAGGTTGTGGAAGACAGTTTCATGTCATGACAAGATTAGGCACAGCAACAAGACACAAGGTAGTTCTACTGCATCAGCAAGGTCTCTCCCAGACAAAGATTTCAAAGCAGACTGGGGTTTCAAGATGTTCTGTTCAAGCTCTTTTGAAGAAGCACAAAGAAACGGGCAACGTTGAGGATCGTGGATGCAGTGGTCGGCCAAGGAAACTTAGTGCAGCAGATGAAAGACACATCAAGCTTATTACCCTTCGAAATCGGAAGATGTCCAGCAGTGCCATCAGCTCAGAACTGGCAGAAACCAGTGGGACCCAGGTACACCTATCTACTGTCCGGAGAAGTCTGGCCAGAAGTGGTCTTCATGGAAGAGTTGCAGCCAAAAAGCCATACCTCCGACATGGAAACAAGGCCAAGCGACTCAAGTATGCACGAAAACATAGGAACTGGGGTGTAGAAAAATGGCAGCAGGTGCTCTGGACTGATGAGTCAAAATCTAAAATATTTGGCTGATAGCAGAAGGCAGTTTGTTCGTCGAAGGGCTGGAGAGCAGTACAATAATGAGTGTCTGCAGGCAACAGTGAAGCATGGAGGAGGTTCCTTGAATGTTTGGGGTTGCATTTCTGCAAATGGAGTTGGAGATTTGTTCAGGATTAATGGTGTTCTCAATGCTGAGAAATACAGGCAGATACTTATCCATCATGCAATACCATCAGGGAGGCGTATGATTGGCTCCAAATTTATTCTGCAGCAGGACAATGACCCCAAACATACAGCCAAAGTCATTAAGAACTATCTTCAGTGTAAAGAAGAACAAGAAGTCCTGGAAGTGATGGTATGGCCCCCACAGAGCCCTGATCTGAACATCATCGAGTGTGTCTGGGATTACATAAAGAGACAGAAGGATGTGAGGAAGCCTACATTCGCAGAAGATCTGTGGTTAGTTCTCCAAGATGTTTGGAACAACCTACCAGCTGAGTTCCTTCAAAAACTGTGTGCAAGTGTACCTAGAAGAATTGATGCTGTTTTGAAGGCAAAGGGTGGTCACACCAAATATTGATTTGATTTAGATTTCTCTTTTGTTCATTCACTGCATTTTGTTGATTGATGAAAATAAATGATTAACACTTCCATTTTTGAAAGCATTCTTTGTTTACAGCATTTTTTCACACCTGCCCAAAACTTTTGCACAGTAATGTATGTGACATCAGGCTCTGGTAATTCAAGTGTAATTCTAGCTAAGTGGAGGCAAGGTCGTATGCTAAAACACATGGCAAGAGGTAGACCAACTCGAATGGAGGCTGGTGCATGAGTGAGGCGGGCCCCACCCCAATTTCCTTGGCCCAGGGAGCACCTGGACCACTTCCGGGTGCAGTATACAGGAGGCCGCCTCACTCCACTCGGAGAGCCGGAGTCGATTGGAAGAGGACAGAGCTTGCAGGAAAGGAGTGGAGGTGGTGAAGAGAGAGAAAAGAAAGATATAGAATTAAGGACTGAGTTATTGTGAGTCTTTGGGCACTGTGTTCGTGCTGTGTGCGGAAACAAAAATAAAAACGTGTGTGTTTTGAGATATCTGGCTGTCTCGGTGTCTGTCTGTGTTCGGGGCATCTTTTACAGTGTGTATTTATTGTAGTAAATGACAATATTGGTTACTGTTACAGATACAAAAAACATTTGAGAAAACGCTAAGCACAAAACAATAAGCAATTGTTTTTCGCAGATGCAGACAAATGGTGGTGTAGTAATGGAATGAAAGTCATGTAAAGTTTTGTCCTACTGTGATGCTGATGTATGTGAAGATTTTTAAATGTTGGTAGCGCTCCCAGACAAAGACATTTTCCAGCCCAGACAAAATTAACATGAACAAGCGAGTACAGGACAAAAACCTACAGTAAATTCAGTAAACCCATTTCAACCCAAAGGTTCTACGCACACAGTCACTGGGTCAGTTTCCTAGTTTGCATAAATGTTTTCCAGCTCTGTGTTTCACCTTCAAGTTCTTGATTTTACTTGCTGGCAACAAGCTCATGTGGTTTGTGGCCTTCCTGAGTCTATCCAGTTGGTGGCAGATAGGAGGATGAACGGCACCCTGGAATTAAAGCCAGTTTGTCATAAGCATTCCCACATACTGAGCTGTGCACAGGAGTGATGCATATCACTATTAAATGGCACCCCAGCAATCATCTGGAAAATTGTTGGTGAAGCACTGTTGGATTTCAAAGACATATGACAAATCCAATAATTTGCAGCAAAATTCAAACGCTCAACAGTTTTTATTATATCTTGCCTCAACTGTATTTATACTAAAAACTGCTTATCCATTAAAAAAAAGAGTTTTGCAGCCGTGTTAAAATTACTCATATTCCTGAAACAGTCACTGATCCAGCTGTGTCAGTGTGCTAATGAAAAATGTGCAGTTTAGGCAGGAGTGACTGATTTAGAGCTTCGGCCCTCATTACCCGTTTCACAAAATGCTTTCAGTGCAGGTCGCTGGTGATTAGGAGACGTGCGTATGGGAAGACTTTGTTGATTGAGGAGGTTTTTGTCTTTAATTATTTAATGCCAGGCATAAGAGTTGATCTTAATGCCTGCAATGTAGAGAAGGATAAAGATAACATTTATAACAGCATCCTTTGTTATATTAGATAATGCTTCTGGATTTCATTAACATACTGTTATGCCTTAATGGTGGGATGGTGTTTCACCTGGCTGCCTCAGAGCTAGGCCTCAGCACCTGGGGCCTTATGTATAACACCGTGCGTAGAATTCAGACTATAACATGGCGTACGGACAAAAGCGGAAATGTTTGTACGCATAAATCTGTGTGAACGCTAACTTCCACGTTCTTCCGCATTCTTCTGCTACATAAATCCCGGTCACTGTGAAAAGTAATGCACGTGCAAGCGCCTGCTGTCCCGCCCCAACTCCTCCCAGAATTACGCCTCTTTGAATATGCAAATCAATATAAATAGCCCTTAAGCTCAGGCTTCTGTGAAAAGACAATGGCAAGAGCACGGGGGAAAATAGAAGAATTTCAGCGAATACCAAGTGGAGGCAAGGAAAAACTTACTATTTGTTGGTTTAAACAGTGATATAATCAACAAAAGGAAGTTGATCGAGTGACAGAGTGTCGGAAAAACTTGAAAGCTCGAGTTCACAAAGTTGTCAGATATGAAAGTCGCCATGAAAAGGCCAGTCGTAGCCCACCGTCAGAGTGTCATAAGTAAGCTTATTAGGGTACAGAGAAAAAAAATAGGCACACAGTGGGAAAAAAGCACGAAATGTTAACTTTAATCTTGAAATTTCCACTTTAATCACGTAGTTTATTTTGTCATTAAAGTAGAACATCATAAACTTCATCTTAAAATCTTTTAATTTACTAGTTTCTCTAATCCCATCGTGACTAAAGTAGCACATTATATGCTTTGTTTTGTATTTGATCTTCTATGTGCTCTATGTGTGTGAATCACTACGTGTTTCATAAACAGGCTTTCTCTTCCTCCGACAGGACACAGAATCCGTTACATTCATGATATTACAGCTCTCTGAATAATTAAAATACTAAGATGTATACTTGATATAATTTTCATGATGATAGGAGTTAAAACATGTTACTGAACATGGAAACACAGTGGCGCAGTGATTGTTCCTGCCTCACGCAAGATGCTTGCTACGCCGTGCGCGAGCTTTGATGAAATAATTTATTGCAGCAGTACTGTCTCTTTCAAACGTACTAACCCCCAATTCCTGTCCTTACTTTTCTTTCTCCAAATACCCAATCGCCACACAATCAGCTCTGCAATAGACGTTAAACCATCTGTAAGCTTAGAATGCCGATTCTTCAAAACTTTTAAGGAACATCGAAATATCTTCGTAGTACGTGTTTAATTATTCTATCCATCTATCCTTCCAGTGTCGCGCCAGCCCCAGCAAGAATACAGCGCGAGGCAGGAACAATCCATGAACGGAGCAGCAGCTCCTTGCTACCGCTGCGACACCGTGTCCTCAAATATTTAATTATTAACAATATAGATTATTTAAATTATGTTAACATTTTACCTGTATAATATAATAAACATATTTTCCTGCATTTCATCTTAAAAATGATACCAGTAATCTCTTTCTAATCATCTGCTGTAGATCTGTGATTCCCCGCTCAGATACAGTGATATGAATACTTAGAGTGGTGCAGTGAGAGTAACGGGAGCAGCTGAAAGAAGAAGAAGGTGCAGTGAGAGTAACAACGCTAAAGCAGCTATGATATTTAGAATAGTTTGACCATTCTGTGGACCATTATATTGTTACGGGTTAATTACAATCAGATGCATTAGAGCAGTGTTTCTAAAACCCGGTCCTGGGGAACCCCTGTGGCTGCAGGTTTTTGTTCCAACCAGCTTCTGTTCTTAATTGAACTCCTGGGCTAATTAAGTGAACTGCTATTTCCTCATGTTCTGTGTTTAGGGAACAATATAGAAATTAGAAAACTAAGTTTGCTAAAAAAAAATATTAAAATGTACCAAGCAGTTATATGGGAATAATGTTTTTTTTTTCTTTTTAACAGTATTTTCATCTTGATTTTCATTCTACTTTTCTAGGTCTTCTAATTGTTTAATTAATCCATTATTTACTAATTAGTGAGTCTGACTCTAAAGTAGTTGCAGCCTTTGATTATTCAGTGTTGTTTGCCTGGGTGTCTGCTCTGCTCGTTTTAAATTGTCATTATTAAGATACAACGAAGGGGAAAAAACTGCACAGAGAAAGGGCAAAGTATAATGAAATCAACAAAAGAGAGTTAAACATTTAAACCTATAGCAAAAGCAGAAATATTTCTAAATGTCTTATAAATGCAAAAATCATGCTGCTGTGCTTTTCTGAATGTTGAATAAAAGAAAAAAAAAAACAGCTAATTAAATGAGAACAGTGCTATCAGGTGTTGCCACTGATTAGGAATCTGGTTGGAACAAAAACCTGCAGCCACAGGGGTTCCCCAGGACCGAGTTTGGGAAACACTGCATTAGACAAATACACAATATGGAGTTAATTTCAGTGTATTTTTAAAGCCGCATCAGGGAACAGTGGGTGCTGCCAGATTGCAAAACCGAGCAGAGAACTTGCGTACACCAGGGTTGGAGCTACCGTGAAAATGAACGTGGCTTTACGCAAGTTTAGGTTGTATACATTGCGATTTGAGCGTGGAAACGGGCTTACACAACATTTTAATGCGTATGCACCGTTTATACATGAGGCCCCTGGGCTTCAGTCTTAGCCTGGTCACTCTCTGCATGTCTTTTGCACATTCTGCCTGTGTCAGTTTTCTCCATGTATTTCAGTTTATTCTTTTATCTTAAAACTGTGTAAGTTAGGTTGACTAGGAACTCTACATCGGTCCTTAAGGTGGGTGCGCACAGCACTATGATGGACTGGCATCTGAATTAAGTTTAGCACTTGCCTTTATGACCAGTATTGGAGCGTTGGGGTAAAACTCACCACAACCTAACAATGGCACGAGTAGTTATAAAAAAAGTGCTGGTTTTGTTAACTACTAGGAAATATTTAAAGTGCAACACAGCCTGGCAGCAAAACCATAAGCAATGCCAACCTGAATATGTGCAGTAAAGTGCGGAATTCAGCAAGGTGAGACCTCAGGCATTTGTACACCATTAGGGAACAGATAGCTCTTTCTTTCTTTCTTTCTTTCTTTCTTTCTTTCTTTCTTTCTTTCTTTCTTTCTTTCTTTCTTTCTTTCTTTCTTTCTTTCTTTTCCCACTTCCTTTTTCCCACTTTCTTTCTTTTCATTGTGCGTTTATCTTCAACCCTCTATCTTCCAAAGCTCTTCCTCCAATCCTGAATATTGCCCTTCTCCTTATAAACTGGTACAATCACACTGTTCCTCCACTCCTCTGGTATTCTCTCCTGTTCAAAGATCTTCTGCATGAGATCTCACAGTGCATCTACTCCCTCTTCTCCTAAACTCTTCGGCAGTTCTACTGGTATTTCATCTGGTCCTGATTTTGTTGTCATTTTTCATTCTTTTCTTTGTGCTGGCCCTTCATTTGGAACTCCATAATCAAATACTACCCTTGGATTTTCTTCATTCAACAGCTTTTCAAAGTACCTCTTACACCATTTTTTGATCCTATCATGCTCACTCAAGACCTCACTTTGCTCATTTAAGCTCAGACTTCGCTCATGTTTCATCTGCTTTATTTCACTTAAATCCTTTCCAGCCTTGTTCCTAGCCTTTGCTATTCTGAAACTTCTTCTCTCTCCCTCTTTTTTCTCCAATGTTTCATTCACCTTTTCCAAAGCTTGTGCCTCAGCTCTTGACGCTTCCTTTTTGTCTCCCTGCTGGTCTCCCTATAACTTTCTGTATCTTCCTCCCTCCCTGATTGGTGCCATGTCTCTGTTGCCTCCTTCTTAGCCTTTATCACATCCTGCACCTCTCTGTTCCACCACCATGTCTTTTTGTCCAAAGGTGGGCTTCTTCTTGTCGTCCAGCCCAACACCACTTTACCTGCTCTTGCTACAACTTCTTCTACCCGCCATTCCTCCACCCCTTCAAATGACAGCACTTCATTTAAACTTTCTCCCTAAACCTGCTCTTAAGCCCTTCCTCTTTTATTGTAATTTCCACCACTTTATTCTTGGTGCTGCTTGGGCTGGTTTTATTCTCCAGATACACCAAAGGAGAGCAGGCTGCTTTGAATTTACAAACTAACTAAACTGACTTTCTTGCCATCTTCGTGCACCAGTCCATCTAATGGAACACGTACTCACTTCATCTGATCAGGTTTAGTGTTACCATAAAGCCTTAAATGTATGTCCACCCTTACAATATCTGTTACCTCAGAGAAAACCCTGACAGACATGTAGAGAACGTACAAACCTCCTACAGCCTGGGGTTTGAAAACAGTCTTTTGGGTCTGTGAGGCAGTAGCCTAATAAATGTCACACATCAGCACACCAGGATGATTCGCTGTACTGTCCTAACTAAATATGGTGACCTGTCTGCAGGGGGATTGTGCTATCTTGGAAGCAGTGGGGTTAGGAAACTGAGTTTTCAGTTTTCAGTGTGGTAGAAAACTCGGCTTTTATTACTGCTGCACCAAGATGGCACCATTCTTTCATTTATTTTTGAGCCAACTGCCTAATTACTGGGTTACAGGTCTAACTTTGCAGCAACAGCGGGCAACACTGCACAGGGTGACAATCAATCACAGTAACTCACACTGGAACAATTTAGTGATGGCAGTTATTGAACAAGTGTTTCTTTACAATACAATCTTAAACTTGTTTTCTCCATCTTAAAATATTGGACAATTAAGACTAAGCTAATTCATGCATTTATTTCAGGGAGGATTACCTTCTATGATGCATTATGTCCAGGCTGCTCAAACTGTTCTTTATGCAACTTACAGTTCATTCAAACTGCTGCCACAAGAATCATTACTGTCACGATGTAAAATATGCAGATTCCATTCCTGCACTTATTGTATTATGTCTAACTTCATTTTTGGACTGTTATCATTTCTTATTTTCATGTTTGTGATGTTGTCAGTTTGTCATTTTGTTTACTGTTTTAAATCGGTGTTTTTCTGCTATTTTTCTTTGCTTTGACAGGTAGGAAGAAGACTGTCAGTTAAAGGTCTCCCCAGAGATGTTAGATTGAGTTCACGTCTGGGCTCTGTCTGAGCCCCTCTCAAAGGACAAGGTCTGTGCTTTGTGCTTAGGGTCATTGTCCTCTTGGCAGGTGAACCTTCAGCCCAATCTGAGGTCCACAGCGCTCTGCAGCAGGTTTTCATTAAACATACATCTGTACTTTGCAATGTTCAGCTTTCTCTAGTCTCCTAGTCCCTGCTGCTGAAAGCCAACCCACCAGTATGGTGCTACCACCATGCTTCACCGTTAGAGTGGTATTGCACAGGTGAGGAGCAGTATCTGGTTTCCTCCAGATTATGACGCTAATCTTGGTTTCATCAGACCAGTGAATCTTGTATCTCACACTCTGAGAGCTTTTATTTCTGTCTGGCCACTCTGCCATAAAGTCCAAATCAGTGGTGTGTTGTAGTGATGGTTGTCCTTGTGAAGGTTTTTCCATCTTCACACAGGTTCTCAGGAGCTCAGCCAGTGTGACCACCTCACTTACTATGGCCATTCTCTTCTGATTGCTCAGTTTGACTGGATGGCAGACTTTAAAAAGAAAATCATGGTTGTTTCAGGTTTCTTCCATGTAAGAATTATGGATGCCATTTTGCTGTTGGGAAATGTCAATGCCTTCCCCAGATCTCTGACTTGACAAAATCCTGTCTCTAACATCTTCAGTCAGTTCCTTCCACCTTATGGCTTGGTTTTAGCTCTGATACTCATCTCTAAATGTGGACCTCCTATAGACATTACCTGATCATGTCCAGTCAATTGAGTTGACCACAGATGGGCTCCAAACAAGGTGTAGAAACATCTCAATGATGATAAATAGAACGTGAGGCACCTAAGCCAAATGTCTAGCGTCATATTAAAGGGTTTACACACTTGTGTCAATGTGTTACTTCACTTTTCTATTTTGAATAAATTTGCAAAAGTTTCTAAAATCCTGCTTTCACTTTGTCATTCTGGGATATTGAGTGTTGCTTGATGAGGGAAAAAATGAATTTAAATGATTTTATCAGTGGGCTGCAACATAGCAAAATGTGAAAACGGTGAGGGGGACTGGATACTTTGTGAATCCACTGTATTTACAGCGCATATTGCAAAAATGTTCATGTCCCTTTTCAAAACTTAAACTGAAATGAATAACTTAACAGAACACAAAATTGAATTAGACAGCAATTTTGGTTACACTTCTGCATTAATGCCAGATTTAAACATATTCAAAATGTTAAAAAAAGAAAAAAATTACACCAACCGCAGATGATTTAGCATTCAGCTAAAGACTTATCCAGGTGTTTTTTCTTCAAATTCAATACTATCTGTGCAAAATGAAAATATTGCAGTGTGATTTTTAAGTAAAATGGACCCAGCCAGAGAAAGAGAAGTGATGGAGAAGAGCCTGGAAACGTGGAGAAGCACAATATGTGTGGTGGGAGCTGAAGACTTAGATGAGATTAAGCCTGCAATTATCGATCAAGTCATAAATCATGGTCTATCAATGAGAGAGGCTGCTGTGAGAGAGTGAAGCCTAATCAGCAATGCTTAACGTTCTGAGACTTTTCAGGTAAACTAAAAAGTAAAATGTGCATTCTGCAAAAACTTGTGACTGAACTGAATATTAAACTAATAGAGAAAATTGAGCAAATCCCTAAGAATCACTCATGTCTTATTGTTTTTAAATTTCTGCTGTAGGATCCAAAAAACAGAAGTAGAATTTTCAGTCAATCATTAATATGATCATAACACTCAGATAAATTCAGAACAGAGTGATGGGCAGATAACACCATCACTCTGTACTCATCACAGGTCCATACCTCTTCAATCTACTATCCTGTACTTCCTTAGATATCTTTCCCACTCTTGTTGTACCTATGATGGTCTCATTTCATATTCTGCTCTTTCCTGTAACTCCACACATTTTTGTGCCTATGCACCATTTATACATGAGGCCCCTGGGCTTCAGTCTTAGCCTGGTCACTCTCTGCATGTCTTTTGCACATTCTGTCTGTGTCAGTTTTCTCCATGTATTTCAGTTTATTCTTTTATCTTAAAACTGTGTAAGTTAGGTTGACTAGGAACTCTATAGCGGCCCTTTAGGTGGGTGTGCACAGCACTATGACGGACTGGCATCTGATTCAAGTTTAGCACTTGCCTTTATGACCAGTGTTGGAGAGTTGGGGTACAGCTCACCACAACCTCACAACGACACGACTAGTTATAAAAAAAGTTCTGGTTTTGTTACCTACTAGCAAATACTTAAAGTGCAACACAGCCTGGCAGAAAAACCGTAAGCAATGCCGACCTGAATATCTGCAGTAATGTGCGGAATTCAGCAAGGTGAGACCTCCTGCATTTGCACACCAATAGGGAGCAGATAGCTTTCTTTCTTTCTTTCTTTCTTTCTTTCTTTCTTTCTTTCTTTCTTTCTTTCTTTCTTTCTTTCTTTCTTTCTTTCTTTCTTTCTTTCTTTCTTCTCCCACTTCTATGTGGGGTTGACATGCTTGATCAACTTCTTCAAACAGCTCTGTCCTGCAGCTCCTCCCCAGTCAGACCCTTTTCCTTATGATCTTCTTTTACTTTATCCATCCACCTCTGTTTTGGCCTCCTTTATTTACTCTTCCTCTGTACTTCCATTCTCATCATTCTTTTGCCCCCATATTCATTGTCTGTATTCATCACAGGTCCATACCACTTCATCCCACTATCCTGTACATCCTTTAGATATCCTTCCCATTCTTGTTGTACCTTTGATGGTCTCATTTCATATTCTGTTCTTTCCTGTAACTCCACACATCCATCACAGCCTTCTCATTTCTGCAACATCTAACTTCTTCTCTTGGGCTTCCTTTACTGTCCACGTCTCAGCTCTGTACACCATTGCTGGTCTGACCACTGTCTTAAAACCCATACCTTTAACCTTTGCTTTAATTCTTCAATCACACAATACTTCAGATAAATTCTTCCAATTGTTCCATTAAGCTGCACTCTGTGAGTTATATCTGCATCTACCACTGATCCTAGCCATTTAAATGTATCCATTCTTTTCAACAGCTCTCCCTGCAGACTAACATCTGAACCCTAATCATCTTTCTGTCTCCTTTCTATTTATCTTCAACCCTCTGTCTTCCGAAGCTCTTCCTCCAATTCTCCAATCCTGAATACAGTATTGCCCTTCTCCTTATAAATTGGTACAATCACACTGTTCCTCCATTTCTGCTGTAGGATCCAAAAGACAGAAGTAGATCTGGAAAAATCAATCATTAATATGACCATAGCACTCAGATAAATTCAGAACAGAGTGACACCACACTACACAAAAATGTAAGGACGACCATTGTTAAAGTCTTGAAGAAGCATCAGGTCAGGATGAAGCAGCTGTACACTGTCTGATAATGTCATTGTGGGTCTGCCTCAGGCCAATCTAGTAATGACTTTTTAACAAGTAATGATACTGTTTTGTATAAAAAAAATCATTAAAAGTTTTCAATTTACAGAACATTAAACAGGTGAAATTATTAATTAATAAATGCCTTTCTAGCAAGTCTGAATACATTTCATGCCCAAATTGCATGCTGGCAGTAGCTCAACTTTTCTGTAAGCAGGAGCTTATGCCCATGTCCAAAATCATTAATACAGATTGTTGATAATTTCAATGTACAGACCATCATTTAAAAAAAATACACTTTGGATATTAGAAAATGGGTAAAATCACCTCTTGTTACTTTAACTGCAAGTGAGACTGTCAAGGAGTCTGATATAGCAGCAGAAAAACATCACCTTGATGGCAACAGAATGGAGTCACGTTTGGTAGGAAGTCAGGCAAGGACATTTTAATTAGAAGGGTTAACGGCATTCGTGAGGGAGCTCCACACAGGGTGAATTATACTTTCTGTCTGTTTCTGTGCTTTTCTGTGCATGTGTCCCACACCTGCTGAAGTGTTGCTTTGGGCAGGACAGATTATATTATTTGTTGATCCATCCATTAAATCTGCTTATTCAGGGCAGTGGACTGCTGGAGTCCATCCCAACAAGCAATGGACGCAGGCAGAACAACCCCTAGATAGAGTGTAAACACACACACATACACACATATCAGGGGATGATTTACCATCTCCAATTCACCTTTCCTGCATGTCTTTGGACTTGGAGAAAACTGGAGCAAACCCATACGAACCAACGTGCAAACATGCAAGGAGCACCTGGGGTGTGACCCCCAGACTCCCACGAGACAACAGCACCCAAGCTGTGTCATCTTGCACCTAATTTCATTGATTCACATATTTATATTAACTGCGGCTTTAAAAATTGAGGAATAAATATCCTTCGTTTGAGACTTATTGGTGACATAGTGCATCCTATGAAAAGATCAGATTCGACACACTTAACACTAGAATTACCAGAACTTATGAATCTGTTCGCACCTCTCCACCAGCGTCTTTTGTCCTGTAAATGTGCCAATAAAGGCAAGCAGCAAGCAGCCGGCTATTCCATCCCCCCAACGACTTAGAACGTGCACAGACTTCTCCCAGCTCATGCCTTGATTGATTATCTGGGAGTGAAGTGCTGGAGTTTTAGAGTGGAAATAATAGATCGTTATTTGGAACACATGCATTTCATGTGTGTTCTATTTCTACAATAATCTGTGTTAACACATTGTTAAAACAGAAACATTTTGTCATTTCCTACTAAAATATGACAAATGTTTCTGTTTTTATATTTTAGCTCTGATGTAGTTCTGGGTGTGGATGGGTGAATAATTGCAGGGTGAGTCCCAAAAGTTTTGGGGTGCCAATGGGGTCATCCTTTTCAAGTCTCAAACAATAAAACTCCAAATCAGTGCTCAATGGCACAAAATCAAAATAATAAAAAGCAGCATTCCTGGCTTTGTTGGAGGGTTTGGCTCTTAAGAGCTGGTTAGTCATAGGAAGTTTAGCTCCAAATGAGACAACGACATCAGGAAGCGTCGGACTTTTATAGCCCTATGACTGGAAAGGGTGGGGGTTACCTTCCCTCAAGGGGCATCTTCTCGCTGCTGCCGAGTAGAGAAAATACGTGTCAGTTAGCAACAGCACCCCCTCTCGCCCCAACAGAGTATTGCACACCTGTGATGGACCTGGAAAGTGTTCCTCTGATGCGCGTGTGTGACATGGGTTAACTGCTGAGGTACTTCTCATGGTCTAACTTGGCCATGTTAAACTACTGGGGTGTTGGCCCTTGACCAGACGACACTGCAGTGGCCTAAAATGAGACAGTCCAGTGTAATGTGCTTCCACTAACTGAAAATTATCTTATTGTACACCCCCAAACCTATCTCTCTTCCGTTATTAACTTCACATCCCTGTCTTGACAGGTCACTATTAACGTCCTATCCAGGAGGCCATCCAAATCAATATAATTTGGCCCTTGACCATTACAACCTTTTTGCAATACTAAGGTGCCAGCAAGATGAAACTCTAATAAGATGAAGACTCTAATAAGTCAGTAGAATCAATGACTCTGCTTAAAATGTGTTGTTGAGCTTATGGCAAGGTGAAAACTACACACTGGCACCTTGACATGCCAATGAATCTGTGGCATTAGCGACTTAACATCTAACAAGCTCAAGATCACTGTGACAATTCATCTACAAGATGAGTCTTCGTGCTTCTATACACTAAAGTGCTGGCAGCTTGGCTGAATAATAAAAACCCCTTCCTGGATGTAAGAATTCAGAATAAGAGAAGGAATTTGAAAAAGTCTTCATGAAAAAGAGGAGTGCATACTCATATTTATTTCCCTGCCCATGATTACATTAGTGAGGTTGTCACCTGGAATATTATTGATATTTTCTACTTAAGATATTCGGTCATCCAAAATGAAAACCTGAATGGGCAAAAGCATTATGAAAGAAATTAGTTTTTGGATAATATAGCAGGGAGCAGCTTGCGGCGTCGCTAAATCTTTCTGCCTACTTTCTACTGCACATTGCGCCCCACAGCAGCTTTGAAACTTTTCCTTGCGAAAACAATTAGGTTAGTGTCAATTTTTCATTTTGCTGAGCCGCACCGGCCACCTTCTCTGTGACAGAGCGCCCTCTTTTTAATATACACCGGGATGAATCATTGAAACCGCAGAGCACATCAAGCAGCCGGAGACAGGAATGTGCTGAAACCGGGAAAAAGGTAATAAAATGGCAAATGTGACATGCTCTTTTGCATATTTTCATTTCTGTTCTGGGGGTGAGGGGAGGATGAAGCCAAGTGTTTGAGAGCTTTGTACAGATGCTGTTCTGACTTGCTTCTGCCTTATTTAAATTGGTTGATAATTTGTTTATGACTAAAACCTCATTACTGGGAGGACTTAAAAGTACCCAGAGAATGTCTTAACTGAGTAAAATGATTTAATCAAAACTAATTAGTTTAGCTGCAAAGGTAACGTTGCTGCATAAAATAAATGACTCATTAAATTAGGTTGAGTAGAGTTTTGGAATGAAGTATTTCAGGAGCTAAATTGCATTTCATTAAAAACTCAACATGATGCCCATTTCTGAAGCAATCAAAATTTATATGAAACATTTAATAAAAATGTTAAGTAAAATCGTAATTACATGTTGCTAACTTTTTCTAATGAGTGCAAAATATTTTCTTTTTAATTTGCTATTAATGTGTATACATTAGGAAAGTTTAGATTTTAAATTAATCTATCAGTCAAAGTTCAATGCTTCATATTTGTTACATTAATAGCAGGCATAATAAGCACAGCAGATAATGCGACGAGAACAATGAAAGCCAGGAGAGTCACCTCCCTGGAAATGGCTTCTCTCTGCCCACAACGCTTTGTCACACCAAAGCGGAGAACTCTCTGCCATCTGAAAGGGCCATCTTTACAATCCTGACCTTTTAGTCTGACTCAGTCCGAAATTAGCACCCCGATGCTTTATCTTTAGGTGAGTCTTATTGGTCTGATCAGACCTTTTAACCTATAGACAGTGTGATAGATGGCCGGCATCTCATCTCGGCCGACACACCCAGGACGCTAGATGGCGTCTGCCCTGCAGCACAGAGGTGCCCCGGATTCCCACAGGGCACCATGGTAGATGGAGTTCGGCTTCACAGCCCTGCTGGGTGCCGTGGGTGCCGCCATGTGATGCTGCAGGGAGACGTGGGAATTTTTATTTTTCCTATAGCCCAGAAGTACTCCCAAGTCATGGGGACGGAAGAACAGAAGTACTTCCGGGCTGAAGAAAAATATAAGTCTTCATCTGACCCGGAAATGCTATTGAATCACATGGACAGAAGGACAGGAGCACTTCCGGGTCAAGGACTATATAAAGGACTATGGGAGACCCAGCAAGCTGAGCTGGAGTTGAGAGGGAGTGTGACAGAGCTGCTGGGTGAGGAGGATTGTATTATTGTGATTTATTAATTATTGATTATTTGCATATTGTGGGGGATGTGCTGCTGTAGAGGCACTGTATTGAAGAAAATTAAATTACTTCTTGGTGCTTTTAAACCAGTGTCTGCATCTGTCTGTTGGGTTTCACTGGGCAACAGCGCCCTCAAGCGTCCACACATTGATAACAGCCAAATCCTACACCTTGAAATTACATTTAATGACGATATTGTGTTCTGAGAGGTAAGTGTTGAAGTAAGGTAGTTATCCTCATCAATCATGGTGTTGATTAGCACGAGCAGGTAAGGAGTTTGCACCCCCAGCTTATAGTTTTTCCTTTTTATGATTACTGCTTGTGATTTTTGATAACGTTACTATGTTTAATTATTATTTAATAGTTATGTGTAGTGCATTCAGGTTTGCCTTTGTTTCTGGTTTTGTGCATGTGGGCGCTAGCTCCCTTATTGGAATACGTTATTTTGTAATTGCAGCATGTTACATAACCTGAAACTATATATATATACTATAAAAAGGCTATTTGTCTCCCTTAGTGATACGGCAGTAAGGAATCACATAGGAGAAATAACTTAGCTTTCTGTAATGACGGTTTACGCTGCATAACAGACGAGGAAGCCATGACAAGACCTTTGGGTAGTGGGGGCCCGATGTACAGTAATCCCTCGCTATATCGCGCTTCGACTTTCGCGGCTTCACTCTATCGCGGATTTTATATGTAAGCATATTTAAATATATATCGCGGATTTTTTGCTGGTTCACGGATTTCTGCGGACAATGGGACAAGGGACGCTATTGGCAGATGGCTGAGAAGCTACCCAACCAGAGCGCATATTACGTATTAAATAAAACTCCTCAAATATATTGTGAGCACGGGGGCTGTTCGCACCCCTAGAGGATACAGCCGCTCCTCAAGAAACACTGAAAGATTACCTTCATGTTGCTCCCTTCTGTGCAGCTGCTTTGTCAAGCGACATGCTTCCCGCACGGTGCTTCGCATACTTAAAAGCTCGAAGGGCACATATTGATTTTTGATTGTTTGTTTTTCTCTGTCTCTCTCACTCTCTCTGATATTCTCTACTCCTGACAGAGGGGGTGTGAGCAGAGGGACTGTTCGCACACTAGCCTAGAGGATACGGACGCTCCTCTAAAAAATGCTGAAAGACTACCTTTACATTGTACATCCTTGCAGCTGCTTTGTCCGGCGGTGCTTTGCATACTTAAAAGCCAAACAGCCCTATTGATTTGTTTGCTTTTCTCTCTCTCTCTGACATTCTCTGCTCCTGACGCGCACTCCTTTGAAGAGGAAGATATGTTTGCATTCTTTTAATTGTGAGACGGAACTGTCATCTCCGTCTTGTCATGGAGCACAGTTTAAACTTTTGAAAAAGAGACAAATGTTTGTTTGCAGTGTTTGAATAAAGTTCCTGTCTCTCTACAACCTCCTGTGTTTCTGTGCAAATCTGTGACCCAAGCATGACAATATAAAAATAACCATATAAACATATGGTTTCTACTTCGCGGATTTTCACCTTTCGCGGGGGGGGGTCCGGAATGCAGACCCCCGCGATAGAGGAGGGATTACTGTATAGAGTCTGCCATTTTCATCGCTGCGTTGGAAGGATTTTCTGGATCGGATGACAGTATCTCCCATCCACCCGTTGGCTTCAAAGGTGTGCCGGGCAATGTTCCAAAGCTCTATACTCTTTCTCCATGTACAGATCCCCACTTAGGTGAACAAAGAGAGGATACAATTTCATGCTGACTTTGACACACAGAAATAGTGCACGTTGCCCATTTTGCAGTTGTCCTTAATTTGTCTTGTCTTCTAATGCTTGCCTATCAGTTCTAAATGCTGGGCCCCTGTACTAAATCTGGCTTTGTGTTAGCTGTACATGTGAGAAGAAAAGAAAAGCAGATTTAAAATTTTTGCACAGAGCACAGTGACATATTAAACTTATATTCTGATTACAAACTCCAAGAGGCGGGGCCACCATGACATCACTACTGAAGGACCACCCTCTGCTTTTTTATTTCAGGTCCCTCAGAGGTTCATTGTGGTTTGTTAGACTCAAGAACATTTCAGTAAGCACTGTTTGAAATTTTTGGTTTTGTGAACTATTGCTTCCTTTTTCCGGATTGTGTCTCTGAGTTACTGATTGCGCTAGGTTGCCTTGGGTTGTCTTGCTTTTGCCTTTTCTTTGTCTCTCCTTTTCATTGTTTTAAATAACTGAATGCATCCTTTGCATTGTTTTGCCTTTGTCTTTTTAAGCCACAGTTTCTCTCTCCCTTAGAGGAACTTTTTGTGGACGTTTAAATTTTTAAGTGTTGTTTGAACTAGTCAAACCTAGGGCCTGTTCAAGCTTTAAAGCTTACCCTTTGAGTTTGGGGCCAGGCTGCCTGGAGTGAATCCCATCTGTTGAAGTCCTGATATGGCTCAGGTGGTATTTTGAGGCCTGCACCTCCTGTTTCTATTTTGGGTCCCATAAATAATGAAAAAAATAATCCTGTAGTTCTTTACCCACTCCGAAGACCTTTTCATGTACTGTATCAGTATACCAATGCTTTACCTTTGTCACATTTCACATCAATTCCTTGTGTGAGACCATCTGCAAGTACTTTTAAGTGGGTTTGAGAATGCAGATGCCTCAGTTACTCATTCTGCTTCCTTTATAAGAGCAAAGATTTTGGTCACACCACTGAAGGTAGCCAGGACGTTTCTTGAGGCCAGTGACATCCAGCAGTGGCAACAGGATTTTCATAAAAGAATGGAACCAAATTTCTTATTAATGTTATTTTTACTACTATTAAATATACATTGTGGCTGACGGCCATGACCCTTGCCCAGCCAGGACACCCCTTTGACACTGGATCCAGGGGAGTAGCCATGGGGTGCACACTACGTCCCCCGGAATGCTTGGTGGCAGCCCCTGGGTTACATCGGGGCCACAATCATGGAACACTGGAGCTCATCTTTGTTGGGCTCTGTGGCCACCGCCAGGGGGAGCTGCACAGCTTAATGAGCCCGTGTGGGTTGGAATGCAGCCTCACCCAGAAGTGCAGCCTGAATTAGGTTAATTATCACCTGAAGCACTTCCGGGTGGGCTATAAGAAGTGCCTGCAGCCACTACTCATCAGACCACTCTACATCGGAGGGGACTGTGTGGAGAGGGTGTCAGACTTCCGTTTCCTGGGAGTCCACATCATGGAAGATCTGTCCTGGGGTGTGAACACAGCTGAGCTGGCGAAGAAGGCTCAGCAGAGACTTTATTTCCTGAGTCCTCAGGAAAAATAACATCCCCAAAAATCTGCTGGTGTCCTTCTATCGCTGCTCTATTGAGAGTATCCTGTGCTACTGCCTCTGCGTGGGGTATTCCAGCTGCACAACAGATCGTAAAGACTGCCCAGCAGATCATCGGCTGTCCTTTACCTTCTCTGGATGATCTGCACAGCTCTCGCTGTCTCAGGAAAGTGGAAAACATCTTAAAAGACTCCTCATACCCTGCTCATGACATGTTCCAACTGTTGCCATCAGGCAAAAGATAAAGGAGCATCAAAACAAAGAAAAATAGACTGAATAACAGTTTCTACCCTGTTGCTATTAGGGCACTGAATGCCACCTAATCACCTCCAATGCAGCAGTGCAATAGATGGCATCTTGTGCAATAGTGTTCTTGTGCAATTAAGGTCTTATGTTGAATGTTTGTGTTCTACCTTATTTCTTCTTATCCTTTCTTATCCTTTTGTTAATTATATTTTATTTAGGGACAGAACCTAATTTTGTTGTATTTGTTACAATGACAATAAAGATATTCTGATATTCTCTGATTCTGATACTCGAGGCGTCAGAGTCGGGAGGAGGATATTTCTGTTGGATTTGTGTTTTGGTGTGCTTGTGGTGACGGGACTGTGTTGTGTCTGTGGGTACGAGGAAGGCATATCCCACAGACGAAGAAAAATAAATCTTTTTCTTTAATTTTTACACGTGCCTCTGTTGTCAGTCTGTGTCAGGTCGGGCACCTATATAGAGCCTTTCACAACATTCACATAAAAATAACATACATTTTAGAAGTCCAGTTTTACCAATGTAAAAGGCATCAGCTTTGTTTTCACACATTTAGACTGAATGATTTTTCTTAACACTAATTTAAAATCCACTTACAAACAGTGAAAATAAACTGACTGCTTACATTTCGATGATAAATATGACATACCAGCCTACTGCAAAGCACAAACCGCCAAATAATATCAATTATAATTTTGACGAATAGCATTAAAAAACAGCAAATAGACTGATTACCATTTTTGCCACTCCTTGTAATTTGTGTGTGCATTTCCATTTTCTGAATCTATGAATGAATCTATCCTCAAATAGTTTATCACCAAAATCCCAAATCCCATCTTTCAATATCATTTATTAGAAGCACGTAAGGTGCGTATGGTTGTATCAATGAGCCACAACTGGCTTTAAAAGTTGAACACGTCAACACCAATTGACTTGGTGGTTTGGTGGGTATCAGACGAGCCTATGACATGTGGTGACTAAGTGGTCGTAGATTTCCCGCACACTTGATAGCAGTGTTGGTAGTGAACCCATTTCTAAAGCTGCCACAGAAGTGGGTAGGTAGCTCACCAAAAGTCACCTCAAGTGACTGAGTTCTCTGTCAGGGATATTTTTTTTTGAGACTTTCCTTCTTGCTGTAAACTGGAAAAGACTCCGGCTTTTTATTTTCTAGTTGTATTCTTTGTTGACCTTTTGATTGCAGCATTTATTAAGAATAACATGATCTGATAAATGGGAAGGTAGAAAAGACATTTTTGCTTTATCTTGAAAGTGGAAATAAATCCTCCGGCATGGATCGAGTCTGGTGTCTTTGTTGATAGAGCACCCCCCCGGCAGTCACCACTATTAGTCCTGTGCTCTCAAATATCAATACCCTGATGTTTTTCGCTTTTGGAGAGTTTTGTTTATCACTGTCAATGTCATTATCTTTTAACTGACAGACTGTGTCCCTGTCAGATATCAATATTCTAATTCTATATTCATTAATCTGAGTCTGTCACATTTAAGTATCCTGATGCCCTTCTTATTGCACCGATTGCTTTTCCTTTTTTGTATAACATGTACAGAATACACAGTGGGAACTCACTTTCAGGGGATTTGAAAACTCCAAATGTCTCAGAACTTGTTCTACTTTTTTATGGAAAATGTTTTGGTTGCACCTGATGCACTCTAAAAGGTAGCAAGAAGTCTGTGCTTTGCTGACTTCTTGACTGGTACTGTTTGTAAGGGCAACATTTGCTCTTTACTACTAAGTAATATGCCAGTCTAATAAATGGGGAAGCAGGAAAGACATGTTTCTTTAACCTGATGTAAATCCTCCAACATGACTGGATGTGCTGATTGTTCCGTCACTTCTTGTTTGGTAGGTGTTCGCAACAATTGCTGTATTTTGAGAAATCAATATCATAATATGTTATGCTTTAGTCTTGTCCTGTGAGAAATCAGCTTCCCTTTGGTCTACTACTTCCACATCCTAACGCTTTACCTTCTAATTGACCCTGTAGGAATTCAGTTATCATGAATCTTTATCCATTAGTCTGATTCTGACAGAATCTTTGTTTCCTGATTCTTTATTCTTTCAGCCCACTGTCTCAAATATTATTTTCCTGCCGTTTACCCTTTAGTCTGCCCCATCAGATATAAGTATAATGATGTTTTACACCCTGTAGCCTCATCATGTTGGACATCAGCATATTGATTCTTGATCCTTTAGTCTGACCCGTTTCAGATACCAGTACGGCGAAGTCTTCGCACACAATTTATGTCTGGTGTAATTTGAAAGTCTGTCTTAAAGTGGATGCACATGTGAATGGATTATTAAAATCATTAATCTAAGGAAGGGATGGAATCTTACAAAGAAATCATCTTTAAAATGGACAGCAGCTAAGAGGACAAAATGTGTAATTAGATTGATGGTGTGGGAAGAGTGTGTGGAAAAAGTGACTTGGTTGCGCAACCTGTCACATCAGGACCACCCAGCGAACCCAAACTTGTATCACAGGCAGATCTGGAAGGGGGTTCTGGCTTGGTTGAAGTTTTCTGATTAGATCTAGGAGATCACCTTAAGAGCTCTCAGTTGTCCATCCTTTCCATCCATTCAACACATTATTTACCAATGTTATGGTTGTCTGGACACTTTAAGGACTATCATTCATGATTTGAACAGTTTAATGGTGCTGGACTGCCATCCTTGCGTTGTCTGTTTTGTGTGAGGTAATGTTTATTGTTTCTTAAGAAATCATGTTGCAATGCAGGGGGTGTTTGTAAGTAAGTACAGTGGATTCAGAAAGTATTCTGACCCTTTCGCTTTTTTTCACATGTTGCAGCTGTAAATAAGTCGGAAAGACAAAAATAAACAGTTGGGGATTGGCCCCGTATATATTGTTGTCAGAGTAAACAAAAAAGACAGAAACCGGTCTTATAAGCAATAAAGCAACAAAAAGATGAAAAAATGATAAATGGCAATCTTCTTCTTCTTTAGCTGCTCCCGTTACGGTTTGCCACAGCAGATCATCTTCTTTCATATATTTCTGTCCTCTGCATCTTGTTCTGTTGCACCCATCACCTGCATGTCCTCTCTCACCACATCCATAAACCTTCTCTTAGGCCTTCCTATTTTCCTCTTCCCTGGTAGCTCTATCCCTAGCATCCTTCTCCCAATATACTCAGCATCTCTCCTCTGCACATGTGTAAACCAACGCAATCTCACTTCTCTGACTTTGTCTCCCAAACGTCCAACCTGAGCTGACCCTCTAATGTCCTCATTTCTAATCCTATCCATCCTCGTCATGCCCAATACAATACAGAGGTTTTATAGTTTGGTGTCAGGAAGCAGGGTGAGATCATCAAGATGGGGACGGAAGTGAGGTAATCCAGAGGGGACTGACGTGAGCTCATCTGGAAGGGAGGAAAGTGACTTAATCCTCTGACCTTCTATGGAAAGTGAAAGAGAGAAGCCATAAATACCTTTTTCCAACCCTTTTCCCCATCGTTTTCATGCCCTGAATTGGACTCTTTGGATGGCCCCTAATCCCACGTGTGAGACACAGCCTTGCGCTAAAATCATTTTAGTTGATTCGTTCCCCTCATCAAACAACACTCAGTACACCAGAAAGAAGAGGAGAGTTTTGAGCACTCACTGATACAGCGCATTGCCGCACCCACCACATGACGAACCAACTCAGGATCCCAGATTGGGACCCGAGTGCAGCCACGCAACGGGTGACACCTCAGCACCACACAAGTTCAAATGGAATGGAACCAGTGTGAGGTTTTTTATGGTGGCCAGAGTGCCAATTCTGCCACCAATCCCCAGGTTTTTCCCTGCAGATGTATCCCAGAAAGACAAGGTGAAAAAGGTACTTTAGAAATTATTGCAAATTTCTTAAAAATACAATACTGAAATATCACATTGACACAAGTGTTCAGACCCTTTACTCAGTGCTTTATTGAAGCCACTTTGGTAGTGGCTACAACCTGAAGTCTTCTTGAGTCTGATGTGACAAGCTTTGCACACCTGGATTTGGGAATTTTCTGTCATTCTTCTCTGCAGATATTCTCAAGATCCATCAGGCTGTATGGAGGCCCTCAGTGGACAGCTATTTTCAGGTTTCTCCAGAGATGTTTCGATTGGGTTTAAGTTCGGACTCCAGCTGAGCCAGTCAAGAACAGGAGAACAACTCCTGTGTTTTCTGTGCTTTGTGCTGTGGAAGATGACCTGGACACAGACAGACGGAGTGCATTTTAAAGTCCACCACATGTTTATTTTACACTATGTACAAGTAATAGTGAACACAACCCAGTGCCTCGGCACCAATCACCCCTTAGTCCTTGGCCACACAACGCAATACCTTCAGTCTCTCAGGTCCGCCTGCACTCCTCTCATCCGAGCTCCGTCCTACTCCTCCCGACTATTGCCCATGACTGGAGGGAGGCGGCCCCTTTTATTCACCCTGGAAGGACTCCAGGTGCATCCTGAGGGCTTCTGTAGCCACACCCCTGTGTGGCCGAAGCTCTGGTGGTACATCCGGAAGTCCTCCAGGTGTCCATAATCCTCTTCCCCCCAGCACTTCCGAGTGTGGCGGAAGTGCTGAGGTCCAGGGCTCCCAAGGCATCGGGGCGCCCCCTGGCGGTGACCATGGGCCTCTACAGGGTAGAGCTTCCAAGCTCTGTACCCATGGCTCCCACAGCAACCAGGGTGGGCGCCCCCTCGTGTTCTGGAGGAGGCACAAGCCCTCCTCCGGTCCTTCTGGGCATCCCATCTGGGCATGAACCCCAGGCAGGTGCCACAGTGCTTAGGGTCATCGTCCAGTTGGAAGGTAAACCTTCCACCCGGTCTGAGGTCAAAAGCACTCTGGATCAGGTTTTCATTAAGGATATCTCTGTACTTTGCTCCATGCAGCTTTTCCTCAGTCCTGACAAGTCTCTCTACCCTACCACTAAAAAACAACCCATAGCACGATGCTGCCACCATCATGCTTCTCCGTTGGAATTTTATTGCACTGTTTCTGAGTGGTGCCTGCTTTGCATCCAGATGTAACACTGATCTCGGTTTCATCAGACTCTTCTTTCTCGGAGTGTGAGAGTCGTTTAGGTGCCTTCATACAAACTTCAAGCAGGTTTCCATGTGTGTTCTACTGTGGAGAAGCTTCTGTAAAGCCCAGATCACTGAAGTGTTGCAGTGATGGTTGCCCTTGTGGAGGTTTCTACCACTTCCACAAAGGTTCTCTGAAGCTCAGCCAGAGTGACCATCGGGTTCTTGGTCACCTCTCTTACTGCAGCCCTTCTCTTCCGCTTTCTCAGTTTGGCTGAGTGGCAGCTTTAAAAAGTGTCATGGTTGTTTCAAGCTTCTTCCATGCAAGAATTTATAGAGGCCATAAGCTCTTGTTAACCTTCAATGCTGCAGCAATTTTTTGTAGCCTGCCCGAGATCTGTGCCTCAACACCACCCTGTCTCTAAGGTCTGCAAGCAAATCCTTTGACCTCATGGCTGGGTATTTGCTCAACTCTGGGACCATCTATAGACATGGGGGTGTACCTTTCCTTCTCATGCAAAATCAATGGCACTGACCACCGGAGGAGCCAGCAAAAAGTGGCATAGCAAAGAGTCGGAATACTTGTGTCGATGTGATATTTCAGTTTCTAATTTTGAATAAATTTGCAAACATTTCTAAAATCCTGTTTTCGCTTTGTCATTCTGAGCTATTGAGTGTTGCTTGATGTTGGGAAAAAATAAATTTAAATGATTTTAACATAAGGCTGCAACATTGCAAAATATGAAAAAAAAATGTGAAGGGGCCTAAATATTCCCTAAATTCTCTGTCTGCTTTTGTCATGTGTCAATAATATTTGTCGATTTTTATTTACATTTTATGTGCGGTCTTTCCAGTGCTGTTGTGTAGTAATACATAGAGAGCAAGTGTGGGCTGCCTGCTCTCCTGTTGTTTTTGCTGTGGTAGCATATAATTATTCGTAGCCTGTTAGCCTAGGATGCATTACAGCTTGACCCTGTCAAACATCAGTATCCTGTTGCTTCATCGTTCAGTCTGAAACTGTCAGATATCAGTATTGTGCTGTTTTCCCCTTTAGCCTCATCCTGTTGAATAGCAGTACCCTGATGTGCGTTGGTCTGAAATTATTATCCAGATGATTGATCCTTTAATATGACCCTTGTACCTTCTGTAGATACAAACGACTTGATGTTTTACCCATTAGTCTGATTCCGTCAAAGATTTTGCTTTGTGAACACTTTTGGGTGTATGGAATAGATTTTGGCCTGCAGATTACAAAAAACAAATTTGAAATTTTCCCATCAAGTACTGTTTTATTTTGGTGATTTTATGAGTGTACATTTACAGTACAATAACTACAACTGGAACATCTTTAGTTAACTAAAAGTAGTGGCACTCCTATTGGGAATGCAGCTCAAATAGACCAATGCCCATTCAGCTGTGCTAAAGAGTCTCTTTATATTAAAAAGAACTGGTAGCTTAATAAGCATCCAGGGCAGGAAAGAAATTAGTATTGCCTCTTCTTCATATAAAACTTGGACTGGTGAAAAAAATGAATAAAAGCGATAAATCGATAGGAGATGGATTTTTATCTTTGATACAGATGTTATTCATGGATTAAGGAAGGCATTTTTGTTGGTCCACAAATGAGACACATCATTGATGACAAGCAGTTTGAATCTGCAATTGGCACCGGAGGAATTTGGATGGAAGACATTCGAGGATATTGCTGAGAATTTTCTTGATGTCTCCAGAACAGTGAAGGCAGAACCTCTGTGTTTTTCCCAGTTGATTCTGGGGTGTGTTTTTGCTCCTACTCTGTTCAATGCTTGGTATGGACTGGGTGTTGGGCAAGGTCATAGGGACCAGCGGTTTTGGGGCATCTGTTGGTGAAGAAAGATTCACGGATCTTGACTTTGCTGTTGATGCTGTGATCTTTGCGGAGTCAATGGAGGCTTGAGAGACTGAGCTAGGAGTCTGAGTGTCTGCGCTTGCGAGTGTCCAGGATAAAAACCAAGATCCAGGCCTTTAATGACCTCTTAGGCACAACCATGAGCAGTGTGTCTGTCTGCGGAGAGAGTGTCGACCTCATCGTGAGGTTTACTTACCTCGGCAGTGACATTCTTGTCTCTGGTGACTCTTCCTATGAAGTCAGGAAACAAATAGGGGGTCATGAGGTCACTCGAAAAGGGTGTGTGACGCTCCCAATATCTATGCAAAAGGACGAAGGTCCAAGTCTTTAGAGTTCTGGTGCTTCCTGTCTTGCTATATAGTTGCGAGACATGGACGCTATCCAGTGATCTGAGATGAAGACTAGACTTCTTTGGTACTGTATCTCTCCGGAAAATCCTTGGGTATCGTTGGTTTGACTTTGAGGCACATTACCTGAATTGTGAGGGAGCATCAGTTACTGCACTACGGCTATGTGACGTGTATCCCCGAGGGTGATCCAGCTCGTAAGATCCTCATTGTTGGGGACTTGAGTGACTGGACCAGGCCAAGGGGTCACCCAAGTAACACCTGGCTGCAGCAGATAGGGGGTCATTTCTGGAGGGTGGGACTGGACCGTGTGTCTGCCTGGAGGGTTGCTAACTGGGATCCTGAGCTGTTTCATCACGTGGTGGGTGCAGCAATGCCCTGTACCAGTACATGCTCCTCAACTTGACTTGACTCCCGAACACCAAGCTACATCCAGCTGGTTAACAACATGCTTCAAGCATACAAAACCATGAAGCACAATAGGTCTCAAAAGATTCATTTTCTGCGTTCACATTTAGACTTCTTCCCTGGCTAATGTTGGTGCAGTAAGTGAAGGACAAGGTTTCACCAGGACATTACAAGGATGGAAAAGCAGAATCCATCAATGCTGGTCAATTATTCTTAGATACTAAAACAAAAAATGTCACATATGCAAATTAAAATCAGCAACAATTTCAGCTTATGATGTGTTAGCATCATTAAGTGATTAAATACACTAAATTCAACAGTAAATCTGTAAAAATGACATTTGGGCTCAGCTTGATGCTGTCTATTACACTCATCAAAAGATTTTTAGCAAAATGGTGGAACAAATGAGTTATCCAGTAACCTTATGTTTTCTCCTATCTTCTTCTTTTGGCTGCTCCTGTTACGGGTTGCCACAGTGGATCATCTTCTTCCATATCTACTGTCCTCTGCACCTTGCTCTGTCACACCCATCACCTGCATGTCCTCTCTCACCACATCCATAAACCTTCTCTTAGGCCTTCCTCTTTTCATCTTCCCTGGCAGCTCTATCTTTAACGTCCTTCTCCCAATATACCCAGCATCTCTCCTCTGCACATGTCCAAACCAGCAGAATCTCACCTCTCTGACTTTGTCTTCCAACCGTCCAACTTGAGCTGACCCTCTAATGTACTACATACATTTATTCATTTGGCTGATGATGTTATCCAAGGCAACTTACCACATTTATGATACAATTGATTACGTTCACTTTGACTTTTCAACTGGAGCACACACAGGTCATGTGACTTGCTCAGTGTCACACAGTGTCATTATCAGGATTTGAATCCCCAATCTCAGGGCTTGAAGTCCAAAGCCGTTCTCACTACACCACACCACCTGCCCTACAGACTGGCCCAGTTATTTATCAGTTTCCCTGTCCTTTCCCCTTTAATCCAACCATGGCAGATATCAGCTTCATGATGAAAGTTTCCTATTCTGTCAGTGTCCTCATACTTTAGCCTGCGCAGTTTGATCCTGTCAGACCTCACCATTTTGTATTATTTGGAGTCAGTTCTAGTCTTGATTTCTTGTCCTGTTAGATCTCACTTTTCTTCATTGTCTAATCCTGTCAGTTTTCAGCATTCTGAAGCATCTGCTCTTTGAACACCAAATCTGACAAATCTCCAATATGTTAAAGCTTTAATTTTTTTCCTCAAGTCCTGCCAGATATCATTCTGCTGAAGCCTTAACCTTTGGAGACTAATCCTATAAGATATTTGTATCCAGATGGTTTACCCATGGGTGGCACGGTGGTGCAGTGGTAGCACTGCTGCCTCGCAGTTAGGAGACCCGGGTTCGCTTCCCGGGTCCTCCCTGCGTGGAGTTTGCATGTTCTCCCCGTGTCTGCATGGGTTTCCTCCGGGCGCTCCGGTTTCCTCCCACAGTCCAAAGACATGCAGGTTAGGTGGATTGGCGCTTCTAAATTGGCCTTGGTGTGTGGGTGTGTTTATGTGTGTCCTACAGTGGGTTGGAACCCTGCCCGGGATTGGTTCCTGCCTTGTGCCCTGTGTTGGCTGGGATTGGCTCCAGCAGACCCCTGTGTTCTGATTCAGCGGGTTGGAAAATGGATGGATGGATGGTTTACCCATTACAACCTTATTCCATCAGGCCTTACCCTCCTGTAGGCCGTGTCCTTTCTGGTGCCTGATTTTGCCAGATCTGAAAAGCAGGCAGTTTTACCTCACCACAGTTTGTCCCGTCACTTGCTGACAGACAGACTTTGCTTTTTCAGATTTAGAGTTTTATCCTGTGAAATTGTGAAATCTTGTCTCCTTTGGACACTGTCTCTACCTAGCTTTTAGTCCAATCTTAATACCCTTTTGAGCCAGACTCGTGAGCATGTCCATGTTGGACCCCAGTGTCTAGAAGGTGTATTGTTTAGAACATTGCAGTCTTTGATTTTACTTTGTCAATACTGACTTTAGGCTCATGCTGTTTTCCCATTACAGAATAAAATCACACCAATATTGCATTGCACAGTTTTATACCCATGAAGACAGACCCAACCCTTTTTTCTTTTTTCTTGAATCATTGCCTTTCTAACAGCCTGATCCTGTCGGATCTCCGAAGCCTAAGACCCTTAGACCTTCTGTGGAAGCTGAAGTGATAATATGGCTTGTGGCTAAATCACCAGATTCTCTGTGATAACTGTAAAGTATACTTTGGCATATCTCCCTGTGTTGTTGCCTGATGTTTCAATCTGAATGAATTTATTCAGAAATGAGTATTTGTCAGTGCTCAACTTCTGTTAATGCTCAACCAAGTAGTAAAAATTCAGCTAGCAAATTAACAGCTTGGACGGTTTACGCAGTAAATTGAAAAGGAGGTTGTGATGTCGCCATTAAGAGAATGTTTTTCCCTGCAGTGTTTTTAGATGTTGTTTCCTGTTAATGCTGTTATCTTTCAGGTATTACACCACACACGGGGATAAGAAAATTTAATCCCATGAGGGATTATCCTCCACTCAGGTGATATATCCCCCACATGAGCTACACTGCTATTTCCTATCAGCAGCGAGCGCTGCAAGTAGATAATATTTCTATAGATCAGTCATAAGGCATTAACCGCATTATGTCCCCAACTCCCTCACTGATTGTTTAGGGTCTGGCTTGTACAGATAGTGTAACTCAGAACATTTATCACAGGCGTCAGAGGGAACATTAATCACACTGAGTGTCAGTCACTGGGGAGGATCGGCAGCAGATTAAATCACAATTTAAATGTTATGTGGGAGAACTGAACAGCAAAGTAAAATAAGTCAGCCTGACATAATTTACTCACAGTTCATGCTTACCTGCCATCGGTAAAAAAAGCTGACCAGGGTTAATAAACAATAACGGAAACATGTTAGGAAGGGTGGATGTGCCGAGTTGTTCTTCTTCCCCAGGCTATGGTGACATCACACAGCCCCCCAACACCATCACGTTTAGTGCCTTCCAGAGGTGACTGGGGAGTTAAATGCTTTTAAGATATTCTAGCAGTTTAAGTAACGCACTCAGAGTCACACAGCAAGTCCCTAGTGGCATATGATGCTTCAGTCTTATAATCTCATGCTATATCCTTATTCTAACATACCTATGAGAATATGTGCAATGTTAATGCATCCCTTAATTTATTCAAAATATGCATATTTGTGTATGTATCTCATGCACGTCTTCTGAAAATACATAGTCTCAGAGTTTCCATTATGCTTTGAAAACATTGACGTAGATTACAAAAGGATGGAGGACTCTTATAGTGATCCCCCTAACCAGAATCAAACCAAGAAGGCCAAAATCTGAAAATATTAGTCTTTTTTTAAAATAATAAATACACATATTAGAGACATAAAGTAAGAAAGAACACAAAAGCTCTGCCCCCTCTCTGGATCTTCTGTCATGGACCTTAAATCCTGACAGCCCATTTGGGTGGCTTACCAATTTAATCTGTTCAAGACAACACAAACCCCCCCCATTTTTCTTATCTCAAGTTATCATTGTCTCTCTTAGCTGAAAGGCAGCAGTCTTTCAATGAATGCTTGTGAGGTAACACATTGATGGGGTCAAGAAAGGCTCTCCCCCTTTTGTGGCTCCAGGTATTCCTCCATCCCTGGGTCCCAATATCAAATGGGCCAGGGGAGCAAGCCTGGTCAGAACAGTACCTCCCCTGGAACTCTAGATGTCAGCCCCCCTGCGGTGCTTAGGACTCCCAGAGGGCTTCATGGGAGTTGGAGTTTGGTGCAGCCCTGTTGGGATCCGTGGGCACCGTCAGTAGGGGCTGAAACTGCTGCTTAGCCCTACAGAGCAGTTCTTCTGCCACACCCAGAAGTGCTGCTGGAAATAAGTCATCAAGATCCTGGAGTGGGCTATAAAAGGAGCCAGAATTTCCCATTGGGATTAATAAAGTATCTATCTATCTATCTATCTATCTATCTATCTAGAAGCCACTGCTCCGGAAGCCAGAGTCGGGAGGAGGAGGAGGATGACGAAGCTTGCTGAGGAGGAGTGGAGAAGAAAGATGGACTGAGAGATAAAAGAAAGAAAAAAGAGTGAGAGACAAAGATAAAGAGTAAAGAAAGTGTGTGTTTGAGCTGTTGGGGACACTGTAAATAAAAATAATGTGTGATTTAGTACTGGTGTATCATTTGCGTCTGTCTGTGATCCGGACTAGAATGTTCACATTAATTGAAAAACATGATGTTATTTAATGTTTGCCCATCCTCTATTATAATGTTGTGTATCAGTACCACTTAGAAACCCTCTCCAGTCCAATGTCAGTTTCGGGACCCATCTCTGAACCTTCTGCTAGCAATCCATGGCATGTTCCTTCCTTTTCTAACTACCATGTGGCATTTATTCATCACTGGCATGGCAATTTGTGTGTTTAGTGCCAAAGTCTCTATCAGCTATAGCCTTGCTGTGCCCATCTTTATCCTGTGCTACCTACTTCTGCCTTGAGTCACCCTTGTATACTGGATAGCCCACCTACACTACACACACATACATAAATATATTATAACACTGTGAATCGAGACAAGGGAACAGGTGGGGCACGTCCATGGTGAAGCCCTTTTAAATGTGGGAAAAAAAGAAAAGAATGACAAAAAAGTTCAAAGCTTAAATGGCCACAGCTAGTTTACACCAGTTGTCAAGCTTGTCAAGGTTCACAAAGTCTGGCCCATCAATGAACTGCATCTTTCAGTGGCTGGTGGATTTATATATTGTAAGATCTGGGAGAGGTGAGACTTCTGGAGAAGTGGGAAAGTGGCCTTCTGGTCATTTGGAGGAAAGATTAGAAGGTATTAGCATTCCTCTTGGCATGGAATGGTACTGCTTACCTTATTAGAGCCCTGAAGGTGTCGCCTAAATGTTTGTGTCTGACAATGGATATACAGTGTGCAGTCCGTGCAAACTATTTACTGGAGTGATAAAATCGCTTCCCAGGTCCTCCCTGCGTGGAGTTTGCATGTTCTCCCTGTGTCTGCGTGGGTTTCCTCCAGGTGCTCCGGTTTCCTCCCACAGTCCAAAGACATGCAGGTTAGTTGCATTGGCGATCCTAAATTGTCCCTAGTGTGTGCTTGAAAGAGATTATTTATCTCCATCAGTTGTGGTCGTTCGTTTTGAACCTGTGCCTGCTTTGCTTCCGCAGTTTCAGATGCAAGTTGTAGGCGCCTGCGTTCATTGATCTTATCCAGGTGGGCTCGTGTTTGTATCGTTGAGCTGTATTGTGTTTAAATTTGGTGTAAAGCGCTCAGTGGTTTGTACAATCCCAAGCAGCACATTATTCCTAACTTCACTCCGCAGTAGTGCCACTCACAATATGGCGGTGACGCCTGCGCCTTCACTCCGCAGTAGTGCCACTCACAATATGGCGGTGATGCCTGTGCCTTTCGTACTATCTTTGTGGACCTGTGGGGCCTCCGTAGCCTCTCACGTTTGACTCTGGGGTGCAGCACAGAATCCTCTTTTTTGTGTGGTTGTGTCGTTAGTGGTAGCTATGGGCGCATTGTTGCTTCATTTCTCATTCACGTAAGTTGAGATCTTTCGTTCTTGGGCCGTGACTCCTTCGTTCGCAGTGGATACAACTTCGCTTGTGGTTTATGAGACGCGCACCTGCACAGTACGTCTCATGGTCCCATCGCCGTGTCCCTGCGTCCATATCCGGTGTATTCTCAGTTAGTAATATGGATTCCTTTCTTGACTATTATTATGGCACCATTTTAACTTTAAGTTCCATGGCCACTACCAACTTGTTTGTGACAATGATGTCACTGACTGGCATCATTGTTGTGTAATAATATTTAAATCACCAGTGCCATAGGACTGATGTGCAATTTTTGGATTGAAATCAACAAACTCACAACCTCACACTGTGTCAGTCACTGGGGAGGATGTCGTCACTCAGGGAAAGGACTTTAGGTAGCCAGGAACTTTGCTTTCTGTTACTGACTTTGATATTTGACCAATGTCATGACCTTGCAGCTTTTTGTTGTGCCTACAAGAGGGCTCGGCCTTACAGACCTCCATCTTTCAGGTCTCATTGGGTTGTACGGTGGGCCAGTTGTCGGAGGACCCTTAGAGTGATACTGAAGGTTCCCTGAATGCTCTCCTGCTATGAAGCACCAGTCGTAATTTCTGCTCTGTTCTGCGCTACTCTTGCTTCCTGAGGACTGAAGTTGCCCTGCCTTTCCTGATCACCTCCTACATCTGTGGGAGTTCAAGCACAAGATCTAAACTACAAATTGTTAGAATTATTTATTTTTGGTTCCTGAATGTTTTGGGTTATGACTGAACGATTATTAATTATTTGATTGCTGTTTCACTTGTTTTTACTCCGCCATTTTCTGACATTTTTTCAACATGGTCATGTTGTTTACTATGACTAGGCTGGAGGGCAATCACAGGACTAGGAAGTCATGTGATACGTGACATCATTATTCCAGTCCCAGTTAACAAGTCTGCTAAATACGAGTTACTTATCCTAGATAATCTATAGACAGACACCACCTACTGTACAAGTTAGATCATAAATTGTCTTTGGGGCTTAAGCGCCAGATCAAAGGATATTCATGGGTAACCCATTTAAAAAAATGATAGTGGGCATCTGAAAGAGGAATGAAAAATTAGTGTGGCGTCACAGAACAGAATAATTCACTGTCCATTAGTTTTTTTCTTATTAGCCATATTTTAGATACTGTTTATTTTTGATAAAAATAATTTACCTACTGCGGTGGGCTGGTGCCCTGCCTGGGGTTTGTTTCCAGCCTTGCGCCCTGTGCTGGCTGGGATTGGCTCCAGCAGACCCCCGTGACCCTGTAGTTGGGTTGGATAATGGATGGATGGATAATTTACCTATGTAGAACCACAATCATCTGAAGATCTGTCAATGATTAGCATCACACCACTGCAAAGTTCAAATAGAAACTGCGATATTCGATTGCAACAAATTATACAAAATCTAACTTGTTAGGCCAACTTGTTTTTGCGCAGCTAGCATGCACAAATTCTCTGTTTAATGCACCAACTAAAAATGTTTTTTTTTTAGATTAATTTTATTGAGAGTTTTGCTCAAAAACAAAATGCATTTAATTAATATATTAAGATTTTACACAAAATGACCTGTTTCCACTTTGACAATCAATGTGTTAAGATGGCAGCACACAGCAACTGGAATCCAACTTTTTGGATAAATTATAACAAGCAATGTGTTATAATTTTGGTTAGGGTGATTCTCTGATTAGTTTTTGCTAGGAAGCTTTTGTTTCTGTTTTTGAGACTTCCACTTTTATTAGTTTTTTTAGTCATCTAGTAATAAATTTAGCCTGATTCCAGAGATTTCTTTGAAAAGTACTTTAATATCATCTTTCCATCTCCCGCTCCGCTTATTCAAAGGGCTACCCCATGTTTTCTTTCATGCAGAATAAATATATGTAAACGCACAGAACCATATGATTGTCTAACTAAAAAAATATACTTTATATATATAAAATCCTAAGCCTAAAAGTGCAACGATTTTGTGCAACTATTTTATGTGACTTTTTTGTCACGTTTTAAATTGAGCTTATTTTAAAACCTACACATACATGTTTGGTGTCATTCTTTTCAGAATGTATTGAACTTTAATGTGATGTTGTTAGATTTTCATATTCTTATTCTTATGTAAATTATAAAGTAAAAAATATCAAGAACTCACGTCCCACGAGACGAGACTTTGTGTCAAAAGATTTAACCACACCGGGGTGAAATAAAGTACAAAGAGTAGGACAGCTGTTGTACAGGCTTTTAAATGTTCGAAGCAAGCCAGCAGCTGATTGAGCAAAGAGGAGGTAAAAAAAAACTGTATTTGTTTCCCATTGTATCACCATTTAAGAGGGGTTTCGGAGGAGTGACCGCATCTCCTTGGGGTGAGTTCAGCCCCCCTCTTCACAACACAAGCGGCAGAGACGCAAAGTGGCTGGTGCATTGCGCAGGCTGGGAGGGGTTGGTAAGCAAAGTGAGCAGGGGAGCACCCCCTAGTATCAATACAAGGGGGCTCCACCCCCTGCTCGCTTCGCTCGCCTACCCCCGGTGTTGGGTAACCCGAAATACATCGATGAATGTATGAGATATGTTTGTAGCTCCGTTAGTCGAGCTGTTTGGTTTTGGAGCCGAGACAGTTTTGCTTCCGCGGTTTCAATCCCCTTTTTTTGTTTTGTGTGTCTGTGTCGTTACCTATGGGCGCGTTGCCTCATTTCTTATTTACGTTAGTTGAGCTCCTTTATTTTTGAGCCGTGACGCGTTGTAAGTGATTATTTACGTTAGTTGAGCTAATATTTTACCTCCGGTGCCGTGTGTGTGTTTCATGTGGTAGTCGTTGAAGGCGCATGCTCCCTCCGTACTATCTCAGGTTTGACTATGCTGTGTTTTGTGGACATTTGGGGACGCCGTACTCTCGCGTTGTAGGCGCCCGCGCCTTTCGTACTTTCCTGCGCCTTCCGTACTATCTTTGTGGACCTGTGGGGCCCCGTAGCCTCTTCTGTCTGACTCTGGGGTGCAGCGCAGAATCCTCTTTTTTGTGTGGCTGTGTCGTTAGTCGTTAGCTATGGGCACGTTGTTGCTTCATGTCTTATTTACGTTAGGTGAGCTCTTTCGTTTTTGGGCCGTGACTCCTTCATTCGCGGTGGATCACACTTCGCTTGCGGTTTATGAGATGCGCGCTGTAGGCACCTGCGCACTATGCCTCATGGTCCCATCGCCGTGTACCTGCGTCCATATCCGGTTTATTCTCGGTTAGTAATATGGATAACTCTTTTTCTTTGAAAAAATTCCTTCCAAGATGGTTGGAATAGGTCTGCATAGCAAACTAGATGCACTTTTAGCTCCCTGACTAAGAGGTCACTGGCAGCCAATCATCTCTTGTCACTGGTGAGGTTTAAGAGCTGATTTCCTTGGAAAAGAAGATGGTGGGGTGGGTGAAAAGAGAAAATATAGTAGAGAAAGCTCTGTTACTTTTGGAGCTTGGAAAGATTCAAACTAAGAAGAAGAAGAAACTGAGGAAATGTAGTTGCCACCAAATTGACAAAGCTTTGGCAGCTTTTGTTGACCTGACAAACTACTGATACAGAATGAGGTAAATGCTTGCTAAACTGCTGAACAGACGATTATCAGTGCACTGAGAGTCTTCTGATAAGTAGGAAAAGTGTAAATTGGACACTGAATATTTTTAGTTGAGTCTTCTGTGGGTAAAAGGAGAAACCGAGATAACGGTCAGAGCTGCAGAGGAGTTCGATATCTCTAGACAAGAGAGACAAAGAGTGAGAGAGAAAAGTACTCAAAAGACACATTGGGCTAATAGGAACTGTTATCTTGCAGCCTTTTAATTATTCCTGCTTAAGGTGGTAAAGTATTATTAGATTTTCTTCAAATTTCTAGACTTAAGAGGCCAACTGTTGGTTTGTTTGTTTCATGGCTACAACATTCTCTACCTGCAACCAGATGCTCGTTTGTAGGAAGTACAGGGTGGCCTGCCTCCAATCGATCCCATGACGTTACTAAGAGTGTACATGAACATGCTGAAATGGGTACAGAGATGTATTGACGCACAAGGAGTTCAATTTCAGCATCTTCTGTAAATAAGAGTACCATATTTGATCATTATTCTCTTCACCACGTAATGCAGTTGTCCCAGTGGAGGCGGGACACTTTTTCATGGGCCACCCTGTGTATGTGTGAAGGTGAGTGAGGTGGATGTTCTCACACCAGGAATGAAAGACAAAGTACCAGAAAGTATAAAATACAGACAGTGCAAGTGATTTGTTATCCAATCCAAAGGGAGAATGTTAGTCATTTGAAAACAAGGAAGGTCGTAGACAAAAGAAACTCAGGAAATAATGCAATTGAAAGTCTTAAGCTATCCTCAAAGCTGGACAGTATGGTAACCAAAATGGCGACTTTTTATATTATCACAGTAATGATAACATCGATTTTCACTTCCATGGACATGACTCTAGCAACCTCAGGTTATGTGTAGCAAACACAGCCACAAAATGACAGCGCCCATCTGAAAACAAAATGCTGTCCTGGTCAACTTAAAAATAAAGGTTTGAATACAATTTAACTTTTGATAATAGCTTCCTCTAAAAGTAGTGGATATACCAAAATATCCCCACTGCTGAAAAAAACAATAAAGGAAGCTTTATTTTAAGATAGAAAAATGGATTTTTGACAATGTAGGCCAATCAGCACAGTTATACAGAAAGACAGTGTTTAAGCTTAAGGGCTCAGCCTTTGATTGATCATTCCAGTTGCAACTTGCAATGCAACAGCTAGGGTCCCATCTCATGTGTATTTTCTTTGTATTTAATCTTTTCTGTTACCTTTTAAATATTAAGGTCTATATTTTGCTATTGAGATGTCATTATTATATCTCTTTATGGATATTGTTTTGTTTATTAATTTTCATATTGTCTATATCAACTATATATATTGTCACACACGTGCACATGGGAGACAGTTTACAGGCTCAAATAGTATTTTTGCTCAGCCAGACCAGGGGTAGGCGCCATCATCTAATCCTCTCTCCTTTTGCACCTCTGCAGACTAAATGAAGATAGTAGCACCACCTCTGATCCACCCAGTGACGACATCACTTCCAGCACCCTCTGATGACGTCCTATACAGTGTCCAGAACCTACCTCCTACAGACATCACTTCCTTTTCTGGCACCCCTGACTCCATCTCTTCCTGTTTCTACAATGTATATTTAGGGTAGACCTTCATTGTTAGCTCAGTTCGGTTTTGAACTCTGCATTGTATTTAAAGACATTTTTCTTTATTTTGCTGATATTTCAGTATATGGGGTGACCATATCTTTTGTTAGTGTTATTGTTATTTCACAGGGTCTCATATTTTTTCTGTCTCTTGGAGGTCCCTTTAAGGATACTTTTGATCAGTGCTTCTCCATGTGGCTAATTCTAATGCATATGGCCAGCACTGCCTTTCCTTACACCAGTGTTTCTCATCCTTTATGATACTGTAACCCAGTTTTTCCTTTTTTAAATTAATTTATAACTCACCAGCTGCAGTTGCAATCTACCTCCTTGATGAAACAAGCACAATCTGGAGTACCCCTTGGTGAACAAATCTCAATTAGAAACGGGGAAACATATTACATAGTACTGATGATCGTTTAGGAGGCCCACTGCAACCCACCCTTGACCTACTGTGACCCACACTCAAACCAACGACGGCAATCCACAACCCACCAGTGGCAACTCAGGTTGTGACCCAGTTTTTGAGAAACATTGCTTTACACAGACTCAGCATGCGGATACCAAGACTCAAAGATCATTTTGTGCTACACCATACTGGCAATAAAAGAATGTGTTTCAATGACCCACACCAGACACACATCATGTCAGGTGCAATACCTGTACACTTTGTGACATAAGGTCAAACAGCTGGTATTAAATTGAGCTGTAAGTTGTGTAGCCCGCAGTGGGCGCTCCAGCTCCCCAAACCTGTCACAAGCAGATGCAGACACAAGTCCAGCACAAACACAGGCTTTTATTTAATTGTGGGAAATTCTTCCCTCACAAGCATTTCCCACCACAGCCAACACAGTACAATAATAAAGCAGCACAGAGACCTTTCTTTGCCTCCACTCCTCCTCCAACAAGCATTGGCCTCTCCCTCCTGACTCTGGCTCCTTTTATGTAATACCCGGGAGTACTTCCGGTGTCCCATAGGGTTGGTCCAGAAGCACTTCTGGATAAGGTGGCAGTCCAATGAAGCAGGGCACTGCAATCCCTGCAGCAACCCCTGTTGGCACCCCCAGAAACCAACAGGGCTAAGTCACCAACCTCCAAGTCCCAGCATCAGATTTTGCTATGCTTTCATGCAAATGTCACAACAATGTTTTGGTGTCTGGAGTGACTGTTCTTTTGTGTTACACAGTAATGACATTTTAAAGTGCCATAATAAAGCTTATGCTATGTTAGAGAAGTGCAGCCCAACTCAGCACAAGATCTTCTGTTATCTGAAGCACCATTAAAGCCCAGTAAAGCAGGTTCATAAAATGGTCTGGCCCACTATGTCATAAATGCCATGAACTGCCAAATAACCCTGACATTCTTACTTTCCTCCATTATAGCTTGTTGCTCTGTTATTTCTTTATTCTGTGTTCATTGGCACAGTACAATTTAAATTTTCCGTTTTACTTCTTCCATTTATTTCACTTATTACTGAAAGAAGAAATACATTTAAGAATTCCAGTGACATAATTACACATTGCAAATAAAACTGGAAGTGGAACGATATTCATGACATGGGCAAAAAGAGAATTTTACATTCATTATTAACATGGGTTGCATCATTAGCAAATCTACAGCTCCCGTATATATTCCCTCAAACAGTGTCTAGTTTATAATTGTATAAAATTTTAAGATTTTTATGAATAAATTATGACTAGGCTCTGATACAAAGTACACACATCGCCTGCAGTCCCATATTCTCTGTGTGCGTGTACATATGAGGGTGATTAACCCTTTATAAACAGGCCAGTCTGTCTACTATATAGGACTGTCCCATGTAGGGCTGGTGACACAGGAGGGCAGGGCTGGGTGGTCCCACTTCAGCAATTACCCTCTCCACACAGTGATAGAAATTATTGACAACGCTACAGACATTGTTAAAAGCAGACACCAAAAGGCAGAGTAAACATCAAAAGAAATTTAAAAAGAAATAATTGAAATCCTCTTCTTCTTTTGGCTGCTCCCGTTAGGGGTTGCCACAGCGGATCATCTTCTTCTATATCATCCTGTCTTCTGCATCTTATTCTGTTACACCCACCACCTGCATGTTCTCTCTCACCACATCCATAAACCTTCACTTAGGCCTTCCTCTTTTCCTCTTACCTGGCATCTCTATCCTTAACACCCTTCTCCCAATATACCCAGCATCTCTCCTCTGCAAATGTCCAAACCAACGCAATCTCGCCTCTCTGTCTCCCAACCAGCCAACTTGAGCTGACCATCTAATGTACTCATTTCTAATCCTATCCATCCTTTTCACACCCAGTGCAAATCTTAGCACCATTAACTCTGCCAACTCCAGCTCTGTCTCCTGCTTTCTGGTCAGTGCCACCATCTCCAACCCATATAACATAGCTGGTCTCACTACTGTCCTGTAGACCATCCCTTTCACTCTTGCTGATAACCGTCTGTCACAAATCACTCCTGACACTCTTCTCCACCCATTTCACCTCTCTTGAATAATCCCTGTTACTCTGTAGTGTTGATCCCAAGTATTCAAACTCATCCACCTTCACCAACTCTACTCCCTGCATCCTCACCATTCCACTGTCCTCCCTCTCATTTACACACGTGTATTCTATCTTGTTCTTACTGACCTCTCTTCTCTAGAGCATATCTCCACCTCTCCAGGGTCTCCTCAACCTGCTCCCTACTCTCGCTACAAATCACAATGTCATCAGCAAACATCACAGTCCACGGAGACTCCTGTCTAATCTTGTCTGTCAACCTGTCCATCATCACTGCAAATAATAAAGGGCTCAGAGCCGATCCCTGATGTAATCCCACTTCTGCGTTTAATACATCCGTCACTCCTACCGCAGACCTTACCACTGTCACACTTCCCTTGTACATATCCTGTACCACTCATACATACTTCTCTGCCTCTCCCGACTTACTCATACAATACCACAACTCTTCTCGAGGCACCCTGTCATATGCTTTCTCCAGGTCCACAAAGATGCAATGCAACTCCTTCTGGCCTCTCTATACTTCTCCATCAACACCCTCAGAGCAAACATTGCATAAAAACATACTGATGCTCACTAATCACCCCCTCCCTTCTTAACTGAGCTTCCACTACTCTTTCCCATAACTTCATGCTGTGGCTCATCAATTTTATCCCCCTGTAGTTACTACAGCTCTGCACATCCCCCTTATTCTTAAAAATCGGTACCAGTACACTTCTTCTCCACTCCTCAGGCATCCTCTTATTTTCAAAGATTGCATTAAGCAATCTGGTTAAAAACTACACTGCTGTCTCTCCTAAACACCTCCATACTTCTACAGGTATGTCATCCGGACCAATGGATTTTCCATTCTTAATCTTTTTCATAGCTGTCCTTATTTCCTCCTTGCTAATTCATTGCACTTCCTGATTTACTATCGCCACATCATCCAACCATAGAAATAATTAGAAATGATGAAAAAAAAATCAAAACAAAGCATGTGGATGCACACTCAAGTGGATTCTGCAGCAAACTGAATTGAAAGATCAATCAGTTAGGATCAGATTAATAAAAGGTGCTGTATTTGAGAAGCATTTAACTTGTCTGATAGATGATCATCAAATGAAGAAGAATTCCTGATAGCCTACAGTGCTAAAGATGCAATCAGTGTTATGGCGGGGGTTTAAAATGTGGGTGCAGTCTCAGTGAGATTCCCTTATATTCACTGCTACGTTCTATTTATTTGTTAGTTAGTTACTTAGTTTGTGTAGTGGCTGTATGATACTAATACAGAACTAATGAAGTTATTGTCCACTCAAGATGATATATTTACTGTGCTAAAACTGGAAAAAGTACATAAAAAATTAAAACAAAACAAATAAAAATAAACCAAATGATCAAATCCTAATGAGAAACAAGAATCAAAATCTGAAAAACGGGCAAAGAGGTCAAACTAAACGAAACCAAACAAAATGTTTCCATTAAGTTTTTTTTTTTATTATTATTAGCAGATCAGGTAACAAAAGGAGCCCCAAGCCGACCTTTTATCCTGTTGCAGTGAGTACTTCTGGGCAGGGCCGGATTTATATGAAAAGAGGCCCTAGGCTATTCCACTTATGAGGCCCTTTCACCTTCCATTTTTAAGTTTGTAAATTACATGAGAGATAATAAAATTTTGCTAACAATTTGAATGTAGGCCCCTCTTGATCTTGAGGCCCTAGGCTGAAGCCTAGTTAGCCTATAGGAAAATCCGGCCCTGCTTCTGGATCACGATCCTAATAGTCACACACCTAGCAACACGGGAAACGCAGCAATGATGGCTCTCAACGTGACAGCGATAGAAGGACCTAAAAAATACCGTTCACACAAACAAACCTAGTCAGCAGCTCCTGAATCAACTCAGTTGTCAGCTTGAGCCAAATTTGTATAAACAAAGACTTGATGTTTTGGGTTTAGGAAGAGCTGCTCACTTGTAATATTCCATCTACCAGCTGAGCATTGTAGGTAACAAAAGAATTTTAGCTTCATGTTAAATAATTTTGTTTTTATTTCATATGTCAGATCAGTCATTATCCAACCTGCTATATCCTAACACAGGGTCACGGGGGTCTGCTGGAGTTAATCCCAGCCAACACAGGGCACACAGCAGGAACAAACTCTGGGCAGGGTGCCAGCCCACCACAGGGCACACACTAAGGACAATTTAGGATCGCCAATGCACCTAACCAGCATGTCTTTGGACTGTGGGAGGAAACCGGAGCCCTCCCACACAGACATGGGGAGAACCCGGGAAGCGAACCCAGGCCACTGCGCCACCATGCCGTCTATTTCATATGTTAAAGTGTTAAACATGTTAGAGATGGTAAGTTCAAGGTAACATGATAACAATCAGAAGTCTTTTTTTTATTCCAACTTTGTATTTTTGTGGTAGCAACTATTCTATTTATTGCTACATAAAGTAGGCAAGCTAAAGGGCAAACACCAAATAGAGTTAAAATTGTCATTTTCTGGACTTTCTGCATTGAGGGCAAGGTTCTTAAAAATATTAGCTGACTGCATACCTATGTTAACATGCACTGATATGCTCTGTCAAAATGACACTGAACAGAGAGAAGGTCTAGGAGCATTCACATTGTGCCCCAGCAAACTCTAAAAAGTCAGCAGCTTATAGCAAAAGTAGAAAAAAGGGAAGAAAGAAGTTTAGAGGGTCCACTTCATGAGCTACACACAAGAACTGAACACCAACACACGTTGTGTGTGTCAACCAGCACTGTCAGGAATAGCTGCTAACCACCAAGGTGGTATGATGTGATTGTCACACTCAGTCGCTTTGCCTCTGCTTCAGGCACATTAAGAATGTTAAATCTGTAATGAGTGATTATAAAAATTGAGTCTGCTCCCTTTGTTTACATTGTTGCTTTATTTTGCTGACTGAAGTCTCCTGTGCAAGTGTAACGTGGATGCCAGCAGTGTCTGCTTCTATAACAGGTGAGTGCAAGGATAAAATAACAAGAGTTGGGGTGGGGGACACATGTGTCGGTCTCCCCCTGAGCAGGGGAATAAAAAACATCTATGGTTTAGTATAGGGTCAACTCAAAGCTCTCAACCCTCAATAAGCATATTTAAAGCCAACCCTAAAGCTTTTTTTTTGGCTTGTAATGATGATTTATTGATTCAGGTTCAGTTGTTAATATATCCAGTTTGGGGATGTGACAGAAATGTGACACACTATGGCAGCACCCATCAGTAAGTACCTAGGAACTTGATTAATTTTAAAACAAACTTCATATATTAGCCAAACAATTTAACACTAGAATCCCTGAAGCCCATGGAAAAATAATAATAATCCCAGCCCACCTTAAATCCCTTCGCACCTCTCCATCAGCGTCTTTTGTTTTGTAAATGCATCGATCAGCAGAAGCAGCAAGCATCCTGCTGTCCCATTCCCCGACTTGATGGGGCTCAACTCGCCCAGCTCAAGCCAAGGCTCCTTATCTGTGTGTGAGATTCCTGGAGGTGTACAGGGTAAATAATACAGTATATCATTATTTGGAATACATGCATTTCATGTGTGTTCCGTGTCTACAAAGATCTGTGTAAGTGTAGGATGAAAGGAAATAAATGCGAGGCAAGAAATGATGAACACATACCTGAAGCAGAAACTTTTTCCATGTTATACTAATAATGATGAGAAGTGTATAATGTGTGAAGACTTTAGTCCAAATATCAAATAAACACATGCACTTTTATTCAAGAATATAACCAAAGAAAAAAAAAAGCATTTGATTTGCATGTTGCTGGCAATGAGTTAAAAACCCAACCTTAAATGTCAATCGACGAGGAGATTACATGTGTTCTTGAATGGTGCAGAGGTAAGAATCGCTGCCTTGTAGCCAAAAGTTCCTGGGTTCAAGACCATACGCTCCACGTTTTGAGTAGTGAGCTGCTATTATTACTATAATATAATAAAAACATACATTTGATTTGAGTCTGTAACACCTGCTGGAAATTTTGGCTACTTGTAAAAGTTAGCGCTTGTTATTTTCATTATTCAGTTTTATTCTCTCAGTCACGTTAATGTGGTGCAACAAACTTGCCTCTCCCTCTCTGAGTTGATGGCATTTATCTCCATTCTTTTCACAAGAGCAGCGCTGTGTTTGATGCCTACTCAGAACTATTTGTTGTACTGGCAATCAAAGATACGATGTCCCATGACCGCTATCAGACTGGACAAAGGCAAGACCATAGCAGCAGACAGCTTCTTCAGGAGAAGCTGGTTAATAAAGCTGGTTGAGAAGTATTTGTTTGCTTGAGTTTCAGTGGGTATTGTGTCTTCTTTATTGGGTTTTGTGGACTTGATTATATCTCACTTTGTCTTTGGGATTCTGATTTTTGAATGGTTACTGTGATTTTCTTTTAGGCAACTCTGTTGTGCTTCCTTTGCTTTTTTTGTATATTTTTTTAAATAAATCTTTCATTTGCAAAGATTCTTGGTTTACCCTTTTACTACAAGACAAAGGTCCCTCCCTCCTCTTGTTGGGCTCTTGTCATGTTGATGATATTTAACGTTGTTATGCCTTCTTAACCATTTTTGGGCTAATAGATAACCATTGTGGCCAAGCTGGGTTATGGTGGGACTCTTCTAGACAGACCAGTGAAGATCCTGGCCTGCTTAAATAGCAGATTTTAGAGACCTCATACCTTTTTTGCCTTTGGAAGAATCTCATAATCATTACAGACAGGGTTGCGAAAGAGCACGGCATGGGTAGGCTATTTTAATGTAGGGTCCAAAAGTTCCTCAGCAAGATGCCATCAATACAACAACAACAACAACAATTAATTTCATATAGAGCCAAAAATGATACAAGGGATGTCTTAATGGACTGTTTTTTAACAGCCCCCCAGCCTTGACTGCCTGAGAAGACAAGAAAAATTCTCAAGAAAAACAAAATCCACAATATAAAATGTGGAGCATGGCCCGGACACAGACAGGCGGACACCAATGGTTCACCCAACACACGTTTATTGTACATTATATATTTACAAATAAGTGTACACACAAGTACTCCCCCAAAGTCCAGGCCTTCCTTCTCTATGCCTTCCTTAGGTCCACCACCACTCCTCTCCTCTGAGCTGTCCTTATCCGCTCCTGACTCCAGCCATCGAATGGAGGGAGGTGGCCCCTTTTAAGCTCACCCAGACATGCTCCAGGTGCCTCCAGATTAGCTTCTGCCGGCCCTTCCTGGTGTGGTGGAAGTGCCGGCTGTGCACCCGGAAGCACTCTGGGTGTCCCTGGTCTTCTTCCCCCAGCACTTCCGGTTGCTGAGAGCCAGGGCTCCACAGGCATCGGGGCGCCCCCTGGCGGTGACCACGGGCCCCTATAGGGTTGAGATTCTAAGCTATGATCCCATGGTCCCCATAGCCACCAGGGCGGTTGCCCCCTCGTGGTCTGGAGGAGGCGTAAGTCCACTATCGGAGCCCCTCCTACTTGAATCCGATCACTTTCATCACGGTTCTTTTTGGTGGGGCCTCCCTTATCCTTTACAGGTCCAGTTCCACTTACCTGCCCTGCTGTGCCTCTCTGGCCGAAGGATCCAGCATTGCATCGTTCCGTCCACTCATGCAGCATCTTCACAGACGCAGCCCCCTTCCCCTCCAGCTTCTTCAGTTCCTCTCGGACGGCACGTTTCATCTGCAATAGCGACTCTACGGGCTGAAGGCACTCCTCCAGCACGCGCAGAGCCGCCAGCAAGCACAGACAGTCAGCCGAGGGTGGACTTACCTGTCGATCAGTCACACATGCCGTTGCTTCCTGTAGGGCCTCTCCTCTGGCCCAATCGGGTCCTTCCCTGGCTCGGGATGGACATTTGTTGGTCTCGCCTCCATCCAATCATTGGCGGGCACACAACACACACCATCCAACCCCTTGCCTGTCTCGTGGAGGGACTTCCGGTCCTTGGCCATCTTGCTTCCCAGGCTCCTGATGCGGTGGCGATCCTCCGGATAGCCTCGCAACTGCGGCTTTCCGAACTGCAGTGGCTCCTCCTCGACAACTCTTCTTGCTGCCGCCGCGTTGACAAAGCTCCGCGGATTGGCACACGTCTGACACCGACGGGCAGTCCCTGCCTGTAACACACAAAACACGCCCGGCCCCCCAGGGCCTTCTGCTATTGGGCAAAGAACTCACCTCCCGGGTCCCATCTGTCCAAGGAAATGTCTGTAGGAGGCCGCTACACAACGGCTACACTTGTTGTGGTCTTCCCCTACTCAGGTAGGAATGGCACTTCTATGGACCGGTGGTGGTCCCTTGGGTGAGTCGCTCCCGCAGGGTTGTGTGTGTGCCACTCCCGCGGTGCATGTGCCGGCGTACCTGCTGCACCGGGCTGTCCACAAAATTATTTTTATCGACGGGTCCCCGACTTGAAACAGGTGGAGAGTCCCATCTGGGATGCCACTGTGGAGCATGGCCCGGACACAGACAGGTGGACACTGATGGTTCACCCAACACACGTTTATTGTACATTATATACTCCCCCAAAGTCTAGGCCTTCCTTCTCTATGCCTTCCTTAGGTCTGCCTCCACTCCTTTCCTCCAAACTGTGTCCTTCTCCACTCCTGAGTCCAGCCATCGAATGGAGGGAGGCAGCCCCTTTTAAGCTCACCTGGACATGCTCCAGGTGCCTCCCGATTAACTTCCATCGGGCCCTTCCTGGTGTGGCAGAAGTACTGGCTGTGCACACAGAAGTACTCCGGGTGTCCCTGGTCTTCTTCCCCCCAGCACTTCCAGGTGTGGCGGAAGTGCTGAGGGCCAGGGCTCCACAGGCATCAGGGTGCCCCCTGGCGGTGACCACGGGCCCCTATAGGGTTGAGCTTCTAAGCTCTGTTACCTTGGTCCTGAAAGCCACCAGGGCGGTTGCCCCCTCATGGTCTGGAGGAGGCGTAAGCCCTCCTCCGGTCCTTAAGGGCATCTCGGCTGGATACCACCCCCAGCCGCTTGCCAGAAAAGCAATACTGGCCTTAAAGACAGACTTGATGTTTGGGGCTTTAATGAGACTGACAGTAGATCTTGCAATAGGAGACGACTGCCAAATGAGTTTCCAAAAGGAGCCATGGTGGTGGATGCCAGAGATAGGCATGGTACAGGGGGAACATTTGCCTACTTTTTATTTTAAAATTACATTTTATGACTACCGAAACATAACAACTTGCACTTTATTAGGGACCCATAACTTTCAGTCATACCACTTTATAGTTTGTATAACTTAATTTGCTGACTTTAATAAACAGGCCTACCTTTTGCTAGTATTGTTTCCATTAATTATAAAAGAAGTTAAAAATATATTGGAGTTAACAGGCAAGCACTGCTCGCACAAATACTTACAAGGAACATTAAAGTGATAAGTGGAAGCCCAACTTATACTCTGAAATGTAATCCCTGGCAGTGCTTTGTAGAATCTGCCCTGGCGCTGCTCAGTTGGTGCCAACGTCGGCAACAATGTAGTGCAAGGTTGGAGCTCACCTTTTAAAAGGTCCAGCATTTATTAATTATGTGTGTGAACATTGTTGCTTGGTTAAATGATGGAGTTCAGTGTCGTTCCAAGTTTGACCAGCTTGGGTTTTACAGTTCTTGATCAGAAAAAAACAGCAAAGTAGGAATTGTTATTTAAGCAATCGACATTCATTCGCTCTGACGATTGTTGTGGCTCTCGAGGACACTAAGAAGGGCAAGATTGGGTTGCTAAAAAAAAAAAAAGTTTAAGAAACCCTAGTCTAGTGGGAAAAACAAAGAAAAACTCCACAACTGAATGACAAAGAAAACTTTTCAATATTTGTGGAAAAAAATGACAGCTGATTATTGAAATGAATTACAAAGTGTGTGCTGCTGCTCTGTTTCAGATGGCTAAAACTAAAGTGTGAGAGGAAAAAGGGTGAGGATTACAAAAAATAATGTCCTTTTTTTATATATACTAGGGGTCTATGCCCCCTGCTCACTTCACTCGCCAACCCCTGTGCCTGCAATATGCGCTAGCCTGTTCGTGGTGCTATCGATTGCATATGGGGATGCGGTTGTACAATTTAAACAGATTTTATTTTCATGGGAATTGTTACATATGCATAATAGAACTACTTTACAATACAGTGACTAATTAACCATTAATTAGTAAAAAAGAGTAAAATGTAATGTAATAATTTGAAAGCTTGCCAACCCCCGGTTTTGGTTAACTAGATATACAATTTAAAGGGATTGTTATTTTCATGGGAATTGTTACATATGCATTATTTTCACTTTTACTTTAAAACTTCAGTTAAAACAATATTTGGAATTAACATTTCTTCAAGATCGCATTGAATTTTGATTCCGTGTTTGGATTTACATTGTGACAACACAACATATCACTGTCCATGAGTGAATATCGGTTCTTTCTCTCTATTAAATAAAACGACTTTTTTGAATGTTTGACTCTGAGATTTGTTAATTGTCTTTGCAAAAGCTATTCAAACGGGAAACTGTTAATGTTTTAATACAAATGGCATATCAAGATCTCCTTTATTTTCTAATGTTAGCTGCGGAAGATGTACTACATTACCTTTCTTGAATACATCCTTCTTTAAACAGTCATTTGTGCGGTTGAAGACCGGATGGTGTTAACGGCTGTAGATATTCTTCAGGAAATTGTAAGTTGATGTTTTCATCTTCCGCACAATCACCACCAACTATTTCAGCATAGTCTATTGATACTCATTTAACGAATTTACTGTGTAACCGATCGACATTTTTGGTGTTAATTCGTTTGATTTCATCGTGCTAGGATTGCACGTGTACTCATTTCTTCTGTTTATAACCCTTCATGATGAAATTCTTCAATAAGATTTGGACATAATACATCCGCTTTAATTGGGAACTTAAAGTTAGGAAAATGTTAAAATTTATAAGAGGTGAGAGAGCAGAAAATGTGTCTGTCAAAAGGATTCACACGAATGAGAGGTGAAATTACCGTGTGCGTGGTTGAAAATGGTTGAGAGTAGGGTGTGACTTAAAAAAGTCTCATGGCCAAAGTCTCAACTTGCAGGACTTGAAAAAATCTTCCAAAAAGTCTTGTCTCATCGCAGGATTTTTTTACTATAATAGAGAGATAATTGTTTTGTTATTTTACTGACGTTGTTCTCATGCCAGATTGTAAGATTATTTTTTCATGCGTGTAGAAGTCTTTTATGATTCTCTGATCACAGCACCTGACAGTCCTACAGTATTTTAGCATGAGGCACAATCCCTGCAAACTTACGACATTATTGATGTTTTATCTCAGCCAGGGTTACTTTAGTTTATTGTTTGCCTTGTTGCGAATGGCTGTGTTATGTTCCTTGGGTTTTGAGGGTGATTTTCCAAGAGATGGAACCACCTGCTAAACACTGCCACAAATTCCCCTCCGACCTATAAATGTAGGGGGTCTCCTATAGTTCCTTCATTGTTAATGTGCTCCAGAGTGGGTGGGTTTTTTCGTTTTGCTGTACCTTTCTTATGAATTTAAAGACTTGCCTTGCCTTCTCTGGCAGTTCCTTTAAATGGTTATTCATTTAAAGCCACACTTCTGGAGAAATATCAACTCGCAGGGCTTTCGATAATCATGGAAATATCTATGGGCTGAACTGCACTACTTGAACGTTTTTTTTAGTTTCAGGCAGTTCATTCTGATATGAACTGGGAGTCCCAAAAGCACATAATTCCCAATTCTACCAGAGGGGGGACACACTGTCAAACTTCCACTAGGCAATGGGGCAAATACAGGGTCTTTATAAAAAATGAAAAGATTTATTTATAGCAAATTTGCTCTGTTGTACAAGAAGCACCATGGAGCACAAAAAGGAATTGTCTAGAAGGCAAGGCAATCCATGGCAAACACATACCTGATACAGAATCCCTAAAAAAAGTCAAAAACCCAGAAATTCACAAAAAAAAGGCCCAGCAAATCACAATAAGTTACCCACTCCAGAGTGCATTCACAATGAACCGCCAGGAACTATGGGGGACCCTCCATAATCATGGGGCGGAGGGTAGTTCCTGGCGATGACTGTCAGGTGGTCCTATCTCTTGGAGAACCATCCTCAAAACACATTGATCATAACACAGGCATTAGCAATAAAGCATATAATAAAGAGAGGCAATGTGTACATGGATAAGTGGCACACAAATGGATAAAAAAAGACAAGAAACACGATATTGAACCCCAGCCAGTGGAAAAACCATGGCTGAAACATAACATTGAAGGGCATTTAATGAAGTGAGGGTCTGGAGAAAACAAATGACACAAAAAAAAGAAGACAGGATGAGGTACCATTGCAGTCCTAAGACCTTCACTCTCGTTTGAATTTCTATAGCTGCAGTATAAAATGCTCATGGTTTGTGTATCAAAGGGAGAGCCCTACTGTAAACGGAGGTGCATACACACAGGCTTTGCTCAGCATGTCTGAAGTGGTGTCATACCCATTGAACGATGAAGAATTAGATGTCACTGTATTACAGTGCTAGTAAGGCAAAATTCTGCTTTACCTGTATGCCTGAAATTAGATTTGGTGGGTTTGGAAAACGAACACATGAATGATCGGCCACCAGACTTTGCATTTCTGTAACATATTACACATTGAGTCATTTGCTAGTGCTGTTACCTCACATCTCCAGAGCACAAGGCCTGGCCAACGCCTGTGTGACCCCAGAGACCTATTTCAGTTACTGTCCATGCGCAATGTGCATGCTCTCCTCCTGGTAATATCTTCTTTGTTTTCTCTGCCACTCCAGTTTTCCTCTCACATCTCTAAGACATGCAAGCAGAGCCAACGATTGACTTTAACAATCTAAGATTTGCTCCAGCCTTGCACAGCAAAGCATGAGGTTAGGCTCCAGCTTCCCACAATCCTGGTTTGAAATAAACGGGAATGAATAAATAAATAATTTGGGGTTGACCACAAAAAGTCAGTGGAAAAGCAGTTTAATTGAAAAGCCCCAAACAAATACAGCCTTGCAAATTACATTACAAAATATAATTGACAGTCCTAGTGGTATCCTGCGGTGGGTTGGCACCCTGCCCGGGATTGGTTCCTGCCTTGTGCCCTGTGTTGGCTGGGATTGGCTCCAGCAGACCCCTGTGACCCTGTGTTCGGATTCAGCGGGTTGGAAAATGGATGGATGGAGTCCTAGTGGTAAAAAGTCCTGCTAGTTTTACACACCAAAAAACGGATATATAAATTGTTGAATGTGACTGCACTACAAGACAACAACTGATGTAGAAAGTGGCTGGACATTTTTAAATACAAGGTCAAAGGTCAAATGGGCAGTGGTCATTACCACCTCTACTCCAGCTGAAGAGACGTGCAGGTCACATTGTCGAAGGCCTCTTTCAACCCACCAGTCTCTTGATGCACACTAAGATGGGGAAAGGGAAGCCCTGTGTCAGCACAGATTTTCAGTCAATAAACCTGAAACAGGCTGAAATCAGCCTGCCCTCAGTTCAGATTCTTCTTGATTATACCTTCTGCTTTACCACATCCAGCTGGGCTGAGCATTTGCCTGCTAGTGGAAGTTGCACTGGGCACCTGTGTTCAGGGCCATCTTAACAGCATTATAGGCCCCCGGGCAAAGCAGTGCACTGGAGACCCTACCTACACATCCACTCATAGGAATAAAAATGTAAATGGCTGACAAAATTAAACATATATTTATTGTATTGGTACTTTCCACGAAAATCAGTGTTTAAAAGTTAAAAAACATGCCGTACAGCAAAGACTAATCAACACAAACGTTTGAACAATATAGCAAGAGCCTTAAGAAACACAAAAATTTCAACATATAAATGATACTCAATTGGAAAACCATACAGACGGAGATGGCACAGTATGAAATTACTATGAATTATTTATTATTAATCAAGTGCTCAACACAAACATTTGTGAAATTTGTCTGCAGAGAATTGAGTTGAAGTGACGTTAACATATACGCTTTTACGTGATGTAGTGCGTGAGATCCGTACACAGACAGGCCCGGGAGGTGGCAGAGGTGACCGTGATACTAAATCAGATGTGAATGTCAATGTCCACTTGTAACACAATAACAAATATTTATAGTTTAGTATGGTATAGTATTTATTTTGTGGATATGTTGGACGCGGACACTGACAGGCTGACACAGAAAGTCTTAAATCACACGTGTTTATTTACAACCCTTACCTCCAAGACAACACACAGTGCATAATCACCAAACACAGTCTCTTATGATTTCTCTCTGCTTCTTCGGCTGCCTCCAACTCTTCACTGGCAAGCTCCGTCCTTCTTCCACCCGACTCCGGCTCCCTGATTGGAGTGAGGCGGCCCCTTTTATTCAGTCCCCGGATGTGTCGCAGGTGGCACCTGATTAACATCCAGCAGCACTTCCAGGTGTGTCGGAAGTGCTGAAATGGAATTCAGTCCTCCTCCTGGCAGCACTCCCAAGTGTGGAGGAAGTGCTGCATACTCCAGACCAGGGGCTATCCAGGCACCCCCTGGCAATGGCCACGGTGTAGCATAGGGTTGGATCCCCCATCTTTGTGGCCCCTGTACAACCCAGGGGCGCTACCCCTTTGTGCCCCAGGGAAAACACTGCCCTTCTTCCGGCACTTCTGTAGTTCCTGCATCCTGGTGGGGCAAGGTCCCTGGACATCTGTTACAATTTATTGACAGCAAATCACAACATACAGTACATAGATTAGCATGGGGGCCCCGGGCAACTGCCCAGCGTGCCCATGCGTTAAGAAGGCCCTGCCTGTGGCATTATACTGTGAAGACTGCAGCATACTGGTTGTCATGCACCACAGAACCCAAATGAATATTGAAATAATCAGAATACATAAACATCTAAAATGACCATCAACAAGAGAGGCCATTTACATTTGCCAAGTCACATTCCCAGAAATCGCCTCTTGACGTCCATTTTGATTCTTTGTTGGGACCTCTTCAAATATGTGCATCAGGATTTACTTTTACTGTTTGTAGTTTCTTCCCTCCCATTAAGCAAAAAAAAATATCAAAGCTTATTTCCATCTTATTGTTCTGCTTCAAAATGAACCTGAATGGAGTAAGAGTGTAGAAACGGGGCGGAAAAATGCGGTTTCAACCTTAATTCATGAAATTGAGTTTCTTTTTTTTTTCCTTTTTTCATATGTAGACAGAGAAATACACTATAGACAAGCAGATCTGCAAATTAACATTATAACTGAATCGGTTACCAGCTTAATAAATAAGTAATCAAATAAATTATATATTATACAGGTAGAGTGCCTACATACATGCATATGAGATGTGTGTTAATGGAAAATATAATTTTTAACGGGTCTCTTGGTACAAAAAAGTGAATTATTCAACAAAGACATGCTTGAATGGAACGAAAAACGTCTGGTTTCTAAAAGAAAAAAAAAATAAAATAAAATAAACCAAACAAGTCATGAATCATTTAAGTCACAATTTCTTTATAACATTGTTTGCTTGACAATAAGACTTAATCGGAGACTATATTCCATCAATTATTTAACCACACTAAAATTAAACATTAATGCTCTGGACATCAAGAGATTAGTCAGACTTCTTAAAAGAAATTAAATCTTACAGTGGCAGGAAGTGTGGCTCACTTTAAATTAGTTTCAGCAGAAAAATAATCAGAAACTCGTCAGTTCATTCAATACAGAGATAAGGGCCTTTATGGGAAGGAGCTGGATTGATGCCACTGTCCTGCGATGCGCAGAAGAGCCCCCCCAACCCATGGTTGTCAGGATGGACCTGCATTCACATGAGCCATATTCATATGTGGGATTTATTGGGTTTTTTTTTTATTTACTTACATTTATTTATATTGCATATTTTCATACAAACAATGTAGGCCAAAATCCTTTACAAGATGTCAAAGAGAAAGTTACAAGAAAAGAAAAAACAATTAAGATTGGGTAAAAATATTAAAGAATAAGTCAAGTTAAGTCAGGGAGCATGCACTGGTACAGTGTGTTGCTACACCCACTACACGACAAAACAACTCGGGATCCCGGTTGGCAACCCTCCAGGCAGACACGCGGTCCAGTCCCACCCTCCGGAAATGACCCTCTATCTGCTGCAGCCAGGTGTTACGTGGGCGACCCCTTGGCCTGATCCAGCCACTCCGGTCCCCAACAATGAGGATCTTATGGGCTGGATCACCCTCGGGGAAACGCGCCACACGGCCATAGTGCCGTGACTAATGCTCCCTCACAATGCAGGTAATGTGCCGCATTCGGGCCTCCATGAACAACCACTCATTTAACACAAAGTCAAACCAACGGTACCCAAGGATTTTCCGGAGAGACACAGTACCAAAGGAGTCCAGTCTTTGTCTCAGGTCACTGGATAGCATCCACGTCTCGCAACCATATAACAAGACAGGAAGCACCAGAACTCTAAAGACTTGGACTTTCGTCCTTTTCCATAGATATCGGGAGCACCACACACTACTTTCCAGCGACCTCATGACCCTCCATGCTTTCCCAATCCATCTACTGACTTCATAGGAAGAGTCACCAGAGACATGAATGTCACTGCTGAGGTAAGTAAATCGCTCAACAAGGTCGACACTCTCTCCGCAAACAGACACACTGCTGACGGCTGTGCCCAAGAGGTCATAAAAGAATAAGTGACAAACATAAAACCAATCTATACAATCTTATAAAACAGATATAAAACCAGTTGAAGAGTAGCATCCTTATATGCAATATCATGATGTAAGTCTCTAAGCCTGATGATAATGTCAGACGGCTAACAGGACAGAAAAAAATAAATTAAATAAATAAAAATAAAATCTGCAGGGTTCCAAGGCTAAAAGACCACCCAGCCCCAACTGTGCATTCTATCTAACATAAATGTCCTTAAGCCACTCCTCATTGTTTTCAGGCTTCATATGAAAGGATTCAATGCAGTGGCTCTTGTGGGCAGCTGGGGTATCCGCCGTCATTCCATGAAGCTGCATGGTGCCTTGATCAGGTGGTGGTGGTGCTAAAGCACCAGCACAGAAGAGCCAGAAAAAACAGAGATTAGTAAAGACGGCAAATCTGTACAGAATATGGTAATTTGGTGCCCATATAGTCTATTCGGAATACAACTAAAATATGGCTGTGAAATAAGCGAAATTAAAATAATGGGTTTTTAGAAGTTTTTTAAATGTTCCACAGCATTAGCCTGGTGAATTTCTGTTGGTAAATTATTCAAGATTTTAGGTGCATAACCACAAAAGGCCGTCTCACCACTTCTGTTAAGCCTGGTGCTTAGAATTATAAGAAGACCACCTTTAGAAGATCTAAGGTTACTACTCTGAGTGTAGGGGGTCAGGCATTTAAAAATATAGGAAAGGGCAATACTATTTAAGGTTTTATAAACCATTAGTAGTATTTTCAAATCATTTCTAAAAGACATGGGTAACTATTGTGACGGCACTATAACTGGTGAGATGTGCTCAGATTTTCTTTTTCTAGTTAAGATTCTGGCTGCTGCATTCTGCACTAATTGCAACCGATTAATGTCTGTCTTAGGTAGACCTGTTAGGAGTTCATTACAATAATGTAGTCGACTAAAAACAAAAGCATGAATTAATTTTTCAGCGTCTTGCAATGTAATAAGAGGTATAACTTTTACTGAATTCCTTAGATAACCTGTGACCTGAGACGAAGACTGTACTCCTTCGGTACTGCGTCTCTCCGGAAAATCCTTGGGTACCCTTGGTTTGACTTTGTGTCGAATGAGCGGTTGCTCATGGAGTCCCAAATGAGGCACATTACCTGCATTGTGAGCGAGCGTCAGTTACGGCATTACAGCCATGTGGTGCGTTTCCCCAAGGGTGATCTGGCTCGTAAGATCCTCATTTTTGGGGACCCGAGTGGCTGGACCAGGCCAAGGGGTGGGTGCGGCAACGCACTATAGCAGTGCATGCTTCCCAACTTGACTTGACTTGACTTAGGTGAAAATATGTCCCAGTAATCTGTTGTCATACACGTGCGAGTAGGAGGCAGTCAAAGAGCCTAAAAGTGAGTGAACTATCGCGAGATATGGGTGTCACGTGGTACTTACCTGGATCTCTTCTTTCTACAGAAAACCCGAAGAAAAATAATGGCTTCACTTCCGGGTATCAAAATGGCCGCGACTACGTCACTTCCGGCCATCGGCAACAACATCACTTCCGGTTCCTAAAGACCACATCACTTCCGACTCACTTCAATGATGTTACTTCTGGTTCCTGTTCATAACGTCATGCCAACCATTTCATTTTCCCATAATCCTGTCTGTATTTAAACGATTATTTCACAAAGTAAAACTGTCAATTGTATTTTCAAATCTTGAAGACTTTTGATCTGTTTTTTTCTTATATATTGTCTTAGAGCAATATACGGGGACGGTCCCCAAACCTTTTTTCTTGTCTTCTGACTTGTTTTTTCTGTTTTTTCCCACACTGTTTAATATTCGATTTAAAGTTTTAGGTCAATGATTACACCTAAACTTTTTACCTTTGCCTTGATTTTTAAACCTAAGGGATCAAGTTTATTTCTAACACCCTCACTCTTTCCATACTTTTCAATCACTAAGATTTCTGTTTTTTCCTTATTTAGTTTGATAAAGTTATGACTCATTGTGGAAAAAATCAACATATAAATTAAAGAAAGAAATGTATCCTCTACTAGGGCAAGTTTGATAAAACCTCTTTGAGTCAGTAATTAGGCAGGAGGAAGCTTGTCCATCGCACCTTTAATTTACTCCTCAGCAAATGCTGAAGAGGGAGCTTTCATCACAGCAGTCTGCTACAAACGGTCAGTACAATAAGGACAGAGGTCTATTTTATAAACAACTAAATTAACATAACAGTGCTGATTAATGCATACATTTACTCTGATTGGTTCATTGAATTACACCCAAATAAATTATCTAAATAAAAGTCTGTTCTACTACACTATTGTTCTTCTTATATCTTTTAGGCTCAGCTATTACCCTTCACATCTCTGTGCATGTGACAACTGTTCAGTCTTGTTGTTTACAGAACATCTGCTGATCTCCTAATCATCTCCTAGTACATTTTGTGTATTACATCAAACTTCCTCCTAGTACATTCTTGTCTTTCTATTTCAGTAGTTCTTTTCATGACATTTCAAAAACAAATGCTTATATATTTCAATATGCACTGCAGACCAAAATACTTAAGTATTATTACTTCCAAATTATTCTCTCACATCATCCATTTGGAAATAGTGCTAAGACAGTGAATCAAAGATCACCAGGGCCATCAGGCGTTATAGATAAATAAAACTTTGTGTCATCTGCATAGCTGTGGTGGCTCACATTGTGTTTTGAGATAATCTGATGTAATGAAAGCATTTAGATTGAAAAAAGCAGAGGACCCAGAACAGATCCTTGTGGTGTACTATATATAATTAAATGGATCTTCAAAGTACAATCACCGCAACTAACAAAGAATTTTGTACCTTTTAAATAAGACTGAAACCAACTTACAACTCTGCTGGAGAAGCCCACCCATTGTCTATGGCGATTTTGAAGAATACTGTGGTCTATGGTGTCAAATGCTGCACTCAAGTCTAAGAGAACAAGAACAGATATACAGCCTCTGTCTCCACTAACCTGCAAATCATTTACTACTTTAACCAGCACAGTTTCTGCACTATGGTTTGTTCTAAAACCCGATTGAAACTTATCAAGAATAGAATGTTTATTCAAGTAATCATTTAGCTGCTTAAAAATTATCTTTACTTGAATGTTACTTAAGAGAGGCGGGTTAGAAATTGGTCTAAAGTTGTTAAGACAAAAGAGTCAAGATTATTTTTCTGGAGCTGCGGTTTAACAACTGCAGTCTTAAGACAGTCATGTGAGACCCCGGTATCTAATGACCAGTTCACTATGTCAAGTTCACGATCAATTAGCACTTTGGAGAGTTCTTTGAAAAAGCCTATGGGTATTGGGTCAAGGGCACAGGTGGAGGATTTCAGCTGAGAAATTATTCTCCATAGTTCGGATTGATCTACTTCAGTGAAAAAATGTAACTCGCTTAAAAGGGCATATGAGGGTTCAACAAAATGAACTTTGGTGAGATGTACTGTATTCTTTCTAATACCATTTATTTTGAGTTTTAAAAATATAGCAAAAGCTTCACAAGTTTCACTAGTAGTTTTCAGGAGCCATTCCATTGAGTGAGCTGGGTTTAAACAATGATTAATAGTTGAAAATAAAACGCTTGGATTACCAGCATTATCATTTATAATTTTAGAGAAATAGGACTGACTATCAAGATGGACTGCATTGTTATATTCAGTTATTTGTGCCTTCAGTATCTCATAGCGGACTATCAGTTTAGTTTTTCTCGATTTACAGGCAGCTCTCCGGCGTATTCTCTTTAAATCAGGCATCCCTTGGGTCTTCTGAGGTATGATAATGCTGGAGGATTTCTTAACAGTCTTTCCAGGGCCACTTTGTCAGCTGCAGCTCTTACCTTAGCATTCACATTTGCTACTTTACTCTTTACACCGTTACCACTATTGAGGTAAGCACTACAATTGGACTGATTGTTTTGAATACTAGCAAAAACTCAAGCTGCAGACAAAATAATCAAAATAATGTTTTTTAACATTACACATCTCATTACTTGTAGTGATCAGTATTTTTCCATCAAATATGCCAAAATGCTCCAATATGCTAATATCCATGGTCTTATATTTAGTAAAGACACATTTAAGGTTTTGGAAAAGTAGAGCTGAATGGGAGTGTTAAAGCAGCTTGAAATGGTAATTAAGTTATTTGTGTTTATGCCATTTTGTTCTGGTCTATTATTATAGTGCTAATATAGTGCACATGTATAGATAAACTCACAGTATGTGCCACCTAACGAATTGCCATATACCAGGTGACAATGAAGTGCCCATCCTGTATATGTCTTAAAGGAGTAATGGATGAATAGTAGAAAGGCAGCAAAAACGGTTCAAGAAGACCTGGACAATCTGCAGAACTGGGAGACCACTTGAAACATGCAGTTTAATGAAGAAGAGTACAAAGTGCTACACGTGAGCAAAAGGAATTATAGATACACAATGAGAGACAACAGATTTGGGTGTTTATGTTGACACAAATTCATCATCTGTGCAATGTGCAGAAACTATTAAACAGGCAAATAAAATGTAAGGTTATATCATAGAAACTGTTGAATATACAGTAAATCAATGGATTTTATGATCAAACTATATAATGTACTCATGAGACCGCATCTGGAGAATTGTGTGCAGAATTCTGGTCACCATAGTACAACAAAGCCTAAGTAGAACTTGAAGCTGTGCAGAGAAGAGCAACCAAGTGCAGGGCTTAAGGACATGTCCGACTGTGACAGACATGGACAATGAAACCTGTTAATTCTCGAGCAGAGGAGACTGCATGGGAACCTAATCCAGATATCACAAATCTTCAAAGGCATTGAAGAAGTAGATCCAGCAACATTTTTTTAACTAAATGGTTGTTCTGGTCTGCAAAATCTGTACATTTTGCTCTATATTTTCATTATATTTTGCTCAAGATAAAACAACAGATGAACTTAAATACAAGTCACTTGCATGAACAGTTAACATCAAAGCAATCTGTTTCCCTGAATCACAATACCATTTGTTTGATCTGAGAAGGAATTCAGGAGACCCTCAAGCTGTATTGATGATTTTATTACCTGTGAAGGGAAGGGCACCAGGACTAAATTGGTTTACAGCTTGGGAAATGAAGACATGCTATGGTTCAAGCTGTATCCGATTACTTTACAACCTGCGAATAGAAGGAAATGCCGTGGGACTAGAAATTTTCAAATCAGTTTACAGCTTGAGACAGAAGATTGGTAAAACATCAAAAACAGATGAAAGAGTTTGAGCAAATTCATACATCATATTGACAGCCAGCCAATCAGGTGTATGTAGCAATCACATCATGTGAAACTTTCATATCATTTTAAAATAAATATGGCAGACTAAACGAAAAGAACAGAACGCCAGAAGAAGAGAACAGTGTCAACAATGTGCAGCCGTTTCCATCTGATCGTCGGCAAAGGATCTCACGAACAACTTCAAGTGCTAGATCACAAACCGCCTGCGTCATTCATCCTTGACATCTTTACTTTTTTGTAAGCTTTTTCTAAAGACTATATATCCAGACTTTACTATCTATCTTATTTTCTATTATTCTTTGTTTTACTTTGTATTATTATTCATGTAATAAATACCACACTGCTTTTAACTTTCTATGCTTTGTCTTCTTGCCTAGAGTGAATGAAGTAATAAGGTAGATTTCTTTGAGCACCTGGTGCAGCCGGAAGTTTGCCATATGCTCCGTGCTACAAGGTTTATTAAGGCTGAAGGTGAGAGTTCCACCCAATAGTAGGGAACAGTATGTAAAGTAAGGTATCTTTGGTTGATAAATGGTCTATAGCCAAGGATGTTGAGCCTTTGTATGTTTGAATATATTTCTAGAGACTAAAGTAATATTGACGTCTTAGATATATTTAAAACATTGTATGTTGTTTGTGCCAAAAATAAGTAAGTCTCTTGAAGTGCCAGAAGAGTGACAGGCTGTGTTATTCCTAAGGCACTTGCGTGGTTAAAAGTGCTAAAGGTTAACCAGCTGTGTGTGTGTCATTCATTGGGCACTGTTGAGTTTCTCTGTGTCTGCGTATATCTATGCATGTGTGCGTTAATCTTAAGGTGTGACAGTAGACCAACCCAGTAACGAAACTGATGAGTACACTTACCCCTAGGTAAAGGGTAAGTAGAGGGAAATATCACAATAACACAATGGTGAATCACACACTTGAAGACATCAGTGGAAATTAAGGGGAAGTACCTTTAGGAATAAAGCCGGGAAGGACTTCTTTATTGAAAGAATTGTAGGAATCTGGAACAAACGATCAAGACATGTAGTTGACGCAGAAACTTTGACATCCTTTAAGAAGTATCTGGATGGGACATTGGGACAGCTTAGCTATTAACTAAACAAACAAGTCTGATGGACTGAATGGTCTTCTATTGTTTGTTAAAATTATGTACAGTATGTTCTTATAAAGGGTTAGAATGACCTGTAAGTGTAATTTGAAGTCATACATTGTTTACACCCTACCCCATAGACATGTCAACCAAATGGTCTAACCCCTGTCTCTTATGTCCGCACTCTTCGAGCCTTCCTCCACATTCTGGACTTCCCCTCTGTGGTAGCTCTGATCCTGCATTGCTGATTCTGTCTTTAATTCCTTCTCTTCATAGCCCCCTCTTCCCTGAAGTGTTGCTATTTTTGTACTTTTCCTCTTCATATTTATTTTCTCTCCAGTGGAGGCTTTTAATGTTGGCTTCTCTGGAAATACAACTAAAGAGCATCACACTGCAAAAATTCTTAACTGCCCCACTTACAAATCTCTAATCTCTTACATTTAGAACTTTCTGCTACTCATCCAGCCCCACAATTCACACTTGGTCTAAGTAATCTTACTGACACATTCATCTGGAAACAACCATGAGTGAATTTTGCCTAAAACTGGGTGGAAACAATTAAACGACTCACTGAGGACTACATTTCTTTTTACTCTTTTTTCTAATTTTATTGATTTTATTGTAATCACACAACAATCCATACAAATAGATCAAGTTTTACAAAAATAGGATTGAAAACAAATCAACCCCCACCCCTGAGAAAGAGAGCATGGCTAGCAGAGTAAAACTTAAAGCTAGTAAAAATAAGTAAATACTATATGAATTAATAAGTGAATAATGATAAATGGAGAAGAAAAAGAAATGGGGAAAGAATCTGCTTCCTCAGTGCTTTTAAAGCTTATTCTAAAATGTTATTGATTAGATCCTGCCAGGTCTTGAAAAAGTTCTGCACAGATCCTCTAAGTGCGAATTTGATTTTTTCCAGTTAGTATATAACATCAGTTACCCACTGACATAACAGAGGAGAGTTAGGATTCTTGCAGTTGAGCAAGATAAGTCTACGTGCCAATAGTGTAGTAAAGGCAATCACAGTTTGTTTGTCCTTCTCCACTTTAAGCCCATCTGGAAGTACACCAAACACAGCTGTTAGTAGATAAGGAGGGATTGTGACACCAAGGCTGTCTGAAAGGCACTTAAAAAGTTTGGTCCAGAATGATGTTAATTTGGTGCAGGCCCAAAACATGTGACCCAGTGAGGCTGGAACTTGATTGCAGCATTTGCAGGTTGAATCTTGCCCTGGAAACATTTTGGACAATTTTAAACGAGACAGATGTACTCAATATATAATTTTGAATTGAATAATTGTATGCTTTGCACATATGGAGCTCGAGTGAATTCTCTGCATTGGTACCTTCCACTCCTTTTCTGATATGTTGATTGAGAGATCCTTTTCCCACTGTCCTCTTGGATCTATGAAAGGAAGGGACTGTAACATTATTTTATATATTTTAGAAATGCACTACTGACTACATCAACTTCTGTATGGACATTGTAGTTCCAGTAAGAACTGTACGCTGCTATGCTAACAACAAGCCATGGATTACAAGTGACATCAAGGGCCTTTTGAACCAGAAGAAAAGGGATTTTAAAGATGGTGATCAGCATGAGCTCAAGCACGTGCAGAAGGAACTCCGAGTCCAGCTCAGGGCAGCGAAGGAGCAATACAGGAGAAAGCTGGAGCAGAAGTTGCAGAATAACAGCATGAAGGAAGTGTGGGATGGGACGAAGATCATCACTGGCTGCGGCTCGAAGCGGGGTACCACCATCGAGATAGACGTGAAGAGAGCAAACCAAATGAACAACTTCTTTAACAGGTTTGACCACCCTAACCCACTCTCACTCTCACCTCAGAGTACTGCACCCTCCACACATCCTTCTGCTGATACCAGCATAGGAGAGACATCCACACCCATAATTACAACAGCGCAAGTGAGCAGAGAGCTGAGGAGACTTCGTGCCAGCAAAGCAGCGGGTCCAGATGGAGTATCGCCACGACTGCTGAAGGTCTGTGCATCAGAGCTGGGGGGCCCTCTACAGCGCATCTTCAACCTGAGCCTGGAACAGGGGAGAGTCCCGAGGCTTTGGAAAACATCTTGTATCACCCCGGTCCCAAAGGTATCACGTCCTAGTGAGCTGAATGACTTTCGGCCTGTTGCTCTGACATCACATGTGATGAAGACCATGGAGAGGCTGCTGCTTCACCACCTTAGGCCATAGGTTCAACACGCCCTTGACCCTCTGCAGTTTGCATATCAGGAGAAGGTGGGAGCGGAGGAAGCCATCATCTATCCCTCTCTCACTTGGACAGAGGCAGTGGTGTTGTAAGATTTATGTTTCTAGACTTCTCTAGAGCCTTCAACACAATCCAACCTCTGCTCCTTAGGGACAAGCTGACAGAGATGGGATTAGATTCATACCTAGTGGCATGGATCGTGGACTATCTTAAAGACAGACCTCAGTATGTGCGTCTTGGGAACTGCAAGTCTGACATTGTGGTCAGCAACACAGGAGCGCCACAGGGGACTGTACTTTCTCCGGTCCTGTTCAGCCTATATACATCGGACTTCCAATACAACTCGGAGTCCTGCCACGTGCAAAAGTTCGCTGATGACACTGCTATCGTGGGCTGCATCAGGAGTGGGCTGGAGGAGGAGTATAGGGACCTAATCAATGACTTTGTTAAATGGTGTGACTCAAACCACCTACAACTGAACACCAGCAAAACCAAGGAGCTGTTGGTGGATTTTAGGAGGCCCAGACCCCTCATAGACCCCGTGATCATCAAAGGTGACTGTGTGCAGATGGTGCAGACCTATAAATATCTGGGAGTGCAGCTGGATGATAAATTAGACTGGACTGCCAATACTGATGCGCTGTGCAAGAAAGGACAGAGCCGACTATACTTCCTTAGAAGGCTGGCATCCTTCAACATCTGCAATAAGATGCTGCAGATGTTCTATCAGACGGTTGTGGCGAGCGCCCTCTTCTACGCGGTGGTGTTCTGGGGAGGCAGCATTAAGAGGAAAGACGCCTCACGCCTGGACAAACTGGTGAGGAAGGCAGGCTCTATTGTTGGCATGGAGCTGGACAGTTTAACATCTGTGGCAGAGCGACAGGCGCTCAGCAGGCTCCTATCAATTATGGAGAATCCACTGCATCCACTAAATAGTATCATCTCCAGACAGAGGAGCAGCTTCAGCGACAGACTGCTGTCACTGTCCTGCTCCACTGACAGACTGAGGAGATCGTTCCTCCCCCAAACTATGCGACTCTTCAATTCCACACTGGGGGGTAAACGTTAACATTTAACATTATACAAAGTTTTTGTCTGTTTTTCACCTGCATTATTATCATTCTTTAATTTAATATTATTTATTGTATCAGTATGCTGCTGCTGGAGAATGTGAATTTCCCATTGGGATTAATAAAGTATCTATCTATCTATCTATCTATCTATCTATCTATCTATCTATCTATCTATCTATCTATCTATCTATCTATCTATCTATCTATCTAAATGCTGTCTGATTCCTCGAGACTGATCAATATTTTTTCCAGCATAGAGGTATGTGGGAGTTGAGGAAAATCAGGCAGGTTCTGTTTAACAAAGTTTGTAATTTGAAGGTAGTAAAAGAAATGCGTTGCTGGAAAGTAAAATTTTGAATGTAATTGTTCGTAGGATGCAAAGAAGTTGTCTATGTTCAGATCTCTACATGATTTAATCCCAAATGTTTTCCAGATATTAATATATATTGGCGATAACTTGCATTTATTGGGACACAAAGCAAGGAATATAAAGAAGTACTGCAGGATTTTATTTCTATTGCAGACCAAGTCTGTGTATGTTCATCTATTTGTGTCCATGTCCGTGTTTTTATAGCTTGTATATTTGCTGCCCAGTATTAAAACTGAAAGTTAGGTAGAGCCATATCACCTTCTACCTTAGGTCTTTGTAGGGTCACTCTTTGGATATGTGGATGTTTTGAATTCCAAATAATGAGGTTCTGGTTGAATCTAATTTCTTAAAAAAATGATTTATTAATGAATATTGGAATGTTTTGAAATAAAAAGGGAAAATTAGGAAGGATATTCATCTTAATGTTAATTCTTCCAGCTAAAGTGAGATGAAGGGTTGACCATCTATGCAAGTCTTGCTTAACTTTTTTCCATATAGACGGCAAACTTTTGTTGATAAAGAGCTTTATGTTTACTTGTGATGTTTTCCCCTAGATATTTAAACTGATCTGCAATGATATAAGGGAAGGTGTCCAATCTAATATTGTGTGTTTGATAATTCACTGGAAAGAGCACACTTTTAGTCAAATTAATTCTGAGACCAGAAATCTTTTGAAATCTGCTAGTGCTGTTAGGACTGCAGGCACAGTATTTTGTGGGTCTGATATATACAGTACCATATCATCTGCATATAGAGAAACTTTCTGTTCTAGTCCTTCTCTGATAATCTCCTTTATCTCAATAGCATTTCGACAGTGAACTGCCAGTGGTTGATCGATAAAAATTTATGAGATTAACATCCATCCATCCATCCATCCATCCATCCATCCATCCATCCATCCATCCATTGTCCACCGCTTATCTGAAGTCAGGTCATGGGGGCAGTAGCCTACACCGGAAAACCCAGACCTCCCTCTCCTCAGCCACCTCCTCCAGCTCCTCTGGGGGGGACCCTGAGGCGTTCCAAGGCCAGCCGAGAGATATAATCCCTCCAGCGTGTCCTGGGTCTGCCCCGTGGTCTTCTCCCAGTGGGACATGCCCAGAACACCCCCCGGAGGAGCAGTGACTCTACTCTGAGTCTCTCCCGGATAACTGAACTCCTCACCCTATCTCTAAGGGAAAGTCCAGCCACCCTGTGGAGAAAACTCATTTCGGCCTCTTGTATCCGCGATCTTGCTCTTTCGGTCACTACCCAAAGCTCATGGCCCTAGGTGAGGGTAGGAAAGTAGATCGACAGCTGAATCGATAGCTTCGCCTTTTGGCTCAGCTCTCTCTTCACCAGGATGGACCGTTGCAGAGCCTGCATTACTGCGGATGCCGCACCGATCCATCTGTCAACCTCCCGCTCCATTCTTCCCTCACTCGTGAACAAGACCCAGAGATACTTGAACTCCTAAACTTCAGGCAGTAATGTGTACCCAACCCAGAGAGAGCATTCCATCCTTTTCCGGCAGAGAACCATGGCCTCGGATTTAGAGGTGTTGACTCTCATCCCCGCCGCTTCACACTCGGCTGTGAACCGCTCCAGTGAGAGGTGGAGGTCACTGTCTGTTGAAGCCAACGGAACCACATCATCCGCAAATAGCAAATTAACATCTCATCATTAAATTGTTCAGGCCCCGTTCTTCTCCATTTCATGTCCTCACATGGAGAGGCTGGTAAAGAATCTGGAGCCTCCAAGTCAGTGGTGAGTTTGCACTTCACTGTAGCCATCTCTGGGAAGATGAGTAGCTGAGCATTGAGACCCTGACTCACCCAATGGAGGCGTGAGAGTAATGAAAAGGAGGGCTGACCTCTGCCAGAAGCTCCGCTCTGGGACAAACGCTTTTTTGTTAGCAGCCCAGTTGGCCACTGGGTACACAGGATTCTGTTTGATTGCAGTGTTAGAAAAGGCGGTCCTGCCACTGCCATAGTGAGGTTAGCATCCTAAAGGAAAACAGCCATGGAAGTGATCAAAGTGGGCAAACAAAGGAGAAGTCTTTTAAACAGGCAATAATATTATGTTACAACCAGGGTTTGTTGCCTAGCTTAATGTTTATTTAATTTTTTTGTGTCTTTGTTTATTTTAAAGTATTATTGTCTGTGTGTTTATTGTAGTTATGTAAGTTTTGTTAATATAATTCTGTTTTTTATTTAACGTTTGTGCTGTCTCAAACAAAAGAACTAGATTTTAAACTGAAACAAGAAAACAAGACATAACCTGTCACATGCAAAGAGCATAAAAAAATAGCACATGAAAATCAAAGCAAAAACTGAAGGTAGAAATCTAAGCTAAAAAGTTGTTACCAGAAAGAGTTTAGGAAAACCATCTTTTGGGAAAGAAATTGCAGACTCAAATCTAAAATAGCCATCAATACAACCTTTGAAAAACTTTTTTTCATAATTTACATTGAGGTCAAAACATAAAATAACTATTGAGTAAATATACTGGAGTAAAAGAACGTTTAAAATGACTGTTACAAATCGGGAGTGGTCTCCCCTGGACTTTCTCGGATACTCAGATATGGGGATGGATATTTGAGGAGTAAACCGCAAGACAATGATTATATTTTTATATTATAAACATTAAAGAACCGTCAACAGCAAATCAAATCAAAATAATAATATATTGAACAATTATTATAAAAGTAAAGTTGAATAAATCAGACTCTGCAGTTGCATAAATAAAAATCGAGTATGTGTTAAGGTAAAGCACCACTTCCGGTTAGCAGAAATAGCCCAAAAGTTGATAGAAATCTACGTTTTGTACCTAATACTTATATGCAAAATTTGGTTGACCCAAGTGAAAACTATTTAAGTTATCATGCTTACACACACACAGACACACACAGACGCACACAGACACAATTCCAAAAATGGTATTTTCGGACTCATGGAGGTCTAAAACGTCAAGATTCATCAAAATCTCGAAAATGGAATTTTTGGAGGATTGCAAAACTTTCTCTATATGTAAAAGTCAGGGAGGTCTAAAATGTCGAGATTCATCAAAATCTTGTATCGAATTTTTGGACGATAACAATACTTTCCCTATACTTCGTATACGAGAAAGTAAAAAGGGAAAACATCCATTAATAAGATAAGGAAAAAAATAACAAACAACAAATTCACAACAGTACCTGTGCGTGATGTGTTCTCTTACATTCTGTGGCTGGTGGGGGATGGAATAGCAGGCTGCTTGCTGCTGGTCTTAATTGGCACATTTACAGGACAAAAGACGCTGAGGGAGAGGTGTGAACAGATTTAAGGTGGGCTGGATCTATGAGTTTTTTTGTAGGCTCTGGTAATTCTAGTGTTAATGGTTTCACTTTATCTTTATAGACATTTTTGTATGTTCTAGAAAATTTCAGGTCTTTTGAACTTCTAAAGCCTGTTCCCCATTTTGGGACTGCCTGGGGTGAGGCCTATCTCTATCCAGACTAGTATAGATTCTGGTTTGTGGGTCTTTTTGGAGGCCATAACCCTTATAGAGGATTTGTACTGCATTGTTTATAACAGGAAAAGGCCAAAACCATAAACTCTAACACTGATTTAAAACTTAGTCAAAAAATGCTTTTGACTAAGCAAACAACTCCTGGCTGTTTAAGAATCCTGTCTCAAAAATTGCTAACCTTCATAAAATAATGTCTTAATATATTGAGCATAATATTCTGCCATCTTAAATATGTTTTGTCCCATAATGACACATGCAATTACATCAGCCGTCACACTGTAGCAGTACAACCCATTGTCATACACGAAATGGACCTGATGAAGAAATTCCACATGGTCTTACAGTAAAATGAAACACAAAATGGTGATGCATTGATGTCACTGTCACTGTGATATAAACAAATCACAAAATAATAAACAAAATAAATCAAAAATGACAGCGCAAATCCATAAACTACTGTACATAGCGTGTAGATGCAACTTTCCCAGGTTCCCAAAATCAAGCAGCTAATGAGATGGCAAGTGTGAAGGACAGCCAGTGTCCTTATCTGGCCCAGATGCCTTCAGGATTGAAGGACGGGGTAGACAACTTATACAGAGCTTTATCTGCCCTAGGATGCTAGATGGTAGTGAACCCAGGCTCAGATTCCCACATGGGTGCCCACTGGGCATGCCAAGCATTGTATCCCTGGAGGATAGCTCCATTGGGTCGTGTGGGGGCTGCCAGGGGGAGCTTCAGGATTGGGGAGTCTCTACATTGTGGGATTTCTGCCTCACCTGGAAATGCTTTCAGACCACGTGGGTGAAAGAGTGGAAGCACTTCCGTGGTAACTTAAATAAAAGGAGCTGCCTGCCTCACATCAGGGAGCCAGAGTCGAGAGGAGGTGGATAAAGCTGGTGTAGAGGAGGCAGCGACCGAGGGCAGACAAATAGACAACAAAGTATTGCCTAATTGGGTTTGTGCATACTTGTGGCTGTGGTGGGAACCGCTTTGGGGAAGAGTTTCCAATTAGAAAGACGCTTTGGCTTTTGCATGTATCTTGAGCCTATGTGTGTTGGGTGTTTGGACAGCTGGCGCACCCCTCACTGTCCACACCAGGTAGAAAGAATCCAGCAAGAGGCAAATGGGTAACAAAAGAAATTTCTGAGTACAATAAAGTTTATTTTAAAAAGGTTTAGTGAAAATTTAAAGCAAAATAGTTCACACAAAAATAGAGAAAAGTCTATTAGACATGCAGGATAAAAGGCAAAAAAGGTTTCTTCTACAAATAGCTTTTTCTTGTTAAACTTCAGTTCCTTTTGATACTTAAAGGTTGTATTATTTCTCAATGGCAAACTTACAAAGGCTTCACTTAATATATTCAGTATGTTCTATACGTACGGCACATTCAATATGGTCAATATACGATACAATTTGAAAATTGTTTGCCCCCCATGCCTTACCAACTGTAAGGCAGATCACAAACTGGGACTAATCTGTAGTCAGAGGGATTAGAAATAATTAGAATATTCCACTTCATAGGCAAACAAAGGCAAACATTTTAAAATAACTAAGAAAATACTTCTGTCAATTTAACATGTAATGCCCTGTGCAATTGACACAGCCCGATTCCCTTTGGGCATCTAGTAGTTCAAAAGCAAAGTGTCAGTGAATGAGAAAACAAGACACAGATATTTAAGCGTTAAAGTGAGAAAACCAATTCTCCTTTATTTATAGTGATAAGTAACAAACAATTCAAAAAGGAAAAAATTGACAAAGCCAGTATAGTGACATCAACAAAAATACTCACAGTCACAATAACACATAAGCAAAAAGAATGAAAAAAAGGAAAGTAAATATTTACACAAAAGCAGCTTCTTTCTTCTTCCAGTGTCCAAGTATAATTAAGAAAAAAAGAATTCTCCAACACTGTATCCAATTAATTCCTCTATTCAGTATCTTATATTCTTCAACTTCTTCTTCTTCTTCTTTTGGCTGCTCCCGTTAGGGGTCACCACAGCGGATCATCTTCTTCCATATCTTTCAGTCCTCTGCATCTTGCTCTGTCACACCCATCACCTGCATGTCCTCTCTCACCACATCCATAAACCTTCACTTAGGCCTTCATCTTTTCCTCTTGCCTGGCAGTTCTATCCTTAGCATCCTTCTCCCAATATACCCAGCATTTCTCCTCTGCACATGTCCAAATCAACACAATCTCGCCTCTCTGACTTTGTCTCCCAACCGTCCAATTTGAGCTGACCCTCTAATGTTCTCATTTCTAATCCTGTCCATCCTCATCACACCCAATGCAGATCTTAACATCTTTAACTCTGCCACTTCCAGCTCTGTCTCCTGCTTTCTGGTCAGTGCCACTGTCTCCAGCCCATATAACATAGCTGGTCTCACTACCATCCTGTAGACCAGCGGTTCCCAAACTGTGGTAAGCGTACCACTGGTGGAACGCAGAGCCTTTTCAGGTGGTACGCATCGCGGTCCCTGAAATTTAATTTATCTGTGCAAAACCCTTTATGACAAGCCTGTTGTGAGCAAAAACCAATGAAACTGTTTAAATACAATAATACGTTTATTCCCAAATTTAGTGTGGTGTGAAATTTCGTCATCTGAATAAATAAAACCTATTATTCGAATCAGTATTTAGTTCATTTAACACTGCCATAATTCCGTTTCGCGGAAGTCAACTTCAACTTCTTCACTGTTTCAGCTTTTGGTCACTAGATGAAAGCACAACGCCGACACTATTTAGTCTTCTGTAACTCTGCCTCACAGAAACCGCTCGCGTTTGTTGTTATACGTGCACGGCCGCCGTATCGCATCGTAGTCACTAGATCTAAGCACAAAGCCGATACCATTTCGTCTTCAGTAACTGCGTCACATACAGGCCGAAGGCAGGATTTAGTTTCAGGGCGGAATTTATCAATTTATGTACATGCACAAATTTTTAAATTAATTTTATGCAAAATTTCTTCCAATTCTTTAACTTTTATTCAGATTTCGGGGCGGTTGTAGTCAGTGTCGTGAATTTGCTGTATATTACCTAATTAAGAATTAATCATTCATTGCAGTACTTGCTTTTTAATTTTTTTCATAAAAATTCGGGTGGTACTCAACGCAACTCACTTAACCTCAGGTGGTACTTGACGTCCAAAAGTTTGGGAACCCCTGCTCTAGACCTTCCCTTTCACTCTTTCTTGCACCCGTCTGTCACAAATCACTCCTGACACTCTTCTCCACCCATTCCACCCTGCCTACACTCTCTTTTTCACCTCTCTTCCACAATCCCCATCACTCTGTACTGTTGATCCCAAGTATTTAAACTCATCCACCTTCGCATCCTCACCATTCCACTGACCTCCCTCTCATTTACACACATGTATTCTGTCTTGTTCCTATTGACCTTCATTCCTCTCCTCTCTAGAGCAGATCTCCACTCTTCAACACTGCATCCAAATAGATCTTTTATTCAATATCCTATATTCTTCAACACTATATCCAATTGGAAGTTGAAGAACATGGCTTACATGATTGATTTCTCTCTTTTTACTCTGGAGCTAACTTCCAGTATTGCTCCTCTAGGCAGGCCTTACTTGTTTAGGTCAGTCATGACAAAATAACCTCTACTATCTTCCAGCCCCCTAGCTTTATATGGCTACATGCCTGCGGAGTCCAATATGCTTGCTACTGCATCAGGCCTCTCCAATGGGCTACCCACTCGTGATGCCATGACCTCCTTATTTAAATGAGTCCTCTCACTCATGTATGCACTCAGCCCACAGACTCTCCCTTTTGCCTCTCACTGGTAAGTATTCTAGTTGTCTTTGCCATATGGGCCTTTCTCTTTCAACGGTGCTGGAACCACACACAATGTTCCCACAGTGTTTCCTTCTCCCCACAGTGTCTCTGACATGAAGTGCTTCATGCTCCTGTGTGCCCCAGTGCATGCGCCTGTGAAGCTGCATCTTACTGCAGCCCTTCCTCTGCACTTCCTTCTCTACCCAAAGGTTATGTGCTTTACTTCTATGGATAATTAAACAAAAAATAACATTTATAAAAAGTTACACCTTTGTGCAAAAATTAATTTCTGTGACATACTCCATCACACACAACAAAATCATGACAATGACCATCTCAGGGAAAACAGAACCTGTGAGGACGGGGTATCACCCTGAATGAATTCCTGAGCAGAGTGTGCAAAATAAAGGAAACATATTACAAAGTAGTTTGGCTGCTCAAGATATATTTGTGAAGAAATGGACTCTGTCACAGCCCACTAGCCACTGCAAGCAGGACTGGGCCTAGTTCTGAGCAGAGGAGGTAAAGTACAAACTAGAGAACAAAGTAGAAATGCTTCTTTAGAAAGTAATTAGACTTATCAAAAATTTAAAACATAATAAACTGGAAAAAGCAAACTGAAGGCAGAGCACAACAACAGCTGAACATTTACATTTTTCTTAAAATAATGATGCTTAAAAAATCAAACCATAAGGGTGAGACTTGTAACTTTATAGCTAAAATATGCAACTAAAGATACTTTGCTTTGAGCAAAAACTACGAACTGAAGTGTCCTTGTGCTTAGAGAAGCAGGAGCTGCACACTAAGGGGAAGTACAAACTGTCTGGAAGATAAAACAGAGACGACAACCCTAATGAATTATTAAGGCCAAGCGCCATAAAATTAAGAGGCAAAATAAGGTAAAAAATGAATGGAGTGAATTGCATTTTAAGTATCTGAAATGAGTGTCTGCCTCTTTTGTTCTTGGAAATCTTATCTAACTTGCTTAAGCCAAGTTAAGTGCATGTTCTAAAGTTCAAAGTGTACCGACCCCCAGCTCTAAGACGCCAAGGAACTGGTGCTTGAATGCTCCAAAGTGTTATTAAAACACAATAATTATAAAACAATTGAAAGAAAACAACAAAAATGGATAATTTTATTATTTAGTTTAGAAGAACAAGAGTGATGGGTAAGAGGAACTCCAAACAAAGGAACTGCACAGATCTCAGAAAAGGTAAGAACCATGTGTTCACTTGCTCTTTATCCATCCATCCATTATCCAACCCGCTGAATCCGAATACAGGGTCACGGGGGTCTGCTGGAGCCAATCCCAGCCAATACAGGGCACAAGGCAGGGAACCAATCCTGGGCAGGGTGCCAACCCACCGCAGGACACACACAAACACACCCACACACCAAGCACACACTAGGGCCAATTTAGAATCGCCAATCCACCTAACCAGCATGTCTTTGGACTGTGGGAGGAAACCGGAGCGCCCAGAGGAAACCCACGCAGACACGGGGAGAACATGCAAACTCCACGCAGGGAGGACCCGGGAAGCAAACCCGGGTCCCCAGGTCTCCCAACTGCGAGGCAGCAGCGCTACCCACTGCGCCACCGTGCCGCCCTTTAAAGGGGTCTCTCTTTGAATTGCCTTTTCCAAGGTTTCTTCCATTTTTTTCCCTACGAGGGTTTTTTTGGGAGTTTTTCCTTGTTTTCTTAGAGAATCAAGGCTGGGGGGATATCAAAAGGCAGGGCCTGTTAAAGCACATTGCGGCACTTCTTGTGTGATCTTTGGGCTATACAAAAATAAATTGTATTGTATATTGAAATACTGCTTTGGCATCTTAAATTGTGATCACGTGATGATGTAACACATCCATGACCCTGTAACTAGCAATTAGTTATACACAACATGGCATTAGCCATTAAAACAAGTGCAAAGTGGCAGTGCCTGTGATAAAAATTCAGTCTGACATGTCAACATTATGAGGTCACCGTCATAACAATAAAAAATAATAAATAACAAGACAAAAAACATTTGCATTCAAAATTGGTCCAAAATAATTGATAACAGAGGAATATTTAGAATTATAATAGACATGTTGTTGCATTATTGCAGCCCAAGTCGTGATTATCTCAAAGACAACCAGAAGAGGTGCCACTTTCAGGGTCTTATTGATGGAATGCAGGGATTTAAGAATAAACTTGGGGCTATAGAAGCTGAGACCATTACAGATAAATCGATCCACGTGCAAGTAACAATTTCACCATACAGGCAGGTTTTGAGTTACATCTCTTTCGACTTATGGCGGTTCCACATAAAAAATACAATTTGAAAGTACGGTATGTTCTAGGAAGAGATTTTATGAAAAAGAATGGGTAGATAGAGATATGGTCAGTTATACAAAGCTTGGTTCAAAGGTCAAAATTCTACTCACTGAGCAAAAATCAAAGTTTAAAAAACATGAAGTAGAGGATCAAAAAGACAGTATGAATAGAACAAAAGTAATACCATGAAATGGGTTTAATTTATCCAATACTAAAGTATTCAGGTTGAACTAATTTCTGTTTTCTTAACCTGCAAAACATTTGTTTATATGTGTAACAGTTGCTCTTTCATTATTTACTTCCCCCAGTGAAGTTTGAGAGTCGGAATTTGTTTTTTTTTTTGCCATGTGAATAATTTCATCAAAAGGTTAACATAAACGTCCAATTCATACATCCGCCTTTTTTGTATCTGCTGTTCAGATGTTATTAGATCGATTCTATAATAAAGTTGTCTCATCTCTGGGCCCCACATTTTTTCAAATCCAATATTATGTTCTTTCTGAGCGAAACAGGGAGGGGTTTTATGAAAAGGACAGCATGATAGAGAAAAGATCAAAAATAACAAACCTGTTTTGAATCCCAAAAAGTCATGCTGATATTTCACCAGTTCTAATCACTGACCAATAAATTTAAATTTTAAAAAGTCATACTCACAGAAAAAAAACACACTCCACCAATGTTCAGTCAAAGAACTGAGGTGCCTACACTTCCCAGCCTTCTTTTAATGGTGCAGGGGGGCAGTCCCTAGTGGTGGTGCAAGGGGTTGTGGGAGACACAGACAGACGGACATCTTTTAAAAGTCCAACACACGTTTATTTACAGTAAATTAAGTGCACAAACCCAGTGCCGCAGCACCAATCACCCCAACAGTCCAGGCCAAAGCCACAGTATGCCTTCAGACCGCCTCCTTCTCTCTTCTCTCAGACCTTGTCCTCTTCCACCCGACTCCAGCCTCGAATGAAAGGAGGCGGCCCCTTTTATCCATACCTGGTTGTGCTCCAGATGTGCACCGGCAATCTTCCACCGATACGCCCCAGTGTGGCGGAAGTGCCGGCTGTCTCCCCGGAAGCACTCCGAATTTCCCCTCTCTTCTTACCCCCAGCACTTCCTGGTGTGGCGGAAGTGCTGGGGTCCAGGGTCCTCCAGGCATGGGGACGCCCCCTGGCGGTGACCACGGGCCCCTACAGGGTTGAGCTTCCAAGCCCTGTACCCGTGGCCCCCAATATAACCAGGGTGGTCGCCCCCTCATGGTCTGGAGGAGGCATGAGCCCTCCTCCTGTATCCCTGGGCGTCCCGGCTGGGTACCACCCCCCAGCCACGTACTACAGGGTGGATCAGCCGCTTTGGGGTTTCACCCTTAACAATCCAGAGGAAAAAAAAAGATATTTAAAGAAGTAGTACGCAAATATTCTTAAAACACAGTAAAATCAATAATACATTACATACATAATCTATACATATTAATAAAAGGCAAAGCCCTCACTGACTCACTGACTCACTGACTGACTGACTGACTGACTGACTCACTCATCACTAATTCTCGAACTTCCCGTGTAGGTGGAAGGCTGAAATTTGGCAGGCTCATTCCTTACAGCTTACTTACAAAAGTTAGGCAGGTTTCATTTAGAAATTCTACGCGTAATGGTCATAACTGGAACATATTTTTTGTCCATATACTCTAATGGAGGAGGCAGAGTCACGTATCGCGTCATCACGCCTCCTACGTAATCACGTGAACTAAAAACAAGGAAGAGATTTACAGCACGAGTCAAACACGGGAACGAAAGTAAATGACGTTAATTTTTGACTGTCTTTTAATACTGTGTAAGCATACATATTAACACATGTGCAATTAAACGTGTGCATTTACGGGGTGATTTCTCAAGCTTAAAAGCTCGCCTTTTATCAAACGCGGGAACAAAGGTAACTGACGTTGTTCACTGTCTTTTAATACTGTGTAACCATACATATTAACACGTGCAATTAAACGTGTGCATTTACGGGGGGTGATTTCTCAGGCTTAAAAGCTCGCCTTTTACTAAAAAGGTAAATGCAAAACTATTTTCAATCATTCTATGATCTGCTTCTCACAACTGAAGGCACCGTGGCTGATGTTACGTCACTTGCTGTCCAACCATAAGCGTTACCTGGTAGGTAACCAGACACTCTCTTCACTCCCTTTCGGGAATCGAACCTCTGAGGTTTTCTTTTGTTCTTAATTAAAATTTAAAAGCAATACTTCACTGCTGCTAAGCCCCTCTAGCGCTGACGTCCGAGGTTCGATTACCGTAAGCAAGTGCAGTGAGTGTGTAATTACATTCACGACATTCGTAGTCTGATTCACAATCTGATTGTATGGGTGGTTACCTACCAGGTAACGCTTATACTTGGCCACCAAGTCAGGTCGAAGTGATCACTCGAGTAAAGGCAGCTTCACAAAAAAACAGATCCTTAACAAACTGTTATTAGTATATTTTCCCTCAATTTAAAAACGTTTTATTTTCTTCTTAATAAAAATTTAAAAGCGGTACTTCGCCGGTGCGAAGCGCGTGGATTTGACCGACTGACAAATACAGACATATTCATGAGTGCAGGTACTTCAGAAAGAAAGCACCGTGTAAACCTAAAGTTTAAATTAAGTTCATAGACCTACAAAAGGTTGCCATTCATTTGAGGCAAGATTGCTTTTATTCTGTACAACTATACGTTGCATTCTCAAGAGTGTGCTTGCACGGCTTCGAATATAGATATATATATATATGTATGTCTATACTGCGGTGGGTTGGCACCCTGCCCAGGATTGTTTCCTGCCTTGTGCCCTGTGTTGGCTGGGATTGGCTCCAGCAGACCCCCGTGACCCTGTGTTCGGATTCAGCGGGTTGGAAAATGGATGGATGGATGGATGTATGTCTATATATAAATATGTAAGCTTATAAGTACTGCCTTACTTCTCTTTAAGAAAGGAAGATGTAATGATACTTGATTTAAACGATTCCATGTCTTCCTGGGTTTGCGTAGCTTATTGTCAATATCTTTACACCTGTTTTTAAGACTTATTTACTGAAACAGGCTTTCACGAAAAAAGTTAGGGCTTTGCTACAGGATACACCCTCCACAAGTTAAGCAAGTAAAAATAAAATATATATTTCTGTTTTATTTAAACCTTTTAAGTTCGTATGCATAGCCCCATTTGGCTGTTTAATTTTTTTTTTTCTTTCTTCAGTAATATTTAATCTCCTTAAAGAAAAAGAACATATGCATTTTACTTTTTTTGTATCTCTTTAGTAATATTTTAGTGTAAAAGAATAACCAGTATTTAAACCTTTTATGTTACTTTATACATTTATTTTACACAATGTTGAAAAATTAATAAGAAAGCTACATATTTTGGCAGCTACTGCTTTCATTTTCAATGAAATGAAAAAAGCTCTCCAAGAGAAAACGTCAATGAAGAAGAAACAGTTTGCACTATCTAAAAAGGAGAAACCCTCATTTATAAAAGTTTGCTGCAGATGACTTAACTGAAAATAAATGAATAGTTCCTATGTGTATAATACATATTTATCTATTTGACTTATGCCTTTATTCCACCAACTTACAACATCTGAGGTACAATTTGTTACATTACTTTTGTTTTTTGCAGCACAGGCAGGTGAAGTGACTTCCTCAGGGTCACACAGTGGTGTCAGTACCAGGATTTGAACTGACAAGCTCCGGGTTTGCTGAAATATTACTGAAGAAAGAAAAAAAACGAAAACGGGCAAATACGGCTATGCATACAGATGTCCATCCGTCCATTATCCAACCTGCCATATCCTAAATACAGGAGCCAATAAGTACATATGTATATATACAGTATATTTATATATATATATATATATATATATATATATATGTGAATGTATGTATGTATATATGTATGTCTATATATATATATATATATATATATATATGTAGATATGTAAATTTGTATATGTATATATATGTTTATGTGGATGTGGATGTGTATATGTGTATATACGTATGTATATGTAGATATGTGTATATGTAGATATGTATATATATATGTATATGTATATATATGTTTATGTGTGTGTGTGTGTGTATATTATATATATAAAAGACAGCAACACTCATAACAATGACAACACATTTACATTGACAATCATGTTACGTTATTTTTAAAATGTTTCCTTTTTTTTTTTTCATAACCTCTTTAACACACTACTTCTCCGCTGCGAAGCGCGGGTATTTTGCTAGTCTATACTAATAAAAGGCAAAGCCCTCACTGACTCACTGACTGACTGACTGACTGACTGACTCATCACTAATTCTCCAACTTCCCGTGTAGGTGGAACGCTGAAATTTGGCAGGCTCATTCCTTACAGCTTACTTACAAAAGTTAAGCAGGTTTCATTTCGAAATTCAAAGCGTAACGGTCATAACTGGAACCTCTTTTTTGTCCATATACTGTAATGGACTGCAGCTCGCTGGCCGTGGGAGGCGGAGTTGCGTATCGCGTCATCACGCCTCCCACGTAATCACGTGAACTGACTGTGAACACAGTACGTACAAAACAAGGCAGAGCCCCAATGAGCGCTGAAGAAAACATTCATTACACAGTTGAGAAGGCAGCGAAACAATAAGAAGCGAAGCACGGTGTAAACCATAAGTTTAAAATACGTTTATAGAAACGCTCCCGCTGCCGTTTGCAATACCATATTCGCGAGATACAAGTTTAATGAGAAGACACGAGGTATAAACGAGACTTTGGATGACTTTGTAACAGAGTTAAAATTGCTGTAGCGAGAAACTTTGAAGTGCTGGGTCTTAGCTAACATTAAATAAAGCCGTGGACATCGCAACATCACACAAGAGAGCGACTCAAGTGAACTGACTGAACGCAGCAGGAGTGATCACTTCGCTACTGAGGAAACAAAGCACGGTGTAAACCGTAAGTTTAAATTAAGTTTATAGAAATGCTCCCGCTGACGTTTGCAATACCATATTCGCGAGATACAAGTTTAATGAGAAGATACGAGGTATAAACAAGACTTTGGATGACTTTGTAACGGAGTTAAAATTGCTGTAGCGAGAAACTTTTAAGTGCCGGGTCTTAGCTAACATTAAATAAAGCTGTGGACATCGCAACATCACACAAGAGAGCTGCTCACGTGAATTGACTGAACGCAGCACGTCGGAAACATAGCACCGTTTAAACCTAAAGTTTACATTAAGTTCATAGACTTACAAAAGATTGACATTGATTTGAGGCAAGATTGATTTTCTCCTGTACAACTATACGTTGCATTCTCAAGAGTGTGCTTGCACGGCTTGGTCATATTACAACCGGAGTGCTGAACTATACAAAGAGAACTATAACAATCATAATATGTATATATATATATATATATATATATATATATATATATATATATATATATATATATGTGTGTGTATATATGTAGATATGTATATATATATATATGTAGATATGTATATATATATATATGTAGATATGTAAATATATATATGTATATATATGTGTCTGTGTGTGTATATATATATGTGTGTATGTATGTATGTATGTGTATATGTATATATGTATGTGTGTGTATGTATGTGTGTATATGTATGTGTATATTTATGTTGATATGTGTATATATATATGTATATATCTGTGGATGTGTATATGTATATATATACTGCATATATATGTATATGTAGATATGTATATATATGTATATTTGTGTATGTATATATATGTTTATGTATGTCTATGTGTGTATGTATATATATATATATATATATATATATATATATATATATATATATATATGACAGCAACACTCATAACAATGACAACACAATTACATTGACAATCATGTTATGTTATTTTTAAAATGTTTCCTTTTCTTTTTCATAACCTCTTTAACACACTACTTCTCCACTGCGAAGCGCGGGTATTTTGCTATATATATATATAGCTTGCCAATAGTAATTTTCCACGGCTAATTTAGAGGAGCACTTTAAAAAACTGTTGAAAACACATTACTTTAAAATGGCTTTCTCATTGCTTCATTTTTTTAATTTAATCCTGATGCTCTGTATATTCAACTCTGTATATGTGAATTTCCCATTGGGATTAATAAAGTATCTATCTATCTATCTATTCAAATAATTGTCAATATGATTCATGGTGGCTCTGAAATCCGTACTAACCCCTACTTTCTCTGCTGTTCTTTTTCCGATTTTATGTGGTGACAATCTGCGCCACCACCACCCGATCAAAGCACCATGCTCTCCCTATATTGATGGATTGAAGGCCAGAAGTCCACATGACCGTCATCATCAAGTTCTTCCATGTGAACGATGAATACCATGAGGACTGATTGAGATCATTTATGTTAGGTAGAATGCCTAGAGGGGGCTGGGTGGTCTCGTGGCCTCGGAACCCCTGCAGATTTTTTTTTTTTTCTCCAGCTGTCTGGAGTTTTTTTTTTTTTTTTTTTTATATTTTTATTTTATTAATTTTCATTGTAATCATTCCATACAAACAGATCAATTTATAACCCAACAAATTTGAAGACAAATCAAACCCCACCCCTGAGAAGGAGAGCTTAGCTAAAGGAAAATTGCTTTAAGCTTTTTAATAAGGCAACATTAGACAAAAGAAGGGGAGAAGTAAATATCTATATAAATAAGAGATGGAGAAGGGAGTTAAATGCAATAATAGTTAATTCTCTTATTCTAAAATAATATTGATTAAATCCTGCCAAGTTTTGAAAAAATTTTGTACAGATCCTCTAACTGAAAATTTGATTTTTTCCAATTTCAAATAATATAAAACATCAGTTTCCCACTGACTTATAAGAGGAGAATTAGGATTCTTCCAATTTAACAAAATAAGTCTGCGTGCCAAGAGTGTAGTGAATGCAATCACAGTTTGTTTGTCCTTCTCCAATTCCAGTCCATCTGGAAGGACACCAAACACAGCTGTTAGTGGGTTAGGAGGGATTGTGATACTAAGGCTGTCTGAGAGGCACTTAAAAATTTTTGTCCAAAATGATGTTAGTTTGGTGCAGGCCCAGAACATGTGACCCAGTGAGGCAGGAGCTTGGTTGCAGCGCTCACAGGTTGGATCCTGGCCTGGAAACATTTTGGACAGTTTTAAGCGAGACAGATGAGCTCGATATATAATTTTTAGTTGAATAATTCTATGCTTTGCGCATATAGAACTCGAGTGAATTCTCTGCTTTGCTACCTTCCACTCCTTTTCTGATATATTGATTAAGAGATCTTCTTCCCAATGTCCTCTTGGATCTTTGAAAGGTAGGGACTCTAATAAGATTTTATATATTGCGGAAATAGTGTTTGTTTCCTCGGAATTGAGCAGTATTTTTTCCAGCATTATGGAGGGTGCAAGGTGGGGGAAATCGGGCAATTTCTGTTTAACAAAATTTCTAATTTGAAGATAGTAAAAGAAATGTGTAGCTGGGAGGTTAAATTTTGAACGTATTTGTTCAAAAGATGTAAATATGTTGTCTATATAAAGATCTCTGAGCATTTTAATCCCAAAACTTTTCCAGGTATTAAAAACTGGATATACTTGCGAAGGTTGAAAGAGGTGGTTCCCTTGCAGAGGTGCCACTGATAAAAGATTTTCCATCTTAAAATGCTTCCTAATTTGGTTCCATATTCTGAGTGAGTAAAGCACAATTGGGTTATTAGTATATTTGCGATAACTTTCATTTATTGGAGAGCAGAGCAGGGAATATAAAGAAGTACTACAGGATTTTACTTCTATTGCAGACCAAGCCTGTGTATGTGCATTTATTTGTGTCCAGGTTTTTATGGCTTGTATGTTTGCTGCCCAGTAATAAAACTGAAAATTAGGTAAAGCCATGCCACCTTCTGCCTGAGGTCTTTGTAGGGTCGCTCTTCGGATACGTGGGTGTTTTGAGTTCCAAATGAATGAGGTCACTATTGAATCTAACTGTTTAAAAAACGATTTATTGATATATATTGAAATGTTTTGAAATAAAAAGAGAAGTTTAGGAAGGATATTCATCTTAACGATGTTAATTCTTCCGGCTAGAGTGAGATGAAGGGTTGACCATCTATGCAAGTCTTGCTTAATTTTTTCCATACAGACGCCAAAATTTTGTTGATAAAGAGCTTTATGTTTACTTGTGATATTTACCCCTAGGTATTTAAACTGATCTGCTATGGTAAAAGGTAGGGTGTCTAATTTATTATTATATGCTTGTGAGTTCACTGGAAAGAGTATACTTTTATTCAGATTAATTCTAAGACCAGATATCTTTTGAAATTCTGTTAGTGCTGTTAAAACAGCAGGGACAGTGTTTTCTGGGTCCGATATATATAAGACCATATCATCTGCATATAAAGAAATTTTCTGTTCCAGTCCTTCTCTGACAATCCCCTTTATCTGATGAGAATTTCGGCAGTGAACCGCCAGTGGTTCAATAGCGATTGCAAACAACAGTGGCGACAAGGGACATCCTTGTCTGGTACCACGTTCTAGTTTAAAGTAGTCTGAGCAAATTTTATTAATACAAACTGAAGCTTCTGGACTGGTATACAGTAGTTTAATCCAAGCACAAATATTCGGGCCAAACCCAAATTTCTCTAATGCAGTGAAAAGGTAATTCCATTCGATCATGTCAAATGCCTTTTCTGCGTCTAATGATAGTAATATCTCTGGGGTGTTTGATTTTGCTGGTGAATATATAACATTAAACAAGCGTCGGAGATTTGAAGATAGATGTCGGCCTTTAATAAATCCAGTTTGATCTTGTGATATTACCGAGGGCAGCACTTTCTCCATCCTTCTAGCTAGGATTTTTGAGAGTATCTTAACATCATTATTCAGGAGTGAAATTGGTCTATATGATGCACATTGTAACAAGTCCTTATTTTGTTTAGGAAAGATGGTGATTAATGCTTGTCGAAATGTTTGAGGTAGTATTTGGTGGTCTTTAGCTTCTGTAAATGTTACCAATAAGAGTGGAGCTAGCTGAGTGGAGAATTTCTTATAAAACTCTACGGGGTAACCATCAGGGCCTGATGATTTCCCGCTTTGTAGTGACTTTATAGCGTCTAGTAATTCTGTTAGCGTTAGAGGTTTATCTAGTTCCTCAGCACTTAAAGCATCTATTTGTGGTATTTGTGAATTACCCAGAAATGCATTAGATTGCGTGTTGTCTTCTTTGGGCTCAGTGGAATATAAAGACTTATAGTAATCTCTAAATGTGTGCATTATTTTATTATGGTCGATGATTTCTTCTCCATTCTTGTTGGTGATTACTGGTATTGCATTGTGAACTTCTTGTTTATGAATTTGTTGAGCTAAAAGCTTATTAGCTTTTTCTCCGTGTTCATAGTAATGCTGTCTAGACTTATAAATAAGTTGTTCAGTTTCTTTAGTTGTTAAGATGTTAAGTTCTGTATGCAGGGCCTGCCTTTTCCTGTGAAGAGCTTCACTTGGACGCCTGGCTTGTTCTTCATCTACTCTAGTAATTTCATTTCTTAGCTCTGACACTTTCTTGGTTTCTAATTTATTTCTATGGGAAAGATATGAAATAATCTGGCCTCTTAGGAAGGCCTTTAGAGTTTCCCAGAGTGTTCCTGCAGAAACCTCTGTAGACGTGTTTGTCTCTAGGAAGAAGCTGATTTGTTTGGATATAAATTCTGTGCAGTTCTCGTCTGCCAATAAAAGAGGGTTAAGACGCCATCTGCGAGGTGAGTACGAGGGGCTTATTGATTTTAGCTCCAAGACTAGAGGGGCATGGTCAGAGATAACAATTGTGTCATATTTGCATGATTTAATTGTAGGCAGGAAATTATTATCTATAAAAAAATAATCAATTCTTGAGTAGCTATAATGCACTGGTGAGTAGAACGAATATGTTCTTGAGTTTGGGTTAAGAAACCTCCAGGGGTCTGATAAGTTGTGATCATTTAAAAACTGTGTAATTATCTTTGCAGTATTAGATGTCGTCCCCCCTGTCACGGGAGTCCTATCTAAGAGTGGATTCAAAACACAATTAAAGTCCCCAGCCATTATAATTTTATGAGTGTTCACATTGGGAATGGATGCAAATAGATTTTGCATGAATTCCTTATCATCAACATTGGGTGCATAAACATTTATCAAAATCATTTTACTGTTATATAAGTTGCCCATGACCATCACATATCTCCCTTCAGGGTCCGACACTACCTCTGATGCTACAAATGGAACTGTTCTATGTATGAGAATTCCCACCCCTCTAGTTTTCTTTATAAAGCTAGAATGGAACATTTGGCCAGTCCAGTCTTTTTGTAATCTGAACTGATCCTTGGTTAGTAAGTGGGTCTCCTGTAAAAATACTATTTTAGCGTTTAAGCCTGTTAGGTGAGAGCATACTTTCTTTCTCTTTAATTCGTGATTCAGGCCTTTAACATTCCAGCTCACAAAGTTAACTGTTCCATCATGGAGACATTGATTCTGAGTTTTTAATGTCATTTTATAGTTTTAATTGGTAATATGGCAGTTTTAATCTTAGTTTCAAGATTCCCCAGGAGTTGTTGCATGTTAGCCTGTTGCTGCATTGATATTTATAATTATAAGGATTATAAGAATAGATTAAATATAACCTGCTCTCCTTCTCTCCCCCCTTTATCCCCCCACCCCCCCCATTTTGCCTCCCCACATGAGGCTAGACCCCACTTCGCGATGTTCCAGTCCTCTGACATACGAAGAGACAGAGCACGTCCAAAACAAAACAAACCCCACCCTGCAGCGGCGTTATAGAATTAAAACAGAGATATCTTTTACAGTTAAATCCTTAATACTATCTGCCGAAAATGTTCTCATTAACAATATTTAAGCTTGAAATAATCTTCAGCGCTTTTAAGTTAAGATATTAAGATTTAAAAAAAAAAAAAAAACAACCCTGGGAGTGATTTTAAAAACTAGTCTAGGATAAACCTGGTAATTCATACTGTAATAGTATAATGGTAATTGTATAAATAGTAGAACAAGCATTAAACCAAGGGTATGAAGTTAAACAGTCTACTTTAAGGTATAGTAAAATAAAAAAAATAAAAAAAATAAAAAAAAAGGAATAAAAAAAATAAATAAATAAAACGAATCCTACTTTAATCACTTCCACATTTTCACACTCACGTCTATAACTCTATAACTCTGATTAAAACATAAACATATAACATATAAAGTCCAGCTAAAAACAAAAAAAAAAAAAAAAAAGAAAATAAGATGTATAATTATAATACCAGTCTCTTTAAACATGGATCCAGCGATCAGATCATAGGTCTTTCCCGTGCCTTGATAGAATACGGCTCTTTAATTTTAATTAACTTTCAAAAAAGTGTCGGAAACAGCTTCTTTAATTCTTTTTCAGCTTCTTCTTTGCTGAAGAAGATATAATGTCGATCTTGAACTTCCACTTTCAGTTTGGCAGGATACAAGAGGCTGTATTTGATATCGGCTTCCCGTAGCATCCTTTTAATGTCGTTGTAGGATCTGCGTTTTGCAGCTGTTGATGGTGAGAAGTCGGGAAAAATACGAATAAGATTATTTTCGAATATAATCTCTTGCTTGTGTCTGAGAAGTGCCATCACATCAAGCTTACATCTTAGTCGTTCGAAGCGGACAATAAAAGACCTAGATTTAAAGGCGCTTGGTATCTTTGTGCGATAAGCCGTGGCTATCTCATTGTCGAGTTTAAAGTCATCTCCAATTATTTTAGACAGTAATTCTACTGCAAATTTCACTGGGCTTGAGCTTTGTCTGGAGTTTTTTTTTTTTTTTGTTTTGTCTGGAGTTTTTTTGTTTGTTTTTTCTGTTCTCCCTGGCCATCGGACCTTACATTTATTCTATGTTAATTAGTGTTGCCTAATTTTCTTATATATTTTGTCTTTTTTCTCTTTCTTCATCCTGTAAAGCACTTTGAGCTACATCACTTGTATAAAAATGTGCTATAGAAATAAATGTTGTCATTGTACATTAAACATATTGAGTAAATGATAAATGAACAGAGCAATAATACAAATAATCAAAAAAGACAAGGGAAAGGAATGTAAATGTAATCCAGGTAATGAACCCAGGCTAAATCACAACACGGTGGATTGAGACTTATTTTAAAATAAGTTTATCACAGGGGTGTCCAACAGGTCCCTCACGAGCTACCGGTATCTCGCAACCCCTTTCCAAGTAGCTCGCCAAAGTGCTAATAAATCCAACATAAATATGAAAACTTCATTAGTCAAATTACAGGTGGGCAATCTTTCCAAAAAATCATATCACGATCCACAATCTGAATTTCAATCTATCTTTTCAATGTGGCATACACTTAAGAGAATATCTGGACTCAAACTCATCAAGACATACAGTAAGTAACACTTTATTTTAAATATCAGACAAAGTTGAATTCAATTGTTTTCTCGTTCGCTAGCTAAGCAGAGTTAAGAAACGCACCCCGAAGCTGGCGAGTGACTGAGGAAGGCCCCCCTTAGCCTGCTGTGTGTTTCTCGGATTCGCGCTCATAAATCGGTACCGCAAGCGAACTATGATACATAGCGAAATGAGAGAGATCTCCCAAAATCAACCAGAATGTTCAAGAAAATTCTAGAAAAAAACCCAATCTAAATCCGGTAAGTAGTTATTTCGTGAAAAGCGGACATACATACATACAGACAGACAGACATTGGACTTTATATATTATATATTAGTAAACCTTCAAAATAATGTGCAGTTAAAGTCTCAACAGCATTCTCAGCATTTCTGGAGCTTAGCAGAGCCAGATAACTATAAGAACCTTCACCAAGCAGCTCTGAAAATGTCTGCTTTGTTTGGGTCTCCATACCTCTGTGAGTCTGACACGAATGTCATGAAATCAAAGTTCAGAACAAGACTGACAGACGAACATTTCAATGACTCCATAAGAGTGAACCTGAGTGGCTCCACTCCACCAGACACCTGCATCTCTTGTTGACTCCATGCAGTGCCAGTCATCTGACTAACTCAAAAACACATCACACATGCAACTGGACATCTGAATAAAGTGAAACAGTTACATGGAACAAAATGACAAATGAATAAGTCATATCTGTGTATTTGGAATTGCATTGTTTTATTTTGACAGCATTCATGTTTTAATTCAATAATGTGAGATACACTAGAAAATGCATACAGACATACAAAATACACTTGCAGGTGAACTAAATATTTTTTTATGATGTTTTAATGCAAAATGTGAGTTGTGGACACCAACATTTTGTAAATGTTCAGGCAAAACAAGCTTATTCAGTTTGTTTGGGTTGAAATAAGCTGTGAGAATAAACATTAGAAAACATGAGGAGCTCTCGGCCATTTTCATTTTGTAAAAGTAGCTATCAGGGGAAAAAAGGTTGGAGACCCCTGGTTTATCAGGAACACAGGGACACAGTCAGAATCTTGTTAAGAGTAAATTTCACACAAACATTAGAATGTTTTTCTTTACACAGAGAACCACAGACACATAGAATAAGCGACCAACTAGTTTGGTAGATAGTAAGATTTTAGGGACTTTCAAAACTCGACTTGATGTTATTTTAGAAGAATTAACTGGTGAGCTTTGTTGGGCTGGATGGTCTGTTCTCATCATTATTTTTCTAATGTTGTAACAAACAAGTACATTAAACACCAACATTTTTCTTTTCAAGTAACTTTCACCTAACAAACTTTTTACAATAGTGTTTATCTGTGTGTGTGTGTAACGATTTATAGATTTTTCTTTTGTGCTTAAATTGTTATATGAGGGCACTTACCTTTTTGAGCGGTTCTATTCAATAAGGGCGCGCACGAAAAGGCGACCTTCAAAAGGGCGACCTCAATTGGGCGCGGAGAATAAAAGCGCACATAAATAAAAGCGATCTTCAAAAGGGCGACCTCAATTGAGCGCCGAATAAAGGCGCGTGTAAATAAAGGCGAGCTTCAAAAAGACGACCTCAATTGAGCGCCGAATAAATGTGCGCGCAAATAAAGGAGCGCTTCAAAAGGATGACCTTCGGAGCGAATTAAATTAATTGTCCTTGATTATGCTAATAGACTGCATCTCGAATATCTACGTGGCATTGCACATAATCTACAGCTTCAAGTGTAACTTGCTTTCACCTTTTTATACATTCAGTCATTGCCTTAATCGAATTTTCTGTAATTTTGAAAACAACGAAATATAGAGAGCTTTAGAAATAGTTCGTTAGAAGTAGTTCGTTAGAAGTTCATGCATTAATTAATTGGATGTTTTAATATTCTTGCTTTCACCTTTTTATACATTCAATCATTGCCTTTATCTAATAAATTTTCTGTAATTTTGTTGCGTTTGCCTTTATTGACGTCACCCTTTTGAAGCACTCCTTTATTTATGCGCGCAGTTATTTGGCGCTCAATTGAGGTCGCCCTTTTGAAGATCGCTTTTATTTATGTGCGCTTTTATTCGCCGCGCCCAATTGAGGTCGCCCTTTTCAAGGTCGCCTTTATGTGCGCGCCCTTATTGACGGATACCTTTTTGAGCGGTGGAGTGCTACACCACTTGGTCCAGCCAGGATGTGAGGAGGCATCCAGACACGAGGTTTCAAGATACGAGAGAGAATAATAAAAGGGTAGTGTAGCCATTTAGTGTAGGTAAAGGGTCTGAAAGAGAGAAATAAGAGATAAAAACAGATCGACTGCTTACCAGAGATCAATCAGTGTTGGAGTCTCCATGGCTGGGTACATGAATGTGGGCATAGGTTGCGGATTAATTGACATCCTTCTGGGTTATGCCACGCCGAGTAGACTACAAGAAGGCATGCTTGGTAATTGGAGGGGGCAGAGTGAAGTGTCCTTCAGGATTGGAGGAAGGGGTCCCAAGGGCATATACAAGTTCAAAGATGGATGTCAGAGGGCATCTTTAGTTCACTGTGCACCGTGGTACACCCAGGCAGGGTGAATGAGGAGAGGAGGGGGATAACTTACTCTCGTTTATCCCCTAAAGTAAGGCTTCTTAAGCTTTTTCTTGCCTTTTTTCAAGACCCGTCAATGCACGTGGGGGTCCACCTTGGAGAATTTTGACCAGTCGTCAGAGTGTGAATGGATAATCAAGGATGATCGTTGGAACAATATTAATTGCTCCTGTGACCCACTATAACACATTTTACAAACTATTCACAACCAATTACCATTACATGCAAATATTAACTTGCAACCCAGTGGGAGTAACCCACGACCCATAAGGTCAAGAAATCCTGCTCTAGAGCACTGAGAAGCAGCGATGATGTGGTGAGCTGGGACGTGGGTTTGATTTTTAAGAAGTCCTTTGCTCCTTGAAGTCCAAGCTTGGAAAGAGGAGAAGGGAAAATTACAATTCCTGCTGTTCCTTTTTTTTTGTAGTTGTTGCTTTAGAAGCCCCAGCAGTAACTTTGAGCAGCCTGAACAAGGGTCCATCAGTTTTTGTCCGTATTTGAAATTTGTATTTCAACATATTTATTTATATATTTTTGATGGACTTGTTAGTGTACATTTTTTACTTCACTTCATCTTTTGATACTTGATATGCTGGTGTCGCCCCGTTATTTTTTTTATATTAATGGACTGTCTATTTTTGTATCATCTTGTCTGTGTCTCTCAGTCACCCTGATTCATCCTCAATACGACTACTTGATGCCCCTCGGTTGTATCATTGCAAGGTGCATGGTGGGTATGGAACATCTAATGCTGAGAAACTGGATTGCACAGTGTGAACTTTGTCCCCATTTTCAATCTCTTCATGCTGAATGTAACTAGAAGAGCGTTTGGCCACATAATAACCTCTGTCCGAGGTAAGCAGTTCAGAAGCCGGCTTTTTGACTGACTGATAAAAACCAAACATTCCTAGTGTGCTAACGACTTGTCCCAGCTGTGCCATCTCAGGGAGTATAGCTGCTGGGCAGGAGAAGTCAGTAATGACAGCACTTCTCTGTACTACAGCACTATTGCTTCACTGTCATTTTATTAATAAGTTTCATGTGTTAAATAAGTAAGGCAACATTGTAACTTCCATCCATCCATCCATTATCTAACCCGCTGAATCAGAACACAGGGTCACGGGGGTCTGCTGGAGCCAATCCCAGCCAACACAGGGCACAAGGCAGGAACCAATCCCGGGCAGGGTGCCAACCCAGCGCAGGACACACCCACACATCAAGCACACACTAGGGCCAGTTTAGAATGGCCAATCCACCTAACCTGCATGTCTTTGGACTGTGGGAGGAAACCCACGCAGACACGGGGAGAACATGCAAACTCCACGCAGGGAGGACCCGGGAAGCGAACCCAGGTGCCCAGGTCTCCCAACTGTGAGGCAGCAGCGCTACCCACTGCGCCACCCAACATTGTAACTTGTTTCTCTTTAATCGTCTAAACCGGGGTGATCAGCGTCAGTCCTGGAGGGCCACAGTGGCTGTAGATTTTTGTTCCAACCCATTTACTTAATTAGAAAATGATCCTTCTTTAATTTTATGGCTTGTTAGTGTTTTGGCTCTGCAAAGTCAGATCATTCTTATTGTATATCGCAGATTTTTTCCTTTCCAAGGATATCGTTCAAATAACTTGAAGCCTAAAATGGATGAGTAATTCTCAGTCCTTCACTTTTTTCCCTTCTGTTCCTGTTCAAACATTTTACTAAACCACACATAGGTGCACATGACGACAAGTTAGATGGAGAACTGCTGGTTTCTTTGCCGTTTACCTTTTATTGATGATATGGAGTAAATGAAAGCAGTGAATGCAGCTATTTAAGACTGAAAAAATCAATATAGAGTTCAAAAGCTTAACAAGCGAGACAACTAAAATAAAGCATGAAAATGTTTCTCTAGCACAGGGGTCCTCAGTCACAGTCCTGGAGGGCCGCAGTGGCTGCAGGTTTTTGTTCTCACCTGGTTGCTTAATTAGAAAGCAATTCTTGCCAATAATTTAATTTCATGGCTTGCTAGTTCTTTAACTCTGCTATGTCAGGTCATTCTCATATCCTAGATTTTCTTCCCCTTTCTAAGGATATCATCCAAATGATTTGAAGGCTAAAATGGAGGAGTAATTCTCAGTCCTTCATTTTCCTTCCAAGTTATTTAGTTAAACCCAATAGTGCATGATAAATACACAGAGGTGTAAATGGTAACAAGCTAAATGGAGAAATGCTGGTGTTTTTTGTCATTTGCATGTTATTGCTAATTTGGAGCAATAAAAAACAAGAATACAGCTGTTTAAGTCTAAGATAAGAAATAAGGGTTTAAAATCTTAACGAGCGAGACCACTAAAGTGAAGCAGAAGTGTCACTTGAAAAATAAGTGCTTCTTATTAAGCAACTGGGTTTGAGCAAAAACCTGCAGCCACTGCGGCCCTCCAGGACCGTGATTGAGGACCCCTGCTCTAGCATAACGTGCTTCATCAGCACGTTTAGAAATGCGGTTGGAACCAAACCTGCAGACACTGCACCCATCTAGGACTGACATCTAAACCTTCATACCCACCTAGGTGAGGAAAGAAACACAATCGAGTTACAATAGGGTGAGTTTCTTTATTGCTTATTTCCCTAACTTTCCAAATAGAAAAACAGCACTCAAAAAAAGAAAAGATCTAAAAACCAGTCACCACTGGCAAGCCACCCTACAATTCTGTTCTTCCACTTCTCAATTTAATGCTTTCCCTCACCAAAAAAAAAGATCCTATCTAGAAATAATCCAAACTCTGAATCTTGTATTATTAAAAGTAAATCAAATAATGTTACAGCATTATGCACTTTTGTCAATTTCCTATTAATGGACATTTTTTAATTCAAATTGGATTACAAATAACCATGAGAAAGTGACTCAAGCTCGTACTCTGTAGGTGTGACAGCATGTCCTGGAAGCTTCCCACCAAAGAACACAGACAGGCAGTTTTCAGCTTTGGTGCCCATTGCTGTGGTCACCAGGCCTTTGCACACCACATACTGTACATGGCTGTTAGAATTTTTACCAATCACAACAACTAAAGGTGCCCAGAGCAGCAGATTTCTTGGAAATGAGCGTGAAAGCAAGGCATCCACCGTATGCTAATACACCTAAAACTGTCACTCTAATTCTGCTTTCTCAATAAGCGCAAATATATGCAGTAAAGTAATATTTAAAAACAGAAATGCTCTGCCAAGTTACTGAAAACCAGATATTGCATGAATAATTTGCCCTTTTAAAAAAGGAAAAAGCAAGCAAATTTTAGTTCAGTTTCAGTTGACAAAATATATAACCATCAGTCATTTGGTGAAAATTGCACATCTCTCAAAAACCCTGAGTAGACTTGCTATTTTGATTTGAATTGGGCAGACGGGAGGATTTCTATCCAGAGCTGGTGCCATGATAAATCAAGCAATTTACTCCACCGGCTATTGAATACACAGAAAGAGCAGAACATGTTCACCCATATAATGTAAAGCTGTGCTTCTGTGTAATGCTATGACATGTAGGATTTCCGATGTTTATCTTTTGTATTTATTTATTTAATACCACGCTATAATCTTTAGAAGATTATGGAAGACTTTGAAGAGTAGCTATGGAGCAGATATCTAAGGTCCCAGATGAAGATGTAGAGTGTTTTGGTATAGCCAAGATTTTAAGTCTCTTTCTTTTATATTTAATCTTTACTTGTTTTTAGAACATTATTTTATAAGTTTGGCTATTAAGTCTTTTCATGTTTTATTTCTGTTTATATTATACTAGCCGTACCCCCGTGGCTCCGCCCGTGTAGTAGTGAAACAGAACAGTGAGGAGGGCCCTGCACGGTTCCCTTCTCCTGATGTCACTTTTACCCCTTCCCTCAGCCCACAGCCTCTGTCTCAGATTAGCGCAAATATATCACTCCTGCAAGGGAACTATGATTCTTAGCATGATGAAATAAGTCACAAAATCAACCGGAATGTTCAAACAAAGTATAGAAAAAAACCCAATCTAAATCCGTTAAGTAGTTCTCTCATTCGCTAGATAAGCGGAGGTAAGGTACGCCTCGAGGCTAGTGCGTGAGTGAGAAGGGTCCTGCCCCCTCCCCTCGGCCTACTGTGTGTTGTGGCAGATTGCCGGGGTCATTACCTGGCCTAGATGCCTAAAAGGACCGGAAGGTGGCAGGAATAGCTTCTGGGCCATGAGGGGGCAACCACCCTGGAGCAGGAGAGGACCACAGGAGAAGAACAAAAAGCTTCTGGCCTGTTGGGACCCGTGGCCACTGCCAGGGGCTGCCTCAAGCCTCGTAGGACTCGAAAATAGTTACTTCCGCCATACTCGGCAAGATGGCGAGGGAACCTGCCAGGGACGTCCGGAGTGCTTCCGGGGCAAAGGAATTATCCCTGCCCGGATAAAAGGCGCCGCCTTCCTACAGTCTTGGAGCCAGAGTCGGGAGTGGGAGCAGGACGAAGCTCCCAGGAGGAGAATAGAGGCGGCCAAGGACTGAGACAGAGAGATATTGGGGTGATTATTGCTGTGTGCATTGTGTGTAGTGTTGGGACTGGATTTATTTATGATTAATAAACGTGTGCAATTTATTAAGAAGTGGTTTCTGACTGGTGGTGTCCGGGCAAATCTCACAGTGTTTCTCAGATTCCGGCAAATAAATCAGTACCACAAGCAAACTATGATACATAACGCAATGAGAGAAGTCGCAAAATCAACCGGAATGCCCAAGCAAATTATAGAAAAAAACCTGATCTAAATCCGTTAAGTAGTTCTCTCATGAAAAGCGGACAGACAGCCAGTTGGATTTTATATATATAGAGATTATCTCTCAATGAATATTATTTTGTTGACTAATTACTTTTTGTTATTGTAGTACCATTTTTATTAATTCCTTGTCTTTTGTTCCTAGCCTGCATGTTGAACCCAAGGGGGCAGGTCTACCCAATGGTACAGATGAAGAACCACCGACAGCCATTCTGTTGTGCTGAGAGTCTCCAGTTCTTCACTAAAGCATTATTGTGTCAGCAAGCTGACAAGAGTTTGAGTGCAGGCTGGAAGAAGAATTGAGGACAGAAACTGGATCAAAACCGAGAGATCAGTAAGCAAGCAGGATTGTCAAGACAAAAACAAGAGCAAAGCCAGAAAAGCAAAAACGAATTAGACTGAGCAAAAATGTTATTTGGAAATAAGCAGTTCTGTAAATAGTTTGGATGAGGAAATGCACCTTGATCCAGCCTTTCATCCCATCACACTGATTACAGGTTATCCCTAGAAGACACACTCCTACCAGGTCGATAAGTGGTGCCATTGATGGCTCTCAAAATGGTGGCGATAGAAGGACCTAGAAAATAGCATTCAAGACTTTAGATACTACCAAATGGATTCATGCAAAACCAAACCATGACTCATCCCTAACCTAACCATGACACATCCTAATGATGGGGCTCAAACATAAAAAAATGGTGGCTAAAATGGCATAGAAATTAAAAAAAACTACTAAAGTATGCATAAAAAGAAAAAATAATAATAATAAACATGAGAATTGAATTCAGGCCTTAAAAAACTACACAAGGTGTGCTTGATTAAAACAAATGCATGACAAAAACACATTAAAATACCTAATGATTCCAGAGCATAACAGGCATTCGTTTCACTTCTGTTTTTCGACTCTCTTCTGGAATTTGGACTTTGGCAATGTTTATTTTGCTTTGGTTTATACACTCTGTTGGTTTATTTGGATTATGACTTTTGGCTTGTCTGTTAGACAATCCCTTTTTGACTTGTTTTTTTGCTTTTTTTAATTTTTGATGAAAACCTTCAAATGTTTTAAGGAATATTGTTATGTTGTTGTAGGTCAGGGATTTTATATAGTTTTCCCTCTCCTTTTACTAGTGAATTTATGCTCTTGTTTCTTGTGTACTGTGCAGGCCTCAAAGCCTGTTTCTCAGTTTTGAGGCCAAGGCCAATTCGGGAAGGTGAAGCCACTCCAGCATGGTAGTACTGGTCTGATTCTCAGTTTGAGGCCTAAACCATTCTGAGTTTTCATGAGGTGCATAAATCATAATAAAGTCTGTTTTAAAATGGTAAAGTGGTAAACAGTTAAATTATTTATACCATTGGCTTTCAATCCTTTTGTCTTGTGACCTAGCAGAAGACTGAGAAAATCTTTGCCGAATAAGGAAAATATAATAAAGTTATTTATTCTGTATCATAATTTATCCAAGCAGTGCCTAAAGTGGAAATACAGAAGCGCCTGTACTCTCTTTTTAATTCAGATTTTTTAATAGAGCAGAGATCACAAGCATGGGTCCTCCTTTAAGTTTCAGTCATCCAGATTTACTAGCATTCAATGAGAGTCACAAACTCTGCTACGAGTTTCGCACATCGAGATTTAATCTTAGATCCAAAGGTGGACACAACATGATGTTACTTTTCACTCAAAATGTAATCTGAAAAATGTTTACAATGGCTAAGAAACATGAGTTAGGAATTCATTGATTCTCATGAACTGGCAAAAATATTTCATGCACTGGAAAAAGTCTGCAGAGCGACAGTTGGGAAACATTGATTTATACTCAACTGAAAACTGAAACATGTTGATAGGATGAAATTACTAAAGTACTATGAGAATATCGTGCTTGTGCCCATCATCTTTAACAGACAAAACATGACACGGTAGATCTCTCACGAGATCTTCATGGACATGTTCAGATTGTCCATTACACTTCAGATGATGATGACTTGAATGAACTCATACCAGCCACATGTGAAAAGATATTTGGGACTTTTGCCCAGGGCCTCCTCCAGGTGGACCACACCAGATACCAAGGTAGACCCCCATGGCAGATTGTAATAAATTAGACATTTTTGTTATCACCAGATCATGACAAGTAAATCATGTTTTGTGTTTCACTGCAAGTTGGAACCATCCTCTAAAGTTTTGAATATTATATTATAATCAGAAATATTTTATTTTCCTTGGTAAAAATTGAGATACTGTTAGAATTTTTAATTTTAAAGACAGGCGTCACACCCCCTAATTAGGAAGACTCACATTTCATCTGTCTATGGCAAGAGGCAGTTCATTCCATTAAGAAGTAACTCCGATTTCCTCATCCACAAAAGTTCCCCGCTGTCATCTGGAGCTTTGTCTTGACTGACATTCTTTAAATACCTTCTCCTGATGTGACAGAAGCTTCTCACATTTTATATAATGCTGTTTTATTAAATTGAATAAGCTTGGCCTCTCTCTAGATTCTGCTATTGAATGGATTTACATCTTAACTAAAAACAATCCACTACCAAGATGCTCTCCAGAACTTTCGAAACTCCTTTATAGGACTTGAATGAATATTTATGTCTATTAAGCATCTTGATTTGGTCTGGTTTCAGTTATTAAAGAATTTGCCTGCCACCGTCCCACAGGCTGATGTGACATTGACACAGTTACTCCCAGGACTCAGTTTTGTTCCTCGAATATTTGTCCTTTGATTGCTTGTCTTGGTTCATGCACAATCTGGACCCTTTTTAAATATGTAAGTACTCATGAATTTTTCAATTTTAATAATCACTTTACTTAGTGATTTCTGAATTGCAAAGACATCTGGTTGACAGCAGTAGGCATGGAGACAGATGGCAAGTTTAACTCAAGCATTTTATACTGACTGGTTTGTCATTTAATTGAAAAACAAATGCATGAAGCCAGCTCCCCTCCGGACCATCCCTTTCATTATAAACGCTGGCTACAATGAAAACCTGCACCCGCTGAGGCCCTTCATGCACTGGATTGAGCAACCAGGCCCTAAACCACATGTACTGGAGTCCTCATTGACAAGGTACACTTCCTTGTTCAAATTGAGGGTTTGGCCTTTCTCTGACCTTTCTGAAATAGCCAAACAAAATGCAGCAAAAAGACAGGAGGCCAACAAAATCCCTTAAAACAGATCAGTTGACTTCTGATCTGGCAACCCACAGCAGGCATCAACCTAGACAGACAGACTGTAAACTCAAAAAGTAGGCTTAGGCCTGCAAAGGCCTAAAATGGGGCTTAGGCTTCTTCTTCTTTTGGCTGCTCCTGATAGGGGTTGCCACAGTGGATCATCTTGTCCCATATCTTCCTGTCCTCTACATCTGCATGTTCTCTCTCACCACATCCATAAAACTGCACTTAGGCTTTCGTCTTCTCCTCTTGCCTGGCAGCTCTATCCTTAGCATCCTTCTCCCAATATACTCAGCATCTCTCCTCTGCACATGCCCAAACTAATGCACTCTTGCCTCTCTGACTTTGTCTCCCAACCGTCCAACTTAAGCTGACCCTCTAATGTCCTCATTTCTAATCCTGTCCATCCTTGTCACACCCAATGCAAATCTTAGCATCTTTAACTCTCCAACCTCCAGCTCTGTCTCCTGCTTTCTGGTCAGTGCCACCGTCTCCAGCCCATATGACATAGCTGGTCTCACTGCCGTCCTGTAGACCTTCCCTTTCACTCTTGCTGATACCCGTCTGTCACAAATTACTCCTGACACTCTTCTCCACCCATTCCACCCTGCCTGCACTCTCTTTTTCATCTCTCTTCCACAATCCCCATTACTCTGTACTGTTGATCCCAAGTAAACTCATCCACCTTCGCCAACTCTACTCTCTGCATCCTCCCTCTCATTCACACACATGTATTCTGTCTAGTTTCTACTGACCTTCATTCCTCTCCTGTCCTCTCTTGCACATATTTCCACTTCCCTGGGCTTAGGCTTCTAAACTTCAAAAATATCACAAAATTGCTCTTTAGAATAGAGACTTGTCATAAACCCCTGGTATTCAGGACAAAACCATGAAACAATGTTCTTTGAATTTCAAGACTTAACGCCTTTGCTGCATTAACTGGATATACCCAGATTTTGTTTTTTATGATTCATGTGCTAGAACTGGATAAAAATGGCAGAATTGCACTATCGATCTAACTTTATCTGTGATATTTTAGCATATTGTAGCATGCAGATAACATATTCAGCAGGGTAAGTTCACCATGTGTAATGTAATTCTATTGACTCATACTGAGGGATCCGTACAAATCCGAAGCAAACAAGTTTGCATTTCTCAGTTGCCTAAATAATTTGTTACAGCACAGGTCCAGTCATGTTACTGTATGCAATTTAAACAAGCCTTAAACATGAGTTCTAAATGTAATTAATTAATTACCTAAAAATGAATTGTTAGACATTCGAATGGCTAGTAGTGATGAGGAAAGTGTTTACGACTTTGTGGTAGACAGTGATGAAGATGAGAGAAATTGTAGTAGATGGTGATGATGAAGGTGAGGATCAAACTGGACCATTGGCTATATTTTCAATCAATGATTCTACTAGTGAAGATGAAGAAGAATTCTCCCTACAAAAGAAAAAAATCAATGTAGGAGTAAGGAACGAAACACATATTTGTTCCATAAATGTTTGATTTTTTTGTCAAAAAAGCAGTGACATTCTGGGGAGTTTCTAAGGCCTTTTTAAATTTGATTTTATGAAAATCAAATGAAGTGCTGAAGTGTAGGATTACACTGTCATTGGAGTTAAAATTGAATGAAATAATTGAAGAGTGCCAGGGAGGTTAGTGCTGCCGCCCTGCAGCTCTGGAGTCCTCGCCTCAGATGCAGCTCCCAGTCTTCATTTTTCTCTCGACATTCCCTTTTTACTGCAAAGACCTGCAGTTTTGGTTACTAAAGTATCTGTGGGAGTATGAGTAAAATGGGGCTTGTGAGGGACTGGCATCTCTACTGCCAGTTTTGATAAAGCGGATGCTCTTCTCTCCCACCATTGCTTAATGAAACAGAGTAGCTGGAGTTTTGCAAAGCCTGCTTCCTCACTCCCTAGAAACTTCTGCCAAATGAACACAATCGAGTGGGCGTTGGGTGAGGGTATTCTGTTCACAGCTCTTCCTTTGAGCATACATCCTCGGTATCCCAATTCTGTCACAGCACAGGAATACACAGACACACTAATGAAGAATATGATGGTGAGGGAAAATTAGGGATGAGGTGATTAATTACAGCTGCTGGGTTGCTGACAAGCATAAGCACGGGACATTATAGCAACGTGGCACCTGATGAATATGGGTAGCTCAATGCTTGTTGAGGATGCTTTAAATCTAAAGGCAGATTAAGGATGGAATTCATATGAAAGTTCTTTGAAAAGTTTTCCTTTTTGCAAAGAACCATAGCCTCATGGAAGAAATGGCCAAGTAGTGTGGTGGACAGAAGGACTTCAGAGTTCAACTTGATGGTACTTTAGACAATTAGGTGAATAGGATGAGCAAGGCTAATTACCCTGTTCTTGCCATAAATGTTATGAAGTCGGCCAACCGTGAATGACATCTCGTCCAGTCTCCTTCCATTAGCCTGTATTATAACTTCTCTCAGCTGCAGTCCATTAGCGTCTTTCTTCTAATTTCGGCTGCTCATTCATTGTGTTTAGAATCAAAATTGTGAATAAATGTGTACAATTTTGCAACTGCACTATGTTTATTTTCAATCACAGCCAATTCCTCAATCTTGGCATATGTGCCAACCAATTCGAAGTATGTACCTTGAGGAAACTGAAGATGTATTTAAACAGAAGAGTCACACTGTTGCAGTCTGGTGCCACTCAGATTCACAGCGTTGAAGGGACGGGATTCCAGGAATGCACCCAGCCTTGGCACGACCCACACACACTCACAACAGAGACACAAAACAAACACATAAATAAATAATATATTAAATGGAAAATCAAATACAAACAACAAAAATCAGACAACTCTACCCTTCCCCTTCAGTGATATCAATATCACACTCAATAATCAATCCCAATAATAAACACACACGACAATGTCCTTATACAGTTCCAATGCAGCAGAAATGGATGAAATGGTATAATGTAAAGATGACGATGACAGTCCCAGGAACAGCTTCAGTAATAAATGAATTACACACTCCTACTGGTAGTCCTGAGCAGCGAGGGGTGAGATTTGCAGGAGCGCACCATCTGAAGACTAATCCACCACTAATCACATGACAGGCAGGCACGAGAAACAATCCAGGGTTATGTAGGACGGGACACACGGGATACACAGAACACAGATCTTCCTTGCAGCTTCGCCGGCCCCTTTTCAAGTTCCCATCTGGCCTCTCATGTCCCCAGCAGCCCCTGCTCCTGTTTTAGATCTCCAATGAGGGCAATCTCCTTTGGGGCTACTGGGAAATGGAGTCCTTCCAGCGGTAGCACTACTACAACACTACAAAAAAAAAGTGAAATGATATCTTTATGGAAGAGGACATCAGTGAAATGTAAGTGCTGACAGGGCTAACCTCATCATTATGACAGCAAGTAGTGGAGACACGGCAAAGTTCTCCATCATTTGAAAGTGCACCACAGACCATTACGTGACAAAGAGGTCATTTAAAGAAAGCACATCTCAGGCCACTCCCTGTCTTCAGTAAATATTTATCGTTGATACATTCTGAAATGCAAAAGCCCTTAGGCAAAGAGACATCTGCTGTCAATGAGAGTGCAAAAAAAAAATACTTGATATCAATAGAGTTGATCATGAAAGCTGTGTAGAAGATACGACTACTTATTGCAGCTGGACAGATAACGGCCCAACTGTGATGGACAAATTCATAGTTTCGAAACAGCAAAATTTGTTTTGTAAGCAATTTGCCAATTGTAAAACTTAGCACTTACTAGAAGCAGTGTGAAGTTTTTTGGAGTGAAAAACAAGAAATATTGTTCCCTAAGGTCTCATTCACACTTTCGTGTTAACTTGTGTTCTTCTTTGCAACTACGTAATGTACACCTGCCAGATCAATTCTGTTTATGCCTCTCGTTCACATCACTGCAAAGATAAATGTGACATGCTGCATATTCTCCTCAGGAAGACATCCCCAAACACACCATCATGCATATCGATGTGTTCTTCTACATGGGAAGCCTCTTCTTCGATCATTGTCTGGAAACCACCTTTTCCTGTTTGTTGATTCTTGCAGAGGAGGTTGTGGATATGCACACTGCAAGTGTCATAGAGCTTCGAATTTCATTTCTGTCTCTGATACATCTTCAGGATTGAGATAGCTAAGACTGTCATAATAATCGACAAAGTAGGCAGTGATGGTCGAAGCCCATTTGGAGCCATAGATGGAGTGGATGGACATCGCTCCTCATTGTCCATAGTAGGTAGTTGGCATTGTTAGACTTCAGCAATTTGTGTTCCCCCTCGATGTCCAGAGCATGCGCTCTTTCAGTAGCACAAATGGTGCCCCTTTGTGTATATATCTCAGACTTTAAGGAGTGCACGCCCCACGGTGTATGAAGTGTACACTTTTACTTTCATAAGTGGCATCCATTGGGTAACAGCGCCCATTCAGTATCGGAGTTTAAAAACATGGTGGTCGTCCTCGGTGTCCAGAACACACACTCATTAACTTTCATAAATGGCAGCCCTCAGATGATGCCTCCTTAGGTGGCCGTCTATGTCACGTAATGAATTGAGTGGCTCTGAAAGTGCAATTATAAACATGCCTGACCGCCCAACAATATGACTACACAGGACAAGAAATGAGTCCAGTGCTTCTTTATCTGAATACAAAATGATTGGTGGAGGTATGCAGATTTAATGTATGCAAACACTTTCAAGGAAGAAACTAAATACTGTTCTTCTTGTGTCATTTGGCACGCATTTTCCTAGGAGAGAAAGCTTTTATATTATTATTTTTTTTTTTTTTTTTACAAAATTAGTTTCATGCACATCATTATACTTCTCATTAGCCCCTACAATACAGCTCTATGCTAATGCATTAACCGCTACATCTCACCACTTGAATATCTTGAAGGTACTACTTAAAAATAAAGTGCAAATCCATCCTGGCTAGGCTTCATTAATTCATTGATCATCTATATCATGCACAAGCCCTCGGGGTGCCAAGCCATCGCAGAGCACTTTGATGTGCACACCTACATGCATTTCCATGCTAACAGCCTCAAATGGTCACCTTCAGGGTCGAACTGAGAGAATGTGAAAACTCAGTAGGATTTGAACCCAGGCTATGGAGGCTGTGAGCTAGCAGGGCTTTATTATCATTATTATTATCATTAGTAGCTCTAGTCTTTTCCCAGTTATTGCTTTGGAAAGAGAAACTTTTGATCCATTTATTTTTTTTTAAATATCCACTGCTATAGAGGTGACAGCTTGTATGACAGCTTTATTAAAGTTAAAGTGATTCAGTAGCTCAAAAAAGTAGGTTGACAGATCAGTAAAATAATGCTGTAAATCTAAATCATTTGAGTTTTTATATGTTGATAGAGCATATTCATTCTACTGACACCATTTTAAGAAACACCTAAAACTCTATCTCTCGTTCTCTCTTGTGACATTCATGTTACAAGTAGGTTGCCATTAGAGTTTTGTATAACATATCATTACCCAGTTACAATGTAATAAAAATGAATTGTATATATATCAAACACCATTATAACATTTTGTGCCATCCTGAGGTCTATACCCCAGAGATGGGGTAATAAGCTTTTTCCAAGTCCACGAAATGCATGTAGATTGATTTTGGCATATTCCTATGATCCCTCAAGAAATCTCATGAAGTAAAGAATTATCTAGTGTTCCATGATCAGGTTGAAATCCATCTTGTTGCATCTGAGTTGAAGGTTCAAACAATAGAAAGACCTTCCTTTCATGCACCCAGGCATAGACCTTCGGCGAGTAGCGTGATTCCCCCTAGAGTTAGAGCAGCAACAACAATAACATTTATTTCTATAGTACGTTTTCAGACAAATGGTGTAGCTCAGAGTGCATTACAAGATGAAGAAATAAAGAAGAAAAATATAAAAATAAAATTAGGCAATACTAATTAACAAAGAATAAGTAATGTCTGATGGCCAGGAGGACAGAAAAAAACAAAAAAAACTCCAGACAACTGGAGAAAAAAAAAATCTGCAGGGGTTCCAAGGCCACGTGACCACCCAGCCCTCTCTAGGCATTCTACCTAACATAAATGACCTCAGTCAGTCCTCACGGTTTTCAGGCTTCACGTGGAAGAATTAGATGATGATGGTCATGTGGACCTCTGGCCTTCAATCCATCAATGTAAGGACTGCACGGTGCTTTGATCGGGTGGTGGTGGTGCAGATCAGTAAAAACAGAAAATCGGAACAAGAACAGCAGAGAAAGTAGGGGTTCGTATGGATTGTGGAGCCATGATAAAAATGATAATTAAATGCATATACAAAATATCAGGTGTCACAAACTTGACTCAGAGACATAGAAAGTTTTGGGGCAGCCACCCGTGTAATTGGTATCCTGGCTGCAAAGACGCAAAAATGTATACAGCACTGATGTGCACAAAACCGAGTCCAAAACAGAACTGAGGGGATAGGGAAAAGGTGGAGGCTTTTAAAGGAGAAGACAGGAAGTGAGATCAAAGGGGTCGGGCTCATGAAGGTCTTCAGCCATAGGTTCGAGCCCAGACAGTGACATCACAGGGGCCTCAGCTGGCAAGGACTCCTTCCATAGCCTCAGTCCCGGAAGTGATGTCAAGAGGGCCAGGTGGGATCTCCTGTGAATGGTCTGCAGGAAAGGGAGAAAAAGAGTCAGTGCACTCTGCCTCATCCCGGCAGTGGCGGCTCGCGTATAGACACTGTGGAACTGCAGCACCCCCTATTTCGACTCGATATTATCGATAACATTTAATATAATGAGTCCTTTTTTCTTTAATTCTTTCTTTATACTTGTACAATATATAATCCTTAAGCTTAATGTCAGTAGCCATCCCCCAGTTTATGAAAAAGATACAAAAATCTTTGTATGGAACTGTGCACTTCACAGTTCCAGCGGCGTGGTGTTTGGCTGTTGTGTGCATGCGCACATAGGAAGCTGCACGCGAGGCTGCGAGGGAGAGAGAGCACTGTCGCTCCCGCAGTGCCAACCCTGGCGTGCTGGTGGAAGGTAGTGTTTTTTTTTTAACTCCGCGTGTGTTGTGCTTAAAAACCGTGTACCATATTCTTGAATGTGATAAAGTGTAGAATTAGATTATTATCCTGCTTCCAGCTATTCTATTTGATTCATTTTTTTTTCAGTTTCTGAATAAATTTTCTTTTTATACATGTTTGTTTCCTTTTACACAATTTTAAAAATTGAAATTGTGAATTTCCCTTTGGGATTAATAAAGTATCTATCTATCTATCTATCTATCTATCTATCTATCTATCTATCTATCTATCTATCTATCTATCTATCTATCTATCTATCTATCTATCTATCTATCTATCTGTCTTAAAACAAAGGCTAAAAATTTTCTGGAGCAGCACCCCCACTAATTTTAGCTACAAGCCGCCACTGCATCCCGGTATGACTCAGAACTGCCCTTATTCAAGCCCTTTAGCTGCCTCCCATGTGCACACGTGTGACACAGGATTACACTAATATAAGAAAGCCATGTTAAAGTAATGTGTTTTTAGCAGTTTTTTAAAGTGCTCCACCGTATTAGCCTGGTGAATTTCTATCAGTAAGCTATTCCAGATTTTAGGTGCATAACAGCAGAAGGCTGCCTCACCACTTCTTTTAAGTTTAGCTCTTGGAATTATAAGGAGACACTCATTTGAAGATCTAAGGTTACGATTTGGAGTGTAAGGTGAAAGACATTATGAAATATATGATGGAGCAGATTATTTAAGGCTTTGTAAACTATAAGCAGGATTTTAAAGTCAATTCTAAATGACACAGGTAACCAGTGTAGTGACATCAAAACTGGAGAGATGTGCTCCGATTTTCTTTTCCTAGTTAAGATTCTAGCAGCTCCATTCTGCACTCGTTGTAATCGACTGATGTCTTTTTTGGGTGGTCCAGAGAGGAGTGCGTTACAGTAATCTAGCCGACTGAAAACAAAAGTGTGAACTAATTTTTCAGTATCTTGCAAAGTTATAAGGGATCTAACTTTTGCTATATTCCTTAAGTGAAAAAATGCTGTCCTTGTAATCTGATTCTTATGTGATTTAAAATTTAGGTCAGAGTCAATAATTACCCCTAAATTCTTTACCTCTGTCTTGACTTTTAAGCCTAATAGATCAAGTTAATTTCTAACTAGCTGTGTAAGCCTGTGCTGTAAAAAGCCCGGACTCCTAGAAACTATTGAAATCGTCAGAAAAAAAATTGAAATGCAGAGTTGGCGGTTTCGTTTTGCGGACATGGTCGCCCTCTTGTCTTTCCGCGGCTAAGTAAGTTTCTCTCTTGCTTGTCTTTCCTCAGCAGTTTCTTTCAGCTGCATGCTGTAGCCTTGTATTTCTTTCTTCTTCTGACTCATTAACTTGGGGCCACCTTGCCTCTTTGAGCTTCATGCTGTAGCCTCGCTCTTCTGGGCCGGACAGACAGACATACACACTTCCATGTGTAGACGTTTATATTTAATACTAGCCATGTGCGCCCAACTACGTTGCGCGTGTTAAGGTTGTCTGTGAAGGGCTCCCTGTTTAAACGCGGCTACCAGTCGAGAACTGGGCCCTTCGTTGCACAGCATTATGATTTTTTATAAGGGAAACAAAATTACAAAACAAAACCCTTGGACATTAATTCGATAGGAACGGCCTACTCGGAATCACTATCCGAATAGTAATTATGTGGTGGTGGAGGAGCATTTCTGCTTCTCTCCGTTCACAGTCCATCTCATTTTCATGACTCTGTTGTTTCCTGTCACGATCTCTTCTCAACCTTTCTCCAATCTCGCAGGTTGCTTTGTGGCAATCCAAAGAGTAAGGAAGAAGCAATGCTTCTTTCTTGAACTCCAAACGCTGACTGATGGAAAAATCACAGAAGTGTGTCCGACTTATATACTCTGACTACTGACTCCAAGAAGTGGGTAAACATTCGATTTGGACGAAGTGCTGCCAACAACGGTTGATAGAAACACAAAAAACCACAGTCTTGACAACGAAGCAGGTGTCGACGCCAGATCTAAACACAAAGCACGGTGTCGACGCCAGATCTAAACACAAAGAGTGGTATCGACAGTGTTTGTAAACAAAAGTAACAACCAAGGTGTTGTGTATTCAGCCAGTACAAACAGCACTTAGTCTCCTTTAGTTCAATCTTCTTTAATCACCACACTCCAACCTCATCCAACGATCCTCCCCCTCACTTCCTCTCCTCCTCCATCACTACTGCCCTCTACTGAACACAGCAGGAACACCACACAAGGCAGTGAATTCGCGGACAAACAAAGATCAAGATCCAAATGAAGATTATATATAAAGATACCCTTATTATATCCATTTTTGCCAATCACTAAGGTTTCCGATTTCTCCTTATTTAGTTGGAGAAAATTACTACTCATACATTCAGAAATACATTGGGTCAGTGAACCAAGAGAGTCAGGGTCATCAGGCGCTACAGAGCACACCCTTTGGTCCCCAATTTTTCCACACAATGCTAAAGCTAAGACACCCCAGCAACAATCTGCACCTTCAGGAATTCTGGGCAAATATGTATTATTCATTCATGTAGCCTTTCCACTGAGGAGCTTTCTAACTACCTCAGTGACCTCCGCTCCAGTGAATGGTGAGTACCCTGATTCTGCTTCTTCTAAGGAAGACGTGTCACTGGGATTCAGGAGGTCCTTGAAGAGCTCCTTCCACCGCCCAACTATATGCCCAGGAGAGGTCTTTCCAGTACAGTTTCACATTTCCAAAATTTCTCATTAATATTCCAAATATGGTAAGTTCAGAAGCAATATTGACCCTTTCCTTCTTTTTTCTATTCTGTCAAGATACAAAAACATGTAAGGTCAGACAGCCAAGCCTATCTTCTGTTTGCAAGATCCAAAACTCCCACATTCTCTATTCCTCGTTGATGCATTCCATGCTTTGTACTTCTGCAGTTCTTTGTCAGCTCTCATGCATACACAAGCAACCCTATGACTAAGCGCAAAACCAGACCTGTTTGATTTTGGTTGGGACAGTTGCAGACTAATTGGACTGAGTCATTACAAGGAGTGGGCCGCCGCTACCCCCAAACTCATTAAGATTATCAGTCTGCAACTGGTGCAACTGTTGTCTAATGTGACAGAGGCTTGAGACAGCAAGTATGTTGTTCTGAAAGGTGGAAAAAAGGGGGACCTTTGTGGCTGTGGTCCTAAAATAAGTCTGTGATGAAAGCTTACAGTAATCCCTCACTTATCGCGGGAGATAGGTTCCAAGGCCGACCGCGATAACTGAATTTCCGCGAAGTAGGGGCACTATATTTATTTAATTATTTAACGTGTATTTGGACGTTTTTAAACCCTCCCTGTATTGTTTACAACCCACCATTTACTCTATTAAAAACAGGGACAACTGCTAAGCAATATGAAATTGGTAGATAAGTTTACACTTACTGTATAGCGAAGTACATGTAGCAGCTTGTAGGCGGTCATGACATCGTCGACCTTGTTGCAAAGATTGCTAAAACAGATTCCATCCAGACTACTGCCTTATCACGTCCACTTGCAACTCGTTTTGCGCCCTGGTTAAAGGACACTGCGGCCGTAGATCGTATATTGCTTTTCCTCCTTTTTAAATAAAAAGAATCGTGGACTCATTGATGCTGTAATGGTGTCCTGCAGCAGTGTAGCTGTTTCCTTCCTTCAATATATCCAAAACTTTTACCTTTTCTGCAATCATTTGCATCTTCTGTTGGCGCTTGGACACGACCCCTGAAGCAGTAGCACGTTAATGCTGAATGAGTGAGATGAGACTTCCTGGTTAATGCAGCACTCCGTCGCTGAGCCAATCAGCAGCACACAGGAACTTAACTATGTGCTCTGATTGGGTAGCTTCTCAGCCATCCGCCAATAGCATCTCTTGTATGAAATCAACTGGGCAAACCAACTGAGGAAGCAAGTACCAGAAGTAAAAAGACCCATTGTCCGCAGAAACCCGCGAAGCAGCGAAAAATCCGCGTTACGTATTTAGATATGCTTACATATAAAATCCGCGAAGTCGTCCATCCATCCATCCATTGTCTCCCGCTTATCCGAGGTCGGGTCGCGGGGGCAGCAGCTTGAGCAGAGATGCCCAGACTTCCCTCTCCCCGGCCACTTCTTCTAGCTCTTCCGGGAGAATCCCAAGGCGTTCCCAGGCCAGTCGAGAGACATAGTCCCTCCAGCGTGTCCTGGGTCTTCCCCGGGGCCTTCTCCCGGTTGGACGTGCCCGGAACACCTCACCAGGGAGGCGTCCAGGAGGCATCCTGATCAGATGCCCGAGCCACCTCATCTGACTCCTCTCGATGCGGAGGAGCAGCGGCTCTACTCTGAGCCCCTCCCGGATGACTGAGCTTCTCACCCTATCTTTAAGGGAAAGCCCAGACACCCTGCGGAGGAAACTCATTTCAGCCGCTTGTATTCGCAATCTCGTTCTTTCGGTCACTACCCATAGCTCATGACCATAGGTGAGGGTAGGAACATAGATCGACTGGTAAATTGAGAGCTTCGCCTTGCGGCTCAGCTCCTTTTTCACCACGACAGACCGATGCAATGCTCGCATTACTGCGGATGCCGCACCGATCCGCCTGTCGATCTCACGCTCCATTCTTCCCTCACTCGTGAACAAGACCCCGAGATACTTGAACTCCTCCACTTGGGGCAGGATCTCGCTACCAACCCTGAGAGGGCACTCCACCCTTTTCCGGCTGAGGACCATGGTCTCGGATTTGGAGGTGCTGATTCTCATCCCAGCCGCTTCACACTCGGCTGCGAACCGATCCAGAGAGAGCTGAAGATCACGGCCTGATGAAGCAAACAGGACAACATCATCTGCAAAAAGCAGTGACCCAATCCTGAGCCCACCAAACCGGACCCCCTCAACACCCTGGCTGCGCCTAGAAATTCTGTCCATAAAAGTTATGAACAGAATCGGTAACAAAGGGCAGCCCTGGCGGAGTCCAACTCTCACTGGAAACGGGTTCAACTTACTGCCGGCAATGCGGACCAAGCTCTGGCACCGATCGTACAGGGACTGAACAGCCCTTATCAGGGGGGCCGGTACCCCATACTCTCGGAGTACCCCCCACAGGATTCCCCGAGGGACACGGTCGAATGCCTTTTCTAAGTCCACAAAACACATGTAGACTGGTTGGGCAAACTCCCATGCACCCTCCAGGACCCTGCTAAGGGTATAGAGCTGGTCCACTGTTCCGCGACCAGGACGAAAACCACACTGTTCCTCCTGAATCCGAGGCTCGACTATCCGACGGACCCTCCTCTCCAGGACCCCTGAATAGACTTTTCCAGGGAGGCTGAGGAGTGTGATCCCTCTGTAGTTGGAACACACCCTCCGATCCCCCTTCTTAAAGAGGGGGACCACCACCCCGGTCTGCCAATCCAGAGGCACTGTCCCTGATGTCCATGCGATGTTGCAGAGGCGTGTCAGCCAAGACAGTCCTACAACATCCAGAGCCTTGAGGAACTCCGGGCGTATCTCATCCACCCCCGGGGCCCTGCCACCAAGGAGTTTTTTGACCACCTCGGTGACCTCAGTCCCAGAGATGGGGGAGCCCACCTCTGAGTCCCCAGGCTCTGCTTCCTCATTGGAAGGCATGTTAATGGGATTGAGGAGGTCTTCGAAGTATTCCCCCACCGACCCACAACGTCCCGAGTCGAGGTCAGCAGCGCACCATCCCCACCATATACAGTGTTGACACTGCACTGCTTCCCCTTCCTGAGACGCCGGATGGTGGACCAGAATCTCCTCGAAGCCGTCCGAAAGTCATTCTCCATGGCCTCCCCAAACTCCTCCCACGCCCGAGTTTTTGCCTCAGCAACCACCAAAGCCGCATTCCGCTTGGCCTGCCGGTACCTATCAGCTGCCTCCGGGGTCCCACAGGACAAAAGGGTCCCGTAGGACTCCTTCTTCAGCTTGACGGCATCCTTCACCGCCGGTGTCCACCAGCGGGTTCGGGGATTGCCGCCACGACAGGCACCGACCACCTTACGGCCACAGCTCCGGTCAGCTGCCTCAACAATAGAGGCACGGAACATGGCCCATTTGGACTCAATGTCCCCCACCTCCCTCGGGACATGGTCGAAGTTCTGCCGAAGGTGGGAGTTGAAGCTACTTCTGACAGGGGGCTCTGCCAGACATTCCCAGCAGACCCTCACAACACGTTTGGGCCTACCACGCCTGACCGGCATCCTCCCCCACCATCGAAGCCAACTCACCACCAGGTGGTGATCAGTTGACAGCTCCGCCCCTCTCTTCACCCGAGTGTCCAAGACATGTGGCCGCAAGTCCGACGACACGACCACAAAGTCGATCATCGAACTGAGGCCTAGGGTGTCCTGGTGCCAAGTGCACATATGAACACCCCTATGCTTGAACATGGTGTTCGTTATGGACAATCCGTGACGAGCACAGAAGTCCAATAACAAAACACCGCTCGGGTTCAGATCAGGGGGGCCATTCCTCCCAATCACGCCCTTCCAGGTCTCACTGTCATTGCCCACGTGAGCATTGAAGTCTCCCAGCAGAACGAGGGAGTCCCCAGAAGGTATGCCCTCTAGCACCCCCTCCAGGGACTCCAAAAAGGGTGGGTACTCCGAACTGCTGTTCGGTGCATACGCACAAACAACAGTTAGGACCCGTCCCCCCACCCGAAGGCGAAGGGAGGCTACCCTCTCGTCCACCGGGGTAAACCCCAATGTACAGGCTCCAAGTTGGGGGGCAATAAGTATACCCACACCTGCTCGGCGCCTCTCACCGGGGGCAACTCCAGAGTGGTAGAGAGTCCAGCCCCTCTCAAGGAGATTGGTTCCAGAGTCCAAGCTGTGCGTCGAGGTGAGTCCGACTATATCTAGCCGGAACCTCTCAACTTCGCGCACTAGCTCAGGCTCCTTCCCCTTCAGAGAGGTGACATTCCACGTCCCAAGTTTCTGTAGCCGAGGATCGGACCGCCAAGGTCCCCGCCTTCGGCCACCACCCAACTCACACTGCACCCGACCTCCTTGGCCCCTCCCATAGGTGGTGAGCCCATGGGAAGCCGCGAAGTCGTGAATCCGCGAAAAGTGAACCGTGAAGTAGTGAGGGATTACTGTAATGCACTTTATGAGGCAGCTTTTATTTTGTAAAGCTCTTGGTGTGAGTCGATTAGGCTGCTGGATGTAGATGTGTGTCTGTTTGTTAACTGGGTGAGTCAGTTCTGTGGTTACACCCTTTATTGGTAGCCATGTAATTTGAATAGAGATGTATCATAGTCTTATTCTAGTTTAAAATGTTACAATACCCAGGATGTAACAAAACACATTATCCATTGTTTCACAAGAATGCTGGGAGTCTGCTCTTTGTTTCCACTTCTGTTTTGCCATGAACTCACATTGCTCCATAGCACATTTCACCCTTAACCATCCTGTTCTCAGTCAATCAAAATTTTATCATTCAGTGTACACCATCTCAAGTCACTTGGAAAAGCAAAAGAGAGCAATATGATAAATTATAAGATCATTCAATGTTTGTTAAATGAGAAGGAAATGAGCTTAGAAGAACAAACCCATGTAAAATAGTGTTGGAAGAGTGACTATATGAGATGACGCTGCAGTACGGTGGCACAGAAGATTCAAATTAAAGAACACAGATTACACTGAAATGCCACATGAACTGGATGGGCATCCCGGCCAGAAGAGGGGATGGTTTCTTACCCGGACAGGAGGGTCCTAACAGGCAGATAGGCATTCTAGTCAGGGAAGAGAAAGGGATCAGACCTGGAAGGAAGGACCACTGAAAAAAGAAGATGTCACTGAGGGTTTTGTACTCCCCCATGATGCTATATGGTAGTGGCCCTTGATATAAGTACCCAGTGGAAAGCCAGCAGGGCATCCTGGGAGATGTAGTCCAGAAGAGCAGCCCTGCCAGAGTCACTAGGTGCCACAAGAGGGTGCTGCAGGGAGACAAGCTCCCTGTTATAATGGACTTTCACATGACCCGAAAGTGTTTCCATGGGGCAATCGCCCTGGAATCTGAAGTACCGTAATAAAAAGGATCGCACTCCCTTGTCAAGTTGCGTCAGAGCTGGGAGGAAGGAAGGCAACACTCAACTGGAGAAGGGCAGTGCGGTGGTGGTGAGAGAAAGGTATTGTGGAGAGAGAAAACGTGTCTTTTTGCAATTTTGTGGAAGAAGTATAAATAAACCTTCGATTATTTAAACCCGGGACTCATTGTGTGTTCGTGTTTGGGCGTTTGGGGCTCACTGACTCCCCTGGTTCCATCAGAACACATAACAGACAACATCAAAACAAACTTTTCGACATGGGTTTGAAACGCAATCAGCAATGGAATCCACAAACAGAGCCCACCATCACCTCCTGTGCCTGCACTGTGCTTTCTGTAGTCAATGGATTGTCTTGAAAAGGAAAAGAAATTCACAGCCCGTGAGCACCTACAGCTGCATTCTGTCTATCTGGGCCATCAAGCAGATGGCACCTCATTGCCAAGCGTTGGCAAGTGGACATGTGGTGGCCAGGCAGATTTCCTTCCTAACAAATGTGCAGCATAAACTTGAGTCCTGCATTAAAAGCGTGGGAGTATTGACAGGCCGCAAAAAGTCTAAACTGCAGTCTGGCAAGTCTGACTGCAATTCACTCCAATAAACTCAAGGGTCTGTTTACTGTCTGCTCTCTCCAGTAGATCACCAAAAGGAAATGTGTGGGTCGTGATGAGATGTCAGTTTGAATAAATCCAAGATCTTGTACCTCACATTTTGCTTTTTTTTAAAGCTGGCATTACTTTGTACCTCCCTTCCTCTGCATTGACAGGTAAGACTGATGGACTGCCTTGCGTTTAGAACACCTGTGGACCCCCTGGTTTGTGCCCTTGTTGTCATGTTTTACACTGTGTCATCTCTTCCACCACTTTTGTACTTACATATTTCTTTTTGCACAAATAAAAATGGTACCGTCAGTACATTAGTTACTCAGGAAACACAGCAGGTTCTCTTTGTTATAATTTCCATTTTATAAAACAAAGCTCCTCTTCAGAATAGAAGATGCCTGTGCATCAGGGGTCCCTGGTGGTGTAAGGCTTTAAAAACAGTGTGGCTCAAGCTCTGTGGGTGTAGGTGCATGCTGGCAGAAAGCTGTGCGGCCCTGCAGTGCTTTATTGGGGGAACTGGCTTATTGCTTGTCCAAGTGCGATGGCGAACATTGGGGGTCATACAGTAACTACTAGGGGGTGAGAACAGAAAGGAAGAAAGAATCGAATAAGAGAAGAAAAAGAGAGAAAGAATAGCGGAATCGGGAGTTCCTGCCAGTGCGCTGGAGAGGAGGCGTAGGAGTGACAGGAACGATGCGCCAGGGACAAGGTCACTTCTGTTGAGCATTCAGATGAGCAGGAGTGGACATGTACTCTCAGAGTCACCAGAGGAAGGTGGCAGGCCGAGGGAGCCTGACTCCAAGCATACTGGTTGAATGTCAACATCGGTGGTTGAGACAAGGGCCGAAAAGGTGGGAGTCTCAGCCCTGTGGAGAAGACCCAAAGGGTGAGTCGGGGAGACGGTAGAGAGGAATGCACTGGGGCTTGGAGCGAGAAAGAAACGTTGATTCCGACTCTGCTTGTATTGTTGATTTTATTGTATTTGTCGTGTCAATTTCTAACCCACTTAATCCAGACCTGGGACACAGGGGGGCAGGAGCCTATCCCCACTAGCATAGGGCACAAAGCAGGAACAAACCCAGGACAGGGTGCCAGTTCATTGCAGGGCAAACACCCACACCACATGCAAACACTAGGACTAATTTAGTGATGCCAGTTCACCTAATCTGCAAGTCTTTGGACAGTGGGAGGAAGCTTTAGTACCCGGAGGCTCCAGGCAGGGAAAACCTGGGACACAAACCCTGGTCTACGATTGTGCCACCGTGCCGCCCATTATGTTTGTATAGAATGTATTTATTGGTTTTTCACTTCCACTACACACTATTTTATTATCCATCCATCTATCCATCCATCCATTATCCAACCCACTGTATCCTAACTACAGGGTCACGGGGGTCTGCCGGAGCCAATCCCAGCCAACACAGGGCGCAAGGCAGGAAACAATCCCCAGGCAGGGCGCCAGCCCACCGCAGGGCACTATTTTATTAAGGATTGTTAATAGTGGATTTTTGCACTGCACTTTTTGAACACTGTTATTGCTATGAATAAATACACAATGCACTTTTGTGGCAAGAACAAAGCCATATGGGCCAGGTGGCATAATGGTTAGCATGAATCCCAAGTTTCACTCTCACACATTAGGAGCTTTCAGTTATGTCCAGATGGGTAAAATTGTATTGTTCCAGACAGGGAGTCAGACCTAACCAATGCTCATAATGCCAACAGATCAGGTTTTTAGACGATTTCTAAACTCGGGTTGTTAACAAACTTTAACCAGGCTAAAAGATAATAGACAATCCTAGCCAAAATTAAGCTGAAGAACAGGTTGTTTGTTTGTTTGTTTTTTTTGTAAGCACTTTCTTTTATTTTGCAATAAGGTTCAGACTCAACTTTAGTTACGTAGTATGACAAATCGAGACTCCAGACATGAGAAAGGTTTGGGGCAGCCACCTGTATAATATATTCCTGGCTGCAAAAGTAAACAATTGTAAGACCAGAGTAGTTTACAAGACTAAGTCCAAAACAGAACTGAAATCCAGAGGAGGGGAGAGAGGCTTTATAGGGAGTCTGGGGGAAGTGATGTCATCCTCGGGTGCTCGGTGTAAAGGACATATGATGCTTCAGCAGGGCTTGAATCACAGCGTTTGCGTGACTTTTATTTTGATAAGTTATTGGTTGTCTTTGGTTTGCATAATTAATTGTGCAGTTTTTCCGGGAATAGGAAAGGAAAATGGCGACATATGGGGTTAACAAACAAGCACCTCGCTGAAAAGTGAACAAGGTATTAATTTCTCTGTTATATGTAAAACAAAGGTTACGAATGTTTATGTTAAGTTATTTACATGCTTTTTATTTTGTACTTTGCCTTTTATAGCTCTTACGGTGTGTTTATGAAACAAGGTCAGGGAAACGATAATAAACATTCATAGACCATCAGTCCGAGAGTTGACCATCATTCAGCCGGGGTCGCTACACTCTGAGCTGAGGCATTGGCTGCTAGTGGGATTTCCCGGGAAAGGTCTGCAGGAGACAGAAAAAGAGTCAGTGCACCCCACCGCCCCCATGACGGACATGTTAACTTTGTTCTTTAAACCCTTCAGCTGCCTCCTATTCGCACGTGTGTGACAGTAGCTATTTCTTTGGTGCTTTGTCCTGGGTAGTTCCAGCCTCACAATCCTAAATTGATTTACGTTATTTTGAGGCTGTTATGCTATACCCTGATGCTCTTCAGCATGGTTGATCTGACCGTGAAAACCACCCTTTATCCTCTCTGACACGGATGCTGCCTGATCTTGGCATCCTTCAGCCAGACTTTTGTAGTTTGATCCTTTCAGACATAAGTGTCATGTAGCTTTAGTTGTCAGAAATTATGAAATCTCCCTATTGTGTGGAGTTGCCTGGGTCATCTGGTCCTGTCAAATTGTAATAGTTTGTTGGTGACTTCTTTAGGGAATGGCCTCCATGTAGCACACCTTCCCATTTGATCCTGTCTGCTTCAGCTATATAAAGGCTTACTGTGTCTTCTCATTTGATCTGTGTTCTGCCCCTTCACTTTAATGGATGTCAAAGGCTACTAACAGCCTGACGAATACATTCCGTGATCTTTAATCACGTAAGGGAGGTATAAGTTTCAAGGTAAAGTAGTAATAGTCACTGCTCGTGGTGATGCGTTACATGTTGATTAGGAAACTGTCAAAGTCAAATTCACAAAGCCAGTTCCAGATGGGAAGAATACCTTTATTTTGACATGCATGTCAAGTCTCCCAGTACCACAAAAGAGACGACTGACTTACAGTTTGTGGAACTTGACCCGGACACAGACAGGCAGACACGTTGTAAGTACCCCACACACGTTTATCCTCCTCTTCCATAGTTCAATAATTACTCACAAGCCCCCAATACCCCACACTCCAGGCCAATCAACAATGCCTTCTCTCTCTCTCTCTGTCTTCAGACCGCCTCCTTCTCTCCTCCAGAGACCTTGTCCTTCTTCCACCCGACTCAAGTCATCCTCTGAAGGGAGGCGGCCCCTTTAAATAAGCACCTGGATGTGCTCCAGGTGTGTCCCCGGCAATCTCCGACCAACATGCCCCAGTGTGGCGGAAGTGCCGGCTGTATCCCCAGAAGCACTCCGGGTGTCCCCTCTTTTCTTCTCCCCAGCACTTCTGGGTGTGGCGGAAGTGCTGAGGTCCAGGGTCCTACTGGTATTGGGGTGCCCTCTGGTGGTGACCACGGGCCCCTACAGGGTCGAGCTTCCCTCCTCCGGTCTCCTAGGGTGTCCCGGCTGGGTACCACCCCCATCCGGGTACCACAAGTTGTTGATTAAACTTCTTAAATACACTGTTAATTACAAAAGTACATGATTAATTTAATTTCTCATGTCCTTACAAGTTACTGATAAACGGACCCTTGGAGTTAGAATTCTGCTACACTAGGTTATACTGGCGCTCTGATCAATACCTAAACCTTGCAGAGAAGTACATGTAGCAGCAGGACTGGGTCACAGATCAAGAGGCTTTAATTAAAAAGCCTTCTATGAGTGTTAAAAAAACAGGCTAATAGTTAACAGCAACAGCTACAGTTAACAAGGATATAAGTCATTCGATATGATCAATATAAAAAAATCAAATAACAAAAATTATATTTTTATTCATTTCTAGAATAACAATAATCAATAAGCATTTACATTAAGCAATTGATTCAGGTAGGTCTACATCAGCATAAGGCATAAGTGACAGGGCAACATAACCAGCACCAGGAGGAGAAGCAGAAGTGTTTACCATAAGGATTTTGACAGATGACACAAAGGCTCGAATGGTACGTGTAAAAATATAGCAACATAATAGAATGTTGAAGACAAAAGTTATTAAAGCAAGTATTACTTTTAATCAAGCTGGGGAAAAAGGAAAGAAAATCATTGAACCAGTCAGTATTCACTTCTGATGTCCAATTGGAAGCAAAAACTGGATCAACTGCATGGAGAATTTTATAGGCCAGGTCAGATATATTGTGAGAAATGTCCACAATGTAGGAGCAACATTTCTGTCTTATCACCTTGCGGCTGTCTCCCTGGGATGCCAAGCACACATCCAGGGCCATTTGATTTTGCAAAGTCACAGTCCTTGTAGCAAGAGCTGCAACCGAGGGCTCTTGAGGGGCCTCAGAGGTGAGATTAGCCACCAGTTAAAGTGCATCAGCCAGTTCATTTATGCATGCTCTTGTGGCAGGCCTGAAAATGTGAAACAGACAAATTGCTCCACACTGCAGGCCATCACTGATACGAGTTATCTAAGAAACTGAGATGAAGGCACATTTAACCCAAGCTAGAGATGGAACATGGCCTGAATGAACAGTCTCAATAGGTCTCACATAGCCAAAGTAACACACTCCACACCGGTTCAAAGGCGGCCATATATAAGCCTGACAGGCAAAGACAAAGTAGGTGTTATTAGGTGCCTCAGGTGTGTTGATGAGCATAGCTAGGATTCAAATCCGAGAAAAGTTGAACAAGTGTCCTAAACCCCAGCATAAAGCTGAGAATGTATTTAGGCAGTTCTGGCTTTTCACTACGACAGAGAAGAAAGAACAGGTCCTCAAAAAACAGAATTCAGCCTGCATATCTTTAAAAGTGAAGAAGTACAGTGGCTTAGTGCGATTGGTAAAGTTTGAGGGAAATAAGTTTAGGAAAGGTCCATAGCCATTTTAAGAAAATAATCCAGTCCAGTGTATTTTCTGCAAGTTAATTTCATCTCTCTGGTATGGGTCAAGAGAAGAAGATGCCAGGTGGAAAATGTACCATCTACTTTAATATACAAACCAGCAAGGTCCATTATATGCTTGTTATGAGGGCATCTTGATGAGAGCACCAGTGACGCTATAACAGATGGTGCCAGAAAAGCTGAGATCAAGAGGCTTTAATTAAAATACCTTCAATGAATGCAAAGGAAAGAATTTCACTGTACTCTGAAGACATAACAATATTAACCTAAATTAACTGCTATGATGCTGAGACACATGGATTGTGCATCATGAGCCTAGCAACCACATAGCATCACAGTGAACGCATGCAAGAAATGGCAGCACCCATGAAAACCAGAAAGACAAAATGGTGGCACACAAACATAATCTTAGAAAATGGTGCAGACAATGACCGTCAAAATGGCAAAGTAATAAGTAATAAAACATATGCAAACCTTTCTGTTTTTCTCAATGTTTCTCTATGAGCTGTCTCATTACAAAGACTGCATTAGATGTTCCTCTCCCAGGCATAAAACCAAAACTGTTCCTCATCTGCGGTGGTCTCTTCCCTAAGCCTTCAAGCTATAACCCTTTCCCAGATTTTCATTGAGTGTGACATCAGCTTTATCCCTCTATTGTTTCCACAATTGTGAATATCGCCCTTCTCTTTATAAAGGGTACAATCACCCTGACTGTTCCTCCACTCCTCTGGTATTCTCTCCTGTTCATAGATCTACTGCATGAGATCCCACAACACATCTGTTACATCTTCTCCTAAACTCTTCTGCACTTCTGCTGGTATTTCATCCAATCATGTTACCTTGCACTTTTTTCATTCTTTTAGGGGCCTTCTTTACTTCCTCCCTTCCTTATCTCAGCACTAGCCCTTCATTTAAGACTCTACCTGTATCTCCAAATACTACCCTTGGATTTTCTTCATTCGACAGCTTTTCAAAGTATCTATTCCACCTACACTTGATCCTGTCATGCTCATTTAAGCTCACACTTTGCTCATCTTTCATCTGCTTTGTTTGACTAAAATCCTTTCCAGTCTTGTTCCTAGCCTTTGCTATTCTAAAAATCCTTCTCCCTCCCTCTTTTATCACCAGTATTTTATACACCTCCTCCAAAGCTTGTCCCTTGGCTCTTGCCACTGCCATCTTTGTCTCCTTGTTTGTCTGCCTATACATTTCTCTATCGTCCTCCCTCCCTCCCTTATTGGTGCCATGTCTTATTTGCCTCCTTCTTAGCCATTATCATATCCTGTACCTCTCTGTTCCACCACCATGTCTCTTTGTCCCCAGGTGGGCCCCTTCTCATCCCACCCATACCTCTTCACCTGCTCTTAAAACAACTTTGCTGTTCATTCCCACCATTCTTCCGCACTCTCAAATGACTGCACTTCATTTAAAACTTTCTCCCTAAATCTGTTCTTACGCCCCTCATCTTTTAGCCTCCACCACTTTTTCCTTGGTGCTACTTGCTCCGGTTGTATTCTTCTGCTGATTCTGATCTCCCAGTCTATTACCACCATTTTATGCTGCACTGTCACACTTTCCCCATTTATGACTTTAGAATTCTTTAGCTCTTTCAAATGAGATCTTCTGCACATTAGAAAGTCTACTTGGCTTTCTCTCCCTTCACTGCTGTAAGTCACAAGCTGGTTTACTTTCTTTTCAAAAAAAGTATTACTAAATCAGATGCCATGGCAAAATCTATGATCCTCTCCTCTGTCACATTTCTCTCTCCTCCTCCCCACTCCCCATATACCCTCTCTGTCATCTCTCTACTCTTTCCCACATGCCCATTTAGATCACCACCAGCAATCACCTTTTCTCGTTCATGTAGCACCCTAAGCTCTTCATCCATTTGTGCAGAGAAATTGTCACTTCTCCTCTTCCTCACAGAACACAGTTGGAAACTTGTTAAGAGTAAATTTCGCACAAACATTAGGAAGTTTTTCTTTACACAAAGAACATTAGACACTTGGAATAAGCTACCAAGTAGTGTGGTAGACAGTAAGACATTAGCGACTTTCAAAACTCGACTTGATGTTTTTTTGGAAGAAATAAGTGGATAGGACTGGCGAGCTTTGATGGGCTAAATGACCTGTTCTCATCTAGAGTGTTCTAATGTTCTAATGTTCTAAATTACATTATCTACCATCTCACCAAGGCCCAGCTTGACCCTCATCACACTATCACTCCTTCTATTCACACTGACAAGACCATCTTTTACTTCTTTGGATACGACTATATCTATCCCTTGCTCATTTTTTCCACTGTACAACTTAAAGCCGCTGCCAAATTCTCTTGACTTGTTCCCCTTCCATTCCATTTCCTGCACACACAACACTCCCACTTTCCTTCTTCCCATTAAATCTTTACATCGCTGTTCCTTTCCCATTCATTGTCCCCATTCAGTGTCCCCACTCTTAACATTTACCTAACCGTTTCCATTCACCTCCCGTGACTTCTTCTTCCGCTAAGCCCACCCTTGGACCGGTAGCTCTCGCTCACTTCCCACAGGGGTCTGCATTTTATGAAACTGATTGGATTGAGTCCATCATTAAGGTTTTGGCTAAAGTTTTATAGCAGGATGCCTTTCCTGACACTAACACTCTCTACTTATCTGGGTTAGGGACTGGCAGTAAGGTGGTAGCTAAACACAGAAATTTCCTCATTCTTACATTTTTCCACTTAATGATAGATGTTAACAGAGGGTCCTCAAATCATTTTTCAGACACATCCTATCTTTCTATATGTAAAGAAGGTGAGGTTCCTCTTGTATTCTTAAAAATAATGACATTTGCCATATATATATATATATATATATATATATATATATATATATATATACAATAATTCAGATTAATTTTGTTACATTTTTTAGCAGGTGAAAGTGTGGTCAGATATGGCCATTGCTTTCATTTTTGTTTCTCAACTCTTAGGTTACAATAACCTTTGTTCTAGTTAGGGTTTGCTCCATGACTTATATTTCATTTTTTTTGTTAGCTTTGTAGTTTCTGAATTATATTTTTTTAATATTGTTATTTTTTTTAATTATGTGTTGTGTAAATTTGTTTCCTGGCTATCTTCCTTGTGTTTTGTGGGTGGAATTATATGAGGTGTGGTCACTGTGATGTCACTTCTGAGAATTTTATCTATATTACTAAACGACAGTAGTATATAGTATATGCACGGACGCAGGACGCATCGAAGCACACGTGCACTGCGACTCAGCACCTCAGAGTCAAACCCAGCGGCTTCCCAGACTCAATAGGTAGCGCCCAAACAACACAACACAACCTGTAAACTAAACTTCAGGTCACAATATAACCGCCACCCGAATGTGCACACCACTGCATATAAAACCTTCGTTTAGTAAGGTTGTATATATGCACGGATGCCAGACGCAACCTGTGCCAAAAGCGCACGCGCCCAACAGTCAAACCCAGCGGCTTCCCAAAGTCAGTAAGTGGCACCCAAACAACACAACACAACCTGTAAACTAAACTTGACGTAAAGCGTGTACGCCAACAAGTTGCCACGGTGACATATTTAAATATTGACATAGACGCCTCATGACTAGCAGAATCATATGTCAACGTCACCACCATATTGTGAGTGGCACTGCTGTGGAGTGAAGTAATGAATAATGTGCTGCTTGGGATTGTACAAACCACTGTACGCTCCAAATTACATTTCATAGGTAAGGCTGAACAATTGTTTTGGTTATATTTGGCCGTTAGAAAATCCCGTTTTATAATCTTTACTTTAGCTAAGCCAGGCTAAGCTAGCAAAGCTACGCATTTATGTGCTCAACTGAGCCTCCAAACAACGTTTTGGCTAAACGTATTTAGTCACTATGTAGATTGTTGTTAGCTGTTAACATTTCTCAAACTTGATGATGTTTTTTCTCAAGGAGCACATTGAGGAAACACAGTTTGAAATTGACAACCATCATTTTATGCTCATGTCTTTAGTTGTGTCTGTCTTCCACAAACTAAGGCTGCACCATATTGCCAGACTGAATACTCTCAAAGTACAAGATCTGAGTGAGCGAGAGGAGTGTAAGTCTGGAGGAGATCAGTGAGGTTGTGGGAGAGCTTTAAATGTTAAGAGCAGTATTTAGTATTGTATTCTGTAGTTAACAGGGAGCCAGTGAAGTTGAGAGAGAAGAGGTGTAATATGTTCAGTGGATTTACAACAGCAGGATATTATCCTGGCAGCAGAATTTTGAAGAAGTTCTAAGCGATTGATAAGTTTTTGTGGGATGCCAGATAGAATACCATTACAGTAATCTATACGTGACGTGACTCGGGCATTAAACAATACTTCAGTACTGTGATGCGTAAGAACAGGACAAAATCTGGAAATGTTTCGAAGATAAAAGAAGGCAGTCCCCGAAATGTTACTTATATGGGAGGAATGGTTAATAATAATAATAATTATAATTATTATTATTTAATAATTGCCATTATTAGTGTATAAATGGATATAAATAATTGCATTTAAACGATTCACCAAAATCTGTTGTATGTAAACGATACTGTTTTAAACGTTATTGTTTTTTCATCAGAAAACCCGGTGTCCACGTCTAACTGTATTAGTTTAAATGGCACTTTTGCCACTCGCAATACGGCTCACGTATCGTGTCTACTGGGAAACACAGTGAAGGCGGCGTCTATCTATATATGTGTATGTATTTAAACTTGAGGTAGTGGTGACTACTGACAGTGCCAGCAGTCAGCTACTCCACAGTGCCTGCGGTTAGGGGTTCAATTATGATTCCTAACAGCAAACGACTTCTAGCTAACAACACACCCATAGAAAAACAAAAACCAGACTGCATGGATAAAAACAATGAACGAAGGCACCTACAACGCGCTTCTGAAACACCAGAACCAAACGAGTCATGGCTCCAAAAAGAAACAGATTTACTACAAATATATTTATTTCATTAAATGAAAGCCTTGCCAGGACGCTCCTGCCCTCCATGATCTTACATCCCTTCAAAGATTGGAGAGAACAGAAACTAATAATTGCCATTCTTGCATTTGCGATTCTTTAGAGAATCAGGGGTTTACTGGTATATATATAAAATAAAAAATAAATGGCTCCACCAGAACATCATCATCATCTGTGGTGGAGTGCACATCATTGTGGGTAATGCTTTGGATTTATTCTGGTTTCTGGACTTTTATTTCTAATTTTGGATTTGTTTTATTTTTTTGCATTGCCTTTTTAGGCAAACTCCTTTTTGATTAATTTTCTCTTTTTGTTGTTGTTAATTTGCTTTTTTTGTTATAAATTATTTATAAAGATTCTTCATTTGCCTTTGTCCTATTAGACTGCAGGTTTTATAGTTTCCTCTCCCTTGAAGGGCACTTTTTGTTGTTTTTGGTACATTTAAAAGTATTTTTGCACTATTAAAGCCAGTGCCCCATTTTGGGTCTGTGCAGACCTAAAAGCATGCATCTTGAGTTTGGGGTCTGGCTGCATGGGATGATGCCCATTGTGGGGCAAGCTAGTGAGGTACTGTTCTGGCCTTTTTGTGTATTTTGTGGTTTGCAACCCCTTTTCACCATCTTGTGTTGCACTGCTCATAAAACAAATCGCAGTGGAACCCATCCTTTTTCCAGTAGATAATGACTTTGGAGCCTTTAGATTGCATTTTTATGCACAACCCGGACTTGTTATGGACAAAATAGCAAAGGCCTCCCCACCTTCATTTTCCAGCACATACTGTCACAGCACATCATGTTCTTCTAGAAATAACGAAAGAGAGATGATCTTGAAACTTTTTACGTTTAATGGCATTGGTTTTGTTTTGTTATATGTTTTCAAATAATGATTGACAACTTACTTCTCTTAATATTTCAGCACATAAGTGAGAAGTCATCTTTTTCGCTCATGAACACAGAGTGTTCCCTTCATTACATTCTCAGCTCCTGCCATGCTTGATGTGTTTTTCAGTCATAATGAAGTAACTGTCGTAACATCATAATGTGGGAATGCAGTTGATTGAACTGCAGCTTAGCCGGGCACATGGAATGGCTCTTTCACAGATGTATTCCAGCTGAGGCATCAGATGAAAGTATAGCATTTGTTGAGCGCTCTGTAAACCTCAAGAAATCCTTCCACGGTCTGCAGAACAATTCTTCTCCGCTAATGAGAAGGTTTTATATTCTTTTAGTCGGAGAAACATCAGTCTGGCATGGAAGATAAAGGATTACATTACAAATTTCTTTTTCCAGCATTAGGAAGAATGTAGTGCCATGAGTTCAGAGTATGATGTGTACTCAGCAAAAATATGAGAACTATCTCCAAAAAGCTGAACAGTTCAAGTATGGGATGACAAGCCTCCAGGACCAGCACTCCACAGTGTAGCAGATGTGAACAATTTCTCAAAACTATGATGAATTCCGACTATCGATGACAACACATTCAGTCCAAGATCAAAACAGCAGGGGCATCTCCTTAGATTCACACCTGGAGGGATATCCAGGTTATTTGCCTAAGGGGTCATAGAGATGGAGGCAACTGTGACCTTAGAGCCCTTAAGGTTCACCCTTAAACACACACTAGGCTGATGCAGAGTCAGCAGTTAGGCTGACATCAATGTCTGGGATCTGTGCAAAGAAAGCTGGTAAATGCAGGCAATACACAGGGACAGGAATTGAACCCAGGTCTCTGGAGCTGCATGGTCTCACCGTGCTGCCCTGACTGTAAATCTGTGCCAAGTTAATAATTAAAGTACACTGTGAGTTGACTCTTTGAGTTGAATAAATTGGACAGACTATCCAAAAAGAGCTGACATTTGTCTGTCACCATCATTTGATGCCACCTCATGTGGTTGCTCTGAAAATGACAAATGTCCCAAAGACATCTAGAAAATGATGACTGTTATAAGTTTATCATACATATTTACCCAAATTCAAGATACTTACAATATGTGTAGATGGATGCAAACTAACAGGGCACAGCCTGCCTAGACTACACCCAGCACATTCACAATATTCAGTACATAACTGGTGGACAATGACATCGAGGCCAAGTGAGACAACCATGGGCTAAAGATGACACTGGAGTACCTTTGAGTATAAGAAGGCAACTTCCTGTTCAGTGCAGGCCTGTAGTGTGCCATTAATTTGTCACTAAGATTTATGTTTACATTGGTTATATACGAATATAAATTATTATGTATTTTTTTCAGTATTTTACACATAATTTTAGCTTGTATTTATGCAATTGTATAAAGCTTGTACTGGAAATAGGAGATGCTATATGAACTGCAGAAAAAGGCCCTTTTGAAATATTAACATCCAAGAGCAAACTAAAAAATCAGGTTATTGTCGAAGGCCTAGAAATTGGCAGAATAATGGGTTACGAGTAGCAAAAGGGGCATGAATGAAACTGTATCACTTACTATTATAAATAATACTTGACTAAGATAAGAAACGGATGATGGTACAATACAATGTTCCTATAATATAATATAATATAATATAATATAATATAATATAATATAATATAATATAATATAATATAATATAATATAATATAATATATAATTTGCCAGTCTCCTCACTCACTCACCCACTCACTCATTCACGTCCGTCCGAAGCCGAATGCGCAGTCGCCTTCTGCGCATGTCGCCTTCTGCGCATGTCCAAAGCTGAATGCGCAATCGCCTTCTGCGCAGCTGTCCGAAAAACCTTACAAGACCGACATCGCAGCAGGCGGCAGATTTACAGCTGCCAAAATTCAAAGAGAAAGGCGACTTCAACCAAAATCGTGGCAGGCGGTGGATTTACGGCCGTGAAAATTCAAAGAGAAAGGCGACTTCGACCAACATTGCGGCAGGATCCGTCCGAAGCCGAATGCGCAGTCGCCTTCTGCGCAGCTGCCCGAAAAACCTTACGAGGCCGACATCGCGGCAGGCGGCGGATTTACTGCCGCGAAAATTCAAAGAGAAAGGCGAGTTCGATTAAAGCTCTAGAGGCCTGAAAGGCGATTTCGACTACAGCTCCAGGCTTAATTATGCATTCATTCAATACACCTATATCAGGTTTGTGGTGCTTATACTTATTACTTACTATTCCACTCGTGCCCGTTTCATCTTACGTTGTCGAAACGGGCTCTTTGTCTAATATAATATAATATAATATAATATAATATAATATAATATAATATAATATAATATAATATAATATAATATAATATAATATAATACTCAACGTCTGTCTGTATGTCTGTCTGCTTTTCACAAGAGAACTACTTAATGGATTTAGACCGCTTTTATTTCTGTAATTTGCTTGAACTTCTCTAATCGCGCCAAATATATTAGTTCACTTGCGGTAAACAGTTTATTTGTGCAAATCCGAAAGAGACGCTGCAGGTCGAGGGGAGGGGGAGGTTGGACCTCAGGAGTAGGGAGCCAGGCAGTGCCCTCCTCACTCATGCTCCAGCCTCCATTCGAGTTGGTCTACCTCTCGCCACATGTTAGAGCGTACCACCTTGCCTCCACTTAACTACTGATCCCTGTTTGATCAACAGACATTATCATCTACAGATTGTTAAGGAGTAACGTTTGACATTTTTGACAGAGAGATCAGAGCTACGTGTGTTTTAGAGGGTAGCTGCTGATTGCCACAGATTTCACAGCCTCGTGTTTTTTGCGGGGGACGCTCTCCCGTCAGAGCTGAACACAATCAGATAAAGTGCAAACGTTTGACGTTAGAGCATACTTACCTTCTGCTTGGCCAGAATTACATTTGTTTTATTGATTTTTAAAGTTTGTCCTGTTTCACTGCTATGTGGGCAGAGCCACAGGGGACAACTAATATAATATAATATAATATAATATAATATAATATAATATAATATAATATAATATAATATAATATAATATAATATAATATAGGCTGGCATGGTAGTACTGCTGCCTCACCACAAGTTGATCAGTGTCCTCCCTACATGGAGTTTGCATATTCTCCCCATGTCTGCAAGGGTTTTCTCCCTCACTTGAAAGACACGTAAATTAAGTGAATTGCTGTTGATGTATTGGCGTGTGTGTGTGTGCGTGTGCATGCGTGCGTGCGTGTGCGCGTGTGTGCGTGTGTGTGTGTGCGTGTGTGTGTATATGTGTGTACGCTCTGCAATGGACTGGTGCCCTGTCCACATGTTGTTTTTTTCCTGCCTTGTGCCCAGTGATTGTTCTGATAGCTGCCCCCTGCCCTAGATAAGCAGGTTAAGATGATGAATAATATTCTATAATACAATTACATCTTGCCTGAAGAAGGGGCCTGAGTTGCCTTGAAAGCTTGCATATTGTAATCTTTTTAGTTAGCCAATAAAAGGTGTCATTTTGCTTGGCTTTTCTCTACATTCATAATGGCTAACACGGTACAACACCCTAGTACTATAATACAACATATCAGTAGATGTATGTATTATATTATTACCATGCAGGCAAAGCTGGCAAATTTTATGTCTCAATGGCTCTGATCCACGGAAAGCAAATTCTTTTAAGTAACTCTTACTGCCCATTAGATTTGTCAAACACAAACCCACAAGCCACCCACGCTGGACCTCTTTAGAGTCTTCACTTTACTAACACACCACAGATTCTGAAGCTCTTTGTCGAACTGCTCCAACCACTGAGCCACTGTGTCACCCTAGTCTTGTGGTTAGATGTGATTCCTAAATGAGAATACACGTCTGGGGACAAGCCATTAAAAGATGTGTAGTGAATAGCAGTAAAATCCTGCACTGCAAAGACTACACCCACATGATTCCTTTCTAAACACCGAGTTCAGGAGTTTAAACCAGGGAGACAGCAAAAGATACTGAACAAAAGACTTGATGCTGGGAGAAAAAGCTAAAGTTGATTTTATTCATTCTGAAGCTCATTAGCACAAGGTCACTGAAGTTTAATAATTGATTTGCTCATTATAATGAGCACTGCGACAGTTGAGACAGATAGACACACATATGTAGACCATCACAGCTACTTGGGTCCATATGTTTGAGAAGTGCCTCAGTCTGCTCTGATATCTTTCTGTCACTTTGGCTACAGCGTCACTATACAACACAGCAACAGCAAACAGAGTCTAGATAAGCATTGTGGTCTATGGATTGTCACACACGTGCACATGGGAGGCAGCAAAAGGGCTTGAATGAAGTTTAATTCCGAACCAGACCGAGATGTGGCAGAGAGCACTAATTCTTTTTCTCGCTTTTCTGGAGACTGCTCACAGGAAATTCCACATGGCCCTGTTGACGTCACTTCCAGGTCCAAACCTATGGATGAAGACCTTTCCGGTTCTGGCCCCTCTGATGTCATTTCTGGGCCCGAGCCTATGGATGAAGACCTTTCTGGTTCTGGCTTCTTTGATGTAACTTCCTCTACTGACCTTTAAAAGCCTCCTCCTTTCCCCTATCCCCTGACTTCTGTTTTGGACTCCGGTTTGTGCACGTCAGTGCTATCACTTATTTGCAATTTTGCAGCCAGGAAACAATATACAGTGGACCCTTGACTTACGAACTCAATTCATTTGCGAGGGCTGGTTGTAACTCAAGTTGGTTGTAAGTCAAAACTATCTTTCCCATAAGAAATAATGGAAATACCCATAATGCGTTCCGAACTTCCCACAGCAACACTTACTTAACCTTTTCATAATAAAAAAGGGTTGTATAATGTGCATAATTTACCAAAACACCAGTCATTTTTCTAATGTACTAACCAAAAAGTTATAAAAAGTGCCTAGCCTACCAGAAACAACAATTTCATACTGTACTCACCATTTAATTTGACATCTTTGGGCTGCAGGAGGAGGAGAATGAAATGGAAGGTGGCTATTGTTTGGAAGGAGCCTCCTTATACAAATCTTTTCTTTGTAAAATTGTCGAGATGATGGATTTTGACATACTGCACATATTAGCGAGATCGGTCACACAAACACCACCCTCACTCCGCACAATTTCCTTTTTCGTTTTGATTGTGATTGCTTTCTTTACCTTCGTTACCTTCTCTTCCTTCCTTATCAATTATCGAAAAAAATTATATAAATCACTGCACTGACCGAAATTACGTCCACAAACACATGTATCTGGGCTCCGACTGACGCTCATGAACGCTCTCGGCTGTTTGTTTACAATCGCACAAGCGGATACCCGTGACCGCATTCGGGTCGTAACGCAAGATGTTGGTCGTAAATCAAAACAAAAATTTTGGTAGTAAATCAAGTTGTTCGCATGTCAGGCCGGTCGTATATCAAGGATCGACTGTATGGGTGGCTGCCCCAAACCTTGCTATGGCTCTTGTTCGAGTTTGTGACAGGATATACAACGTGTTAAGATGCTGTGGCTCATGGTTGGGGGTTAATTTGAATTTAGTTTTGTTAAGTTTCACTTGATTATATGGAATATTATATGCCTTTAATAAATTCAATAAAAGATCAAATAAAAATAAAATGCTATGGCTGTTTTATCATGGCATGTTTGTAGGAATGTTGAATTTCTTCAGTTATTCATTAAGACATGCAGTCAGAAGGTGGATGTTGTGCGGCCTTGTCTGTGCTGTACTGGTGTCTTTAGGCAGATTTGTTGATTTGGGTGTTTTAAGCACTGAGATCTGCATCTCCTGTGGCTCTTCATTATCAGCAGTCCTTTTGACGGAGTCTGACACACCGCTTACCTCAAATGCATATTTTGCAGTTCATATTTTTATGAACATATTTGCCAATTCTTTCAACCTTGCATTGACTCCTACACTATTGTTGGAGCACAACGTATCGTTCAGGTTTACCACTCATCCATTGATGTCTTTGAATGCCAATGTATAATCTGATGTTACAGAAAAGGTTTTTCCCTTCCATCACTTTATGCTTATTTTTAAAACGTGCGATGTTCTCTCTGCACACGTGAAACACATGTATTTTTTTTGGACTTTTCACCTGTAGATGTTTCATATGTATGTAATCAGAAGCTTGTCAATCCAGGTTAACTTCTGATCATTGCAGTTCAAAATCTCCAACCCGTTCTTTGAGCGCCACCTTCACAAGGAGTTTTATCCTTTATTCTCTCATCTGAAAGTGTCTGCCTGCATTCTTGAACCTTGCCAGCTTGATAGAATGGAGCATGAAGCTATCCTAAGACTTGTAGAATTCGGTGCTCCATGAACCAGTGAGACACGTCACTGTCAATCAAACATCCAGCACCTCCCATCTTCAGTGTAGTCATCTGGCTGCTACAATACGAGAATAGTTCTGTGAGATGAAGTCACAAAGTCCATCCATCCATTTTCCAACCCGCTATATCCTAACTACAGAGTCATGGGGGTCTGCTGGAGCCAATCCCAGTCAGCACAGGGTGCAAGGCAGAAAACAAACCCCGGGCAGGGCGCTAGCCCACCGCTGGGCACACACACTCACACTCACACACTAGGGACAATTTAGGATTGCCAATGCACCTAACCTGCATGTCTTTGGACTGTGGGAGGAAACCCACACAGACATGGGGAGAACATGCAAACTCCACGCAGGGAGGACCCGGGAAGTGAACCCGGGTCTCCTTACTGCAAGGCGGCGCTACTACTGTGCCACCGTGCCACCCAAGTCGCAAACTAATATCTTAAAATACTATTATCTTAAATATGCTGTGATTATTTCCATGAGACAATGCTGGGATCCTGCGGTGGAGAGATATCTGTCACTGTAGGGCTGCACCCTGAGTCGATTCATTTTTTTTCCATTTTCTTATTAACTTTCACAGCATCATTTGTCTATCATATCTTCTCTATAACAAGGTAAGTTTCAAACTGTAACATCATGAGACTGAAATACAGTATGCATCGTCACAGGTGCAGGCACTGTGAGTATCCATAGAGCTCTGATAAGGTAATTATTACTGACATCAGTGTCTGAGGAAGAGCGGTCGCCAACTCCCTCTTCTCTTTCACCCGCTGGCTGCAGGAGACTTCCCACGATGAGCTCTGATGTCACTTCCAGCTTTGCTGCCCAAGTCCTGACCCTTCCACCCCATTTAAAGAACAGACACACCAGAAATCGGTGTTCATTAATGAACCAAAACCCAAAAAGAACGGAGCTCTAAAGCAGAAGGTGATTGTTGACCAGTCCTAAGGGAAAGGAGCAGAAGGACGCCTGACTACCGTGATGTTGTTTCGACTTTTCTATTACATTTTTATTTTGTCCCCTGGCGCCTTCGGCACCCAACCCCCAGTTGTGACCAGAATATTAGTAAAATCTGTAAATGTGCAAAAGAAAAATTATTATTTATTGGAGTCATAATCACAAACTTTTTAAAAAATGTAAAAGAAAAATTAATTATTATTTAACGGAGTAAAAATCATGAAATGAGAATAAAATATTTACTCTCTTGCCGATTGGAGCATTCCAATACGCTCGATGAGTATTTATAAGAGACTAAATAAACGATTCATTCGTTTTAACTGACATTCTTATAGATGAAAACAACTTTTTTTAAAAAATGACTCATTGAAATAACAGGAAAAAATCACATGAAAACTAACATGGTGTGCAATGGGTCATCGTAACTCGACCTTCAGCAGACTAAATCACCTAAATACAAACATTGGTGTTATGAAGAGATCATTTTGTTTTTAATAGTTTGTTCCTGTTGTAACAAAGGAGCTATATAAGTGCCTGACCCGGCACAGAAGAACACAGAGGCATGTAATAAATCAAACGCACTGTGCCGTAGTGCTGGGTGTGATCTTTGTGCCGTTGGCTACGTGCCACCTGGATGTTGTGCCAGGCCGTTGCACAAATTTTGATGCAGGTTCCGGTCCAAATGGACGGGCCGGGATCCTGACGACTACGCCAGTGTAACAAAGGTGCTATATAAGCGCCTGACCCGGCACAGAAGAACACAGAGGCACGTAATAAATCAATGGACTTTTATTTTGCTTCAGCCATGGGGCACACCTTCCCCGTGTCCCACAGGCTCAACACAGTCCCAAAACACTCACAATAAATCCACAACACTCTTCTCTTCCTTTACCACCACCACTCCTCCTCAGGCTCAGTCCTCCTCCTCCCGACTCTCACTCCCGAGTGGTGGTGGCTGGCCCTTTTTATAACCCACCCAGAAGTGTTCCAGGTGCTTGACCACTTGGTCCTAATTGTACTTCCGGGTGGGGCTGTAGAATCGTCCAGCCGGGCTGTTGGAAGGGGACAGCCCCCCCTAGCGGCCACCCCTGGCCCCAACCCATCTGTGGAGGACTCCATCTCCCATGGAGCCCTGCAGGAGGTTGGGGAATTAGCGTCGGCCAGGGAGGCTGCCACCAAGTGCCCCGGGGGAGGTATTGAGCTGTCCATGGCTGCTCCCCCGGAACATACATAGCAGGGGCGTCCCGGCCGGGCATGGAACCCGGCCGTTCATCACACTGTGAAATAAAGTTTACTCGATCAGTAATAAGAACCACGACTTTCTAGATATTTTAGCTTATAATTTAAAAAACGGAATAAGAATCTGAAAATCTAACAACATCACATTAAAGTTTGATAAATTCTGAAAAGAATGATACCAAACATATATATGTAGGTTTTAAAATAAGCCTGATTTAAAGCGTAACAAAAAAGTGACATTAAAATGTCACATAAAATCGTTGCACAAAATCGTTGCACTTTTAGGCTTAGGGTTTTATGTATAGAGAGTAGATTAAATGGGGTACCATATTGGTATCCAACAATTTCATTTATTTTTACAATGTATTAAACTGTGACATTATCTCATGGAAATATACTATTTTTAACCAGATTGGGTTTTTAGATATTAGCTGGTTAAGTGCACATCCAATGCAAGTAGTTTTAAGCAGATTTACACTATGGTACAAAAGTAGAAGTGAAATCTTTTTTATTGAAGTCATTATCTCATTAGTTTATGATATTCGGATGTACCAGCGAAATGCATTTACACCAATTTATTGATTGTTCCTTATTATATTTATACTTAACATCCATGTCTGCCTTTACCATCACACATACCTTTTTCTGCTAAACCAATATTTTAGTCCTGTGCCGAGACTCTGTACTTGACGCCTCCAGCCACGGACCCCTGAACGAGATCACGGGGTCCTGCAGCTGGAGCAGACACAGAGGGGTCTGTAACTGGACATCTGCAGCAGGACTCAAATGGAGAGCTGAGGATAATGCGCTTCCTAAATAAAAAATGTTCTTCAGTGTGCAGACCATCAGACTTAACAATTAGAGTAAAATGTAGACTGGCAAGAGTCACGAGGGCTGTTAATGCAGCATTAGAAATAAAAATAGCATAACTGCTTGTAGCAACGCTCAGAGAAGGATTGCAAATAGAATTAATGATAATGGAGGACATTAATGAATGATTAAATAATGCACTGCTGCACATCCTAATTAAGTAATATGCATTAACCTCATGTCCCCAAGAAGAAGTCCACCACATTCACCGGAAACAGGGATCAATGGAGCACATTACAGCATTTTGATTTATTAACATTCTGTTAGGGTAAAGTTGTACTTGTGAACAGGAGTCCATCTATGAGCCTCAGAGATGAGATCAGTCTTTCCTTGGAGAGTTAGATGTAGACACCCTGATCTTTTTCACAGCAGCATCATGCTCAGCAACCAAAGAGCATGGAGGAGATCACTTAAAAACAAATGAGATGTATTTAAAAGAAAATGAAAAAAAAAGTGCTGCCACATCATCACCTGGCATTCTCATCCATCTAACGTGATGAAGCAGAATCTGAATTTCCTGAACAAAGCTTTCAGGTTGCAGGTGGCTGGGTATCTCTTTGTCCACCTTCACCATCATGAGAACATTTATCAGTCACTGTTTACAAGGCTTACTGTAGAGTCAAAGCTGCTTGGTGTGGAAGTGGCCCACTTAACTTTATCATAGATATTTTTGAGGGGTTCTGATTTTTAGATGGCCCATGAATGCCTGGCAATCCATTGTTAAGGAAAAAGAAAGTCAGTCCTCATGAGATCAGAAATTACATGGATAAATAATTCAAATACCAAGAAGCCTTTTGTCTGATTCATTTTGGTTAAGCGTCATTGACCTAACTTTGCACATAACAGATCCATCCATCCATCATTGAGCCTCCTTAATCCAGTTACAGGTCATGGGACCTGGGGCCTATTCCAACTACACAAAGTAACCATCCATCTCACAGGACATTTGCACACATTGGGCAGCAAAAACTGATTAACTCAGAAAAAAAAACCCACACAGGGAGAAATGCAAACTCCGCACATGCAGAGACTGAGCCTGGGATGTGAACTCAGGTCTCGTGGAGACAGAAGGAGCATCCACTACACCAACAACATCACAGGAGGATATCCTAGGATGGCGCATATGTTACATTGTGTAGCAGATAGAGGCGTGGTCCACCTCTTGAACCCTCAGGTACCACTCTGAACACCAGGTGAAAGTATAATTATTATTTATTTTATAATTAAACTGTGCACAAAGCACCCTCCACTCCACACTCATAAACTACAAATAAACTCTTTCTCTCAAACACTCCTCCTCGCCCAGACACTTCGCCCTCCTACCTCCCAGCTCAGCTCAGTGTCTGGGCTTTCCCACAGTCCTTTTATATCCCCTGACCCGGAAGTGGTTCCCATCCAAACCCACAAGTCCCTATTCCCTCCGGATCAGAGTAAACAATCCTTTTCTTCAGCCCGGGAGCACGTCGTTCCTTCCTGTCACGTGCAGATGACGCACTCCCGGGTTATAGGGCACATAAGAGCCCACTAGCCCCCCTACAGCGACTACCGGTGGTCCCCAAGCTGGAACTCAGGGCACGATCATGCTGTCCGGATGGCTCCTCCTGGCGTCCTGGGGGTGGCGACCGGAGTCTGTAGCCGGCCGTCCATCACAATTGTCATATTGTGACTGTAGGGGTCACTTAATTGAGATATGTGTCATCATTTTAATAAGTTTGAGCTGTCTATAGAATCTGAAGTGATAGAAACACTGTTAATAAGTCCCATTATACAATCTCTGCTGATCTGAGCTACAGTTACTTCAGTTCTACCTTTTCCCAAAATCCATAGCAACAAAAACAACAATTCATTTCTTGTATAGCTCAAAGTCACACAAGGAATGCCTGTTAACAGTCCCTGTTTTTTACACAGCCTTGACTCCCTAAGAAGACAAGAACAAATCTTGGAAAGGGCAATTTAGAGAGAAACCCTTTTCCAGGTAGGTTAGACGTGCAACGAGTGTCAAAAAAATGGGGTAAATACAACACACAAAGCGGAACAGAAGTAATCATCTTCACAGAGCTGGATGGCCAATCTATCATGGCCACCTCAGGAACACAACATAATAGTATTGTGTAATAATACAAACTACAAAACAAAATGCAAGAATAAATTATATCACTCACTAAATACAGAACGATCATATATGAGGATACAGATTTGTTCAGAGTCCTTGAGACCTCCTTCCTATTGGCTGTTCTACAGATGAGTCAGTGCTGGGCCGGCCAATCTGATGACAGGAGCCTTCAGCCTGATGATTCCAGTGCTCCATTATCTGAGATGACTTTTCCATGGCAGGCAAACAACTTGGCAGTAGAGCAGTGGCACCAAGTGCCACATGAGGATACCGAGAAGAGAAACAGAATAGGGGAGGATTAGTGACAGTTCATGTTACTTATAATTTAGTACTGATGACTAACAGGAGAGGTGCAGTATGCACAGCTAATCAGCAGCTCTACTCAGGGTATGCTAAACCGAAGTGGTGAGTCTTCAGCTGGGATTTAAAAGCTGAAATTGAAGGGGCTTCTCTTATAGTAGCAGGCAGGTCATTCCTCGTCTTCCCTCCCAACCTCCCACTGTCATTTTATTTTCATCTTAAGTAAAGTGGCATGATGAGATCTTAATGTGTTGCTCTGATTTGTTAGTAATGATAAGTTCAGATAAGTAAGCAGGGCATAGGACATTTAATGCTTTATATGATAAAAGGAGGGCGGCACAGTGGCACAGTGGGTAGCGCTGCTGCCTCACAGTTAGGAGACCGGGATTCGCTACCCTGGTCCTCCCTGCGTGGAGTTTGCATGTTCTCCCCGTGTCTGCGTGGGTTTCCTCCAGGTGTTCTGGTTTCCTCCCACAGTCCAAAGACATGCAGGTTAGGTGCATTTGTGATTCAAAATTGTCCCTAGTGTGTGCTTGATGTGTGTGTGTATGTGTGTACCCTGCAGTGGGTTGGCGCCCTGCCCGGGGTTTGTTTCCTGCCTTGCGCTCTGTGTTGGCTGGGATTGGCTCCAGCAGAGCCCCGTGACCCCGTAGTTAGGATATAACGGGTTGGATAATGGATGGATGGATGTTAAAAGGAGGATCTTTAAATCTGCCCTAAACTTAACTGGGAGGCAGTGTGAGGACTTAAGGACTGGAGTTACGTGTTCCTACTTTATGGTTCTTGTAATAATTCTTGCAGCAGTATTTTGACATAACTGAATGCTGTATAAAGAATGATTTGATCAGCCAGTGAACACCGCATTGCAGTAGTCAATGCTCCTTCTAGTGTTACCCAAGGACCCCAGTAATGATTCCCACCAGAATTTTAATTCCCATGTGTCCCTGCAGATGACTAAATAGGATACACACCAGAGGGACGCTGCCAGCTAGTGTACTGGGGTAATACCTGGTCCCAGGAGGCAGTCTCCCTCTGTCCTTCTATAATGGCCTCCTGTCAAGGAAAGGTACCTCCGGCTTACCCAGCCAGGATACCTGTCTCTCCCCATCCTCCTTTACAGCAATAACACCAAACGTCAGCCTAACCTGGAGCTTAACTGCACAAAGTGTCACAACTCAATGTTAAAAAGAGTGTTTTGGACATGAGACTCATCTGTGAACTTTTATGGCAAACTTACAGACTCTGTGAAATTTCCAGGCTATGAACGTATGAGGACCATCAAAAATGAAATCTAGGGTATTCTAATATACCCGATTCTATGATGCAGTTGTTCAATGTCATTGCATGATGGGAATTATAAGGTGTGAAACAACAAGGGCTTACAGAGGCCACAAAAGCGGCGTGCACACCACGCAGTACAAACCATGGCACTGTGCTCATTAGTTCTAACCTGCGTTCACTACACATACATTTTCCTGCACAACTGAAGATTAAATTGATGGCTTTTTTTAAAAAAATGCCATCGTAAAAGTTCAGAAAGACTTTTGCAATTTTCACTTGTAAACGTAATTTAATAATAGTATTCACTGCCAGATAGAAGTTCCTGACTTATACTCTTTGCACAGCGTGATTTGAATCTGAGTAGGTGGTTAAGCTAAGTGACAGTCTTTATTCTGGAACTCGGATATCAAATCATTAAACTATTTTTCCCCTGAAATTAAAAGCCTTCCTTTAGTCTTCTGAACACAGGTTTCTACGGTATGATGCAGTTCCTCACCAGATAATTTCAAATATGTACTGTAAAATCACTACCATTCCATATTATTTAGTGAAATATGCATTAAGACTATTGAGGTTATGAAATATAATAAGTCTGTGTGTCTGAAAACTGTGAATTACTGCATTTGTACAATAACAGAGCCATATTTAACCACATTCATAATACCAGTATTACTGCTCATTCATTTAAACGTTCCCAATATGTCACCTAACAATATTTATTTTGCATTCTTTAATTTCATTATCACCTCTGCATAAATCATTATCACTCATGCCTTAGCCTTTAACTCACAGACGTCTGCCACTGCAGTCTTTCACACAAAGCATACTTACCATTTACTCAGTCAGATTCAAGGCTGACTGGGGGTCCTACTATGGCACCACAGCCCCCGAATCTGCACCCCACTAAATGGATGGTGAGACCTTGGTCACCCAGGGTCACACCCCAATGCGGCTTATCAATCCGAAGCTGAGCCACCTCATATCAGGGTCTTTGTTTTCAGCATTTCTCACTCTCAAGACAGGAGGTAGTGCTGTTTTTTTGAAAATGACGGCAAATGTAACGTCTGGTGTGCACCTCGTATCAAAGAAGATAATGACCATCTGAAGTTTAAATGATATAAACAGGAAAACTGGATTGAAATGTCGTGTCTAGTGATACCAATAATGTCAAATGTAATTTATAAACATGCAGAGCCTTTGGGCCTCCATCAGGAAGTGATAATTGCATGTTGAGAGATACAATCACTTGGTGTCTTGGCTATCTACTGTATATTCATTATGGGCTGAGTGGTAACCGCACGTAATGAACAATAGGTGAGAGCCGAGGCAGTGCTGGCGCAGAATAACCTAAAACAAAATAAACACAATTTCATTTTTGTTAAAATGAAATGAAATTAAATGTCCAGCACTATATGTTGTAAACAGGGCCGGATTTATATGAAAAGAGGCCCTAGGCTATTCCACTTATGAGGCCCTTTCACGTTCCATTTTTAAGTTTGTAAATTACATGAGAGATAATAAAATACATCATTACTGTGATATATATCAATATGTTAAATGAAACATGTTGTGATTGGTACTAACCTGTGTGGAAAATTAACGCGTTGATCTTAACCAATACATTTTTATGTTTGTTTATTAGTCATATGCGTAGAATTTCTTCTTATTTTCGGTTCAGTGTTTTAGTGTTCACTGTTTTTAGAATAGTGTAATTTTAATTTTGCTAACAATTTGAATGTAGGCCCCTCTTGATCTTGAGGCCCTAGGCTGAAGCCTAGTTAGCCTATCGGAAAATCTGGCCCTGGTTGTAAACACTGAAAGGTGATTTTAAATGTACATTTAGCATTTAGTAGATCGTAACAAGGGCTGACTTACATAACAATATAAGATTCGCACATCTGCATGTGATTAATGGCCCAATTTTCATTTGTCTGTTAATCTAACAGACATCTTCGAGATGTGATAGGGAAACTGGGTGAGGAGAATTCAGCCCAACAAGTTCGACTAGACTCTTCAAAATAACATTAAGTCAAGATCTGAAGGTCCCTAAAGTCCTGCTGTTTATCATAATACTCTGTAATTTATTCCATGAGTCTATCATTCTCAGAGTGTAGAAAAACTTTCTAATGTTTGTGCAAAATGTAAACTCTGTTAACGATGTAGGCACACACAGATAAAGATTTCAAGCACCAGCCAGTAATCCCTGTAAAATGAAAAGGAAAAGGACACAAGTGAGCTGCAAGAATTTGCAATTCTAAGCAACGTGTTTCCAAACGCAGATTCACCTGCTAAACTGAAGATGAATGGAGATGCAGGCCTTTACATGGAGGTGGGGCTAGGAGCAGAAGCGGAAGTGATGTCATGGATTCTTGATGTTTGGAGCTGTAGGTCTGCAGATGAAAGAGGAGAATATGTGAGTGCCACCTTTCGACTCGGGGTGGAATTGCAATCAAGACACCAGCCCTCAAAGTGCTTCCTACTGTGACACCTTAGCAGTTTTCCAGCCATGTCCCTGTTGTTATAATTTCCAGTATTTGCTGTTATTTCTGCATCCTTCCACCACCATTTTGTGTATTGGCTCATTTAGGTCACTAGGCAATTGGCCCAGACTTCCGGGATCAAACGTACAAGGTTCCTCTCTCTTCTTACACTTGCTATCCAAGTCTGCAGATAATATAAAATAATTCACTAGATCCTTTGGTTATCTCGTTTCTATGTTGTTTCTGACCCCTCTTTCCTGATTCTTAGATTTTGGTTCTTGATTAGCGTTTTGGTACTTTTGAAAGATACGACGAACGGTTATTTGCAAGGCAGACCAATCACCTCCAGCCAGCTGAGTGCCTTCATCCAATAAGCATTTTAGGACCTACTGTATTAAAAAAAATAGCAAAAACTGCTGGAAGAATCCCATTCTAGTCACTTGGAAAAAAAAATTTAGATAATTAAATCTGCACATAATAAATAAAGAACATGGGGGGAGCAATAATAAGAATAGAAGAAATAAATAAACTGGAGTAACATAATTTCAAAAGGAATTCTTGAAATAAACAGAACAATTGACTAGGAAGAATTCAAAAGAATTATATAAGAATTAAAAAACAATCAGATATTAAACTCACAAAGGAGAAGGAACTGAACAGAACAACTTCCATCCATCCATTTTTCAACCCGCTGAATCCGAACACAGGGTCACGGGGGTCTGCTGGAGCCAATCCCAGCCAACACAGGGCACAAGGCAGGAACCAATCCTGGGCAGGGTGCCAACCCACCGCAGACAGAACAACTTATCACAGAAAACAAATCAGCTTAAGAAAACTGTAAATTAGCAAAGCCCGAAAAAAAAAGTTCAAAGTCCCAAAGAACTAAAGTAGGAGCTGTTAAACTTGAAACATACAATAAAACAAAGCAAAGTGAAAATCACACCCCAAAAAAAATGAATTAAAATTAAATGTTTTTAATCAGCAAAGCTCCAATGCAGAGATAAAGGGTTGAACGCATTGCCACAACAATGCAGGGTCCTTTTATTTCAATGCAGGGTCCTTCGGGTATCTGCAAACCTTTACGGCCATAAACCAGTTGGAGGTCCAAACCCATTAGGCTCCAGACAAAATAGGACTTAATACAGAGTAAAAGGTAATGAGATCAAGAACACAACAAAAAAATGGGTAAAAGCCAGGAAAGAGGCCCAAATGAGACCATGACTAAAATAAGCTAGAATATGCATTACACAGGAACGAGAGAGAGAGAGGCTGGGGGCATGCGCTGATAGCACACTGCCACACCAACCACACGACAAACCACCTGGATTGGGACCCGAGTCCAACGGGTGACACCAAGTTAGCTTTTTTTGGTTAAGCTGCAAAATAGTTTAGGTAGGATCAAAAGAGTAGTTGGAGGGAAAGCCAGAGGTCAAAACCAAAAAGCACAAATCACGGTCAAAAGTCCAGACTATCTGTAGTCCTTTCCCAAAATAAGTAATCAAAGATTTGAAAGATTTCAGTTTATTTAATCACAAACTTTGATAATGATGATGCTGATGTGGTGTGCCATCATTGAAAACAACATGCAACAGCAAAACCAAAAAAGACTTGAGACTGGCAACACACAATCAACAACATGGCTAAAGTAATGAGAAAAGGTCCTGAAATGGTCCTGAGAAGAATGAGAAAATGTCAGAATAATTTCACATAAAAAATTAATAACAATGCTAAAGACATAACAAAATGAACCTAAAATAAACAAAATTAAAACTAAAGCTGATAAAATCTTAATAGATGCACAGGTCAATACCAAAAAGGATTGCTGACGGATCGTCAAAAAATATGAAGTTAAATTCTAAAGCCAGAAAAATATTGTGTTAAAAATTGAACAGTAAGTCAGAGAGAGAGAAAATGGCGGCACGAAATCAAATAGAGAATCTTAATATCAGATGCTCAGGAAACGTTTGGGCTAAACCCCCTATGCCGGCGCTCCAAATGACGTCACATGCTGCATTCTTCCGGGACTGTTGAGATGGATCACCATGGCAACGACCAGTGCTAACTTGTCAAAAAGCTGCCATTCAATAAACAAATAAAAATAGCACCCCCATAATACATTAGAAAACTTCAACTTAATAACTACTGCCAATTTTACAAAATCAATATATGTTCCTAATAAAACCCAGCCACAGGGGATGCACAAACCAGTGTGTTTCTTCATGCCTGTCCCAAGCCCGGATAAATGGGGAGGGTTACGTCAGGAAGGGCATCCGGTGTAAAATTTTGCCAAATCAACATGCGGACAACAATACAAATTTCCATACCGGACTGGTCGAGCCCCGGGTTAAAAACGACCACCACCAGTACTGTTAGCCAACAGGGTGTTGGCGGAAATTGGGCTACTGCTGGCCGAAGATGAAGAAGGAGAAGAAGAGGGGGGAGACGTGTCCGGAGGCAGGAGGAGAGGAGGAAAGTAAAGAGAGTGGAACTGAGGGTAGGAATTTTGAATGTTGGCAGTATGACTGGTAAGGGAAGAGAGTTAGCAGATATTATGGAGAGAAGGAAGGTTGATATATTGTGCATTCAAGAGACTAAATGGAAGGGGAATAAGGCCAGGAGGATTGGAGGTGGATTCAAATTGTTTTATCATGGTGTGGATGGGAGGAGAAATGGGGTAGGAGTTATTCTGAAGGAACAGTATGTCAAGAGTGTTTTGGAGGTGAAAAGAGTGTCAGGCAGAGTAATGACTATGAAGCTGAAAATGTGATGTGATGTGATGATGAATGTTGTTAGTGCATATGCACCGCAAGTTGGGTGCGCAATGGATGAGAAAGAAGATTTTTGGAGTGAGTTGCATGAAGTGATGAACTGTGTACCCAAGGGACAGAAAGTGGTGATTGGAGCGGATTTCAAAGGGCATGTTGGTGAAGGGAACAGTGGAGACGAGGAGGTGATGGGTAGGTATGGTGTCAAGGAGAGGAATGAAGAAGGTCAGAGGATAGTGGATTTTGCCAAAAGGATGGACATGGCTGTGGTGAATACGTATTTTAAGAAGAGGGAGGAACATAGGGTTACGTACAAGAGTGGAGGAAGATGCACACAGGTGGATTACATCCTATGCAGAAGAGTTGATCTGAAGGAGATTGAAGACTGCAAAGTGGTGGCAGGGGAAAGTGTAGTTAAGCAGCATAGGATGGTGGTCTGTAGGATGACATTGGAGATCAAGAAGAGGAAGAGAGTGAGGGCAGAGCCAAGGATCAAATGGTGGAAGTTGAAAAGGGAAAACTGCAAGGTTGAGTTTAGGGAGGAGGTGAGACAGGCACTGGGTGGCAGTGAAGAGTCACCAGACAGCTGGGAAACTACAGCACATGGAGTAAGGGAGACAGCAAGAAGGGTGCTTGGTGTGACATCTGGAAAGAGGAAGGAGGAAAAGGAAACCTGGTGGTGGAATGAGGAAATACACAAGAGTATATAGAGGAAGAGGATGGCAAAGAAGAAGTGGGATAGTCAGAGAGATGCAGCAAGTACACAAGAGTACAATGAAAAGGCGTATGATGAGTTGTATGAGAGGTTGGACTCTAAGGAGGGAGAAAAGGACCTGTACCGATTGGCTAGACAGAGGGAGCAAGCTGGGAAAGATGTGCAGCAGGTTAGGGTGATAAAGGATGAAGATGGAAACGTACTCACAAGTGAGGAGAGTGTGTTTAGCAGATGGAAAGAGTACTTTGAGAGGCTGATGAATGAAGAGAACAAGAGAGAGAAGAGGTTGGATAATGTGGAGATAGTGAATCAGGAAGTGCAATGGATTAGCAAGGAGGAAGTAAGGACAGCTATGAAGAGGATGAAGAATGGAAAGGCCGTTGGTCCAGATGACATACCTGTAGAAGCATGGAGGTGTTTGGGAGAGATTGCAGTGGAGTTTTTGACCAGATTGTTTAATGGAATCTTGGAAAGTGAGAGGATGCCTGAGGAGTGGAGAAGAAGTGTACTGGTGCCGATATATAAGAATAAGGGGGATGTGCAGAACTGCAGTAACTACAGGTGAATAAAATTGATGAGCCACAGCATGAAGTTATGGGAAAGAGTACTGGAAGCCAGGTTAAGAAGTGAGGTGATGATTAGTAAACAGCAGTAGGGTTTCATGCCAAGAAAGAGCACCACAGATGCAATGTTTGCTCTAAGGATGTTGATGGAGAAGTATAGAGAAGGCCAGAAGGAGTTGCATTGCGTCTTTGTGGACCTGGAGAAAGCATATGATAGGGTGCCTCGAGAGGAGCTGTGGTATTGTATGAGGAAGTCAGGAGTGGCAGAGAAGTACGTAAGAGTTGTACAGGATATGTACGAGGGAAGTGTGACAGTGGTGAGGTCTGCGGTAGGAGTGATGGATGCATTCAAGTTGGAGGTGGGATTACATCAGGGATCGGCTCTGAGCCCTTTTTTATTTGCAATGGTGATGGACAGGTTGACAGACGGAGTCCCCGTGGACTATGATGTTTGCTGATGACATTGTGATCTGTAGCAATAGTAGGGAGCAGGTTGAGGAGACCCTAGAGAGGTGGAGATATGCTCTAGAGTGGAGAGGAATGAAGGTCAGTAGGAACAAGACAGAATATATGTCTGTGAATGAGAAGGAGGTCAGTGGAATGGTGAGGATGGATGGAGTAGAGTTGGTGAAGATGCATGAGTTTAAATACTTCGGACCAACAGTACAGAGTAATGGGGATTGTGGAAGAGAGGTGATAAAGAGAGTGCAGGCAGGGTGGAATGGGTGGAGAAGAGTGTCAGGAGTGATTTGTGGCAGACGGATATCAGCAAGAGTGAAAGGGAAGGTCTACAGGATGGTAGTGAGACCAGCTATGATATATGGGTTGGAGACGGTGGCACTGACCATTAAGCAAGAGACAGAGCTGGAGGTGGCAGAGTTAAAGATGCTAAGATTTGCACTGGGTGTGACGAGGATGGACAGGATTAGAAATGAGGACATTAGAGGGTCAGCTCAAGTTGGATGGTTGGGAGACATAGTCAGAGAGGCGAGATTGTGTTGGTTTGGACTTGTGCATAGGAGAGATGCTGGGTATATTGGGAGAATGATGCTAAGGATAGAGCTGCCAGGGAAGAGGAAAAGAGGAAGGCCTAAGCGAATGTTTATGGATGTGGTGAGAGAGGACATGCAGGTGATTGGTGTAACAGAACAAGATGTAGAGGACAGGATGATATGGAAGAAGATGATCCGCTGTGGCAACCCCTAATGGGAGAAGCCGAAAGAAGAAGAAGAAGAATATATGTTTCTGTTAACCAAAGAAAGGCAGGAGAAAGTAGGGTGAAATGACACCTTTTATTGGCTAACTAAATAGATTGCAAATGTAAGTTTTCAAGGCCTTTTTATCAGGTGAAATGAGAATTAATAGTGCAGTTTGCTAAATAATATTTGAAAACCAACAAAAACACAAGCCTGGGAATGAACCCTGGTGGAACTATGGCAAGCCCTAGTTTACTGAGAGTCACCTCTTCACCATGTCTAAGGCTTGTTGTTCACCTGGGGCCCATTGCTTGTGGATTTGGCCTGAACTCAAACTCGCTGTGATGGAAAAACAGAAAATAAGCAGTGCAGCCTACTACTTAACTGAACCCTCACACTGCCCTTCTCTAAGGGACAAGGCTGAGTAGATTCTTACTAATTCAGTTTGTGTTGCTCCAGCGCACCACCATAATGCGGCCCACACTCTTGTTGCCTCTTCAGCCATTATAAGAACTACTAAAGGTGCCATGGCCTCTCTATCTCTGTAACAAGTCATAAATGGAAACTATTCATCCTAAACGAGAGGCACTGAGGGAGCACTGTGTGATGGGCGTAAGCAGAAGAGACGATGCAGCACTTGCCTGGCCTGAAATCCTCTAAATATTCCTCAAGTGGTTTGCATTACGTGTCCTTGCTGAAATGAGTGTCCTTATAGAACCTAACGAGTTGGTGAAACAAACGTCATTTTTAACCAGCAAGGGCCTGCTCTAAAGCCTTTTTTTAATTTACAGACACCTTCTCACTCCAGATTAGTGACTGCCTGCTATTTAATGTTCTTGTGATGCTCAAAAACACAGCCAGTCCATCTGTCCAGCTACCATTGGTCCACAGAGGACACTCCACTACATCTGCTGAGAATGCCAAGCCACTAATCTTTTCTCAGCTCCTCAGATCCAGTTTTGCCACCAGGGCTTCAGGATTCTTTTCTGAATATTGCGATAAATTGGGCTTGACCTGCACTGTCTGGAGGTTACCAAATGTTCAATGAAACCTAAACTGGCCTACATGCCAAGTACAGGACAACTTGAGGGCATTATTAGGATCAGTGGTGGTTGAGCTGCCCTTGTGTGTCCAACAAGACAAAAACAAAGCACATGGAACACAAACTGGGCAGAGTGAGTCTACAGAGGAGCCCACCATTGATTTTGTTTAGTTAACAGGCAGGTGGCACAGACTGGTTTTCAGTTCTTTGAGGGTATTGTTTTTGTTTTTTTTTTAACAGCTTAGTGCCACAGAGGACTGGCTCCCCACTCTTCCATTCAAATATATTTCAGGCTTCATTTTTCTCATTCCTCATTGGCTTCTTTTTTTCTGCTTGTATTTTTGGAATCATTTTAGCAAATTTTAAATTGGGGAGCCGAACCGCAGTACCTTAAGAGAATGCCATGTAGACCCAGGGAAAACATAAAGACTCCTCACAAGCAGGGCTGTAAAAAAAAGCTTAGAATTAAGCAGGTTTAGAGAGTATATGAATGGACAGTAAACTTCCCATGCAATTCATTAGGGTCATTCTAGAGCCTATCCTGGCACCAATGCAGGACCCAGCCCTGGACAGGGTAGCAGTCAATCACAGCACCCACTTACACCCATACTGGGCCAATTTAGAACTGGCAGTTAATTTTACCTATAAACCTCCAAGGATGTGGGAGACCCACCTGGAAGAAACGCCATGGGAGAACAATGGCCAGGTATACCCAGGGCACTGGATCTGTGAAGCACCCTGAGTGGATAAATGAAAGATTAATTCTTTAATATGATACCTTGCTCTATTCTAAGTATAGGCAGTCACGCTAAACCCTTATCTAGGTCTCTCAACTCAACAAAACCTAGATTGTTTAACTTTCAGATTTACCCACCTACCTCTTATTCTCTTTATCAGTTTAATTCTACCTGTTGCCTTATCCCAGTTCACTCCACCTCTTCATGGAAAACATCCAAGGAGCACAGAAGGAGCCTCTAAAAAGGGGTTGGAGAACCCAAGCGGCCTCAGAGCCCAGGTAACACCAACAAATGATCACCTAGGATGAAGGGTGGTCAGAAGTATAGGACAGCTAACCTGACTCAAGGATAGCCAGGATGATCTGACTCTTCTGGCTACCACACTCTCAAGCACACCTGTAAAATAAAGTTGAAGAGATTGTGCTGAAGAGGGTCTCACCTGGAGTATCGACTTGTGTTGTGCTGCTAGCAGTCACAGTATGTGCATACATATGTGGTAGACAAAAAGGTGAAAATGCCACAACGAGGCCACATCTGTGCCTCCTGCATAGCATCATAACCATGGTGCAAAATAGGACACCCTAACTTAACCGTGTAGGCCTCTGAAAAGAAGTTTTAAAAACATGTCATGGTGTTACAAGTCACACAGTGCCACAGTGTCAGTGACAGAGGGCTACAAAATGAGTTTACAAGATGCCGTTATTAGGGTGTTTCGTGTTTGCTTTAGACTACTTTTCCCTTGAAATGGTCTGCTTCTCCCATCTGTGACCTGTGGGGGTCACACCTCCAAACCACACAGTCAAGGGTTAAAAAAAAATAGTTTTTATTCAAACCCTTCTGCGGTTTTTTATCAGTCGCAGTTCAGTTCCATTTTATTTTGTTTCATTCCTTTTCTTTTCTTTTCCACCTCCACTCTCTGCCTCCCCTCGACGATGACTGCTGGATGAGGTGGATCGGCTGCTTTTCAACATGAACCCAGAAGTACTTCCGGTGCAACAGAATTGCCACCTTTAAGCACTTCCAGGTCCAGTAGAACCTTTCTGTAATAGGGAACAGCAGCTCCCCCTAGTGGCACCTGAGACCCCCATCAGGGTTGGCCAGCAAATCTACAACTGCCATGCAGCCCTGCGGGTGTCCAAATGGGAGTCATGCCAGAGGAACCCTGCTAATCAGTGTACTGGGGTAACACAAAGCCTTGGGAGGCAGTCTCCCTCTGTGCCTTCCTCATAATGGCTTCCCAACCAGAAAAGTACCACTAACCAGCCCAGAGGGGATGCCCATCCACCCATGTCCTTCCTTTATCATTACTTCCCTGTCAGGTAAGGACCCATCCACTGTAACTGGGATGCCCATCAACCCATGTGTTCTATGACACATCTGTGCTCGAAACTTGCTGGAACTGAGGCATAGGCTTGGGGCAGGGAGCATTAATAATGTTTCATTTAACCAAACTCCACACTTAGTTAGGAGCACACTCACAGCGCACTGCTGCACCCACCACATGACAAACCACCTCAGGATCCCAGATTAGGACCCGAGTGCAGCCATGCAATGGGTGACACCTCAGCACACTTAAACGAAAAAAAAATCACATATACAGGTGCTGGTCATAAAATTAGAATATCATGACAAAGTTGATTTATTTCAGTAATTCCATTCATAAAGTGAAACTTGTCTATTAGATTCATTCATTACACACAGACTGATGTATTTCAAATGTTTGTTTCTTTTAATGTTGAGGATTATAACTGACAACTAATGAAAGTCCCAAATTCAGTATCTCGGAAAATTAGAATATCAATTAAGATCAATGCAAAAAAAGGATTTTTAGAAATGTTGGCCAACTGAAAGGTATGAACATGAAAAGTATGAGCATGTACAGCACTCAATATTTAGTTGGGGCTCCTTTGGCCTGGATTACTACAGCAATGCAGCGTGGCATGGAGTCGATCAGTCTGTGGCACTGCTCAGGTGTTATGAGAGCCCATGTTGCTCTGATAGTGGCCTTCAGCTCTTCTGAATTGTTGGGTCTGGCGTATTGCATCTTCCTCTTCACAATACCCCATAGATTTTCTATGGGGTTAAGGTCAGGCGAGTTTGCTGGCCAATCAAGAACAGGAATACCATGGTCCTTAAACCAGGTACTGGTAGCTTTGGCACTGTGTGCAGGTGCCAGGTCCTGTTGGAAAATGAAATCTGCATCTCCATAAAGTTCGTCAACAGCAGGAAGCATGAAGTGCTCTAAAACTTCCTGGTAGACGGCTGCGTTGACCTTGGACCTCAGAAAACACAATGGACCAACACCAGCAGATGACATGGCACCGCAAACCATCACTGACTGTGGAAACTTTACACTGGACCTCAAGGAACATGGATTCTGTGCCTCTCCTCTCTTCCTCCAGACTCTGGGACCTTGATTTCCACAGGAAATTCAAAATTTACTTTCATAAGAGAACATAACTTTGGACCACTCAGCAGCAGTCCAGTCCTTTTTGTCTTTAGCCCAGGCGAGACGCTTCTGATGCTGTCTCTTGTTCAAGAGTGGCTTGACACAAGGAATGCGACAGCTGAAACCCATGTCTTGCATACGTCTGTGTGTGGTGGTTCTTGAAGCACTGACTCCAGCTGCAGTCCACTCTTTGTGAATCTCCACCACATTTTTGAATGGGTTTTGTTTCCCAATCCTCTCCAGGGTGCGGTTATCCCTATTGCTTGTACACTTTTTTCTACCACATCTTGTCCTTCCCTTCGCCTCTCTATTAATGTGCTTGGACACAGAGGTCTGTGAACAGCCATCCTCTTTAGCAATGACCTTTTGTGTCTTGCCCTCCTTGTGCAAGGTGTCAATGGTCGTCTTTTGGACAACTGTCAAGTCAGCAGTCTTCCCCATGATTGTGTAGCCTACAGAACTAGACTGAGAGACCATTTAAAGGCTTTTGCAGGTGTTTTGAGTTAATTAGCTGATTAGAGTGTGGCACCAGGTGTCTTCAATATTGAACCTTTTCACAATATTCTAATTTTCCGAGATACTGAATTTGGGACTTTCATTAGTTGTCAGTTATAATCATCAAAATTAAAAGAAATAAACATTTGAAATGCATCAGTCTGTGTGTAATGAATGAATCTAATATACAAGTTTCACTTTTTGAATGGAATTACTGAAATAAATCAACTTTGTCATGATATTCTAATTTTATGACCAGCACCTGTAACAATGAAAAGGTGCCAAACAGTGAAATTTCAACAGTAAATATCTAAGTGGTCATCAGCAACCAACATGGAGTGAGATGGTGGCTTTTGCTCTCCTGCACAGAAGTGCATGAGAAGTGGCAGTTCTGGGTGATGCGGTCAGAAGTTTGCAGACTGCCTGTGTGTGATGTGATTGGTCTGGAGACAGAGTGACAGCCATCTGTACAGCTAGTTGTACATTCCACAACGCCAGACCAAGAGTTCAGTATTCAGATCAGGTCATGTCAGACTGGGGAGCGTGCACTGGTACAGCGCATTGCCACAAAAGCCACATGACGAAACAGTTCACGATCCTGGTTGGCAACCCCCCAGGCAGACATGCAGTCCATTCCCACCATTTATCTTCCACAGCCAGGTGGTGGGTGTCCTCTTGGCCTGGTCCAGCTACTCGGGTCCCCAACAATGAGGATCTTATGAGCCATATCACCCTCAGGGAATCATGCCACATGGCCGTAGTGTCGTAACTGACGCTCCCTCACAATGCAGGAAATGTGCCTCATTTGGGACTCCATGAGAAACACAAAGTCAAACCAGTGGCACCCAAGGATTCTCTGAAGAGACAGAGCACTGAATGTTTCCAGTCAGGTCACTGGATAGCATCCATGTCCCACAACCATATAGCAAGACAGGATTCAATATTTCAGTATTCAGCCAAAAAACTAAAGGAACCCCTAGGGATGTTTTACACACTTTTTGGAACACCTTGCATATACTCAACTGGGATATGTAAAGGCAGTGGTATAGAGTTTAAGGTGTCGTACCGTAAATCCAGTGCTTGAAGTGGAAGCAAATTATTGGCAGTACTCTTTTTATTGTGATAAAGTAATATTTAAATGGTGTCAAGGACATGTCAACAAAGTAAGAGGGTCTCTTTGAAGATTCTCAAAGAGGTTCCGGTGCTCACTAGTACTCTAGAAACCAGTGCCGGTAAAGTGAAATGCTGATTGATCATTGTGACAGAGTGAAAGACAGTTGAAGGTGGGAGTCCATCTTGAAGATCCTTGAAGAGGTGCCAGTGCTTACTGGTACACTAAGGAAAGGCACCAGTACTCAATGCTGAAACTGGAAGCACTGCTGATCCAGTGAAATGTTGATCAATCATTGTGAGACAGTAAAAGTCAATCAAAGTTGGGATGGTTCTTCTTGAAGATCCTCGATGAGGCGCTGGTACTCACTGATACACTAAGGAAGGGTGTCAGTACTCAATGCTGAAAGAGTGGAAGAGGTTCTGGCAATGTGTTCCAGTAAGTACCAGCCCACTCCTAACACTATATAAATCACAAGATGGCTTGGTCAGTCCTCTGTCCAATGTATCAAAAATAATCAGAAGCAATTCTAGCAAAAGTCTGTACTAGCTTCAATATTAGAGAGGTGTTGGACCAAACAAAAAAGCAGTTAGGGTTAGGGTTGTGCTCTTTAAAATCCATCAGAATTTAACAAGCACTATTCCTCCATGAGAAAGTCAACCAAGCCCTTTCTCCCCGTGGCTGCAGATGAGACAGAGAGATCCTTCTAGAATCTCCCGCAAATACTAAACTTGGGAGGTCTTGACTTATGAAAACGTCATGCTTATCAGGCCTTGTTGTGTTGGAAGACACAGAGAAACAGAATGGTGTCACATAGGATGAAAGCAATTGAGTACTGATTAGTACTCACCATGACTGGAAAATGAAAACACGGCCAATACCCTTTAAGATCCCTCAGAGCTCTTCATTGCCAGCAATAATTAATCAGCTCTGAAGGCTGCGCCCACCATTTGTGAAGAACATTGGTGAAGGAAGATTCCTCTGTCTGCTTTGTGTTTCTTCACTACTCTAGTCCATTGTCATTGTCATAGTGAATGGTATCAACACAGTGTCCAACTTGTGAGACTCCTCGATGAAGGCTCCAGCTGCCATCTTGAGTTGTGTAGCGGACCGACTTGACCAACTCGCAGGTTGAATCACACACTCTGAACATTGTAATCCAGGGTTATGCCGTTGTATGCCCTTCCTTTTGAGTTTCCTCATTCAACATCATGCTTGTTGTCCCTTCAGCTCCTACTAATTAACTTATAGAGATCACTCGTACCTATTCGCATTTTCTAGAATTGGTGGATGTTCATCTTACAGAATTTGGAGTCCACGTCAATTCTTAAAGTGCCTTATGTGCCTCAAATACACAAATGCTGCCCCATTCTTTATTTCTACAAATGTCACAGTGCAGTGAAGGGGCAGGGTGTACGGGCTGTTGTTCTACATTTCACAAAAAACATGAGTGTCTTACATGTAAACAAATAAACAGTTATACTGAAAAACAAAGGCCGGGGGTCTTGTGTCTAACATCAAACTCTTGTAGCCTTCACTTTAATTAGCTGCCGAGCATGAGAGTGTGAAATTAATTTGAAAAGCATCTCCATTTTTTTTTAAGCAGAAACAATTCAATAAACTATCAGCTGATCAACAGAAGTGCCTCATTCTCCTAACTGAGAAGCAGATTTGCTCCTGAGCGTGAACACCTGCTCTGACCTTCACAAGATGTTTCTTTTTGAAAGGTGAGGGGCAGCACTCTTATATTGTCACGTTGAAAGCTTGCATTTCTCACCCACTCAACAAGAGATCCACACAAAGAGCACCATTAGTGGTTGACAAAGAGCTTAGAGATGAGAGACCATCACCAACTTTCCAATGAATGCACTGGCAACTTCCCAAAGTATAGAGTCATACAAAAGTACTGGAAAGTTTGAAGAAATTTTCTTCCTCCTATGACCATGAGACTTTAGACAGTTACTGAGATGGGGAGAGGTGGGCTGTTTATCTTCTCCCAAGTGCTCACTCTTACAAGTATGTAGGAGCAGAGAGAAGTGGGATGCTCATTCACAGCGTCATTAGCCAGTGGGATCAAAGAATGGTGGACTGTCTTCACTATTGCAAGTAGGCAGGGTCATAGAGGTGGGCCACTCCTCCCATCTGCAACCTGACTCTAATAAGATGGCATAATCAGATGGATTCTGGGACATTCAACTTATCCACGGCCTCCATGTAACTACAGAGAGTTGGGTCACCCACTTGTCAACAGACTCATGGTCATCAGAGATCATAGTCTTATTTTCATCAGAGTGTGCCAGATCACTCAATTTGTCCAGAGAACCACTGTCATCAGAGTACGAGAGGTACGCTCACCTCATCCACAGCCTCGTTGTTATCAGGGGCTGTGAACCTTGTCCACAGCCTCATTCTCATCAGAGTATGACGGGCTACTCCAATTGTCCACAACCTCCTTGTCATCAGAGTATAGAGGGCCATTCAACTTGCTTGTCCACATCCTCATTATCATCAGAGTATGGTGGGCTGCTCACATTGTCCACACCCTCATTCTCATCAGAGTATGGTGGGCTGCTCACCTTATCCACACCCTCATTCTCATCAGAGTATGGTGGGCTGCTCACCTTGTCCACACCCTCATTCTCATCAGAGTATGGTGGGCTGCTCACATTGTCCACACCCTCATTCTCATCAGAGTATGGTGAGCTGCTCACATTGTCCACACCCTCATTCTCATCAGAGTATGGTGGGCTGCTCACCTTGTCCACAGCATCATTCCTATCAGAGTAAGGAGGGATGCTCCCCTTGTCCACAGTGTCATTCTCACAAGCAGTCCAGAACAGAGAGAGATGCTGGTCGCTCAGCCTGACCACAGCCTTACTCTCATGTCCTCCTCTGGGTCAAACTCCTCATCATGTCCTGCCCCTTAGTCATAAATGACCTGTCCTTTCACTACATAAGGCCTCATCAATCCATCATTCAGTCTTTATATAGCACCCTTCATCAAAGAGCTGCGGGGCCTGTTTGATCCGCTAAACCTTCAGAAGGTGGACATGTTCACTGTAGGCGGTGGTTGCTTTTCTTGTGTTTGAATTGGGAAAATCTTTGACAGCCCCATGACAAAGAACAACATGTAAGTGGCTAAGCACGTATGGTGTCCATGCGGTTGGTGTCAGGATGCCAGGCTCTGTGTCACTCCCTTTTATGTTATGACAGCTATTTAAGAGACTTGTTGTGAGCAGAGCAGCCTGGCAGGCAGGGATTTTTTGTCACGGCAAAAGTAAACATTAAAAAAAAAAAAAACACAAAACAGAAGTTAAAGTGCTGCTTGGCTTCACGGCTTTGACAGGCAGTCCTTCTCTTCTGGCAGGCAGCCTTTCAATTTGATTTGAACAGCTTGATGCGTGAACATGCCTGAGTGATGACTTGTAACAAAAGGAACTGGAAAAACAGACTGATGACTTAGGGTGACCCCAATAAGAACATCCCATAGTAAACAAGTCAAGCCCAACCAAAGCACCATGAATGTCCGTGGTGTCTGCTATTAAAACTTCACAGCCTACGAGATTTCATGACACTTTTTTGTGGGTCGTTGTAGTCCATGCATGACCCTGACAACCTTAGGTTACCAAACGCCATTCTACTTCTAGTCCACTTCATATTATTTATTCAACCGCTGGGTCTCAGATGCTCTGCTTGGAAGAGAGAAAAAAAAGAATGCATGATAAAAAACATCGAGTTGAGAACACACTGAAAAACCCGAACTCGCTGTCGGGAATCTCGAGTCCAGCATTAACACCTACAGGGTTTGTTATTGAGTCTAGAAACGTGGCTAGAAGGAAGAGAGCTCCACCATTTCGTATTGCATCAACATGGTAACGTCACAGACCACTCTTGTGGACCAGCCGTGCCCAGGATCAGAAATGATAAACATAATGCAAATATAACAATATTAACAAATTAATAATGTTCATGAATCAATAAATAATATGGAAAATACAATGCAACATTCAATCCTCAAAATGACATCATCATCAGCACAGTGCATGTGCTAAATAGCCACAATCAGTGACCAGAGGACTTACTGTAAAAACACATATTTGGTGACAGCCCCCATATAGATAGATAGATAGATCTTTATTGTCATTGTCACTTTTACAAAGGAACAACGAAACTGAAGGTGCAATCGACTCAGTGTGAGGAATAAGAGTTAAAAAGACAAAAAGACAAGAAGAGAGAAAATAATAACAAACCGAATAGTAATGAATATACAAATTGCACTTGTTGACTTAAGGTCTATATTGCACATTGGAAGAATAATATGGAGCAGTTTTATTCTGAGTTCAGGGCCATGATTGCTTTCGGATTAAAGCTGTTTTTAAGGCGGTTTGTCCTAGTTTTCATAGCTCTGTATCTCTTGCCCGATGGCAAATGCTGGAAGAGGCAATGACCGGGATGTGATGAATCCTGTGAAATGTCTATTGCTTTTTTGCAGCATCGGGACATGTAGATTTGTTCCATAGTGGGGAGGGTACAATCAATTGTTCTCTCCGCTGTCCTGACGACCCTGTGGAGCGCTTTCCTTTCTGAGGAAGTGCAGCTGCTATACCACACACACAGTCCATACGTGAGCACACTCTCGATGGAACAATGATAAAAGGCAAGGAGCAGATTTTTGGGGAGATGGTTCTTTCTGACAATTCTCAGAAAATACAGTCTCTGCTGCGCCTTCTTTAGCAGCTCCTTGGTGTTGGCGCTCCAGGTCAGGTCATCCACCAGCTCCATACCCAGAAACCTGAACACCGGGACCCTCTCCACACAGGCCCCACCAATGATGAGTGGCTGGATGTCAGTTTTGTTTTTCCTAAAGTCAATAACAAGCTCCTTTGTTTTTTTGTTGTTGAGGAGCAGGTTATTGACTGTGCACCACTCTGACAGTCGCTCCACCTTGTCCCTGCATGCTAGCTCACCCTCCTTGCCCGAGATGAGTCCGACCACCGTCGTGTCATCCGCAAACTTTATAATCTTGTTGCTATGGTGAGTGGGGACACAGTCATATGTGTAGAGGGTGTAGAGGAGCGGGCTGAGCACACAACCCTGCGGCGTCCCAGTGTTGAGGCTGAGAGCAGTGGATATATGGAGACCCAGCCTGACCCTCTGGGAGCGACCCGACAGGAAGTCCAGTATCCAACTGCAGGTGAGTGGTGGAAGTCCCAGATCTGCCAGTTTGGACACCAGTCGTTGTGGGAGGATGGTGTTAAACGCCGAGCTGAAGTCTACAAAGAGCAGTCTGGCGTAACTCCCCTGCTGCTCCAGGTGGGTCAGGGCAGCATGAAGGGCTGTGGCCACAGCATCCTCCGTGGATCTCTTTGCTTTGTAAGCAAATTGAAATGGGTCCAGGTCTGCTGGCAGGCAGGCGATGATATGACTCCGCACCAGTTTCTCAAAGCACTTCATGATGACAGAAGTGAGTGCCACTGGGCAGAAATCATTCCCCCTAACACTTTTCCATCCAGCAGATGTGAAACCTGCTATTTCACAATTGCTCTCAGCCAGTCATGTCTCTCTATTATAAAAAAAAAATCTTGGAAGGAGACGTGATTTTCTTGGAAAGACACTTATTCGTCTAGAGATTTAACCACGCCCGGGGCCGGAAATAAAGGACAAAGAGTAGATGACAAAGTAGAACATCGTAAAGAATTCAAAAATGTTAGCGCGGTACACATGCAGAGCAGGTTGGAGATAATGGAAGTATGAAAAATCGAAAGACTCAAAAAAAGGATAGGAAAGATCGCATTAGCGAAAACTAACGGAAATTATTACTCGGTGAAATAACAGAACAGCAAAAAGAGATTGAATATATTGTTCACAATTAAACTTTAAGTCAGAGACTTATCTGATTCGTGTTGCCATCGAGAATTAAAAGATTCCAAAAACATTGGCGTGGTATGAAGTTCCATGCGATGGAGACTTTTAACATGAGATTCTTTCAAATCACACTCTACTTACAACTATTTTCAAACAAGACCACGGTCATCTAACCATCATAAGAGCTGAGTCATGTGAATGCTTTCGTCAGACACACTTCCTGCGCTCTCAGCTCTTATAAATTTTATCAGGACAATAATTTTATACGTTCTAGATGACACGTCAACGATTAAGTGAAGAGGAAAGAGCATGGACAAACATTCGAGAAAGACGGTTCATTTTTTAGAGAGAAAGAAACGATATTCACTCACAGGCAGTTATACGTTGCGTTGTCACGATGTAAGTCCAAACACGGAATCAAAATTCAATGCGATCTTGAAGAAAGGATAATTCCAAATATTGTTTTTACTAAAGTTTTAACGTAAAAGTGAAAATAATGCATATGTAACAATTCTCTTTAAATTGTATATCCGGTTAACCAAACCCGGGGGGTGGGCGAGCGAAGCAAGCAGGGGGCAGAGCCCCCTAGTCTTAAATAAATTAATAAATTTAAAGGGATCTTCAGATTAGTCTTCCTGGCCATTGCCACCCCAATGCCATACTCTACAATAAACAGCCTGGACGCCAGCCTAATAAAGGCATAAGCTCCACGATCCAGTCTTCTTCCCATATAGTGTGCTGTTCAGCGGATACAAGGTGCCACCACATCCACCATTTCCTCCTCAACCTTACGCCCCTTAGGAGAGAGTCATTTAGTCACTGTCACAGATGGGTCATCTGCCTCCTGGCACCCTGGGATAGCATGACATGTAGTCCTCTTGGTCACACTTCTCTTTCACCGTTGGTCTTGTAACAGGCCTAGCTTTCTTTTGGGCAGACAACACAACAGCTTCTCATCCTGCCCCTAGCCATCCCTGCGTTTTCTGCCCTGGTTTGACATTATGTGTCTTCAATATGGATGCCCTTGCCCAATGTCATCTCTTTATGCATGCAATGCCACACCCATTCCCACTGTGGTGGCACTAGTGATTTCTTCTCATTCTCCAGACAAAAGGAGTTATCAGCTGCTAGATGTTTGAAAAGCTGATCCGAGGAGTATGGAGGAAGTGGAAAGCTCACAGCAGGAGATAAAGCTGAGGACTTCCTCCAGCGCAGAGAGCCGTCAGTCCATTTACTCCTTGATCATCCATCCACCTTTGCTAGTGATGATATTGGAGCCTCTGCTGCTAAGACCACTAGGATGAGGGTGGCTGCCCTTTGCAGTGAGATCGCCCAATGCAGTTTGTACTCTCCTACACTTTTGAAAGCATTGGAATTGAGGGAACAATGATTAGCCAAATTAGCAGAGTCACTAGATGTCCTCAGCGCTTGGAGCACAGCTCTGCTCGGCACCTCCTAATTACTTAATATATACTGCTCAAAAAAAATAAAGAAATACTTTTTAATCATCAGAGTATAACATCAAGGCAATGAAACTTGTGGGCTATTGATCTGGTCAGTTAAGTGGCAGAGGGGGTTGTTAATCAGTTTCAGGTGCACTAGAGGGGCAACAATGAGATGACCCCCAAAACAGGAGTGGCTTAACAGGTGGAGGTCACTGACATTATTCCCTCCTCATCTGTTTTTTCATTAGTTTTGCATTTGGCTATGGCCAGTGTCACTACTGGTGGCATGAGGTGATACCTGGACCCTAAAGAGGTGGCACAGGTAGTCCAACTTCTCCAGGATGGCACATCAATACATACCATTGCCAGAAGGTTTGCTGTGTCTCCCAGCACAGTCTCAAGGACATGGAGGAGATTCCAGGAGACAGGCAGTTTCTCTAGGAGCTGGATAGGGCCGTAGATGGTCCTTAACCCATCGGCAGGACTGGTATCTGCTCTTTTGGGCAAGGAGGAACAGGATGAGCACTGCCAGAGCCTACAAAATGACCTCCAGCAGGCAGGCCACTGGTGTGAATGTCTCTAAACAAACAATCAGAAACAGACTTCATGAGGGTGGACTGAGGGCCTGAAGTCCTCTAGTGGGCCCTGTGCTCACTGCCTGGCACCGTGGAGCTCGATTGACATTTGCCATAGAATATCAAAATTGGCAGGTCCACCACTGGCGCCCTGTGGTTTTCACAGATGAGAGCAGGTTCACCCTGAGCACACGTGACAAACGTGAAAGGGTCTGGAGAAGCCGTGGAGAATGTTATGGTGCCTGTAACATCGTTCAGCATGACCGGTTTGGTGGTGGGTCAGTGATGGTCTGGGGGGCATATCCATGGAGGGATGCACAGACCTCTACAGGCTAGACAATGACACCTTGGCTGCCATTAGGTATCGGGATGAAATCCTTGGACCCATTGTCAGACCCTATGCTGGTGCAGTGGCTCCTGGGTTCCTCCTGGTGCACGACAATGCCCAGCCTCATGTGGCGAGAGTATGCAGGCAGTTCCTGGGGGATGAAGGAATTGATACCATTGACTGGCCCCCACGCTCACTCGCCTGACCTCAATCTAATAGAACACCTCTGGGTGTGACATTATATTTCAGTCCATCCGACTCCTCAGACTGTCCAGAAGCTCAGTGATGCCATGGTCCAGAGCTGGGAGGTGATCCACCAGGACACCATCCATCGTCTCATTAGGAGCATGCCCACCCTCCACGTTGTCAGACATGCACACAAGCACGTGGGGGCCACACAAACTACTGAGTACAATTTGGAGTTGCGGCAATGAAATTTTGGCAAAATGGACGAGCCTGCCTGCCACATTATTTTTTCGCATTGATTTTCGGGGTGTCTTTGAATTCAGCCCTCTGTAGGTTGATCATTCTCTTTTCCATCACACGATGTGCCATCCTTTCGTTTCTAACACATTACCCAGTCCATATCAGTAGAGAGATCCAGCAGGATTTTGTTTTCCCATTGACATCTGATGTGTTTTCAAAGTGTTCCTTTAATATTTTTTGAGCAGTTTATATTTCCTTTCTTGCTGGAGATTTCACACCTGCATTATGATGTTAATGCAAATGTGTGAGCAACTTGTTCACAGCTGCACTGGGGTCAGCGGTGGGATTGCTGCTTTTTTTTTTGCTTACTTTCATCTTACTGGAAGCTGTGACTGAACCACTAACCCTAATATTAAAATATAAACCTTAGAAAATATATGTTCATTTATAATCGCTTTTGACAAAAAAAACAGAATGAAAAAATGACAGAGCCTTAATGGGATACTCTTCATTCGGAGCTTGCTGCCTCCTCCTCCTCCTCTCCGCACACTCCCACTCACTGGCTGACTGTTTATTTACCTAAGCACTCGCCTTTTGTGCTAGAAAGATAAATAAATGTGTTGTTTACCTTAGCAAGTGTGCTCAGAGTAGCTTCAATGATGTGCTGGACAAAGCTGGAAACTATAAATAGGTCTTTTATTAGAATTAATTAGCTTCACTGACCACTTCATAGCCAGCTCCCGTTGCGTTATGTAACCATGCCATTATCACCTGGACTTTGTTTTATCAATGTCACAAATCCTGTTGGTGGACATACATTTGGGAATGCAATACAAGTAAAAATAAATAAAAAGAACAGCTTGGCGTGTTGGGTACCTGGTGGTGGAAGTGGGCCTGAATACATCAGAAGCCAGTGCAGTAAGTGATAACGTGGTTGCAACTGTCTTATCTTGTACTCTGCTTTGGCCTGGTAAGGGTGTGTGTTGGAATGGCCAGACTTCCTCTGCCTAGCATGAGTCTCCAGATGCCTGCAGGCCAACATGTCCTCATGCTACCCCACCATCTTTATAGGCCATGTTCAATGTCACAGGGGAGCCATCTTCAACTGAAGACCAAAACATGTGATCTGGCTCCTCCTGCTCCACGTCGGCAGTGGATCCCCTTCTGAGATATTCTTGGCCATTCCATTGAGAATGAGACCCTCTGCCCTTGGAGGAGCCTCTTTTTGACTACCGTATATAGTCGTGGATAAGTCGGGGCTTGATTTTACTGTATAATGTCTGGTATTTTATAATGTCGGTCGTATAAGTTGAATACGGAAAACTTACGCTATTAGTCCAAGAGATTGTGATATGCTAACACCCACCTGAGAGAGTAACCACGGAGCTCACAGCCTTTTTGTTCTATGTATTGTGCCTGTGTGACCACACAGTAATACCCGAACTATTACGAAGCGACGTTTGCACTATTTTGTGGTTTTTGTCTCTCACACCCTCATACACCTTTAGCGTAAGAGCATCCCTTATCTACAATGGAGAATTTGATCAGAAGAAAATATGAACAACAACAACATTTATTTATATAGCACATTTTCATAAAAATAATGTAGATCAAAGTGCTTTACATGATGAAGAAAGAGAAAAAAAGACAAAATAAGAATTAAAATAAGTATACACTAATTAGCATAGAATAAAAGATAGATAGATAGATAGATAGATAGATAGATAGATAGATAGATAGATAGATAGATAGATAGATAGATAGATAGATAGATAGATAGATAGATAGATAGATAGATAGATAGATAGATAGATACTTTATTAATCCCAAGGGGAAATTAAAAGTAAGGTCCAATGGCCAGGTTGGACAGAAAAAACAAAAAGAACTCCAGACAGCTGCAGAACAAATTAAATCTGCTGGGTTTCCAAGGTCACGAGACCACCCAGCCCCCTCGAGGCATTCTGCCTAACATCAGTCACCTCAGTCAGTCCTCATTGTATTCAAAGTTCTCATGGAAGGACTTGATGATGACGGTCATGTGGACTTCTGGTCTTTAATCCATCAATGTAGGGACATCATGGTGCTTTGATTAGGTGGTTGCGGTACAGGTCGCCACCACAGAAAACTGGGAAAAGAACAGCAGAGAAAGTAGGGGTTAGTACGGGTTATTTTAGCCACCATGAATAATAATGATAATTAATTGAATATACAGAGCATCAGGATTAAACTAAAATGAAGTTATGAGAAAGCCATGTTAAAGTAATGAGTTTTCAGCAGCTTGTTAAAGTGCTCCACTGTTATAGCCTGACAAATATCGGTAAGCTATTCCAGATTTTAGGTGCATAACAGCAGAAGGCTGCCTCACCACTTCTTTTAAGTTTAGCTCTTAGAATTCTAAGCAGACACTCATTTGAGGATCTAAGGTTACGATTTGGAGTGAAAGGTGTCAGACATTACGAAATATAAGATGGAGCAGATTATTTAAGGCTTTGTAAACCATAAGCAGAATTTTAAAGTCAATTCTAAATGACACAGGTAACCAGTATAGTGACATCAAAACTGGAAAAATGTCATCAGATTTTCTTTTCCTAGTTAAGATTCTAGCAGCTGCATTCTGCACTCATTGTAATCGACTGATGTCTTTTTTGGGTGGTCCTGAGAGGAGGGCGTTACAGTAATCTAGTCGACTGAAAACAAAAGTGTGAACTAATTTCTCAACATCTTTCAATGATATAAGAGGTCTAACTTTTTCTATATTTCTTAAGCGAAAAAATGCTGCCTTAGTGATCTGATTAATATGTGATTTAAAATGCAGGACACAGTCAACAGTTACCCCTAAATTCTTTACCTCCTTCTTGACTTTTAATCCTAATGCATCAAGTTTATTTCTAATACCCTCATTATATCCATTATTGCCAATCACTAAAATTTCAGTTTTCTCTTCTTTATTTAGTTTGAGAAAATTACTACTCATCCACTCAGAAACACAAGTAAGACATTGTGTCAGTGAATCAAGAGAGTCAGGGTCATCAGGCGCTATGATAAATACAGTTGTGTGTCATCAGCATAGCTGTGGTAGCTCACGTTATGCCCCGAGATAATCAGACTTAATGGAAGCATGTAAATCGAAAAGAGCAGCGGACCCAGGATAGAGCCTCGTGGACCACCATATAGAATATCATGTGTCTTTGACACGGTGGCGCAGTGGGTAGCGCTGCTGCCTCGCAGTTGGGAGATCAGGGGACCTGGGTTCGATTCCCGGGTCCTCCCTGTGTGGAGTTTGCATGTTCTCCCCGTGTCTGCGTGGGTTTCCTCCGGGCGCTCCAGTTTCCTCCCACATTCCAAAGACATGCAGGTTAGGTGGATTGGCGATTCTAAATTGGCCCTAGTGTGTGCTTGGTGTGTGGGTGTGTTTGTGTGTGTCCTGCGGTGGGTTGGCACCCTGCCCAGGATTGTTTCCTGCCTTGTGCCCTGTGTTGGCTGGGATTGGCTCCAGCAGACCCCCGTGACCCTGTGTTCGGATTCAGCGGGTTGGAAAATGGATGGATGGATGGATGTGTCTTTGAGTATAATTACCACAACTAACAAAGAATTTTCTGCCTGCCAGGTAGGACTCAAACCAATTTAAGACCCTGCCAGAGAGGCCCACCCATTGACTAAGGCGATTTCTAAGAATATTGTGATCAATGGTGTCAAATGCGGCACTCGGATCTAAGAGGATGAGAACAGATAAACAGCCTCTGTCTGCATTTACCCGCAAGTCATTTACTACTTTAACGAGTGTCGTTTCTGTACTGTGATTTGTTCTGAAACCTGACTGAAACTTATCAAGAATAGAAGGTTTATTGCGGTGGTCATTTAGCTGCATAATGACTGCCTTCTCCAGGATTTTACTTAAGAAAGGCAGGTTAGAGATGGGTCTAAAATTTTCAGCAGGGGTTTAACTACAGCAGTCTTAAGACAGTCTGGGAAGACCCCGGTATCTAATGACAGGTTTACGATGCCAAGAATATTATCAATTAGCATGTTGGATACTTCTCTGAAAAAACTTGTTGGTATTGGGTCAAGGACGCAGGTGGAGGGTCTCAGTTGAGAAATTATTTTATATAAATCAGGTAAATCTATCCTGGTGAAAGAATTTAATTTGTTTATAATGGAGTACTGGGGTTTAGGAGGATCAGTTTTGGGGAGATGTACTATATTATTTCTAATATCATTAATTTTTTGATTAAAAAATACAGCAATAGCCTCACAAGTTTCACTGGAAGTATTTTGGAGGCATTCCATTGAGTGACCTGGATTTAGCAGACAATCAATTGTAGAAAATAAGACTCTGGGATTACTAGCATTGTTATTTATAATTCTAGAGAAATAGCAGCGCCTCTCAAGACGGACTGTGTTGTTGTATTCTGTTATTTTAACCTTCAATATCTCAGTGGATAATTAATTTAGTTTTTTTTAAGCTGGTTTTAAATTAAAAGTCGTTGAAGTAGTAAAAGAAATTGGTAAGTGCGCTGCTGCGACAAAATTCTATGTGTCTGAGAAACTGAGATTGGAGGAGGTAAGAAGATGTAAAAATAAATAAATAAATAAGTGTTGTATTTTTGAACGGGTGTATAAGTCAGGGTCTGATTTTATGATCGATTTTTCATGTTTCAAGACTGTGTATATACAGTACTTGTACTTGCAATCTCCCCAAAGCTTTTAACCATAGATGAGGTCAGGAAGGTAAATTGATATGTAGGCCAAAAGGTCACGCTTCTCTCCACTACCCAGTTCAATTGACATAATACTGCCGCCATGACACCAAACCACATGATCTTCAAACCTCACCAGTCAAAGACCCCTGGGTGTTTAACCAATACCACCTGGGGAAGCTGCTCCTAACCTCCACAGAATAAACCAGTCTCTACCAGGAGTGGAGACCATGGCCTCTAATTTCAAAATGACAATTCTCATTCCCCCCTTGATGAATCAATACCCATGCCCACTGTAGATCAACCTGAATGGACAACTCTTCACCCTCAGGTCACTAGTCTGGACACTCAAACCTCACATGCGTCTCGACTTTTAGTCAATAAAAGAACAGGACTCAACCTTAGCAGAGTCCTATCCTTACCTTAAATGGATTTGACCAGACGTTAAATATAAAGATAAAGCCCTCACTCCACAAGAATGCATGACGCTGAACAACACTCAGCTGTATCTCAGCAGCTCCATACTCTTGTAACATCCCCAATGAGATACTCCAAGTTATGTAGTTACAAGTAATCCAAAAGTCTAGAAAACATGCAAACTGAAACGTCCATATTACAATGGCTTGAAGTCTCAGACGTCAATAGCGTTTCCAACAAATTGTTTCTGGGAGTAGCAAACACATGCCGTTAGGAACAGAGAGCCCCACTTCTCTTCAAATATCCATAGAACAACTGAAACACTGGCTCACCATCTCACCCTCAGGAGGAAATCTGCATTTCTCTTCAAGAAGACTTAGTTTTAATGGTTGGTGGGAGTCTATTTGATAGCACTGTGCCATTGGCCATCCAGTGTCTCATTCCAAAGTAACTGGAAGCCCTTTCAGAAACTACAGACCATCTCCTGGCCTCCTGGCATCCGAGAGACCAAGGCAGCATATAGAAGGAGGATAGAAGATCATCTGAGGAGTAACAACACCAGGCAGGTGTGGCAGGGTGTCTAGCACATCACCGGCTACAAATCCAGCAACTCCTTGGCTGCTGAGGGAGACGCTTCTCTGGCAGAGGAGCTGAACATCTTCTTTGCCCGCTTTGAGGCGACACCAACAGCAGCTCCATCACAACAGCCTGTTCACAACAGCAATTTACTCACAGTGGAAGAGTGTGAGGTGAGGCGGGTGATGAGGAAAGTGAACCCGAGGAAGGCTGCAGGACCCGACGGTGTGGCTGGACGGGTGCTGAAAGACTGTGCAGATCAACTGGCCGGAATCTTCACCAGGATTTTCAACCAGTCCCTGTCCCAGGCCACTGTCCCATCCTGCCTCAAGTCCTCAATCATTGTTCCGCTGCCGAAAAAATCCAACATGAACAGTCTGAATGATTTCCGCCCAGTGGCACTCACATCTGTCATCATGAAGTGCTTTGAGAAACTGGTGCAGAGTCATATCATCGCCTGCCTGCCAGCAGACCTGGACCCATTTCAATTTGCTTACAAAGCAAAGAGATCCACGGAGGACGCTGTGGCCACAGCCCTTCATGCTGCCCTGACCCACCTGGAGCAGCAGGGGAGTTACGCCAGACTGCTCTTTGTAGACTTCAGCTCGGCGTTTAACACCATCCTCCCACAACGACTGGTGTCCAAACTGGCAGATCTGGGACTTCCATCACTCACCTGCAGTTGAATACTGGACTTCCTGTCGGGTCGCTCCCAGAGGGTCAGGCTGGGTCTCCACACATCCACTGCTCTCAGCCTCAATACTGGGACGCCGCAGGGTTGTGTGCTCAGCCCGCTCCTCTACACCCTCTACACATATGACTGTGTCCCCACTCACCATAGCAACAAGATTATAAAGTTTGCGGATGACACGACGGTGGTCGGACTCATCTCGGGCAAGGAGGGTGAGCTAGCATACAGGGACGAGGTGGAGCGACTGTCAGAGTGGTGCACAGTCAATAACCTGCTCCTCAACAACATAAAAACAAAGGAGCTTGTTATTGACTTTAGGAAAAACAAAACTGACATCCAGCCACTCATCATTGGCGGGGCCTGTGTGGAGAGGGTCCCGGTGTTCAGGTTTCTGGGTATGGAGCTGGAGGATGACCTGACCTGGAGCGCCAACACCAAGGAGCTGCTGAAGAAGGCGCAGCAGAGACTGTATTTTCTGAGAATTCTCAGAAAGAACCACCTCCCAAAAAATCTGCTCCTTGCCCTTTATCACTGTTCCATCGAGTGTGTGCTCACGTACGGACTGTGTGTGTGGTACGGCAGCTGCACTTCCTCAGAAAGGAAAGCACTCCACAGGGTCGTCAGGATAGCGGAGAGAACAATTGGGTGTACCCTCCCCACTCTGGAACAAATCTACACCTCCCGAAGCCGCAAAAAAGCAATAGACATTTCACAGGACTCATCACATCCCGGTCATTGCCTCTTTCAGCTTTTGCCATCGGGCAAGAGATACAGAGCTATGAAAACCAGGACAAACCGCCTTAAAAACAGCTTTTATCCGAAAGCAATCATGGCCCTGAACTCAGAGTAAAACTGCTCCATATCATTCTTCCAATGTGCAATATAGACCTTAAGTCAACAAGTGCAATTTGTATATTAATTACTATTCGGTTTGTTATTATATTCTGTCTTTTTGTCTTTTTGTCTTTTTAACTCTTATTCCTCACACTGAGTCGATTGCACCTTCAATTTCGTTGTTCCTTTGTAAAAGTGACAATGACAATAAAGATCTATCTATCTATCTATCTATCTATCTATCTATCTATCTATCTATCTATCTATCTATCTATCTATCTATCTATCTATCTATCTATCTATCTATCTGTATCAGATTGTCTACAGGGGGTGTCCATGCAAAGTTCAAATGACATGTTAATCAAAGCAGCCTAACAATTACCCATCTTGAGTTGCTGATCCTCGTTGCGATCACCCCATGGCCATTCTCCATGTTCTCATTCAGTTTGTCTCAAACATAGGCTTGGTGCCATATTTGCCATCTACCTGACAAATCCAGGGAGTACCCTGCTACCATTTAATGGAACTGCCAGTTCCTTATCTTGATAACATCCATCACTGGTGCCATTCAACAAGAAGTCCAAAGCCTGCTGTTGACACCGAGCCAAATGCAGCAGTTAGCCACCACTGAGGTCTACATGATGTGTCCTGTAAAGACCACAATCAGGGAAAAAGAACCTGGATCAACAAACGGCAGGATACATATCTGTGCTTAGTAAGGCATTTGATCAAGTTGATACTTTTCAAATGAGGTGTTTGAGAGAAAGGCGACATTCTCATAGCCACCATTCTTAACAAACAGCAAAGGTTTCTGAAGATGGAAATCAAATAAGAACAGTGCAATATCAGTACAGAGAGAAGTTGCTGCATATGATCAAGAATGCAGTGACCCGTCTTGTATTTAACCAGCCAAGATGGGCACGTGTCACTCCTCTTTTCAGGTCCATACATTGGATCCCTGTAGCAGCACACATGAAGTTCAGATCCCTGATGTTCGTCTACAGAGTAGTCAGTGGGTCAGTATCTGATTATATGGTGACACTGGTGATGTGCTGCACTCCTCACCCACTCAGGTCTGCCTGTGAACAGCGTCTGGTGATGGCGCCTCTGTGTGGTATCAAGTCTCAATTTCAGACTCTCGTCCTGTGCAGTTCCAAGTTGGTGGAGTGAGCTGCCCACCTCCATCCGTACTGCTGACTCCCTCAATGTATTTAAGATGCAATTGAAGACCCATCTCTTTTGTGAATGTCTGTTTAATTGATAGGAAAAAACTTTACTCTGTGATCGTTCATATTGTTGGTTGTCCTGTTTTTACATTACGTTTAATTGCTTTATCGATTCTTAATCTATGATTGTGCATTTATGATTTGTCACATCTTTTCACTTGTGGCAATCAACTTTTGTTACCTGTCCTACTACACTTACTGAACAAACAGGCCCAGGCCTAAAGGTACTCCATTATGTTCACCTCTTTTTATTTTTATTTTTTTGCATTTTATTGATTTTATTAAAATTGAATAACATTCCATACAAGCAAGTCAAGTTTAACAAAACTAGGTTTGAAGCAAATTAACCCCCACCCCTGAGAAAGAGAGCTAGGCCAGCAGAGGAAAAGTTTAACAATAGTAAAAATAAATAAATAGATAAATTAAGAAATAAATAGAATAAAAAAGAGGGGAGAGAACCTGCATCCTCAATTTAAACACTTATTTTAAAATGTTATTGATCAGATTTGGCCAGGTTTTGAAAAAGTTTTGCACAGATCCTCTAAGTAAGAATTTGTTTTTTTCCAATTTTAGATAATATACAGTCATATGAAAAGGTTTGGGAACCCCTCTCAGCCTGCATAATAATGGACTCTCCTTTCAACAAAAAAGATAACAGTGGTATGCCTTTCATTTCCTAGGAACATCTGAGTACTGCGGTGTTTTCCTAACAAAGATTTTTAGTGAAGCAGTATTTAGTTGTATGAAATTAAATCAAATGTGAAAAACTGGCTGTGCAAAAATGTGGGTCCCCTTGTAATTTTGCTGATTTGAATGCCTGTCACTGCTCAATGCTGATTACTTACAACACCAACTTGGTTGGATGAGCTCGTTAAGCCTTGAACTTCATAGACAGGTGTGTCCAATCATGAGATATAAAGGTATTTAAGGTGGTCAATTGAAAGTTGTGCTTCCCTTTGACTCTCCTCTTATGAGTGACAGCATGGGATCCTCAAAGCAACTCTCCAAAGATCTGAAAACAAAGATTGTTGAGTCTCCTGGTTTAGGGGAAGGCTACAAAAAGCTATCAGTCAGAGGTTTAAATTGTCAGTTTCAACTGTAAGGAATGGAATCAGGAAATGGAAGGCCACAGGCACAGTTGCTATTAAATCCAGCAGGTCTGGCAGGCCAAGAAAAATACAGGAGCGACATATGAGCAGGATTGTGAGAATGGTTACAGACAACCCACAGATCACCTCCAAGGACCTGCAAGGACATCTTTCTGCAGATGGTGTATCTGTACATCGTTCTACAATTCAGCGCAATTTGCACAAAGAACGTCTGTATGGCAGGGTGATGAGAAAGAAGCCCTTTCTGCACTCACACCACAAACAGAGTCGGTTGTTGTATGCAAATGCTCATTTAGACAAGCCAGATTCATTTTGGAACAAAGTGCTTTGGACTGATGAGACAAAAATTGAGTTATTTGGTCAAAACAAAAAGCGCTTTGCATGGTGGAAGAAGAACACCACATTACAAGAAAAACACCTGCTACCTACTGTCAAATTTGGTGGAGGTTCCATCATGCTGTGGGGCTGTGTGGCTAGTTCAGGGACTGGGGCCCTTGTTAAAGTCGAGGGTCGGATTAATTCAACCCAATATTAACAAATTCTTCAGGATAATGTTCAAGTATCAGTCACAAAGTTGAAGTTACGCAGGGGTTGGATATTCCAACAAGACAATGACCCAAAACACAGTTCGAAATCTACAAAGGCATTCATGAAGAAGGAGAAGTACAATGTTCTGGAATGGGCGTCACAGTCCCCTGACTTGAATATCATTGAAAATCTATGGGATGATTTGAAGCAGGCTGTCCATGCTCGACAGCCATCAAATTGAACTGAACTGGAGAGATTTTGTATGAAGAATGGTCAGAAATACCTCCATTCATAATCCAGACGCTCATCAGAGGCTATAGGAGGACAGCGTCTAGAGGCTGTTATATTTACAAAAGGAGGCTCAACTAAGTATCGATGTCATATCTCTGTTGGGGTGCCCAAATTTATGCACCTGTCTAATTTTGTTATGATGCATATTGCATATTTTCTGTTAATCCAATAAACTTAATGTCACTGCTGAAATACTACTGTTTCCATAAGGCATGTCATATATTAAAAGGAAGTTGCTACTTTGAAAGCTCAGCCAATGAGAAACAAAAATCCAAAGAATTAAGAGGGGTTCACAGACTTTTTCATTTGACTGCATGTTACAGAAATATTACTCTGTCTGAGTCCTCGAGACTGATTAATATTTTTTCCGGCATACAGGTTAGTGGGAGGTGAGAAAAATCAGGCAGGTTTAGTTTAACAAAGTTTCTAATTTGAAGGTAGTGAAAGAAATGTGTTGCTGGAAAGTTAAATTTAGATTGTAATGTTCGTAGGATGCGAAGTCGTTGTTTATGTACAGATCTCTAAGTGATTTAATCCCAAATGTTTTCCAAACATTAAAAACTGCGTATGTTTGAGAAGGTGGAAAAAGGTGGTTCTCGTGCAGAGGTGCCACAGATAAAAGCTTCTCCATCTTAAAATACGTTGGTGCCATATTCTGAGTGAGTGAAGCACAACTGGGTTGTTAGTATATTGGCGATAACTTGTATTTATTGGGGCACAAAGCAAGGCATATAAAGAAGTACTGCAGGATTTTATTTCTATTGTGGACCAAGCCTGTGTATTGTAGCGACCTCCGCGTCAGGCTCAAAAAGAGAAGAATTTTAAAAACTGACAGACGTAGTAAAGTCTCACCAAAACGTTTTTACTTCAACAATCAGGAAAAAGAACGCCGACCTCCTAACCCCAAACACACCCCCTTTTTAAACACCCAATCCAACCCCTCCTCCCATCCCGGGCCCCGCCCCCTTACCAATACCCCGCTGTCAGTCTTCCGTGCTGTACTCCGCCCTCCCTCAATCGGACCTAACAGGCAGTCAAAAAAAAAGGCTTCAACCTGGCTGGGACGCTCCAGTATGTTCATCTATGTGTCTCAATGTCCAGGTTTTTATAGCGTGTATATTTGTCGCCCACTAATCAAATTAAAAGTTAGGCAGGGCCAAGACAACTTCTACTTTAGGTCTTTTGTAAGTTGCTTTGGATAAAAGTGTCTGCCGAGCAAATCGATGTAAATATCAAAGTCTTTCTTTAAGGGCGGTCACACACGCGTGTCTGATGTTTGCCTCCTTTGGCTCATACAAGGTAAGCAGTACCACTCTGGGACATGTGGGGGCGCTGTTGCGGTCAGAGTTAACTCCTTTTTCTCCCAGTGCACTGAGAAATCATCCAATGAGAGAAACTGACTCCGCCCCCGCCCTTGGAGCTTTGAACCTGCGATCTGATGGCGACAACTGAAATTGGTAATGTGGTGGAGGGGGTCCTGTCCGACAAAATACCCCGTGCTTCCCGTAGCGCTTGCTTATTAAACAGATCTGCGTGATCGGCCTGTTAAGATCTTTTTTTTTTATTTGCTCTATTTTATGACTTGTCGCTTTTGTTGGCGACATTAAGATTCAGCACCATGGCCATCGTGTGTCCGTGGGTAGTACTGGATGGGCGCCGTTTTACGAGCGCAATCAGCAAACAAAGGGGGGCTTGTGCAGCGCTACTGCACTTCTGAAGCAGCGGTGTATGAAAAGTATTTACAGTATGTTACGGATCACGTCAGAACTAACAATCAGAAAGTCTTCTTCAAGACTCAAATGGGGTTTACTCAGGTGACAAAAAGCATAAAGAGAACATAAAATGTGTTATTTATGTATCATAAACTTACATAATGTATGCATGAAAAGAGCGCCCTTACTGCTTGTATATCATGGAAAAGCACGTTTTACGTAATGTGTCATTTAAAAATGTGGAATATTTCAAGTAGACTGTGACGTCATTGTCCTGCCCAGCCAGCTGAAGTTGCTCGGCCATCTCTCGATTCACACCACGCTTGACCCAAATGTGTAACCACGGCGGAGAAAACCAGACGAGTCCCAGTCTCGACTGCACACGTGTCATGTCCGATATCTCCAAAGCGCCGCTTTCACTGTACGCGGCTGTAAAGGGCCCGCCGTCACGGCTCACCCCGCCACCTGGGTGCCTGTCCCGTAGCTCCTCGTCCCATTCATTCACACGTGTGACTCCCACCGACGGGGCTCCGCTAACGCCCGGCACTCAGACCGAGAGCCCCCCGCGCTCACCTTCTCTCTTTTCCTGTCACTTTAAATCTGCTCCCTTTATAAAACTCTTTCTTCTTTCCGACTTCAGTCCTACGTCTGTCAGCTCGACCGTGCGCTTGCAGTTCGCTGATCGGGTGGCCGAACTCGTTGATGTTTCTGAGTGACATTCTGGGTGGTCCTGCCGATCGATTATTTAAAGGTTACCCTGTGCCAGAGCGCGCAGTGAACGGCTCCTTATTCAAAAATGGACGGATTGAGTCAGTAGGATTAGCGCACATTTAGAAGACGCGGACCGACCTGTTATTTACGTAGAAGCGAAGTCCTTTGACAATCCCGACATCATTTGAAAGTTTGACTTTATGACACCTTATGAATGGTCGCCATTATTAGACGGGCGACTAAGAGGCGAAACCGACAGAGTCGGAGCCTCGCCGCGCTCGCACGCTGGCGGCAAGAATTGTGAATGATATTCCCAACCAGACTCCAAAGTGGCTGAACTGGAGACTTGTGACACAGTGTCGACCTTCGGGGGGCACAGCTGGAGCAGCCCGATGAAGAGCAGTGTGCTCGGATATTGGTTGGGGTCTGCGTTGTTAGATAAGGGCAGTTGGGGAGTCTTTCGGCCGTTTAGGTGTCCATGAAGGAGACCGTGTGATGTGATGGCGCCCCGTCCTGATCCAGGTATGCCTTGTCATTTTAATGCCGAGACGGGCAGACTTAAGCATCCTGTAGTCACTGGCTTTTAGACAGCAGAATTAAGGAACTTCAATGGGTGGCCACCTGCCAGGCACGAGCCCATGGGGGGTCTCTGTCCTGGTACCCGTGTGCCATGAAACTGCAGTCTCCTCCAGGGTTTCCGCTGACGATCGGGGGTCTCTGTGACATGAAGAACAAGGAGACCCTGAGAGTGGAAGAATGGATCGACCGCCAGTGGACATAAAAGGAAATGAACACAACTCTTTCATTATTATTATTATTATTATTATTATTATGATTCCCCTGGGCAGAAACCAAATTGGGGTTGTAATACCCGAGAACTAATCGGATTCCGTGAAGGGTCATCGTAGCGACTGCTCAGTGGGAGATCATAAGGCGCACTCGGGGTCAGCTGCCGACCCTTAAGTTTTACTAAGGGATAGGGGGCTCTAGGGTTTGGACTCGAATCCAGGACCACTAAGGCAGAGTCTGACGTGCGATAAATAAATAAAAGATGAGCATTAAGATAGCTCGGGGGCGGCAGTGGAATCGCTCATTTTACCGGAAAACATTTCAGTGCAACAATAGCTGATAAAACTATCCCACCGTAGCCTTTTAGCATTTTGAGCTACTTTTTGTATGAAAATGTGCTATATAAATAAATGTTGTTGTTGTTGTTTTTGACTTCCATCAGTATCAGAAATGCCACGGTGAGGCAAACCGAGCCTAACGCACAGAGACCACCAGCGCCAGTTATTCTGAACTTCATTGCTAAATGCTGGGAGCAGCACCGTTATATGGAACGGAGACGACACTCGTCGTCCAACGCGGTTGGCATCGAACTAACCGGATATCGAAGCGCTGTAAAGGGGGACTGAGAAGCTGTGCCGGTATGTGCGCATTTAACTTAGTTCAGCTCATCGAACGCAGGCGGCAGTCGATCTCAGCAGACCCGCCAAGGCAGAACTGAGCGCTCGGATTCGTCGCGCCGCCCTGCCAGTCTTACGAAGCACAAGTGCGCCACCTGGCGCTCCGAAAAGCGCACCGCAAGTGAGTCGTGCGCTTTATAGAAGGGATGGCAGCCTGACGGATGTGAATTAAAGTAGGAATAATGCATCAGAATAGTCGAATGAAAAGTTATGCCGAGGAAAAATTATTATTATTATTATTATTACGGTTTAATCTCCGTACTTTTTTTTGTAGACCAAAATGCCATGACAACCCCATAGCTGTATGTCATACTTATCGCTCCTAAGGACAGACTGGAGCTTTAAAAGAGCAAACGGCGTCGACTCGACCTCCGAGCTGAGTCCGGGGTTCACCTAAAGCGGTGCAGGTCAGTCAGTCTTTCAAGACCCTCCGCTTTGTACCCAGTGCTGTTTCTGCCTTCAAACCCGTTCATCGCAAATGATCCGTTGAGGTTCTCTGCTCGATTTTCTGCCGTCACTTAAAATACACTTAAAAAAACGAACTACAGCCATGAGACTGGCGGAGTCGCGCCTGCCCCAGATTTTCTGTCATAAAAGGAGTGAAGCCATTTAGGAAGACAAAGAAAGAAATGCAGGTAGGATACGCTGAGCCAGAGAGTGTCCGAACATGGCAGCCTTACATCTGTGATATCCTGGCCGGTTTAAGTAATACCATCAAGTGGTCAACAGCAGAGGCAGCCTTGGGCATACGCAGCCAGCCGGTACCACTCGGGCAGGTCGAGCCGGAGGCGGAGAGCCACTCGAGTGACCTCATGGCAGGCAGATCGGCAGGCAGCTGGTTGGTTGTGCACTTGTTTCCAAAGTTTCTTATTCCATAAGGAGGACTAAATCCAGGTTGGCATGGACAGAACTGGCATAAGCACCCAGCAACACCCCTGCACTTTGTGCTAGGTGGCACGTGGATGCACTAGTAGAAGAGCATTGTACATTTTTATGCCTTTCTGCAGATGGCGAATTGCCAGATAAAGCAAACAGAGCAGAGTCATCATGTCTTTAGAGTCGAACCAGCAGCCTCACCGTTCACATCCAGCACCGGCTCTAGCTGGTTTGCAATATCCATTCATATTACTGCCAATCGAAAAGCGAAGACCCCCTTTGGGGTAGAGGAGTCACACACAGATGTCAGATCGAAGAGTTTGGGTTTTCCACGCGACTTGTACATTAATGTTAGATCAAAGAGCTGTTGGTCTCCCCTTGGCGTTTCACTCAAATTGTAAACAGATTGGTTTGTGGTCCCTCTTGAAGTTTCATTTAAGTCGGACATTAAAGATCACCCGAAGCTACCACCTTCCAATACCAATGGCTATGTCTATTATGCATGACAAATTGCGGCCCTCCCAAAATGGCGGCCCTGTTCACCTCCTAAGCAACAATATGGTGCCTTTCGCATGTCCTGGACATAAGCAAACATGAATTAATAAACTTAAGCAACACTATATGAAGTTTCCAACGCACATAAAGTATCCGTTGCTCTATCAAGCAAGGAAATTTTCGATCATCTGTCCCTCATAAGCCCGCACCAGAAGAGAAGCACCACCTTGGCCCAAGATGGCGGCACATCTGGGTCTCATTATTTTTGATGAACCTTCCATCTGCTTGTAAGCATTTTTATCTTCTCGATTTCTAGCATCAGATGTTTATTGACAAAACAGCTTGTGTGGCAACAGACTGTTGGACGTCCAAGTGAGGAAGGCTTTGTAGTCGCTAGAATTAAATTGTGATTAGGAGCCGTGCATGTCCGAGTCTCCATCTATCCATCGCATTTCCATCACTCCTTGCCTTTTGCTTCACCCTTCGTCCTCTGCCTGGCCTTGGCTTCTGGGGAACGCAAAGGAGCACCCGATGTTCTTGTCTTACTCTGCCATGGTGCCCACCTTACAGGTGCAGTTCTTCATGTGTCTGAGCTTTGTGTATCTCCTGCTTTCTTTCAATTGATGTTAACGTTTTCCATTTCAGCTCCCAGGTTTCTGTGCTCATATGATGGGCAGCCATATTGGCTCATTTCTCTTTGATTGCTAGAAGGTGCTGGTCTAGCAACAGTTGAACTTGCCATGATGTGTTCATAAATAAAGCCACAGTGATGGTTTGTCACATAACGCTGAGATGCAGCCCAGGTGTTGTAAGACAGAACACCATGCAAGGTTTCCGTGGCTTGAAATTGGGCATCAGAGCACTTACGCCATTTTGTGCGCCCCTTCATGCCCATGCTGGTGTGAGAAGCACAAATCAGAGTGTGTTGAGTTCACTCAATGAAGATAACCAAGAAATCCTCAAAATTACAGTGGATTAAGAAAGTGTTCGGACCCCTTAATTTTTCGCCAAATTTGCCATTTTTGCCCATCAATCGACACTCAATATCCCATAATGACAAAGTGAAAGCATGTCTTCAGAAAGAGGAACATTTTTGGAAAATCATAAACTGAAACCTCTCCTTCATCGCAGTATTCAGAGCAATGGCACCACTAGTGGGGTGCAGACCTCACCAGGTGACACCAAGATGACTGTGCAGTGTTTTAGGCCGAACTTACCAAGGGGGGGCAAACACCCTCAAAAAAATGGTCACGTATCTGCAGGCTCAAATCACCATAGGGTACCCTTTGACCCCCCAAAAAAATCAAATGTCCACAATGCCATTAATAATGGGAATCATCAGCATGCTAAATGAAATGGCCGGGTGTCCGCACGCTGCTTTATTTAAAGTCTGATCAACTCTCCATCATGAAGATCTAATCATCAAGTCACCCAGGGCCCTAAGGGGGTCTTAATCCAGCACTGGTCACACCAACACTAGTGACTCCACCAACTCCAACCCTGAATTCGGTACTTTATAGAAGCTATTTTGGAAGCAATTCCAGTTCTGAGTCTCCTTGAGGTGCATCTCCACCAGCTTTGCCCACACCAGGATTTGGCCAGTTTAGTCTTCCTGGCAGATCCTCTCTAGCTCCATTAGATTGGATGGGAGGCGTCTGTTAAGCGCCATCTTCAGGTCACCCCAAAGGCGTTCTATGGGCTTCAGCCGAGCCACTCAATGTCAGTCAGATGTTTGTCACAAAGCCACTCCAGTGCTGTCTTGGCTGCCGCGGGTCATTGTCATGTTGAAAGATAATAAAGATAATAATAACTACAGCACATGTTCATAAACAGGGTGTAGCTCAACGTGCTTGACAACATTTAATTACAGAGAGCTTTTAAATACAAATATGTAAAGCAATAAAGGGACTGGTCTGTGGAAACTGGTGAGGCTGGACCAGGCAACACTGCCATGATGAAGCTTGTGAGTTTACTTCAGACAATAGCGACATGGCTCAGAGCACATGGAAGCCCACCACCACTCACACACCGGCGGGGTGAATGGATATGAGAGCGGAAAATAGAATTCGTAAATCCAGTCTCGAGCGTGCCAGGCCTCCGGCTACGAGGGTGACCCAGGGCAGGCCACATTTCGACACGCTGCCACTTTTAATAGCAAATTGAAAGGCGGTTAGGAGGGTCGTCACCAGCTTTGCAATGGGCTGCCGTAATTCAAATACTTTGTAAAGGTTAAGCAGCACTTAGGGCTAAAAATCCTATTCAGATGGAGCATTTTAATTAACGGGTTTAGAACCTCTTGACTGATAACATTTCTGCAGAAAGTTCGCTCTTAATCAGCAGGTACATGCCATCTGACCCTCCATTCGCTCTGCCGCCTTATGGACTTGTTTCAATTTGGCATCATGTTGGATGGGATAGGCACACAAGACAAGCTGTGATGGAGAACTCTGGGATTTCCCAAAGCGGGAAGGCCACCGAGTGCACCTGGGATGTGACACCTGCGGTCCGAGTTAATGGGGTCTTCCATAGCCCCACCAACATCCATCCATTTTCTGAACTCACCTTACACATTTACTGCTTTCAGGGTGCCAGTCCACCACAGGGCACACATACAAACTAGAAAAATGTACGGGGACCAGTTTATGGGATGTACGAGGTGGACAGAACCTCAGACAGATGTGGAGAGCACGGCAGTAACCGGACTGGGAATCCACTGCAGCCTCACTAACCACTTGAGCTGCTGTGTGTCACGGCTACGATGAAGTGTGACAAATATAAGTCACCACTCCTATCCAGTAAGGAGGGCTCAATGTGACGTTCAGTGAACCAATGCCTCCTTGTACAGTTTGCATCAGGCATCTTCTCCTTTTGTTGGCACCCGAATGAGCTGGGCACCAGAACGGCCCCACCCGGTGCCCCGCCGAAGCGTCTCATTAAAGCGTAGTGCTGAGCCGACTGCTGCTTATTATCCACCGAGTCCCCAGGGAGCCACAATTAAGGCTCTGGCATTTACTTAAAAGGTTTCCCTTTGATTTTTCCTCTGCACTCTAAAGTTCAGCTGGGCTACTTTTCAGTGCCTTGCTGACCCAATCAATGGCGCACGAGCTGTAACTAATTGTTGAAAAGTCTCCAACTTTATAGAAACAAAAAGAACTGGGACTGCGGCTGGGCATCGAGGGAGGGTGAAGGTGAGGAGAAAGGAATTGAAAGATGGAGATCGAGCGTCCTCCTTGGCGAAACGTCAATTTGTAAAATCTCTCTCTCGTTCTTCTTGAGGTTAAACTGTTGTTCTTGGAAAGAGTTGATTTATGATTATTACGTTTACTTACCACATTGCTATTTTATGTTTCTCACTTGGACAGAGGCAGTGGTGCTGTAAGAATTATGTTTCTAGACTTCTCTAGCGCCTTCAACACAATCCAACCTCTGCTCCTTAGGGACAAGCTGACAGAGATGGGATTAGATTCATACCTGGTGGCATGGATCGTGGACTATCTTAAAGACAGACCTCAGTATGTGCGTCTTGGGAACTGCACGTCCAACATTGTGGTCAGCAACACAGGAGCGCCACAGGGGACTGTACTTTCTCCGGTCCTGTTCAGCCTATATACATCGGACTTCCAATACAACTCGGAGTCCTGCCACGTGCAAAAGTTCGCTGATGACACTGCTATCGTGGGCTGCATCAGGAGTGGGCTGGAGGAGGAGTATAGGGACCTAATCAATGACTTTGTTAAATGGTGCGACTCAAACCACCTACACCTGAACACCAGCAAAACCAAGGAGCTGGTGGTGGATTTTAGGAGGCCCAGACCCCTCCTGGACCCCGTGATCATCAGAGGTGACTGTGTGCAGATGGTGCAGACCTTTAAATATCTGGGAGTGCAGCTGGATGATAAATTAGACTGGACTGCCAATACTGATGCTCTGTGCAAGAAAGGGCAGAGCCGGTTATACTACCTTAGAAGGCTGGCGTCCTTCAACATCTGCAATAAGATGCTGCAGATGTTCTACCAGACAGTTGTGGTGAGCGCCCTCTTCTACGCGGTGGTGTGCTGGGGAGGAAGCATTAAGAGGAAAGACGCCTCACGTCTGGACAAACTGGTGAGGAAGGCAAGCTCTATTGTTGGCATGGAGCTGGACAGTTTAACATCTGTGGCAGAGCGACGGGCGCTGAGCAGGCTCCTATCAATTATGGAGAATCCACTGCATCCACTAAATAGTATCATCTCCAGACAGAAGAGCAGTTTCAGCGACAGACTGCTGTCACTGTCCTGCTCCACTGACAGACTGAGGAGATCGTTCCTCCCCCAAACTATGCGACTCTTTAATTCCACCCGGGGGGGTAAACGTTAACATTTAACATTATACAAAGTTATTGTCTGTTTTTCACCTGCATTATTATCATTCTTTAATTTAATATTATTTATTGTATCAATATGCTGCTGCTGAAGAATGTGAATTTCCCATTGGGATTAATAAAGTATCTATCTATCTATCTATCTATCAGAGGCCTCTCCTGGTTGCAGGGCCCTACGCGGTGCAATAGTCTACAAGAGTGGTTCCTAGACTTTTGTGATTCTCGGCACCCTTGCTGAATCCAGGTTTTCCCAAACCCTCCCAAAATTTTAATTTGCAAAATAGCCAATGATTCTTTTTAATTAAATGGTTAAGTAAAAATAAAAAAAACACAAATTTGAGATCACAAATAAACATAATTGAACGAGATTGAGACGCTACGCCCACGGAGCCATATAAGAACGGGCCGGCATGAAAAGAGAGGGGAAAAGGCTTTGGGGTGAAAGAAAGAGGACGAGCCTATCAGCCAGCACAAATGAGAGAAGTCAGCGCGATACTCTGTGCCACCTTGTAAGATGCTAGCAATGCATTGCTTGGTATTGATGCCTGCTTATAAAAACGACCTTTTTGTTGATTCAACTCTTTTAACTTTCTGGTAAAGTAGTCACGCGATTTACTAACCATGCTGGGATGATTGGTTTCTAAATGGCGTTTCAACTTACTTGGTAGCCAGCACTCTGGTGCCAAAACTTTCATATGCGGCCTCACTTCACCACCGACTTCTGTCAACGTAAAACCAAAGTCCAAATAACTGTCATCATATTTTCGATATTTGCACTTCTTCACACTCTGGTTGACGGTGTGCCCTCTTTATTTTCACTCTCACAATGCTTATTACTGTTTAGTAAAAAAACAATCCATTTTTAAAAATACATATGAGGAGAAATACTTCAAAAACTTCACTTGATTTAATCACAACAATATACAGTTGATTCTTCTTCTTCTTTCGGCTGGGAGCAGTTAGTGGTTGCCACAGCGGATCTTCTTCTTCCATATCTTTCTGTCCTCTCCATCTTGTTCTGTTACACCCATCACCTGCATGTCCTCTCTCATCACATCCATCAAAGTTCCTACCCTCAGTTCCACTCTCTTTACTTTCCTTCTGCCTCCGGACACGTCTTCCTCCTCTTCTTCTTCTTCGGCCAACAGTAACCCAATTTCCACCAGCACCCTGTTGGCTAACAGTACTGGTGGTGGCCGCTGTTAACCCGGGGCTCGACTGATCCGGTATGGAAATTTGTATTGTTGTCCGCATGTTGATCTGGCAAAATTTTACACCGGATGCCCTTCCTGACATAACC